>NC_088981.1:95959901-97159901 GCF_963932015.1 Anas acuta
ACAACTGGGCACTAGATGGTTATGTAAGTAACCAGACTACTATAGCTTGCTGAGTTTAAATTTTAAAGTAATTTGTGATTTCCTATATAACTCTAAACAATTTTTGTATTATAAATATTGAATACAGCACACTAGATGTCAGCGTAGAAACCACATTATTTTTCTTTTCCGAATTATGTATATAATCTTCTATCTCCCACACTCCCATTAGAATTTTTAGCTTACTAAGTGGAAAATGAAGTGAATCAGCATATTATGCTATGTTTTTGCCTTGTGTAGTTATACATGAGTGGGAATTTTACCTTTATTTGTTTGTTAAATAGTTCACTGTCAGAAAAATTAAAAGTTAAAAGAACTCTCACCTTAAGAAGGGATACATAACAGGAAGTTCTTCACAGAAAGTGAGAATGAACACTATTGCATTAGAAATAGCAGCTGTTTTCCTATATTGAGGAGTAGTATAGGTTTGGCACATATTCAGTCAATCTCAGGAAAACTATTTACACAATAATTTTTCAGCATAAAGAAGAGGGTAAATATGTAGTACCTTAACAGACTATTTTATTTTACTTAGAATTTTCACCTGAAGGATTTTTTTTATTGTCTCAATATTTATTAAATGTTGATTCTTAGAGTTGTGATTTAATCTTGAAGAAAAAGAGTTATTTTCCTCTTTGCAGTTTTCTTTTGTGCCTCATGTTGCTGTCTATGGGAAATATTTTAAAGACTGACAGCTTCATCTGTACACTTAACAAAATCTGTTAATATTAATTAAAGAATGTTCAAACCCAGCATTTACATCAGATGTTTTAAAGTCATTCCAAGTGTTATTTTAAAATTGTAACAGTGATGCAAACTTTCAATGATAAATGTTCTATAAACATAATCACTAAGGAAGTGGAAAAAAAATATCTGTAAAAACTTCATATAACTAAATCAGAAAAAAGGGTTAAGTATTCTTATTTATTTATATCAGAAATAAATTTTATGTTTTCTTCTTCCTCAACCTACTCTAGGTGTCATCAGGGCTTGAAAGAGGTGTTTTCACCTATCAAGGTGACATACATGGAAAAGACTTTGGAAAATTTATGCTCCAAAGACAAGGTAAATGCATTCATAGAGCTTTAGGATATATATTTGGGGGTTTTTCAAGAGCCAATTCAACAAATGACTCCCATCAGCTTTCTAGCTGAAGCAAGCATGATTATTTCATGCCATTGCTATTATAAAATATACGGTGCATATTTGAAATCTGCAGTTCAAATACCAAGTTCATTCAGCTTAATATTTTACTATCTCATCTTTTGTAGCATAGCTACCTAATGAAATGAATACAGAATGTTCCTAAAGAGCCATTGCAACTGATTCCTTTTCTGTGTACACTTTATATAATTAAAAAATAAAAATAAAATGCATGTCACACAATGCAAAGCCTTTTTCTGCTCAAATGCATAAATTGCAATCAGAATCACAAAGGAAATGAAAAGGGAAGATTCAACACTGATTTTAACATTCATTTGGAAACTGCTTATTTCTGGTGGGGGTACTTTTCAGAATATGTATGTGTTTAGACAGAATTCCACTTCACCATCAAAAATATGAAATGTATGGCTGAGGTATATATTCAAACACTACTCCAGCAGCTGCTGATAAACTAGTTATTTTTACTTAAAAAATAATTTTGTCATAAAAGCTGCTTAAGTATTTACTCATTAAATATTTGCTTATTAAATAGTTTTGAAAAATACCAGACATGGACATTTGCATTTCCTGATCCTGGAACATGATGTTTACAGCGTAGTATATACACAGCAAAGTACTGGGCTTGCATGGAGAGACAGCCCAGCTAATATGTCAATAGCAGAGAGTATCTACATTTTATAAATTGCCTCAGTTCCATTAACTTCACTGGTACTGTACCCAATGCTTTTTACAGTTCTGCCAAAACTCCCTTGTATTTCTACACTCTATTAACTGCTGTGATATCAGTTACCCTAAGGATTTGCTCATGTTGGCCACCTCTTAAAGTGCTATATATATGTTTAATCACAAGGCAAAAAGATCTTACTCTTCAGTTTCTCAGCCTAAGAACTGCCAGTTTTTGAAGCTGAATATTATTTCAGTCTTAAGAGTAAACTCTTATGTGTGACAGATTATCTATCTGCCCGTGTTTTGGTATAATCCTTATCATCATAATATCTAAGCTGCTTTTTCTTTCTGATTTTAACAAGCACGCTGTAAAAATAGAGCACCAAGATTTGCTCAAGCATGCATCTTATTTAATAGGCTTTGATATTCTATGATTGATTTTTTTTTTTCTATCTCACAACAGTGGGGATATGGGTTGTTGGATTTTGTTTTGTTTTCTCTTTTTCTTTTTACTTGACCCTGGCCAGAAAAGATATCACTACTTCTCCAGCTACCTAAGAAAAGTTTGGAGCCATTTGTTTCAGCATTGAAATCAATAACACATGGAGATAAAGGAAGAACAAGCAGAATGACAATTCAACAGTTACAGTATTCTCTGATAGCTGTATTCTGTGATGGTAGAAAATGTATCACTGTTGAGAGTTGTAATATGAGAGCTCAGTTTGTATTTTCCAAAGGCTAGTAAGGAGCTGTAGGGTTACTGTTACATGTAATGCTGAGGGATTCTTTTCTTCTTTGACATCTCAGAAGTGAGATTTCTGTAATTGCAGATACTCTCCATTAAAGGATAATGGATTTCTTTATGTGCTAATTAAATAGGCACTGATTGTCTATAGGTTCTACACTGAAAAACCAATAGCTAAAACAAAACAGCAAATTTCAGGTCAGTAAAGGTCAAAGGTCATAACATTTGTCCATAAGCTCTCAAATTCAATGATAACTTTTTTTCTCTCTCTTTTTTTTTTTTTTTTTTTTTGGTGTGTGTGTGTTTGGTTTGGTTTTGTTTTGTTTTTAATTTATTATGTTCATGAATATTCTGCTGAGGTAATGATCTCATCTGTTCTCCAGCTGAAGACTTATAATATTTCAATTTCTTCCGGAAGTTTAACTATTTGCTGCCTTTACACTAAGCCATAAGTATGCATAAAATATGCAGGCGCTGTTGCATAAATAATGTAATATGAAATTTGTCACCTGAAAACATACTTAAAAGAACAGCATTTGCCAAGAAATACTTGGTTGAATGTGAAAGTCCAATGTGTTTGATGAAGGTTTCCTTATCACACAATACTAGAGGAAGACTATGTTCAGTGGATACGCTCAGTCTTAGAACTTTATGACATGAAAATTGAAAGAACTTTAGTTTCTAAGTACTGTTTATCCTCTTTCAGAAGCAATTATGTTTGCTTGTAGCTTTAGAGAATAACCTAAAAAGTGAAGATATTTCTGTTATCAGTCTACCAACAGAACTAGAGCTATATCTGAGCCTGCTTAAAATGCCTAAGTTCCAACATTAAATGATTTAACTAGTGTTGCCAAATAAAACATCACTATGGTGGGCTTTTTATTTGATTTGTTATGTTCTAATATCCTGGCCTATAAAGACTGCAAGTCTGCTGCTAGTTTCTGCTTCTGTAATTGCCAAGTGCCTGTGCCTCACCTCTAGAGTTCTCGAAGATTGATGTTCTAAAATCTTGGCCTTGTTCATTCCAATTAGGATTGTCATAGAATCTTAGAATTGTCTAGGTTGTAAAAGACCTTCAGGATCATCAATTCCAACCATCAACCTGACCTACTGAGTCTCATCACTAAACCATGTTCCTTAGTGCCACATCCACACATCTCTTAAATACTTAGGGAATAGGGACTCTACCTTTGCTCTAATCACCCTTCTCCAGAAAGAAATTCTTAATAATATCCATTGTAAACTTCCTCTGGCACAACTTGAGACCATTGCCTCGTGTCCTATCAATTGCCACATGAGAAAAGAGAACATCCTCCTTACTACGACCTCCTTTCAGGTACTGTTAGAGAGCAATGAAGTCTTCCCTCAGCCTTCTCTTTTCCAGACTAAACAACCCCAGTTCCATCAGTGCTCCTCACAAGTCTTGTCTTCTAGTCCCTTCACCAGCTTTGTTGCTCTTCTCTGCACACACTCAAGCAACTCAATATCTTTTTTGTAATGAGAGGCCCCAAACTGAATACAGCATTCAAGTCTTACCAGTGCCACATAGAAAAGGAACAATTTCTTCCCTAGTCGTGATGACCACACTGTTTCAGATGCAGGCCAGCATGCTGTTGGCCCTCTTGATCACCTGAGCACACTGCTGGCTCATACTCAACCAGCTATCAACCAGTACCCATGGGTCTTTTTCTGCCAGGCAGCTTTCCAGCCACTCTTCACCAAGCCCATAAAGCTGCATGGGGTTGTTGTGACCCAAGTGCAAGACCCAGCAGATAGCCCTGTAGAATGTCATGGAATTGGATGTGGCCCATAGATCCAGCCTATCCAGCTCCCTCTGCAAAGCTTTCCTAGCAGATCAACAGCCCCACCTAACTTGGTATCGTCTGCATTACTAAGGGAGCACTCAATCCATTCATCCGTGTCATTTCAAAGTTTCTTCCAAGTACATTTAGCTTGTTTAGATTGAGCTAACAAATGTTGACAAGTATTATGCAATATGAATAATTAATTTATCTGTAATATATTAGATCAATGGGTGTGAATTTCATTTCTTGAAAATGGTCTATGATCACTGAACGTCATTAGAGAAGATGTGGATTTGAAATTTCACTCTATAAAGGTGTTACCCTTCCTTTCCATATCACTTTGCACAACTTTCAAAATTCACAATGAGACTCTGCATCTAAACAGGATACTCAGAATTTGAGAATACATAACAGTTATACATTAGCAAATGCACAAAAAATTAGCTAAGACTAATTAACTATGAAACTATATATTAATATGCTCCTCACACCCAAAAAAGTACCAAAAGAGTCTGCTGTTCAACAGTAATCAGCTAGGTGAAGACAGTCTCTGTTTCTCCTTGGAACAAGTTTACCCTCAAGGGCAGTGAGTTGCTTTCCATGTCAGCATTTTATTCTCTTTAATCCTTGAGCTGCTAGCCATCTTTGTCTCAGATATAGCTCTTCTAATTGTAATTCTACTTTTCTTATCTTGCATGGCTTTAGCTGTCACACTCTCACACTTCAAGAGCTGTTTTCTTAGTTAGTGAGCCATGTTGTAGTGATCAGAGCCATGTTGTAGTGATGCCAGACAGCAGAAACCCGTAGCTGAGGGTTACACAGAAAATGCATTTGAAAGCTCTAAATAACAATAAGTAAAGGATCGTAATGAGTATTTTCTTACAAAAAATTTTTTTTCTAGTACACATAAATGAGAATATTCAGTAACAGCTTGCACAGTAAGGACTTCATTGTATGATATCAAAATCTGAACTTTACCTGACTGCTGTTGTTTTTAGGAGGCTAAAGAAACTCCTGTCATTCTGTGAAATGATTGAAAGACATTTATAATCTTACAAAATATCTCTTGATTGAATAATGTTTCCCGGTGACAAAGTATGTCTTCTTCTTAATTAAAAGAAAACTCAACTATTTTCTGCATTAATTTTCTCTTGGCTGTAAGCAAAGCAATATATGTTTCTAGTTTTAGCTGTGTTAGCAATCAGTACCTAAATTAGAGCATTACAATAGGCCTTCCCATTTCTTATCACAATAACACCATCAGGAGAAATACAAAGTTCATATCAGGATACGTTTAATCACAAATAACTGTGAACATCATTGTAATAAGTACATGAGACCAAGTATTGTACATGAATAAAATTTAAATTCTCCAGAATTGGAACAAAGTTTCCATAATGAAAAACACACCACATGATCTGATCAACACTGCCAATGCCAATTAAAGGTTGCAAATTTTATTTAAAAGTTTCAGGATTGGTTATCTTAAATGCAGTACTTCAAAAACTGTGGAAATATCGAAAATTCAGGTACTTCCAATATAAGTTTAAGGTACTAACATCTGTGTTTCAGTTATCAAACACATTTACTTAAATTATCTAAATTAGTCTAGTTTTAAATGTTCAATTTAAAAAAGTATATATTTTTAAACAATCCCATAGTCTGTTCATACAGACTATGTACATACATACAATTACTTATAATGAATTTCAAACTGTTTTCTTTTAGTTGAATTCTGATTAGATATTTTCAATTTTTGCAGCTACTTATACATTAAAGTATGATTACTACATACAACATGACGATAGGTTTGAGAACATAACAGAAGGCAGTGAAAAATATTACATTTTTTTTCATGTTTAGTGATCAAAACTGATGATTCTGAAATTCCTAGGAGGATGCTTTAATTTCAAGGGGAACTTGATTACTTCTAGATTTCATAAATTTTGTAAGTTTAATTGTGCAAAATGTATTAGAATATTAGCAGGTGAAATATCTAAGTTTTAAAAATATCTAATGGAACAAAACCTTAGCTCATTCTTCTTTCCAATTGAGCTTGAACCACAAGAAATTATAGGAGAATTGCTTGTTTCTTTCTTAGATTTTCATCTTACTTAGATATGACAGTAGACTGTTAGAAGCAGCACAGTGGCTGTGTGTCTGCTATGTGGCTGATCTGGGCCAGAGTCCTAAAAAGACTGATGCTGCTGCTGCCATCAATGAGGGAATCATGGTGTTTGAGACAGTGCATACTGTTGGGTAAGAGCATTTCTGGGCAGTAAACACTGGTGTTTCCTATTCTACTCTACTAGCATCACCAACAATATCACAGAAGAGCAAATCCAGATATCTGTCCCAGCCTTGTCTGTACAGTAATTTACCTTGGCTCTGGTCTATTCTCTTTGAATAACATCTCAGTATGGCTTAAACTTATTCCACTGAAGAGCTGTAAGTTTGTTATGGTGAGAAGAAATTGACTCTGCTTTAATTGTAAAATTACTTTTCAACCTTCACAATTGTAGTTGTCTGTTGGGGACCTATTTAACAAATCTGACAATGTCTCTCTATCCTGATGGAAAAGTGGGTTCCACAAAATGCCTTTCAGTCCTATTTATCTGCTTGTCCACAACAGGAACCCAAAGAGGCCATGCCACAGGCGACCTTTGCATTCTCTGCACATGAATTTTATTCCAGTGCAAAAGCAGCCACTGGAAGCTCTAAACCCTTAAAGGAAATTGTGAAGCAGCAAGAACATGCACAGAGGTGCACAGGCACAAGAGTGTATTGAACCCAGCAAAAAGCACTGTGTTACCTCAGTTCTCCCATCCTTTTTCATGTTTGGTATAGTCACTCATTGCTTGTTGTTTCTAAGCTGAATATTAAAGATGCAGCCATAGAAAAAAATTTACAGTGTTAATCTTTTATAGTAGAAGGTGTAGGGCTTAATTTTATTCAGCTAGTGACTGTTGACAGGTACGTTTCATAATTATGATTTTTAACCAAAATAAGGATTATTTTACCTACTGAATACTGTTTTCAAAGCATTTTAATAGTTTTTAATGACACATTATTAAGTGGTATTAACAAGATCTGTGCTATGATACTGCATGCTGTTTACTTCATGTTTTTAAATAGAATGATTTTATCAAAACAATTTCTTTCATTCAACAGATATAGACAAAAATAGAATAAAAAAGATAACTTTTTTATTTAAAGGTAGATAGCCTGGAATTTTTATTTCTGCCTGTTTTTGTTTCATTTCAGGTCCCTTAAGTGCAGACACAGACCTTTCAAATCACTACTATGGTACAAACAGCAGTTCTGTTGCAGCTGCCATCCTGGTCCCTTTCTTTGCTCTTATATTATCAGGGTTTGCATTTTACCTCTACAAACACAGGTATTGTAAATCTAATTTATTTTCTACCTTAATACACTATTTGTTTTAATTTTGATAAGCATAAGTGAATAAAGAACACAACACTAAAGCGTTCCAGAGTATCTTTGCTCTAGAAAGACAAACATTTTAAAGAATTCCTACAAAGGGGTTCAGTGCAGAGCAGTTATTAATGGTGAACAGTTAGAAAAATAAGTCACTGTGTTAAGGAACAAAGACCTATAAACTTTGGTTCGTTAGGCTATCTGATTGAAATCTCAGGTCACATGTTATACTCTTTCATTTTAACACTTTATTAAATTGAATATATGCTACTTCTTTCAACATGTGTATGAGTATTAATTATACAAGCTGAAAAATCCATAAGATCCCTAAGGGAACAGCCCAAAATAAGACTACTTACAATACGTGCTGGATAAGCTAGCAGATACTACTAGAATTGGCATCACTTCAGCTTGTAAGAAACTTTTACATGTCAGTAGATAATAGAATAAATTCAATCATTTTGTCTAAAATTTAATTTAAAAACTGATATCTATGTATTTTTTGAATATTTGTTCATTCTAGGTATTACTTGTTTAGAGCTTTCTGGGAAAATTCTTGTGTTTCCTATTGAGTTACTATATTCACTGCTTCATGTTATTTGCAGTTTGTAAAATGGTGTTAAACAGAAATGCCGATTTTAGTAACACACTCTTAAACCTTTGTTCTATAATTATGATAGCAGGAGTATTTTGTGATTGTAAGAAAACATACAGACAAAATAAAGTCCACCACTGGCCTGTGATAGACTTGACTGTCTACCAACCTCAACATTAGATGATTTGTGAAGAAAAAGTTGCAGCGAGGCTTGAATTTGTGAGCTCCATTTAAAATGATGCATGTCAGGAAATGAAATACAGTCTTTGGTTGAAAATACTGCTCAGGAAAAGCTATGAATTGTGCTACAGAACAAGTTATTGGAAGATGCTTTTCTGGTGCCTACAGATCTGCATGCTCAGATAGCTCCAACTTTGAAATGGGGGAAGCTTATGTAGCAGCATGAAGAAACAGGCTTTCAGATAGGGTGAAGAGATGGAACCTAAAGGGAACATCGCTGACACATTGCTCTTAGAAAGAGGAGACAAACTCTAAATGAAATGTAATAGGACTGTACTGTGACCAATAGGTACATTTTGTTCTATGAAGTTCTATGAAGTTTATTAAGTCTGATGTGAGTAGTAGAGGTTTCTTTTCTATTTGGTAGGAATATATATCTATTTAAGAGACTAAAATTTGGTCTTCAGTAGAGCAGATGTAATCCCAATGTTTATGGTACTGTTGGTGCAGTACTGCAGTTCTGCCTACCTTCATCTAATTTAGATGTATTAGATTCTTTAAAAAGGAGATGTTGCTTATTAACTTGGTGTTTCAAATAATATTCTTCTTTTTCTGTGTTTTCAAATTATTATTCCATTAAACTATAGTTTATAGAGAGTTTATCAGAAGATATTTAAGGTATCTCCAAGAAATTAACAAGTTCATTAATAATTTAAAGTAGCTCTAGGTCACCTTTATTCTTTCTGTCAAAGAGGATGTTCCAAAGGAAAGAGAACAGACTATGTCACTTTGAAAGCCATTTTCTTGAAGATACCTTAGGGATGACAACATTAAATTTTCACAGTGATGTAGTAAGTAGTTATGCCACTGAAGGCTCTCTATGTCAGTGAATTTGAAAGTAGTCTTATGGAAAAAAAAACACTTTTTTTTTTTTTTAAACAGATACTTCTGCTGTACCAGATTAATAACATCTAATTAGAACCAGTGATGTTAAAGCTTTTTTTTTTCTTTTTTTTCCTAGTTTCAATACCTTCTATCTGGCAGACAGGGAGTGCATCAGGATAGAAAATGGCATCTCAGTCTTTCTAAATAAAATCAAAATATAATTAATTATTTACACATAGATGTTAAGATTTCTGAACATGTTTTGTTACTTCTTAAATAAAAACATTCAGAAAAATGTATAATTGCATGCATAAGAATTATTTGTAAGTTGTCATTTTCTGTTACTGACGTCTTTCCAGTGACAGTTTTCCCTATCTGCTACTGAAAACATAATAATTTCATAAAAGTTTGATTTTTCAGCAACCCTCTTTTGAATTTTTACTATGAAATTCTTTGCTAAATTGTTTAACATTTTTAAGCATCTATATTTTGCTCTTCTTCACAGACTTTCTGGCCCTATTTCAATGGCTGAGGGAAAGTATAAAATTCTATACTGGACCTCCTTTATTTATTTCTTTAAATACTTTTAGGTGCTGAGAGACTTAAAGTTGCAAAATACAATATAATATTAATTTTATTATACAATTTTACTGAATATACCAGGAAGTCTGCAAAATTCTGTTTTATTTTTCATTTAATTATTGGCTTAATATATTCTAACAGAACTTATAAAAATGTGAACAACCCTGAAGTTTTGATATGTTCTACATGGTGGTAAAGTAATAGCCAGAATACAAGAGTGGTTCCTGAAAGATAATACATTGTATCATTTGATCTACAAGTGTCAAAATTTCTGAAAATGTTAGCTAGGATTTGGTCAATCTGATTACATATGCCTGGACATATAAAATCTCTGTCAAGGTTTCTAGTACTGTTTATTGTAGGAAGTATTCATGGAGGTATACAGGCATGCAATGGCAGATTTATCTGGAATAACTGAAATTACTGACCCTTATCTGAAGATTTCTACTGCTAACAGTGTACCATTTTCTAGAAACTCACAGTGCAGAGCTGCTTAATTGAGGCTATGCTGGCTGACTTTGCACTGACAGTACATTTAGTACTGTCCAGGAGACCTGTTACAGCATTTCAATGGTGCAACACTAACTTCCTGTTCTGGAATGGTAATAAACTGCTGATAACAGCAAATTACTAAACTGCTCCCACTATCTCTACTAGAAAACATCTAAGTCAGTAAAGGCTGTGAGCATTTATCTAATCTAAAACCCATGATGCAATTGAAAAGAATTGAATTAGGAGCTGTTCACTCACGTGTCCTTAGGTACACCTAGTCGTCTACTCTATTCAAGTCTTTCAAACTGACAGTTTGTATTGATCTATATCAATACAATAATAATATTTATATGTTCCTACGTATACTGTAAAAATGAGTGTGGATAAAATCCCATATCTCTAGGAAAGTTAATTAGAATGCATTGACTGTGATATAATTAAATTTATCAGTTAAAGATGCCATTGAACTTTTCAAATTAAAACCAATACTTTGGAAAGACCATTACATATATTTGTAATTTGGTAATCTGTTAATTTAGTAAAGATGGAATAAGTGTTTCCACTCAATGGAAGAATTCTTTTATGGCCAGAGTATAGCAATCTAAAAATGAAAATGTCATCAGAAAATATCATAATTGTTACTACTGACATAATGTGTTATAAATATTATTAGCTTTCAAAGTATTTTGTTTGTACTTTTGCTGTGCATTGCTTTAGTTTTGGCTGCCAATTTGGCCACTAACAACAGGCTATGAAGTTGTCATAATTTTGACAGATTTTACATGGGGAATACTTATACCTCTATTATGCCTATATTGTTTTCGTGCTTTGTAGTATTGATTTGCCAATTAAGAATTTGTGTTCTTCTTTTCATGTTGTAAAAGCAATTTTCAGACAGATTTCTCTTACTTTTTAAGTCCCTGCAACATCCTTTATGGATTTCCATTTACCTGCGTTAGACAGTTATGCAGCTTGTGTAGACAGGAACTTTGAACATAAAACTTGTGATATTTGTAGAATTTTTATTTGTAATGTTTACTAATGTCCATTTCCTGCCTTTTTTTCCAGAACAAGACCAAAAGTACAGTACAATGGGTATGCTGGACATGAAAACAGCAATGGACAGGCTTCATTTGAAAATCCTATGTATGACACAAACTTAAAACCCACAGAGGCAAAGGCTGTGAGGTTTGATACGACTCTGAACACAGTTTGTACAGTGGTATAGCCTTCAGTGCCCAATATGACTGATTCATAGCCATACCTCTGATGGACAAGCAGTAATTCCTTTGGTGCCATATACCAGTTTCCCTTCTTCTCTTGGCTTTGCTGCTGTAATCTTTAACATCTTCTGTCAGCCTACATGCAGCTAAATTTTCTGGTAAAAATGTGTCAGTCTTCTGGGGATCAGACAAAGAATATTTTTTCATCTGATGTTGGATTAAAATGCCTGGCTGCATCTGCTTCAAATCAAGGCACACTTTAAGGAAGACTGCCAAGACATGCCAATTAGTCATATTTAATGCCTCAGACTTTCATATTTGTATGTGGCTGGATGCCTTTCAATTCATTCTTCTGGGCACTTGAGTACTGTGACAAATGAAAGCACCACGGATTATCCCCAAGTACAGGAATATTTGAAGAAATAAAGCTCTCTTGAAGGAGAAGACAACCTTCCTCGAGGTTGCATACACCTGAAAATGCTTTACCATTGAAATCTTGCTAAAAGTAAAAAAACTTACAGTGTATCTCATACATAGGGTGGTTTGCCAATTTCCCAATCAGCTGTTATATTGCAAAATGTTAATGCACAATTTTTTTGCACTAGAGTGTTCTGGATGATTGAGTAAGATACTGGTAAAAATATACAGGGTTTCTACACACTTCCATTGTATATAGACATTCACTCACTCTTTGCCAAGCAAAGCATTCCACAATAAATTTACTTGGAATATTAAATTATGAACCCTATGCTTAGCATCAGTTAAAATCTTGTGTGAGAGAGGACAATATATCTTTTGTCAAATTTTGACTAAATTTCTTTCTAAACGTGATTAGAAGTCAATGGAGACTTTCAGCCAGAACAAGAGCCCATTTCAAAGAAATTTTCATTGCCAGATTGTTTTCCTCTGAAATCAGTCATCAATCACTATTGTCAGTATCATTCTATTTAACAGCAGGGGGGTTAGCAGCTATTGCTGCTTGCCATGTACAAATGTGAATAGTAATTTATTTTAGATAGCTCATAAAGCCTGTGAGCCTGTGCTCATAATACAGTCTTCCCTTTTGCATTTTTTTCCATTTTTTTCCTGTAATATGACGTCATTTTCTGATGTTACATAAAACTAAAACACATTACAGTAGCATATGTAAACCCAGTGCAAATTGTCTATAACAAGTTGTCATTCAGTTTCTACTTTGAACAAAGGGAAATATTCAACTATCTTCACTTCCTGTTTTTTTTTGTTTTTTTTTTCATTTTTTTTAAACACACTGCTTATTGTTTTTTTACTTACACAGTTTGAAAGTTTGACATTTGTAACTATGAATGGTTGAGTAAATAATTAACATTTGCCAAGAATTCGAGGTTTTACTGAATGAAAACAAAACAAAACAAAAATATGCCAATGGGTAGATTAATTAATTTTAAAATTAAGAAATGGTGAAGTAAAAATTGATTTTATTCATACACATTGAGCTCAGAAACAAGGAAGGTTTGCTTTGCTTTTCTATAAAATTTGGGTTTGAGTTTCTTTTTCTCAAGCTTTCTCAAAATGAAACTGTAGCAACAATGTCCAGTTGCTATACAAAATTGGAGAAAAAGATTTCTGAACTCCATATGTGTGTGGGTCTGTCAGTTACACACTAAACAAAAAGGAGATATAAGTCCAATGACAGATTTTTCAGTTAATGGTGCAGAACAGAAAGAAAATTTCAGAAGTAACCCTTGGTCAGTTTAACAACTAACATCTGTTAGATGAAAAATACCAGCAATATAATGCAGTGTTGCAGGGCCTCCAGCCGTTATATTCTTCATATGAGCAAGAAAATTTTCTGAAGAAAATTTAATAAATAATCCTTTTCAGTCAGTTTCTTGTTCATTTTTTAGTAGCTTTTGGCTTTGTTTTTTGTTTGTTTCTGAGGTTTTTGTGTAGTAAATTTCATTTATCTGTAACTTCTCAGAGCCCTTCACATTTTCTGAGAAAGAAGAAAGTCATCATAACAAAGTTGTTGTCCTGATCCTCCTCTACATATAGGAAGTTGCTCTGCCAATGAAAAGCTTCCTTAAAAACAGTGAGCCAGGGAGGGAAGCTGTTGTGTGATTAACATTTTTGACAGGTGTTCAAAATTATCATTACTGTTTTTTCTGCAGTGACAATAGCAGAAAGAAAAAAGAAAAAAAAAAAAAAGAAAAAAAAAAGGAATATTGGAAACAAGTGCAGGATTCTAAGCTATGTAGCTACTATTGATGTAGTTACTATTGATGGTTTCTGTGTAATGACCCATCTAACTACAACTACTGAGGTATGCTTTGGAGGAAAGGTTGCAGAAACAGAATTGTTAAATTATTTGATGTGTTTTCTTAAACAGACCAGATTCTGTGCATTCTTTATCCTTTGGTTCATTTTGAGGAGGTTATGTGAGGATTGTTTTTCATGAGTGAGTGTTCTTTGAAATGAGACACTCAAAATTGGAGCACACTGACAAATTGTCCTGAGATGTTTGTTTG
Organism: Anas acuta; assembly: GCF_963932015.1. Classification (NCBI taxonomy): domain Eukaryota; kingdom Metazoa; phylum Chordata; class Aves; order Anseriformes; family Anatidae; genus Anas; species Anas acuta. The sequence continues at coordinate 95,974,223 of NC_088981.1, forward strand.
GAGTATTGCATAAACAGATGTTTCATACTTGAACCCAAGTAAAGGAAAGATGTCAGAGTTCTATCAGATCTATCCACATCCCTCAAATACCTCTTCTTCTCCATATGTTTGAGTCTTCTGTTCAGGCTGGATCTCTTTCTCCTGAAGTTATTTTACAGAGGGCTGTGTATGGTGCTTCATCAGAATAAGACTCTTAAAACATTGTACAGTGGCCAGGTAATGGCAGCCAGGAAAACTGCTTTCTGAGATATATGCAGAAGACTTTTCCCCCAGTGTTGACCATATCATTATTATGGGCTAATAAGACATGCTATATATTTTTTTTAAAAACAGGTTATGTGCTTCAAAGCTGTTAAAAACTGCTGCTTGTATCACACATCTTGCCTTTCTCCAGGCTAGCTGCAATAATTTTTTTTCTTGTGTAAAATATTTTGTAAACAAATAAAAGCTGTTATTAAAAAAATAAAAAAAAAAAAAAAGAAAGAACAGGTGGGAGGGTGAGGGTGGGGGGATTTGGGAAGAACGCTGGCATTATGATCAAGTCAATCTAATTTTCATTCCCAGTATTTCATTCTGCCATTTCACTACATGCTGCTGTGACATGAAGTAGGTGCAAAAGACCTTTTTGTACAGAGATATATTTTTTATGAAGAATTTGTAAAATTATTAAATATGCTGTACTTTTTTGATTAATGTAGGTAAATTGTTAAAAATAAATGTTTTTACAATACAAAAAAAAATGTAATTTTCCCAATAATGTAAAATTTACCATCTTTAGCTGATTTTCAGTTCTGATCCTATTACACATGTATTAATATTAAAGTGGCCTGTTAAAAATAAACAGTATTCTCTTTGGAAAAAAAAAAATACTATAAAAGATTGTAATATAGCCTGTGCAATGCCACCTACCTTAAAAGCAAAATCAGAGTTCTAATTAAATATTTAATTTTAGATTTTCAGCTTTTGTGTGACCTATTCTTATAAATATTTTTCTTCTATTTGATTTGAAATCTCAGATACTGATTTTTCATTACATTAGTTTGTTCAGCAGAATCTTCGTCTTGTCATTTTAAGTTCCCAAGCATTACGCAACTTGGCAAAAAAAAATAAAAATAAAAATAAAAACCAGATATAGTCTAGAGATATGTGATCTACATCCTGTTATCTTATGCTTATCATTCAGATTTTAAAATAAGACATAGGCTCCCAGATCATTGGTTGCTTTTTTAAAAATAACCTGTTTATTCATCCACAAGCCTGCATCCTACCTGTGAAAGTGATGGATCACATGGAGCCAGAGGTTCTCCTGATTGTGTATATGTCTGGGAGGTGGTTCAGCAGTCACTTATATGTGCATACTTCTACTGAAATGAAAATGCCTATGTATATAACAATGTATTATGGTTTTCAGGGTCAAGACCTGACATTCCAATCAATTTTACTTATTCTTTTATTTTACTATGCATTAATGTAGAGGATTTATTTACTTGATTTCTCTGTTGGCAACTTAAGAAGTAATGAGTCAGGCTTCAAGCATGTTCAACCCATTAGTCCTTGGGGAATCAGTGGTAGTGTATGAATACGGTTCACCTTTTGAAGAAAATTAAGATATGAGCATGTCCTTGCTTCCTTTTCCATCTTCACAATCTTTCCTGTTAATATTATGTCTTACAGCCATTTGTTAAAGAGTCCATCTCTCAGAATGATTTGACTTTCATTCTGATATTTAAATAAGCTATAATCATTAGCATAATCAATGGAGATACTGAGACGTTATTTGACAGTAAATTGTGATTTTACTTCTAATCCCAAACCATTGCCTGTATGTACTATGCAAGTGAACTATTTTCTTTTTCAGTACTGCCAAGCTGCTTGTCAGCTTTTGAAAATTGCTTTTCCCTTATGATCTATTCAGAAATATAAGACAGTATATTTAATTTTGAATTGTAGAGAAGTCATTGATAGAAGATATGTTTTCTGTTTGTTGAGGACATAAAGTTGCTTCAGAGCCATACTCAGCTGAACCTGTAAAAAACAAAAATATTTGTTTTTCAGCTGGCATCTGCTAGCTCTGTATCAGCAGTGAGGTCATAAACAGTATCACAAGGGATTGCTCACTATCAGTTTGATTTACTAAAAATAGAAGATGCATTTTTTAAAGCTGCCTTTAATTTCAAACTCCAATAAACTATATCAAATACATCGCTACCTGCTTTAGCATGATAGATAACTTGAAACCACATGAGCCTGGATGCATTTGATTCCATGCCTGAGAAAACAGAGGTCAGAAGGTAGAGGAGGAAAAGGTGTTTTTTTTTTTTTTTTTTTTTTTTTTTTGTTTGTTTGTTTTGTTTGTTTGTTTTCAGAACACTGCCTTTTAACAAGTAAAATAAACTAGTTTTTAGCATCTCTCTGTAATGCACAAAAGGAATAAAGAAAGCAATGTTTTAGGGATCCATCTCAGAAGCTTTATGTTTTATAGAGTCAGTAGTAAACCAGTATTAGAATTTCAAAACCTTGTCAACGGCCGTCTTGTAAACAAAACAGCATGGGATTGTAGTTTGGACCTCACCATGACAGACGAAAAAGTCAAGCAATGGCTGACATATGTCCAGTGGTTATGAGCACATCTCTATATATATGATATAAGGAAGCAGAAAGTACTCCTAAACAGTGTATTTGTTTATGTCAGTATATACATATTTTTAAAATAGACATAGTAATAATAGAGAAATGTGAACATAATTGGAGCATCATCAGCTCTGGCTCAGTTTTGCAGTGCTTAATTTTCAGATGCATTCTGCAGCTTGGTAGAAACTGCAGCATCGAGTCGTGTGCTCACAGCCCATGAAGAATAGATAGCAGAGGTAAGAATTTGCTTGTAACATCCATAGAGAGCAGCAAGCTGAGTGGGGCCAGCTATACTAATCACTAAGAAACATTAATGCAAGATCATCTCAGTTTTATTCTGAAGAACATAAATCCTTCCACTAGGGTTCCTAAAAGATTCACTTAAGTTGGGCAAATTAGTCACATCAGCTCCTTTTTTTTTTTTTTTTTTTTTTTTTTTTTTTTTTTTTCTGGCAGAACCCCCATCCAAAACATAAAGGATATTAATTCTTTTCCCTATTACACCCAATACAGTACTAGTAGAGTGCTCAAGTGCTCAAAGCAGGTGTGCAAGTATAGAGTTCAGATAGTTTCTTTAGCCTAAGGAGAAACAAGGGAGTGTTAGTAATCAAGAAGACTGCAACAAGCACTCAACTGTTCAAAGATGATGCTGAGAAATTAGCTACACTTCTACCTTTTTCACCTTGCAGTGTACCTAGTCAAATTTTCCAAGAATTCTATACAGGTTATGCCTTGCAGACAAAACATGTAGGGACCCTTCCTAGTTTGAGAATCCTTCTACAGTAGGTAACTTGCCAGACAGATGAAAATTATGTTCCTGGTGGACTTGACAAGAAGAAATATTGGTACTTTAATTTACTTGTAGATAAAATAGCAACCAGAGGAGGGTTTTGAGAACATAATTTTTGACCTCAAGAAACTAATGTCAAATAGAAACCAAAGTCTTCATTGAATCTCATGTTCAAAAAGTTTGAGATCATCTGTGCTTTGGAAAATCACAACTACAATTTGTTCAGAGGGAAATATTAGACAGAAATGTAAACCAAAAAAATACCTGAATGAAATCTCTTTAAGAAAATAATTAATATCTTCTAGAATATAAAAACTCCAGAATCAAGCTGAAGGACCCATTAAATCAACACTTCAAACACCAAATGGTTTTAGTGTTGAAATAAGATTGTAAACATTTTAAATAAATTCAAAGTAATTCAAGACTGAGAAAATATAAGTATCAGCTGAGAAGATGGACAATAAAAATAAGATTACAGTCATAAATTTTGTAAAGGGAATTAAATATTTCAGCAAAAAGATAATCCATAGCTGCCATTTCTTGGGTTGATAATGATTTTTTTTTTGTTAAGAAAATAAGGAATGAAAGACACTTTAGCAAAGAAAAACTCATAAAGTGCAGCAATTAGAGATACAGTTAGTGAACATGAATAATGTAAGTATTCATTCCTCATTAAAATTTTTCACCTGTGATTTTGTGGTTGGAAAGAGGTTACATTAGATGCTTATTTCACATATAGATTACATTGTACTATCCAGATAATTGTTAAACAGGAAGAATTTAAGAAATACCTGTTAGAGATAAACATTTTAAAAATCAGAGATAACACAGAACTAACACCTGGTAGTTCTGAAGAAATTGAGTGGAAATGCTTTTATTGTGCTAAAAATAATAATAATAATAAAAGACCCATGTATCCTAATATTACATTTTGAGAAAAAAAAAAAAAAAAGGAAATCTCACTGAGATCCTCTTGAGAGAGAACAGAATGACAGGATGGAGTTAGAATCTTGTCAACAAATTTCAGAGTGAACAGTTCTTGTCACCCAACTCTTGTGTAATTCTTGAAAGCTGGATTGATAAAATGAGTAGATTTGTATCAAATTTAAATAAAAAAGGCAACTGATTTCATTGCATACAATAACAAATAGAACTAGATAACCTCAGTAAAAGCACAAGTTGCTTAAGACCTGTCTCTCAAGCACATACTAGGGAATTATTTCTGAAAAGTGTGATGCTGGAAAATGTCCATGGGGCTGCTGCTGGTAGTCTGACACTGCCCAATGGTAATATAGAAAAAAAGACAGTCTTGCTGAAAACAAATAAACAAAACCCCACAAAATAAACAAACAACAACAAAAACGAGAAAACAAACCAAAACAGATATTACAAGTGGTTACAAGACAATGAAGAAAAATTTGGTCTCCTTGATAAATTAATTAAGCACATTTAAACAGCATTTTTAACATAATCTCAAGAATAGTTGAAAATAAAAAATAAGGGTATTGAGACTGTCTTTATAAAATGTGATATTATATCCTAAAGCATAATGTCTCTGAAATAGATTTGCAACTGTGATGCTGTGGCAAAATATGAAGTATTGAGTTATTGGGTATAAAACTGGAGTACTCACCAGGAAAGGAGAAGTGATTTTCAGCCCCACTGTATATGAAGTTGTATTAGATTTTGCAAATATTTCTGCAGTCAAAAGATGAAAATAATAAAAAAAAAGAGCATGCCAGAAACTGTAGACTTGAAATTATAATCAGACCATTTAAAAGGAAAATGAGGTACACATATTTATCAGTGCAGAAAATAATCCTGTGAATTAATTTTATTTTAGAAATTATGTATAATCCATGTTTTCATGTAAGATTGTTGTTAGTTCTGCATTGAAGATTGAGTGGTTCTTTCACGTTTCTGAATAAGAATTAATAAATAAAACTCAAAATAAAAAAAATAATTTAACTTGGGATCTCTAAAATGTAAGACTCTTAATCTGGGCTTTATGAGCCTAGTTCCAAGAATCTGAATCACACATTTGCCACCTCACTCCTTTGATCTATATCAGTACTAGGAAATAAAACACCATGGTATTGAGGGCAGTTATCACAGACCAGCCCACAACTACACTATTAAACTCTTTTAGATTCTAAAACAGCATGACCACATTAACAACAATGATTAGTAAAGATCACTAATACTGTGAAATATTTGGGAGAATACTAGTTGATGTGGGACAATCTATACTAGAACCCATTCTTCACATTTAACAGCATAAATGAACTGGAACATAAACTCCCATGCTCAGGAGAATTCTTTGTCACTGCTAAATTTTCTAGGATAAATACAGTCTTACAGACTTGAGAGACTCTAAATGCTCAATTGTTCATCAAGAACATTCACCAAAGAGAGATCTAGTATAACCCTGTTATTAAGGGTAATCACCAACTCATTTGTCAATTGTGATTAAAATGGAACAGATCCTGCAGATTTCATGAGGAACTCTTTCCTTTCAGGATGTAAAAAGCATGTGCAGAATGTGTCCAGGAGACTGAAGTTTTCCAAACATTTAGCAGAAGAACATGGCTTCATTTCAGAAAGCTAATCAAGCTTAGGTATAAACTACATGAGAAACTGTTCGTTCTAATATAGCTCTGAGCAAGTCTGAAAAATAAATATGGACAACGAAGGCGCTCAGAGGAAGTGTATGAAGGGAGCTGTGTTAAGTTTGCGTCTCCTTATAATGTGGTTTCCAAGTAGAGGCTGTTAGGGGACTGGAGAGACAATGTTAGACTTCGTAGAGTTCTGCTGAAGTCAGAACTTAGCAGGTTGGTGAAGAAGGCCATGTACACCACCCATCCTTCTGGAGGAAGCTGTATCTTGTCCAGGTCCTTAGGAAGGAAAAATAGGTTCAGGAAAGGAAGCAAAGAAATGTGAATCATAAGGAGTGTGGATGGGGGACAGCATTTTGAGCCTCAGAGCTTCCCCAGGACACAGCACTTTTACTTGGAAAGAGTTTTATGGTCTTCCAAATCAGGATGTACCTCATATAGATATTCTACAGCTGTACTCCATACATAAGCATACAAGTCTGGGTGGGTAGTTCACAGACAGCAGACCTGGCTGAATTACTCCTAGGCAACAGCAGGGCAGTAGTACGGCAACCTGAAGTAGAGCCTCCTCCACTCACCTGAAAGGTACCTGAAGTATCACAAGACCCCTGATCCTTGCTCATACAACATGACTTGCAATGACAAAGAAAAGGCACTAATGGGGATTAAAATGTTTTGTCTGATGTATTTCTTTTGCAGAGACATCTGAAGAGGATATCTAGTCACAAAAGGTGACCTGAGGAACTATGCAGAGACAGGCTGGATTGTCAGTCACTGGTCACCTACTTAAAAAGGCTTATGAAGGGCCAGAAGGCCTCTTGAAGTGCAACAATACTCAAGAGATGTGGCAAACGGTTAGTTGTCAGTCCTGATGGTCTTTGCAGCCAAAAGAGAGGAGTGAACCACGATGTGTGAGGACAAGAAGATTCTTCTGGAAACCTTTGCTTTTGGAAGGGCTGAGTGCAGAAACTCTAGGAGCTCCTGAATCCCTCGGGGAGATTCAAGACCTCTCAAAACTACCAGTTTTATTCTGCTCATCTTGACAATGGTGAGAAAATGTTATGGACAAATAGGAGTTCATTCCCACTTCTCCCCACCACCACTACCATTTTCTGGTGCATGGTATTTGACTTTTTGTTTTCTTAGACTATGACTTTCCTAATATCTATATATAACTGCCAAATCTCTCTTCCTACCCCCTCCCCCCTTCTTTTTCCCATTTAGCAATGACTTAATAATAAAAACTGTAATTCATAAGGATTTTGTTAGTGGCTTTTCATTTCAGAATGAAACATAACAATGCCTGGTGATGGTAGGAGATGTAGCTGATTGTTTGGGGGGTTCAGAGCCTGACATGGGTAGGTGGGAGTGAAAAATAAGCAAAAGGATAGGGTTAACCAAGCTGGCAAAAGCTGTAGTATGAGGAAAGTAAAGGAAAATGTATGAGGAAAGTAAAAGGAAAATGAAATTTAGTGTGGCTTCCTTTTAACTACTGCTGTAGTGTAGCAGACTGTGAACTGCAGCTATTGTGCTTGTGAGGCTTCTGACCAAACTGGCAAGCAGCACACGCCATGCTGCCACCTGCTAGAGGGAGCTCCCAAATGGTCCCAAGTGCTCCTGCTGGGACAGAAAAGGATACTTCCCTGGTTGTGTGTTGTACTGGGTCTGGCTGGAATGTTAACTTTCCCGGCAGCAGCCCATACAGTGCCGTACTCTGTACTTGTAGCTGGAACAGCAGTGTTATCACACCAGTGTTGTGTCTACTGCTGAGCAGCAGTGGCACAGTATTAGGCCTTTCTCTAACCCTCCTAGGGGATGGGCAAAAAGGAGGAGAGAAACATCACTAGGGCAGCTGACCTAAACCAATCAAAGAGATATTCCATACCATGTGATGTCACACTCAGCAATAAAAGGTGGAAACAGGAAGAAGAGGGGAGGGGTGGGCTCTTGTTGAGAAGACGTCGGTCCTCCTCTCAACACCGGCTGCGTGCGTTGAGGCCTTGGTTCAAGGACGTGGTCAATCATTGCTCATTTGTGGGAAGTAGAGAGTAATTTCTTTCCTCTGCACTTCCATATAGCTTTCATTTATTTTGTTTGTTTGTTTTCCTCCCTTCTTTTTATTTTCCCTTTTCCCCTCCCTTTTCCCCTTTCCCTTTTTATTTCCCCTTAGTTAAATTGTTTAGTTCATGGTAGTCTTTATTTAATTATTATAATTATTTCCCTTTAATTAAATTATCCTTATCTCAACCCGTGAGTTGTTCTTTGCTTTACTTCTCCCCCTCCTCATCTAAAGGAGGGGGAGTGAGAGAGCGGTTGTGGGGTTTAGCTGCCCAGCACGGTAAAACCACCACGTGTGTGTGTGTCTGTGTTTGTGTGTGTGTCTGAGTGTACCCACAAATGGCAAAAAAATGGGTTTAATGTGCCTAAGAGTATAGCAACCTAATGGGGTATCATTTAGAGAACATAGAGTACAAAACTTTTACATCATGATGATGTGTGGTGCAATGTGAAAGAAAGATGTGTGGATGGAGTATCACAGAATGTTTGAGGATGGAAGGCACCCCAAGCAGGACCACCTAAAGCAGGTTGCCCAGGACCATGTCCAGACAGTTTTTGAATATTCCCAACAAGGGAGATTCCACAACCTCTGGACAACCTGTGTCAGTGTTCATTCATAAAGAAGTGTTTCCTGATGTTAAGATGGGAGCTTCTGTGATTCTGTTTGTGCCCACTGCCTTCTGTCCTGTCACTGGGCATCACTGAATACAGCCTGGCTCCAACCTCCTTGCACCCTCTTTTCAGTTATTTTATAGACATTGATGAGATTCACCCTGAGCCTAGCTTTCTCAGCCTCTTATAGAATGGCTCAGGTTGGAAGGGACCTTAAAGATCACCCAGTTCCAACCCCCCGCCATAGGCAGCAATGCCACCCATCAGATCAGGTTTCTCAGGGCCCCATCCAACCTGGCCTTGAACACCTCCAGGGATGGAGCATCCACAACTTCTCTTTGCAACCTGTTCCAGTGCCTCACCACCCTCACAGTAAAGAATGTCTTCCTTTTATATAATCTAGACATAAAGAATTTCCTCCTAACCGCTAATCAAAATCTCCTCTATTTTAGTTTTAAACCATTTTGCCTTGTCTTATCATTATCTGATTAAGCAAAGAGTCATTCTTCTCATAGGAGAGATGCTTCAGGCTCTTCATCATCTTCATGGCCCTTTGTTGGACTCTGTCTAGAATGTCCATCTCTCCTTTGTACTAATGAATCTAGAACTGAACACAGCACTCCAGATGGAGTGGCCTCACCAGTAGAAGGGAAGGGTCACCTCTTTTGACCCGTTGGCAATACTTTGCCTTATGCAGCCCAGGATACCATTAGTCTTCTTTGTACCAAGGGCACACTTCTGGCTCACATGTTGGTGATTTTTGTCTTTCCTATTTCTACTTTCTTTGAAGTCTACGGGAAAGGGAGAAAATAAAAGTCCTACATTTCTAAAGTAACTCAGTATTGTGTATTCTCAGTCAGATTTAGTTTAGGTTTACCATCTCCCCATTTTTTTTTGTTATTTTTTCCCATGTCAATAATCTGCTCAGTTTAAGTGACATTCACTTACTAACCTTAATTTAAATACAGTATTTATGTGTGTGCTCTTGATCTCCGTTATATACACATACATACATGCACATTTACTTTGCATTTTCTTTAGTTCAAAATTCTAAACACCGTTCTTTCTTCTGAATTCATAGTTCATGGTAGCTGAAAAACATATATGTTGGTAGTAAGGAAATAAAGCATATTCTTTTACAACTCTAGAAAAAATCCAATATAAAGCAGATAAATTTTTGCTAGTCTCATCAATATTTTTTTTGTTGTTGCTGTTTTTTTTAATTGCATTTAATGATCACTTCTTCTGTCCTAAATTATTAATCTGAAGTTATCCTTGGAGTAGGTCCATCAGACACTGCTGACTCATGTTGAGCCTGCTGCCAACCAACATCACCAGATCCCTTTCTGATAATCTGATCTCCAGCCACTTGTCTCCGCATCTGTGTCCAGCATTACTCCATCCCAGGTGCAGAACCCACCATTTACCTTTGTTGAACTTCATGCCATTGATGATTGTCCAGTGCCTCACTCTGTCTACATTTCTCTGCAAGGCCTCTCACCCCTCCGGGGAGTCAAAAGCACCTCCCAGTTTGGCATCATCAGAAAACTTGCTGAGGATGCACTCCACTCCTGCATCTAGAACATTGTTTAAAATGTTGAACAGGACTGGCCCTAGAACTGAGCCCTGGGGAGCACTAAAACCAAAAATCTTCATCTATATGAATAAATAAATAAATATCAAAGACCAGATAAGAAAATTCAAATCTGAGCCTAAGAGGACAAAGACAGAAATATATATATCAGGATCTTCAGAACTCTTTTCAAGAATATTAACCTAATTTAATGCTAACACAATCCCACCTGTAAAATAGGGGTTATTCAGAAATAAAAATACTTCAAAAGACTTTACATTGTTCAAAAGCAGTTCAGGTCTTTATCTGTAGTTCACCCCCCTCCCCCCCTTACTTTCCCCCCCCAAAATATATTGAATGTCTGTTGAATTCATTGCTTCATTTCTCACAGATCTTTTGCAAGTGCTATTTTTATATTCAAAAGCAAAGATGATTTTAAAGGTCGTGTAAAACTGAACCATTAATCAACCCAAACCCAGAAATGTCTAATATTTAGCACAACTGCTGTGTTTGCTTTCAGTTTTTCCATAGTTAGCAACACTAATATACTGGTATCGCAGACCACATTTTCACAAAATACTGCATTTCTGAAGGACAGAAACTACCATAAGCACTGTACGATTTTTTGCAACATATACTAATCTCCATGGACAATATAGAAAACCTTTTCAATTGTAGAAATCTTTAGAGCACAGCTCTCTTTACGCTCCCTTTAATTTTAATTATTTTTACTCACACTCCATAAGTTTCAATTTCTGGTTCTTTCAGTTCTTCGTGTGCTCTCTGCTTTGTTATATAGACTCTACATAAAGTTACTAAATTTGGTAGCAGAACTATTTCACCATTAGATTTATTCTAACTTTCTTTCAGTAATAAGGAATAAATCTTCATTCAATTATGGGGGAGATTTAAAAGAAAGGGGATACTGTAACATGTATTATATACTTCCAGCTTTCTATTTTTAAGACGAACTGGCTAAGCCAATGTAAATCTTTCACTTAGTTTTAAGAATACTGTATACATACATATATATATACACATATGTATATATATGTATATATATATATATATATATTTTTTTTTTTTTTTTTCTCACAAGGCATTTCTTTTAAGCCTTTTCTTCAAACCTCATATTCTGTTACTAGCAACAGCATTGTAACTAGTTGTCATTCTAAGCCAAGCCAGTCAGTTCTGACAGGACGCAAGAAACCCTCAATAATTATAACCCAGCCAGCTTCCTCGACAGTTCAAACAATACTTTTTAAGATCTTTCTGACTATATCTAAAGTTAATCCATTCTCTTCTATGTGGTACACATTCATTTAATTTTATGCTGCACTTTGAGGTATGCCTTGCAATGTAGAAATATCAGACAACTTGATTTACTACTGACAGACATTCTATGCAGTTTATGACTAAAGCAAGATTTTTTTCCCTTGCATTAATCACAAGATTTATACACCAATATTGTGAGAATGACCCACGAGCTGTTTATCACCTTCAAAACACTTAGTGATCTGTCCTCAAAAGGAATGGTTTCAAAGTGGGTAAATTTTACTTTTTGAGGTGTTTTAAAAATATTGTAGAATTGAAAACAATAACTTGTACTCAGGAGAAATAATAATAGGTTTCCCACTGAGTTTAGAAGATCTTTAAAATATGGTCAAGCTAGAAAAATGGGCCCATGTGAACATATTGAGGTTTAACAACTCCAGGTCCAAGGTACTGCACCTGGGTCAGGGCAATGACATGAGGACAGACTGGGAGAAGAACTCATGGCCAGCAGCCCGGCAGGGAAGGACTTGGGGGTTATGGTGGATGAAAAGTTTGACATGAGCCAGCCACGTGTGCTTGTGGCCCAGAAGGCCAACTGTGTCCTGGGCTGCATCAACAAAGGAGTGGCCAGCAGGGAGGGAGGGGATTGTGCCCCTCTGCTCTGCCCTGGTGAGACCCCACCTGGAGTGCTGCGTCCAGATCTGGGGCCCCCAACACAAGAAGGATGTGGGGCTGTTAGAGTGGGTTCAGTGGAGGGCCAGAAAGATAATCAGAGGGCTGGAGCACCTCTCCTGTGAAGGCTGAGAGAGCTGGGGCTGTTCAGCCTAAAGAAGGGAAGGCTCCAGGGAGCCCTCATTGCAGCTTAAAGGGGGCTTATAAAAACATGGACAACAACTTTTTGCTCAGACACATAATGATAAGACAATGGGGGGTAATGATAAGACAAAGCTAAAAGAGGGGAGATTCAGGTTAGACATTAGGAAGACATTCTTTACTGTGAGGGTGGTGAGGCACACATTGCCCAGAGAAGCTGTGGATCCTGGAGGTGTTCAAGGCCAGGCTGGACGGGGTCCTGGGCAACCTGATCTAGTGGGTAGCATCCCTGTTCATGGCAGGGGGATTGGAATCATAGACTCATAGAATGGTATGCGTTGGAAGGGACCAACTACACAATGGTTGGAACTAGATGGTATTTAAGGTCCCTTCCAACCCAACAGGCCCCTTCCAAACCATATGATATGATTCTATTTATAATCATGAGGTCACATGCTACTAAAAGCAGAAGTAAATGCTATTAAAAGTTTGTGTTTCACTTCCTTCTAACATAATTTGTTGGTCTGAGACGTTTATTCCAACCTAATACCAGGAAACATAATTTATTCCAGTTATAACAATAATCTGTGTGAAGCAACATAGATAGTTATTTTTTGTGTAATCATCTCATAAGCTTGTGCTAACTGTAAGCAAAATTTCAGTTTTCCAAAATAATTTAATTCCCCCAAAATACTGGGAAGCTGTTGTTATGTACAAACAACAAAGAAAACACCTCTGACATTTCTTCAATGAATCCCCTTTTTTTCTTGGACTTTTTTGGGGGTTTATTATTACATAATATTAGTTAAGTGGTTTGAAGTGGTTGAAGAAAATTCTTGTGTTTCTGGGGTGGAGAAGTGTTAAGACTTGGAAAGTCTTTGCAACAATTTTGTTTGTGAAAGTGGTAATGGTGCATGTCTTTGTGAACATTTAAATGTGCTGACACAATCCTTTCATTACTGAAAGTATAATTTAAGACCTAATGGAAATATCACTCTGTTGCTGTATCTGTCAGTGTGTCAGCATCAGAAGCAGTCTTGCCTTATTCTACTTGTACTGCAGGAGTACAATTTGAATGTATGGCTACAGGTGGATGAACACTGTCTCGAAGTCCCATTACTCTGACTCATGAATAGTATTCAAGCCCTTACTTTTGAAACAGAAGCAGTTGAAGCCATGGACTTAAATGCTTTGCAAACACGATGCCTGTAGGTGTAAGGTCTTGCTAACAAAAAATTAGCTTTTCTGCCTATAAGTCCCACACGTGTGGACATTTCTGTTTTGTGTGGGGTTTTTGTACCAAATAAATAAATAAATAAACAAATAAAAATCCAATCCAAATAACAATGATATTGAGGTGATCTAAACATATCAAGCAAATCCTCTGTCATCACCAAGAACCTTCATTTAAATTTATATTATATTGGAGACTGGTCCATCCATATCAGTTCACCCGTATATTTATTAATTCTGTTACAGGTATAGTATCAGCAGCCTGGTTGTGCTGGAGGCTTTTGCATACTAATTGTGCTATGCTATTTCTGGAAGAAAATATATATACATACATATCTATATATTTTTTCTTTTCTAACTGACATCTCAAATTAGAAATAACAGTCTTTTCAGACTCTCAGTAACCAGAACAATACAGAGTGGTTATATAATACCCAAGAGACAGTTATAGGGAATGAAAAGTAAGAAACTGTTTATTATTATTATTATTATTTATTCATTACATACTGCTTCCTTCTAAATGTTTACTGTGAGCTCACAGTCTTTTTTATACCACATGCTAGTCCTTGGTCTTTTGATTTAATGGTTCACATCATTCATTGATCTTCACTGCTTCTGATACTGACAGTACAATAAAACTGTCTGTTTCATCTGGTTAATACTGCTAATTTCACCCCATTCCCTCCCCCCAACAGAAACACATCTGGGACACTGCACAGACTTTAAATGAAGTGGTTGTTACCATGCTCACTGGGAAATAATTGAAGTAAATAAAATTAATTAGAATGCTTGTTGCCTGGAATGCATTCAGAAAAGAGCACCAAATCTGGTGAAGGGACTAGAAAACTGGCTTACAAGGAGCAACTCGGGAAACAGGCATTATTTAGTCTTGAGAAAAGGAGGCTGAATGGAGACCTCATCGCTCTCTACAGCTACCTCTACGGAGGTTGTAGTAAGGTGGGTTTTAGTCTCTTTTCTCAGGTGACAAATGATGGGATATGAAGAAATGGCCTTGAGTTGTACCACGGACGGTTTAAATTGGATATCAAGGGAGAATTTCTTCATGGAAAGTGTGTTTAGGCATTGGAATGGGCTCCTACAGGGAAATGGTGGAGTCCCCAATAGGGGAAATCATACATCCCACATCGTAACTTAACAGAAGGTAATATGCATGAAGATTAAAGTTTCGTCTTCATGTTTTTTCTAGTAATTTCTTAAATCTTTTCAAATAAAGGAAAAAAAAAAAAAAAACAGACTAAAACAAGACTAAAAAATTTCCTCAAACTATCATAATAATCTAAGGGAAATATGTACTGTAATATAGGCTTCAGTCTTTAGCGGCAATACTGGTTGTTCTCTGGATACCCAGTACCCTGAGCTGGTGGAAGGGGATGGGGAGCAGGATGTGGCCCTCACTATCCATGAGGAAATGGTTGGTGACCTGCTATGACGCTTGGATGTATGCAAGTCGATGGGGCCAGATGGGATCCACCCGAGGATACCGAGAGAACTGGCGGAGGAGCTGGCCAAGACGCTTACCATCATTTATCAACAGTCCTGGCTATCAGGGGAGGTCCCAGTTGACTGGCGGCTAGCAAATGTGACGCCCATCTACAAGAAGGGCAGGAGGACTGAACCAGGAAACTACAGGCCTGTCATTTTGACCTCAGTGCCAGGGAAGCTCATGGAGCAGATCCTCTTGAGAGTCATCACGCAGCACTTGCAGGGCAAGCAGGCGATCAGGCCCAGTCAGCATGGGTTTATGAAAGGCAGGTCCTGCTTGACGAACCTGATCTCCTTCTATGACAAAGTGACGCGCTGGGTGGATGAGGGAAAGGCTGTGGATGTGGTCTACCTTGACTTCAGCAAGGCTTTTGACACCGTTTTCCACAGCATTCTCCTCAAGAAACTGGCTGCTCTTGGCTTGGACTGGCGCACGCTTCGTTGGGTTAGAAACTGGCTGGATAGCCGGGCCCAAAGACTCGTGGCAAATGGAGTCAGGTCCAGTTGGAGGCCGGTCACTAGTGGCGTTCCCCAGGACTCGGTGCCGGGGCCAGTCCTCTTTAATATCTTCATCGATGATCTGGACGAGGGCATTGAGTGCACCCTCAGTAAGTTTGCAGATGACACCAAGTTAGGTGCGTGTGTCGATCTGCTCGAGGGTAGGAAGGCTCTGCAGGAGGATCTGGATAGGCTGAACCGATGGGCTGAGGTCAACTGCATGAAGTTTAACAAGGCCAAGTGCTGGGTCCTCTACCTGGGGCGCAATAACCCCAAGCAGAGCTACAGGCTGGGAGATGAGTAGTTGGAGAGCTGCCAGGCAGAGAAGGACCTGGGAGTGATGGTGGATAGTCAGCTAATATGAGCCAGCAGTGTGCTCAGCTGGCCAAGAAGGCCAACAGCATCCTGGCTTGCATAAGAAGAAGCCAGCAGGTCTAGGGAAGTGATTGTCCCCCTGTACTTGGCTCTGGTGAGGCCGCACCTCGAGTACTGTGTTCAGTTTTGGGCCCCTCACTACAAGAAGGACATCAAAGTGCTCGAAAGAGTCCAGAGAAGGGTGACGAAGCTGGTGAGGGGTCTGAAGAACAAGTCTTACGAAGACTGGCTGAGAGAGCTGGGCTTGTTCAGCCTGGAGAAAAGGAGGCTCAGGGGCGACCTTATCTCTCTCTATAAGTACATTAAAGGAGGCTGTAGTGAGGTGGGGGTTGGTCTATTCTCCCGCGTGCCTGGTGACAGGATGAGGGGGAATGGGCTTAAGTTGCACCAGGGTTGTTTTAGGTTGGATCTTAGGAAGAACTTCTTTACTGAAAGGATTGTTAGACATTGGAACAGGCTGCCCAGGGAGGTGGTGGAGTCACCATCCCTGGAGGTCTTTAAGAGATGTTTAGATGTTGAACTTAGCGATATGATTTAGTGGAGGTCTTGTTAGTGTTAGGTCAGAGGTTGGACTTGATGATCTTGAGGTCTCTTCTACCCTAGAAATTCTGTGATTCTCTGAAAAGGGGGAAAAAAAAAAAAAAAAAAAAAAAAAAAAACTGCTGCACATCAGTAGCTGGGAGAATGAGGAGTGAGAATCAGCCCTGCAGCTCCCAAGGTGCAGCAGGAGGGCAGGAGGTGGTCCAGGCACTCAGCACAAGTTCTCCTGTGGCCTGTGGAGAGGCCCCTGGTGGAGCAGGCTGTCCCCCTGCAGCCCATGGGTCCCACAGCGAAGCAGATCTCCACGCTGCAGCCACCCTGTGGAGGAGCCCCCGGTGGAGCAGGTGGATGTGGCCTAGAGGAGGCTGTGGCCCATGGAGAGCCCCCGCAGGAGCAGGCCCTGAGCCGGAGCTGCAGCCCGTGAAGAGGAGCCCATGCAGGAGCAGTTGGTCTTGGGGGAGCTGCTGCCCGTGGGGGACCCGTGCTGGAGCTGAAGTCTGACAGGTTCAGGATGGTATGTGTGACTGACAGTCACTCTGATGTATTCTCGCAAGAGCAGACTTACTAGGCATATTGTACGTAGTTGCTCTGTGTGAGGGCTGTTTACCTTGGGCTTTTGAACATCTAGCTGCATGTTTATAACAGCTGCTCAGAGCAGGAGCTCTAAATGTTTGAAAATCCCAGGAAAATGAGTAAAGGTATTTTCTCTCTTTTGGGATATAGTGTTTGGATGTGAGAAAAGGATATGAAATCTAGACTTAACACAATTATAATTTACCTGTGGTGCTGGGGGCTTGTTTGGGTTTCATGTAGCATTGCACTTTCCTTCAGGGCTTATGCATAAGCATGATGTGTTAGCACAGAGATTAGTGACATAAAAACCTTCAACTAGGACAGCTGAAATGCTAGATTTTGCAGTAAAGTGGATGCAATATTAACAGTGACATGGAAAAAAAAAAAAAAAAAAAAAAAGAACTTTTAAATTGAAATGAGTTCCCTTCATCTTCCATTGCTTTATTTTTCATTCAAACATAATATCTTTACTCAAATAGGATACAGCCAGAGGAAAAGTAGTTCATTTTCCTGACTGAAAAGTTCCAAACATTTGACATGATGATAACAAAAATGGTTGGCATCAAAACTTTCTTGTGTGTAGCTAGTTACCATAGAGTGTTTCCACGTCTGGAGAAGACTTTGCTAGACAGTAATGAGGTTTTGCATAATTGGAAGCTAGCTACTGGGATATGCAAAAGTATATACTTGTAGTAGTGTAAAGAGATGATCCACACTTCCATGAGTACATTCACACAGCAAAACAATGTTAAAATGTTAATTTTGCCAGAATAATATCTTCCATATAACTTGAACTACTTATACAATATTTTTTTTCCTCTTTATTCCATCAACAGGTAATAAGTGTATTAGCTCACAGCTGATGAAAAATCAGAAGGTTTCTTGCATGACCACTGTACTTTTAGAATATTTTATCTCCAGGAATATGTGAATTGATTATTCTCATCCTTTCTGTTTAGCACTTCTCTGTGGTCCTGTTGTAATAATCTCTAGCTTTAGTATTATTAAAGTCTTTCTTGACATACAGCCTACACTTTAGACAATTACTTCTAAGTCAAAAGTATAAAGTCTTAGGAGCAGAGGACCAAACCTTAGGCTTCCTTTACTCCAATAAATACCTCAACCACCTATAATAGAGTCATATTTTCTGTAAGTGCTCTTACTGTTTTTAGCTGCTGCCCCATCTTGGTCACTAGGAATTACAGGTATTGAACTTTACTGCTAGATAGTTGCAGACCCAAAAAGAGAAAAGGCTCATACACAGCGTGTTTTCTTCTAATTCTCTTTCCACAAGGTCATTATAAAGGCAGGCTCTTCCTGCTCTACTTGACAAGAAAATATCTCTTTATATATATATATATGTACTTGCATATGTGGAGGAGGCAGGAAAAGAGTATTTTTTTTCTATATGTTTTTAACAATAATCAGAAGATATGTCACCTCAGGCCTTCAAACAAAAAAACCTCTGATTTCTAGTTGAGAGTTATTATTAACACAACAACAAAACAAAACAACTACTTCATATTCTATTAAACATATAAAACATATTCTCCACAATATGTTTTACCTGAATAATACTGAGATATTCTGACCTACCTCTATGTTCTACAGATTTTATTTCAATCTTTGTATGTGAAGACTAGGAGTTAGTATTATAGAACTTTATACATAGAAAATATAGAGAGAGAAGTTTCCTGTGTCTGTTATTCTATCTGCTAGCCCCGTGCAGATGCCTCAGGCACCTTAGGATATCTCAAATGGTAGTGATATAGTGCTAAGTTTACACAAATAAATTAAGTTCCTGGCACACATAATGACACCTTCCATAGACAGTTCTGCACTCAATCTATCTACACTACATGTAAAATAAAATTCAGATATTTTCTCACAAGGAATGCATATAAAAGTGGACAGTTTAATTTGTAATGTAGGCACGCATCAGCAATGATTTCTGGAAATATTTTTGTTTTATCACAGAACTTAACATGCATTTGTCCAAAAGCATTCAACTAAATCTGCTTTCAGTTTAGATACAACTTCTTTGCCTGTGGGTGGCAGGATTTCCAGTATACTGTCTGTCAATGTTACCAAGGCTCTTCTCCCCTACTACTGAATCTGACTGATGTTTTTTGCTATTACCTTGTTTACTTTTACATGCTGTTTATATGTCATTTATGTTTAATTAGAAAGTACCTCATAATTCAACCCAATAAAAAAGAGGGAATCAGAAATGCTGCCCATGAATACTGCTTCTTCTGATTTTTGTCTTGCATTTTACATGGACTGTTGGAGCTATACACTGACTTATTCAGTCAAGTAGCTTTGAGTGTTTTAAGACTGAAAAAGGCTATAAAATTCCTACACATAGGAATTTTATAATCATAGAATCATAGAATAGTTTGGGTTGGAAGAGATCTTAAACACTATCTACTTCCAACCCCCCACTAGACCAGATTGCTCAAAGCCCTATCCAACCTGGCCTTAAACACTTCCAGGCATGGGAAATCTATAACTTCTCTGGGCAACCTGTTCCAGTGCCTTACCACCTTCAGACTAAAGAATTTCTTCCTTATCCCTACATTTTTTTTCCCTGTTTTAGTTTAAAGCTGTTAATTTTTCTCCTGTCACTACACTACCCAGTAAAAGAGTCCCTTTTTTGCTTTCTTGTAGGCCCCCTTTAGGTAGTGGAAGGCCTCTGTAAGGTCTCCCTGGAGCCTTATCTTCTCCAGGCTAAACAACCCCAACTCCCTCATCCTGTCTTCAGAGAAGAGGTGTTACAGCCCTTTGATCATTCATGTGGCCCTCCTCTGGATTTGCTCTAGTAGGTCTATGTCCTTCTTATGCTGGGGACCTCAGCCATTACTCCCTTGTCCTATGACTACATGCCCTTGTAAAAAGTCCCCTTTAGATACTGGAAAGCTGCTATAAGGTCACTCCAGAGCCATCTCTTTTCCAGGTCAAACAACCCCAACATTTTCAGCTCTTTTTAGAGGAAAGGTGTTCCAGTCTTTTGATCATCCTCATGGCCCTCCTCTGGACTCACTCCAACAGCTCTATGGCCTTATGTTAGGGGCCTCAGAGCTGAACAGTACTCCAGGTGGGACTCTCTTAAAAGAGTTGAGTAGAGAGAAAGAGTCACCTCCCTCAACCTGTGGATCACATTTCTTTTGTTGCAGTCCAGTATATGGTTGACTTTCTGGGCTGCAAGTGCACATTGCTTGTTTATGTCACTTTTTCATCAACTACCACACCCAGGTCCTTCTCCTCAGGACTACTTTCAATCCATTTTCCACCCAGCCTGTATTTGTGCTTGGGATTGCCCTGGCCCAGTTACAGGACCTTGCACTTGACCTTTGTGAACTTCATGAGGTTTACATGGGCCCACCTCTCCAGCCTGTCAAGATTCCTCTGAATGGCATCCCTTCCCTCCAGTGTGTCGACCACACCATACAGCTAGGTGTCATCTGCAAACTTGCTGAGGGTGTGCTCAATCACACTGTACATGTAACTGACAAGAAGTTAAATAGCACCAGTTCCAGTACAGACCCATCACTGGTGTCCACCTGGAAATTGAAGCGTTGACTGCAAATCTTTGAGTGTGACCATCAAGCCAATTTTTTATACACTGACTGGTCCATCCATCAAATCTGTGTACCTCCAATTTAGAGACAAGATTGTCATGCAGGACAATGTCAAATACTTTCCAAATGGTTTGCTATAAACTCTGAAGTTCTGATGTTTAATAATAGGACCTTGCAGAAATTTCCTTCACCTTCACAGCCCAGTGGAGCAGCTCTTTCCTCTTCTTTCTCATTACCTCTGCTAATTGTATGATGGTTAAAGAGAAAAGAAAGCAAATTTGCCTTTGTGATTTTCAGTTTACTTCTACTCAATTGAAGAAGAGCAGGCATCTTTTGCAAAGGATAAAGCAGTACTGGAAACTGCTTTCTCTCCAAGCTACTGGCTTCTTGCTCTTTCAAAAATTCAGCCCTTTAACTAATAAGTATTCATTCTGCTTTTTGTTGGTCTTATCTTTCCCGACAAGTCTCAGCGAACTATGCTCACTGTTTGCCTCTGCATATTATCATCTGTGGTATAGGAGATGTTTTCAGTTCACACCAGTGAAGTCTTGATGGTTTGTTCTTGTTTTTGGTAGTACCTTACCTCTGCACCTGCAGTAGTCTTGCACCATAACTTTAGTGACTAATAGCTCCCCAGACTGTTAAATTTGATCACACTTTTTTGTTGTTGTTGTTCATCAGAAAATTCAAATATATATATATAGGCACCAAAATCAAAGGAGTAAGTTTTCTGGAGTTGTGGACAAGTATCTGCAGTTGTCACTGATGTTGGAAAAGCTTACAAAAAGAACTTTTGCTCAACAGCTGATAAGGAAGTGGTTATTGTGTCACACAGTCTGAATTTTTTACCATTGGGATATAACAACAACCTACCAGTTTGCACAGCTAGTAATAATGGTACATCTGTCCTGTTTCTTACAAATCACAACATACTGTGTTTTAGAGACACCATCCTGATACAAGGACAGGAGAAAGGTAGGCTTCAGGTACAGAATGTTGATCAATAGTGTGAATAAAGCTCACAAACTGACCTGAGCAAAACACCAAATGGCCAGACAATATATTTGGAACTAAAGCAATCTGGGAGAGTCATCTGGCTTAGTGACTGTGGAATTTTAACCAAAATGAACACTAAAAATATCACCAAATGTCATTCTGGATGTCTTTGCTTTTCTATCTGAAAGAAGATAAATCAACATAAGCACAGTAGTAATCAATGCTCCTTGTTCATCTGGACAGCAGAATTATTTCTATTTAAAATGTGTACCAGTGAAACTAGATACTTTACTTTTTATCCGGTATTGAAGACACAGGACTATGTGCACTAGGTAAATTGGGATTTTTATGTTTGACATAGAAAAAAAGGGAATTCTTCACCAAAAAAAAAAAAAAAAAAAAAAAAAAAGGAGTATAATTTAAAGATTTGGGTTACAGCTACAGATACAATTTAAGCAAGATAGACAAAATAACCTAATATTTCTTCTCTTGGTTTATATTGTTCCATGACTATGCATTAATATGAAAGCCTCTAGGCTGACATTTTAGGAACTAAATTATTCCTTTGCCCTCAGAATTGGTAGCACAAGACTTTGTTCTGTCATAACATCACAGTCCTGCCTAACAAGAAATGGGACAGGATCTGTTGAGTGACATCCATGCATTGAGGATGTAAAATGCAAAAGCTGCACTTTTGATCAAAAAGGATACCAAATGAAAAGAGATTAAGAAAGCCCACTTGTCCAAACTGGCATCTGGCATCTCACTCTCTCTCTCTCTTTTTTTTTTTTTTTTTTTTCCCTCTCTTCCTCTTTTAATAGCCAATTTCTCCTTAGACATCTGCTGTTTCCATATCATTTGTTTCCATAAAACAATTCCTTGAAAGCATCAGAACAAGTTGATCAAAATTTAAAAATGGTAATGAAAATACTTACAGCTACAGCAGCCTGAAGATGTTGAATAATGGCTAGCAGATAAAACCATTGACAGTTTCAGAGTTAATGTCCTTGTTTATGCAATAAGTATATCAAAATTAATCATTTTTCACTGTCTACACTAGATATTAAAATTCTCTGATGATTCTTCTTAATCTTAAAGTTTGTAACATTTTAAGCAGAAAATGACTTGAACCAATTTTCAGGAGAATGAGTGCTACTAAAGATAGGGATATGTCTTGTCAGTGTAAAAACAATGGCAATATTCGTGTCCTTGATTTCTAGTACTGTAAATAAATTGAATGCACAGAAGGCAATAAGTCAGACCTTACCTCTACTGAAGTTCATATAATTTTGTGCTGAATAAATAAATCAGACTGTCAAACCTTGCATCTACCTTTGCTACCAATGAAGTCTTCTTGAGACTTCAAGACAGTATTCTTGAGAATGGTGAGCAGCTGGGAAGGTTCATCAGGTACCTGTGTTGATTCTGTCACCAGCTACCATTGCAGAATACTATTAGAATACTATTGCACTAGAGCTGAGAGCAGAATGCATGGAAGTTATAAAATTGCACAGATTAGACTGCCAAAAATATATTTTTTTTTCCTGTTTAATTTTAGAGATGCTGCAGTAAAATGGTAGTCACAGTTAAGATAAAGTGGACAGCAGTAAGAAAATCAAGACTATTTTAACTGTAGCAGTGAGAAGGAATATTTCTGTACAAGGAATTAAATCAAATGAATGTCCAGAGCTTACTGCTCTTTTATTAAAGGAATGAAATCAGTACTGGGAACAATGGGTGGAGACCAGACAGTGATTATCTACATGTATTAGTGAGCAGAATCTCACTGGCTTGGGAAAGTGAGTTTATAATGCAATGTCTAGGTTACTGACACTCCCAAATAAGATTTATTTCTTGTCAATTTTAAATAAATCACTAAATAAGTACAACGGGGAAAACAAAACAAAACAACAAAAGGAGAAAAGGAGAAAGTGACAATAAGAACAGATTAGCTAACTTTTTTTTTTTTTCTTTCTTATCCTGACCATAAATCCCTGAAGAATATAAAGAGCATCCAGTAAAATATCCTGTAAAAAGGCCCTATATATATTTTTTTTTATGTTGTAATATATTTTATCAGGAATTAAAATGGTCGTTACAGTCATTTGCAAAAGCTAAGGAAGTCTCATCATTAGCTGTGCTGCTGAACAAATGGTCCATATTAAGTGGTTCAATTCACAAGTTGCTTGGGGATAACAAAGTAGTAGGAAGTGATGAAGTAGTTATCTACTGTGTAGTCAAATCAGGAGAAAAATTATTAGTGGCATGTTTTGGAAGCAAACTGATACTATCAATATTCCTTAGCAAATGGACCTTAAATTCAACTTTCATATTAAAATATATTGTAAGAACCTTATGAACATTATTCTCACTGTCTACATGTGAGATGCAATATTTATTCAGTTTTATATTCTGACTATGACTTTCTATGGGAACAGAAAATTGCAACAAATGGAACAGGAGCTTCCTGTGTTCTTGAACACTTTGAAAATAATGCACTCAGAACATGAAATGTAATTCCCAAAGGGATGTAAGCATATGGTCTAGTTAAGTTATAAAAATTAATGAATGAGACAGAAACAATAATCCAAGACTTTCTGATGAAAATAGTATTTGAAATGCTAATTAGCCGTTGGTTATCACCTTAGTTTGTAGGGCCAGAAAGAATCCCACTAAAAGTGAGTACACTGAATGTCGTCCTGCCACTGCCACAGTCTTCCCCAATCAGTGCCTTACCTGGTTCAACATGAAGTCCAAGTAATGACCTTATTCCTAGAAACCTCAGGATTTTCTTCCAGCTTTTCTTCTACAAAGAAGAGGAATGTTATATTACCTTAGCATCTATTTTCTTGGTCTTTCTCCTGACTTTGTCCTCTCCTCATTCATAATGACACTAATATTTTAAATTTTCATCCTCTATCTTTCAAGGTTTCTTCAGTTCTTAAAGGTGTCTGGTTCACAGAATCACAGAATCACAGAATTTCTAGGGTAGAAGAGACCTCAAGATCATCGAGCCCAACCTCTGACCTAACACTAACAGTCCCCACTAAACTATATCCCTAAGCTCTACATCTAAACGTCTTTTAAAGACTTCCAGGGATGGTGACTCCACCACCTCCCTGGGCAGCCTGTTCCAATGTCTAACAACCCTTTCGGTAAAGAAGTTCTTCCTAAAATCCAACCTAAAACAACCCTGGTGCAACTTTAGCATGTTCCCCCTCGTCCTGTCACCAGGCACATAGGAGAACAGACCAACCCCCACCTCACTACAGCCTCCTTTAATGTACTTATAGAGAGAGATAAGGTCGCCCCTGAGCCTCCTCTTCTCCAGGCTGAACAAGCCCAACTCACTCGGCCGCTCCTCGTAGGACTTGTTCTCCAGGCCCCTCACCAGCTTGGTTGCCCTTCTCTGGACCCGCTCAAGCACCTCGATGTCCTTCTTGTAGCAAGGGGCCCAAAACTGAACACAGTACTCGAGGTGCGGCCTTACCAGAGCCGAGTACAGGGTGATGATCACCTCCCTAGCCGTGCTGGTCACACTGTTTCTTATGCAAGCCAGGATGCTGTTGGCCTTCTTGGCCAGCTGAGCACACTGCTGGCTCATATTAGCTGACTATCCACCATCACTCCCAGGTCCTTCTCTGCCTGGCAGCTCTCCAACCACTCATCTCCCAGCCTGTAGCTCTGCTTGGGGTTATTGCGCCCCAGGTAGAGGACTCGGCACATGGCCTTGTTAAACTTCATACAGTTGACCTCAGCCCATTGGTGCAGCCTATCCAGATCCTCCTGCAGAGCCTTCCTACCCTCGAGCAGATCGACACACGCACCTAACTTGGTGTCATCTGCAAACTTACTGAGGGTGCACTCAATGCCCTCGTCCAGATCATCGATGAAGATATTAAAGAGGACTGGCCCCGGCACCGAGTCCTGGGGAACGCCACTAGTGACCGGCCTCCAACTGGACCTGACTCCATTTGCCACGAGTCTTTGGGCCCGGCTATCCAGCCAGTTTCTAACCCAACGAAGCGTGCGCCAGTCCAAGCCAAGAGCAGCCAGTTTCTTGAGGAGAATGCTGTGGAAAACGGTGTCAAAAGCCTTGCTGAAGTCAAGGTAGACCACATCCACAGCCTTTCCCTCATCCACCCAGCGCGTCACTTTGTCATAGAAGGAGATCAGGTTCGTCAAGCAGGACCTGCCTTTCATAAACCCATGCTGACTGGGCCTGATTGCCTGTTTGCCCTGTAAGTGTCGCGTGATGACTCTCAAGAGGATCTGCTCCATGAGCTTCCCTGGCACTGAGGTCAAACTGACAGGCCTGTAGTTTCCCGGATCTGCCCTCCTGCCCTTCTTGTAGATGGGCGTCACATTTGCTAGCCGCCAGTCAACTGGGACCTCCCTCTGATATCCAGGACTGTTGATAAATGATGGTAAGCGTCTTGGCCAGCTCCTCTGCCAGTTCTCGCAGTACCCTTGGGAAAGGGTTGTGAAGGTATATCAGAGCATATTGGAATGCTGTAATAAAATAAAATAAAATAAAATAAAATAAAATAAAATAAAATAAAATAAAATAAAATGAAATGAAATGAAATAAAATAAAATAAAATAAAATAAAATAAAATAAAATAAAATAAAATAAAATAAAATAAAATAAAATAAAATAAAATAAAATAAGATAAAAAAATCTGGAATTGTCCAGGGGATGAACAATACATATTTCTGTAATCAAAAGAAAAACAATAATTAATTTTTGAATATATATTCCCTCCTGGAAAGAAAGTACCTGGAAATGCTGAGGCAGTGAATTTAGCTAGAAGTGTAAGAATAAGGAAGGGATAGACTTTGTCTCATGAAGATGTTGAAGAAAAATAGATACTAATGATACATAGCAAATGTTGGAAGAAGTTTTGAAATAGGATTTTTTTTGCTTTTTAAATTTTTATCCCCAAATGATTTTTTGGTGAAGGACATGTGACTTCTTGAGTTAGCATCTTTGATGAATTGGGTCCTCAAAATAAACACATCTTCACATAAAGCCTCAACGTGAGTTGCATGTTATAGGAAGCACCATAGCAGGAACCACCTGAAACAAAGGAAGACAGGCCCCACAAGCAGCTATACAAATGCATCAGCAACTCAATCTGAACTGAATTTTGTGCCCAGTAACTCCAGACAATATGCTGCTTCTCCTGTCCTGTGGGATGACTATAACAGGCTGGGATAGAGTTAACTTTCCTCATAACTGCCTATACGGTGCTATGTTTTGCATTTGTGACAAAAATAGTGCTGATAATACCTGGATACTTCAGCTGTTGCTGAAGCTGTGATTACACAGCATCAAAACCTTCTGTTTCTCACACTGCTTGCTCAGCAAGTAAGCTGGGAGTGTACAAGAAGATGAGAGGGAACACAACCAGCACAGCTGACCCCAACTGACCAAAGGGATATTCCATACTGTATGACATTCTGCTTAGCAATAAACACCTTTTTAAAAGTACTTGTAAGTATCTCCAGGTAAGTGCTGAAGATAAATTGTGAAGTAAATAGATTTGGAACATCAAATATTATTCTTTGAGCAGACCAGACCACATCACTACTGACCTCAAGGTCAAAGCTACGTCAGTTATGAGGATTTAATTGTGCAGAGACTTGGGCAGATCTGATGTCTATTCTCTCACAAAAATGAGTATACATTTTCTACATGATTTTCTAATAACTTGCATAGTATTATCTATTTCTTATACACTTTACAATAAAATGGGAAAAAAAAAATAAGGAAAGCAAAAACCAATCAACCAACCGAAATGCACAATGTATAAATGTTCAAATTATGCTTTCAGTGTTTTATTATCTCTCTGTACAAAAATGTTTTTTATATCTTGTTGAAATTCCTGATGGTAGAGCTCTTTTATGAGAAAAATAATTTCTATGCTGCAAAATACATCCCTTTTTTCAAGTCTTTTGAAATCTGAAGAAAGACACTGATATAAATAAAAGCTGGGGAAATTCAATTCCATTGAAGACTATTCACAGCAGAAAAATGTATTTATCTTTATATATATATATACATGTTTATATATATATAAAGATAATATATAATATATATATATAAAGATAATATATATATATATATAAAGATAAATAAAATTTATATATATATAGGGTAACAATGTAATTGCTTTATATGAATTGGGTATATCTATTTCCTTTCTTGGGAAACTTTTTCAATAGTGTAAATGATCAGAAAACAAGAAAACATTTTATTGCAGTAAGCTTTTAGTGAAAAGAACAATTCATATGCAAAATGAATAGTTTAGGAAATGTCTAATTAGCTGAATACCTAAAGTATGAACCAGTTAACAGCCCAGAACATGTTTAATTGTCTATTTCAGATTATACACAATTACAATGCCAATTAGTTATGGATAATTTAACAATGGTTGCTACCATATGTAACATTTCAAATTAGATGTCGCAGATACAGTCATTGTGGTTCATCAGAACATCCTATTTTATATACTTATTTTTCAATACATTGTAAATAACTATTTCCTAAATCTTCTGCACTTCTCTGATTTTAAACAGTTGTATGTTGTTGTTTTTTTTTGTTTGTTTTGTTTTTTTTTTGTTTTTTTTTTTTTGTTTTTTTTTTTTGTGTTTTTTTTTTTTTTCTCGAGAAAACAAACAGGTGCTCTTCACTGTTTGATTTAAATTGTTTGGAAATTTCTATCTTAAATGATTTTGTGATATAGTTTTGGAGTGTGAAATGGAAGAAAAAGTTAATGCAGTGTTTATCAGATATTGTTAATGGAGGAGAGAATATCCAAATGAATAGAGCTCAAAACCAACGACACAGGCCAGGAAAAGAAAGGGGAAAATGTACTTTAAAACATTAAATGGTAGGGAAATTATCTTTTGACTTAGGTTTATTAAGGTTTTCTGGGTGTGTAGATTTTTGTACATAACGCTAAACACAAGATATTGAAAAACATTGTCTAGATTTTTTATTGACAGTACTGAGATTTCTCTTAATCTGTATTTATCTACAAAACTTTTTCTGTGACTCTACAAAAATAACACATCTTTGTGAGACACATTTTTTTTTCAAAACAAACAAACAAACAAAAAGTTAGCTATTTTATTTTGCTTCATTTCATAATCAATTTCATAATCATCCCAGAATGCCTAGAATGCAATAAATAAATAAATAAATAAATGTATATATATATATATATTTATTATTTTTTTTTTAAAAAAAGGAAAATGTTATAACTTTTTGGTGAACACATCTCAGGCTTGTCTTCACTTGACTGAGGACTGTCTGACCAGCAGAAGTTCACTGAGTATCCCATTAGGGATTATGAGTATATTACTATTACACTAACTCATTAACCCAAGCTGTCAGCTGTGAGCAATAGCCACTAAATAATTGCTTTGTAGTTAAATTGTGTGTATCCATTTTGTTTGCAGAATCTCTTTCCTAGTTGTAAAAGTAGTTGAAAAAAGTGATCTAGAGATAGAGGATTAAAATACTTTTAGTCTTTAGCCATAGATTGATAAAAATATTTTTTATAAACTATCAATAATGCTGTTTAAAATAAGCATATTTATTTTAAATGCAATCAGTAACCTATTCAGATTTGTATGAAAGAACAATTTATTTATTTATTTATTTTGTCTATGAAGAACTTTCTATCTTTTTTTTTTTTTTTGATTGCTCAGAATAGTAAATTTCGGTTTCATTTCATCAACCATGTATTTGAGATTAAAATAAATCAAATATTCACCTAATTTCCTGATTAAATGCTTCACTAAATTTCCCAGTGTTTTATATCAAGCCCAGGTAGAGTGAAGATATGACTCCTGTGCCTGAATGTTCATAGTACATTAAGTATTTGCACTTTGTTCTGAAATATTTTTATATCTAAACAACAACAACAAAAAACTATATGGTTTATGAAACCTTTCTCTCTCAAGAAGTCTTATCCTGTTGGAAATTTAGGGTCAGAAAGAAAAATCCAGTTGGACAGACCAGAAAAATTAATTAATTCCCTTCTAAGACAAAGTTTGTATAAATTTCTGAAATAACAATGTGATTAATATATGCAAATTGAGATCATGTACCAAAAGTCCTTCTGTCAGTATCCTAAAAATGAAGCAATTGTGTTACTCAAGAATACAGTGATAGGTCTGTGTCTTCCATAGTTCTGTGTAGATGTAGAAAACCTTTTTCTTGGACTGGAAAGGACAATTAATATTATGTGAACAAGGATTATGAAATATTAAATGTAAGAAGACACACCTAGGGATTTAAAATTTCCTATGCACATTTTTATTTTTTCTTTTTGCTTTTGTAGATATTTTTTTTTTCAAAAATGGTTTTTGCTAAACTTCATCATGACTTTGAAAATGTGAAAACAGATTCATATTTTATAAGGTAAGATTAATTTATGAGATTGGGGTCTGGAAAAAAAATAATAAAACTTCTCTTGGGGAGGAATGTGATTGAGTTGATCTAATGCCATTCTTCTTTTCTCTTTTCTCTTCTCTCTCTCTTTTTTTTTTCTCTCTCTTTTTTTTTTCTTTTTCTATTTTTTCTTCTTAAAAGAATTTTTATTCTGGAAAAGAAAAGATGGATATATCCATCAGCTAAATTTTGTTGATTTCTCTCATTTCTTTACTCTGAAAGTGTACATGACAAGATTAAACTAAAAGGGTTTATCATTATACAGGGTGAAGAAACAATGGAAGCAGTCATGAAAATCAAATGTGAATTTGAGATTTGAATTTTTAGAGAAAGATAATAAAAATGCAGTTGAATAGCTGTAGTCTAGAAACAAATCTGCAAGAAATCTTTCTGCCACAAACAGGCAGAAAGATTCCAAACTGTTAGCTCAAATCGCAAAACTTTTTTTGCTTTTTATTTACTTTTAACAAAGCAAATGCTATTCTGTCAAATGAATTCTGTCCTTTGAAGTAAAGTTACCTAACTTTAATTCAGAAACTCATCTTTGCATTGTCTTCATCCGACTCATGAACTGTGAGGGCTAGTGGGATTAAATGGTGCTGGCAGCACTGGATCTTGAATGGCTGCTGCAGCTGCAAAAGGATGTCTTGAACCATGTCTATTCACAGTTCAGTGATGAGCTATTTGAGTGTGCCAGCATGTGTGAGTGCATGAGGTTTCAAAACAGGATTATAAACATGTACTTCATATGCTGTCGACCTCACAGATCCAGAGGTGATGCCATACATAGAAATCAGAACTGTGGTTATTCTTCATTTAAAATGGAAACATTGGTTGAAGACTGGCATTGTTTGGTATTTGGTTATCTATTAGAAACAGGAGCAGATACTGAGAGATCATTTAATTTATGATGATATCTTACTTTTCTATATATTTTTTTTAATTTAATTTGTTGCATTTTCCATTAATAGCCATGCATATTTCTTAGTTTTCTAAGTGATTTACACAGAGTTCAGCTCTTAGCTACTGTCTCTCTGATTATGTATATATGCAGTTCTTACAATGCAGCTGTCTTTGATGAAAGCCATCTATAATGTCATACTTATATCAGAAACACAAACAATTCTGTTTCTTCACTTGCTGAGACTTAATTACTAGTTCTTTCACCCCCCACAGAGATTTACAAAGCAAAACAGATGTAAGAGCTGCTATATGTTGGCATTGCAGCAGCAGTAAATTGAAGGGACAACATCGGCCTGCAGTAGATGAACGTCCATGTTTTGAGATTATGTCATCATGGTAAATCAGTAGGAAATGAGAAAAGCAATGAAAATTCTGTTTCTATACAACTTAGAGTTTTATTATTTTTCTAATATGATTTTATTTTATTATATACTGTAATTTTTAACACAGTGTTTTCTTTTACATTGTATCCAATTTGCTTTTGGAATGTGGTGTTATTTGCATAGAACTATCTCCTGTGTCCTGCAAGACTCCACTAAGCACCGAGCTACTATATAAGATAGAGGTTTCCTCCAGGTACGGGGGAAATAACTGTGGATCAAAGTCTTGTCAGAGCAGATTTTTGCTGAAGACACGTGGAACGCCTTCTCTGGGATGGTGGGCAGGTTGTGAGTAACCTGGAGTAACCCAACTTTAGTGGGTGTTTAAGGTAACTACTGCTGAATGTAGTGCTTCCAAGAAATCAAAAGATTGCAGCAACAGAATTTTTTTGCTTAAGAAAGATTTCCTTTGCTACTCAAAGAACTGAGCTGAGTTTGTTTTCTCCACTTAGCCCTTGTAATAAAAATAAAATAAATCTGAATAAAGAAAAGCACACCACCAACAAGAAAGGGAACCAAAATTGTAGTTTTCTAAAGGACTCTGAAAACCTGGTCCAGCAGGGAATAAAAAAATCATTCATTATACTTCCCTGCCTTCCTCTGGGCTAGTTCAGCTCTGGTAGATTTGCAGGACTTCTGCAGAAATTGTATGTGCTTTTCATTTATCTTCAGTGTTCTTGGCAGCACTTTTGCAGGACATTCACTTATTTGTATGTATTTATAAACAGAAGCTTTGTCTTCTGGCTATATAGGGAAGCCAGCCTACCTAATATTCACAAACATGATATGTTTTTACTGGTCCAAAGTGAGTATGTTATTGAGCAGATAGTGTAATAATATCCCCAGGTATTACAGTCTACTGAGGCAGTCTTAACTACACCCTCATGAAAAGGTATAACTGTACATGAAAAGTAAAATTATAAACATTCAAGTATTTTACAATACTATCTTCATTAACAACAACAACCAAAACAAACAAACAAACAAACAAAAACCACCACCACCACCAAAAAACTGTAGCCAAAAAGGAAAACTACTTTACTGAAATGTCTCCATATATTGATAAAAGAAAAAAAAAATAATTACATGCTCAAAGAATATCGAAGTAAATCTGATAAAATCTGATAATTTGACTGGATTTGAAAATGAAGAAAATTCTTCTTTGATATTTTTCATTTTTTTTCCCCATGATTTTGTAAAAGTGTAAGTGGTCCAGCTTATTAAATAGAACTCATTAATTCTTTTAAAGGAGACAGATATTTTTGGTAGATTTCTTAAATAAATCCTTAAATTAAAATCTTATCTGGAACAAAGGAATAATTAACAATTTATACATTAATTTCAAAAGTAAAATAATATAATTTGACACGGAATAAATACAATAATCAACATCTTTTTTTTGTGGACAATTAGATTACCTGTCAATTTAGAATGAATAATGTTTAAGAATAATTAAAAATAATCAGTTTATACAAATGTGAAACAAAAGTTGATATCCTAAAGCAGTCAGGAAATGTAAAAAATATATGATTTCCTCACACAATGGGAACTTATACTTCTCTGACTCTTCACTGCTGCTTTGGACATCTGTTCTAATTCCATTTGTTTTCATGTATTTGTTTATAGAACAGCAATTGGTGATAGTACTGAAGTTTAATAAAGACCAAGAAAAAATTACATATAAAACTTTCCATTTGAAATAATTTATGAATTTCAATAATGCATATGTATTATTTACGTTTTATTTTTCCTATACTATTTTTTTTTATTTTCTCAAATAAGTGATGGAAGATTCAAATGCTCTGTCTCCATCTCCTGGTAGATGAGAACTAAATTAAATGTGTGGTTTGGCAGACACGAACCCGAGAAAGAGAATGTAGAAGGAATTATTCAGTTTTATCTATTTATTTGTTTGTTTGTTTACAGCTTTTGTCCATCTCTAAAATAATTCCAAGATAAAGAGAAACATAAAACAATGATAGTTTTGCCCAGACAATGTCAGAAGACCGTATGACTTTGCCAATAACTCGTATGAGTTCATTAGCCCCAAATTTCCATGAAAATCAAATAAGCCTATGATATTTAGTATAATGGAGAAATGCCAGCTCATAGTACATAAGTATCTGAAGATTTAAAAAAAAAAATCTTAATATTCTAAATCAATATTTTAAAACAAGCATGATTAACTTTCATTTGTTAACAAGCCTAAAAATATTTTCATATCTAACTATCTTACCCAGAAAGAATGCACTTTTAATGACATTTACTGTATGATAAATAACATTTGTCCTATATGATTTACATGTAATTCTGAGCTTTGCTTACCTCCCTAGATTTTATCACATATATATAGTAGATCACATATCATAACCTCAAATGCTCTATGTAATTCATTTTAGGCATACAGTGTAATAAATTTTAAAGGATGTATAACTTATTTCATTAAAATCTAAGCTTAATACTGTTTAATACTGCTACCCATATCAATTAACAGACAAGTGTAACGAAGAATGTCTTTAAAGATAGTCTTAAGATAACAATTTATATTACATCTCATGCCAGATGGCCTTTGCATATAGCTTATAATAACTTATTTTTAAACTGAAAACCTACTATGCATTAATGACATCATGATCAAGCTGAAAATATTAGAACGGTCCTAAGCTTGATATATCCACTCTCAGTCCATTTATCTGAATAATAACATTTATTTGAATTATCTTGGTTTTGGCCAAGGATGCTCCCTTTCCTCAAAAGAAATGGAATAACATACATTTTCTTTCTTACCATTCTACCATTGGAATATTTTTTATTCAGGAGATCTTTCCAGTATATTTGGCCTGGCTTCATATTTACTTGCAAATCTGAGTTGGAAGGAAAGATCTTTTGCCCATATACTGATTCAGCTCTTTTGAGATAGAGGCTAAGTCCATGCTAATACACTGTTGAAACTGTATTTAACTACAGTTCCATTTCTTGTAACAAGACTGACAGTTTGTCTACTGGAGTTATTAATATTTCTTGAATAAAGATATAGGAAAACTTTAAGTGATTTTCTCTGCAAAATATATCTGAATAGATGATACATTTTTGAATACATAGTCACAAAACACAGCAGCATTACCTTAGTATCCAAATCCTCACTGAATATGGCAAATGTAGATCCATTATAAAAAGCATCATCTTTTGGGATTGAATTCCTCATTTTTATTGTTATTTTTATTTTTATTTTCAAATTATTAAATTATTATTTACTATATTAGAAGAATGAAAAAGATCTAGTGTCTACATGGGGAGAATATCAGCATTTCTATATTAGTCTATTAAATCTATTATAGAATTACACTTTTTTTTTTTTTTTTTTTTTTTTTAGGGGCAGGGGGATGGGGTGGGGAGGGAAGAGGTAAGGGAGAAGTGAAAGGGAGCTTTGCCTGTTTTTGAAACTTAGCCAGTTACAGAAAGCAGTGCTGAAAGAAAGTTCTCTGTTTATGGAAGAGTTATCCATAACAGTATTTGTAGCATCAGTTACAATTGCAAGGAATGTTCCCAGTGGTTTAATGTGTTGTTATTAGGCAAATTGTAAAATTTTACCATTTATTCTCCTCATGGATCTCCAGTATTTTATCTACTTCCAAAGTATCATCCACTAATTTTCATTATTAGTTGTGTTTCAGTCATCAGATTAAAGAATATATGAGGATTGTACGCAAATAATACATCTTTTATTATATTAAACAACAAAACATCTTTAACACTCCTGATGCACAGATTAATGTGTGGGGTTAGCAAAACAGGGGAGTGGGCAAAATATTTTATTTTAGAGTTCTTTCACCTATATATTTTCTTTGAAGAATAAAGAAAATATAAATTCTGTAACTGAGCTTTACCAATAGAACCGGAGAGTTTTTTTTTTGGCTTTGAAGAATGTTTAATAAAGAAGTGAAAACATTAAAGTGCCACTTTTTATTTACTTCTCCAAGATGTGTTTAATTCAACTTATTTTATATTCCTCCAGAGGAAAATAGAATCTATCATTATGGTTATAACTAGTATTTTACTCATACAGAAAGAAAGAATTATCCCAGAATAGGTTTTAATACTGCCTATCTCAGTTCCAACGCACAAGAAGAATGATAAATAAGACTTATAAAGACAGGATACCTAGTTTAAAGAGTGCTTTGTAGTACTAGAGGAAAGGTTACTTTTTGAAACCTGTGCTACAGATATTGATTTTAAAAGTAGAGATGTACTTTAAAAAATTGTAAATAAAAGGAGGAAAACATTAAAGTTTTCCAGACAGCAAAGTCGTTACTTCATGTTTTCTTGAATATTCAGTCAGTATTGCAGTACTGAAGTTCAAGGCTTACTGTATCATCAAATAGAAAATAAGTTTCCAAAGTCACACTTCTATTTATCATGGATAAACACATTTAAGGAAACATATTGCACTAAACTGTCACTGTCAAAGCACTAATTAAAAAATATTAGGGGTCAATTTCCCACATTAACATTAATGAAATCTCTATACAGTCATTGAACAAAGTGTTATTGTGTAATAATAATATGCCCAGCAAGACTGTAAATCATAGCAATGAAAGCCTGTTCACACCTACAGTACGTGCATCATTACTCTGTAACATCTGAACACACTTGATGTGATTATAAAATACATTTCTACTATATGAAATACAAAGAATTATACATTGATTTAACTTATTAAGTACAAGACATTAAACATTAGAATGTTTTCCTATAGTCTACATTAGAAGTATATGAAAAAATTGCCTCTTCTCCCCTCCCCCCCCACCCTTTCTTTTTCCATCACATTGAATGTTCCAAGTGTTTGCAAAATACAGATAAATTATGCTTCTGTTAGCCTACATTTTTTTTTACAGAGTCATGAATTGCTGTCAAAAATACTTGAAGTTCTCTATGGATATATAATGTATACCTCATATACTTTCACTTAAAAAAATAAAAAGCTGCCAATAACAGTGCAAAGTTTATGGATGTAAGATAAAAAATGATCAGAGAAGTTGGAGCTCTGCTATGTTATTTCACTTTCAAAAGATCAGAGAGGCCAGAATGAGTTCAAAGCACAGCTATTGCATGTGGTCTTCCTTCACTAACGTCTTTGAATATATACATTCACGTAAATCTCTTCTTTGAGCTGTGAGGAAGAAAATAAATGTAGATATCTATGTGAAACATGAATTGTTTGTTTGGTATGTGAGTTTAAAAGTTTTCACCTTACAGTTTGAAAATATTGATAACCAGGTTCTTCAACCACAGTGAGGAATGTACTTGTCATGCAGAACTGCACTGTGATATGTAAAATATTTTCTTCCTGTTTTCCTTCCTTACTTAGAGAACTGAGGGCAACAGAAGGATGACAAAGGTCCTCTTACTTCACATACTTTGGCTAATGTCATTTATTATACTTACATAATATAGCCAGTATACTTAATACACTTGCTTATATTTTTCTGTTGTGGGAGCCTCTTTTTTTTTTTTTTTTCTGTACAAGGTAATGGGATTTTTTTTTTTTCCATTTTATTTTTCACCTTCCTGAAGAAATACACATCACCTGGTGAGCAAATTGACCAGCCACCTCTACAGCTCCAACTGCTCAGAAGATTTAGGCTGAATTTACAAAATTTTTCAGAAACAGAGCTCATTCCAACATGTGTTTCACTTACTTTTAGCTACAGCCTCAAACAAAAGCCTACCTCATTCATTTGGCATCAATGAATTTTAGATTTTTACTTTAAAGCATGTACTCTATAGTATACTATATATAGTATATATACATAGTATATATACATAATAGTTATATGCCATGTATATACTATGTATATATACTATGTATATATACTATAAATATATATATATAATAT
This sequence comes from Anas acuta, assembly GCF_963932015.1. Taxonomy (NCBI): domain Eukaryota; kingdom Metazoa; phylum Chordata; class Aves; order Anseriformes; family Anatidae; genus Anas; species Anas acuta. The sequence continues at coordinate 96,011,593 of NC_088981.1, forward strand.
ATAGTCAAATATTACTGAACTATATCATGGAGGGATGAATTTAATATGGGAACACAGCACCACCCTGTCTGACAGGCAAGATGTTTCACTTCACTGCTCCCCCCCAGGATATACTCTACACTGTGCCTGAACATCATCTTATTTTGCTGTTATAAAGGTTTCTACATGAGAAGGTTACATTTTATTTATATTTGATGTGAGCTGGTCCCTTGTGCAACTTCATGACCCATGAGTGGCATCAGTATTTACATAGTTTTGAGGGGACTAAAATTCATACAGGACTACATAAGAACTGAGCAATGACTTGAATAGTGTTAATGTTTCCCACATTATGGGCATAAATCCCTAAAGAGGTAGACAGGCATCCATGTGTATTTGAGAACCTGAACTTTAGTTATACATATAACTAAACTAACTATATTAGTTATATTTAGTTATACATATAACTAACTAACCTGATTTCCTTTTATGATAAGATCACCCGTATGGTGGACCAAGGGAAACCAGCTGATGTGATTTTTTTGGACTTCAGCAAGGCTTTTGACACGGTTTCCCATAGGATCCTACTGGACAAAATGTCCACCATACAGCTAAATAAAAACATCATACGATGGGTGAGCAATTGGCTAACGGGCAGGGCCCAAAGGGTTACGGTAAATGGGGCTGTGTCAGGCTGGCGGGCGGTCACCAGTGGGGTCCCTCAAGGCTCCATTTTAGGGCCGGTACTTTTCAATATTTTTATAAACGATCTGGATGTAGGAATAGAAGGTATTTTGAGCAAGTTTGCTGATGACACCAAATTTGGAGGAGTTGTGGACTCGAACGAGGGTGGAAAGGCCTTGCAGAGGGATCTGGATAGGTTGGAGAGCTGGGCCATCACCAACCGCATGAAGTTCAATAAGAGCAAGTGCTGGGTCCTGCACCTGGGACGGGGAAACCCTGGCTGCACGTACAGACTGGGCGATGAGACGCTGGAGAGCAGCCTAGAGGAGAGGGATCTTGGGGTTGTGGTAGACAGCAAGTTGAATATGAGCCAGCAGTGTGCCCTGGCAGCCAGGAGGGTCAACCGTATCCTGGGGTGCATCAAGCACGGTATCGCTAGTAGGTCGAGGGAGGTGATTGTCCCGCTCTACTCTGCACTGGTGCGGCCTCACCTCGAGTACTGTGGGCAGTTCTGGGCACCACAGTATAAAAAGGACATGAAACTGTTGGAGAGTGTCCAGAGGAGGGCTACGAAGATGGTGAAAGGCCTGGAGGGGAAGACGTACGAGGAACGGCTGAGGGCACTGGGCCTGTTCAGCCTGGAGAAGAGGAGGTTGAGGGGAGACCTCATCGCAGTCTACAACTTCCTCATCAGGGGGTGTCGAGAGGCAGGAGACCTTTTCTCCATTAACACCAGCGACAGGACCTGCGGGAACGGGGTTAAGCTGAGGCAGGGGAAGTTTAGGCTTGACATCAGGAGGGAGTTCTTCACAGAGAGGGTGGTTGCACACTGGAACAGGCTCCCCAGGGAAGTGGTCACTGCACCGAGCCTGTCTGAATTTAAGAAGAGATTGGACTGTGCACTTAGTCACATGGTCTGAACTTTTGGGTAGACCTGTGCGGTGTCAAGAGTTGGACTTGATGATCCTTAAGGGTCCTTTCCAACTCAGGATATTCTATGATTCTATGATTCTATATGAAATGAAGACTATTACTGGATCTATGAGTGTCTTAAACAATACATGGATAAAAGTAACAGATTATTACCCAAGGCTGAAGATAACATGCCATTATTTTCCTTGAATATACATACTTAATGTGTTCTGTAAATCCAAGCGTAATGTATTTTTAAAATAGATTCTCAAAATAAATAAATAAATATAGTTTAGTTATTATATTTCAGAATATAATAAACACTTATGATGTAATTTTATATTCATTATATTTTTCTTCTAGGTATAGAGTTTACAAGGATTCTTGTCATTATTATTTGAAAGGCAGCACTGTAATTCTTACTTCTGTGCTTTCATGATAGGCGGTGGCACCTCTGATTACAATGTGTCACTTTCAAAGGACATGTAACAGACTTTCTAGCCAAAGTTTATATCCAGAATCTGCAAAGCTGTCACAACTGTACAAAACACGGAGTACAAGGGCACTTATCTCAATAACAGGGAAAAAAAAAAAAGAAAAAAAAAAAGAAAAAAAAAAAAAGAGAGAGCAAGCAAGAAAGAACAAGCAAGCAAGAAAGAGAAGGGAAGAAAAACAGAAAGGAAGGAAGAGAAAAGTTGGTCATATTAGGTGTATGATAAATGTCTGTAATTGTTTTTCCTTTGTTTTCTTCTGATGGTAACAGGGATGTGAATGTTGTACAGCCAGGTGATGGCTTACTCATTGTATAATACAGTTAATGAGTTGCATTTGTGAAATTAATATAATATGTCTGGTTCATAATGTACTGTAACACATGCATTACTTCATTGAATGATTTATAGGATCTCTATTATGTTGTAATGCACTTCCTAGGGTAATAGATGAGGTGGATTATCTCGTGTTTCCTAGCATAGTGCAGCTTTAACATCACAAACGTAATTGGCTTATAAGACGTCATATTTCCTTAAGCAACAACAACAATTTTGATGACAGGTGTCCCTTCATTAATTAAACACATATATATTTTTTGTTATGTAATTTTTATATTTTCTAAACTTTTTTTTTTATTTACAAGCTTTCTTGTAACTTTGTTTTTACGCACTACTCTATACTATATATAGTGTTAGAAATAAAAAACTGCCCTTTAAAGACAAAAATATATAAAAAAATAAATGTTGTGTTTTTAATTCATTCATCCATGAACAATTCCTAGTCTAGATCAGTTTCTTAAGGAAATAGATATTGTCCTAAAATTTACCTTGAAGTGTCAGTCTCTCTTTGTTTCCCTTTTCTCCCATTCTCAATCTGGTCTGGCAAAGAGGTAGATGTCAAATCTGTTAAATATCTACAGGTTTTGTGAATATTGCTAGCTGGTGCTGGCTGGAGGGATACACACTGTAAGTGGTGTTACTGTGGTGAGAACTAAGGCCCAGTTTTTCTGTGCTGAACAAATATGGCTTGTTAATCAGCAATATACCAAGCAGTCAAATTGCATAATCCCTTTAGACTAGGAAGACAATTTTGGGAATGGACAGGGAGAGGGAGGGCAAGGCAGGCCAAATCAGTGCAAGGCCAGACAAAACGAGGCAAGAGAAAGAAGTTACTTTAGTGTCAGAGGCTTTTAAAAAGATGCAAGAGAGGTCAATTTATCAAAGTAGGAGGATGTCATAGAAAGCTGGGTCAGACAGAGCCTTGAGGTACAACTGGCTTACTTGTATGTTAAATATATATCTAAAGCTGTTTCTGTTTGTTTGTTTATAAACACAGTCACAAAAGGTTTGAGAAATGGTCATTTCAATGGCTGGCTCTGATTGCTTGCTTCAGTCCTGTACTCCAGACCCAATGTAGGGTTCTGGATCTGGTCATTGCTGCAGGTTCCTGGAGAAGTCCCACAGTCTTCCCTCATGCTACTGTGAGGATGAGGGCACAATCATCCTCAGGGAAATGTCCTTGAGCGACATCCACAGGGAAAAATCCTTGCTTGTTTTTATACTTCCTTCCGCCCAGCATCAGATATGTACCTGAATTATATATATTTCACTGTTTTTGAGGAAGACTTAGTCTTTGACTTTCTACTGATACTTCCATTTTACTCAACCTGAGTGGCATAACAGGCAGTTTTCTTTCTTTGTACCTATTTATGTTGTTTTATTGAAACACTGTACACAGTTCATGCATATAAATGACAAAGTTGTTGAAATATGGGCTTTTTAAGCCCTACTGTTTCAGGGTTTCATTTTCTTTGCAATATGTTCACAGCTAGATGATGAAATGAAATGATGGAATTTTTTTATGAGCAGATAGGTCAAACCTTTACTCTGTTTAGTTAAAGGAAATTTAATTGTTCAAAATGATGAAAATTAGGTAAGAGTTCATCATAAAATTTCCTTAATATGCCTGAGTACAAAGGAAGGTCCTTGAAGCATACACAGAATCACACACAGAATCACAGAATTTCTAGGTTGGAAGAGACCTCAAGATCATCGAGTCCAACCTCTGACCTAACACTAACAGTCCCCACTAAACCATATCCCTAAGCTCTACATCTAAACGTCTTTTAAAGACTTCCAGGGATGGTGACTCCACCACTTCCCTGGGCAGCCTGTTCCAATGTCTAACAACCCTTTTGGTAAAGATACCTTCCTAATACCACCAAGTCAGACTTAAAGAGACTGAATGCCTTGCCACAGCGTTATTACAGGTTAGACTAAATAATGAGTATAGAGAACTTGGGTAAATTGTTTAAATTAAATATGAAAACAGAGTGGAATATCCTTTACATCTTAAGTCAGTGTCTAAGTGATGTTTTAGCATATAAATAGACTGATAGGTGAACAAATAAACAACCCTCAACATTATTTTATTTTATTTTATTTTATTTTATTTTATTTTATTTTATTTTATTTTATTTTATTTTATTTTATTTTATTTTATTTTATTTTATGCACACCTAAAAATAAAGGTAGGTAATGGATGCACAAGGAAAGCTCTATGTATGAAAATCAGGTAGCTGGTCAGCTGGTTGTTAGGTTCTGTCATGATTTTTGACATGATTTAATGAAACAAAAGTCCAAATATATACACTGAACATATATTTAAACAACTAGTTTATTCGACCAACCTTCATGTTAGTTTCCTCTGTAAGAGACAGAATACGAGTTTAATAACATTTCCAGAGGTTAACATACCCAGCCTTTGGTGAGCCAAGTTATAAAGTGAATGAGTTCCAGAATAAAGAACCCTCACAGAGAATTGCTCTTTCACATTACTTCTCTTAGAAAATCTTTCATTTAGGGGGAAGCAACTAGGAACTTGATTTTGCTGCAAAGAATGAGGAGTCTAAGCTAGACTTCAGAAAGAACTTGCTACCTGATTTGGCCTAAGAAATTTTATTTTTAGATATTAAACTTCTGGGAGCAGAGACTAACTTCTGTTACATATTTCAAAAAAAAAAAAAAAAAGTCTTCTTTAATGGAGATGTCTGTGGTCTTAGACTCCCAGATGAAGTAAAGTCTTCCATTCTCCCACAGAAAGGTGCCCCACTCCTCAGCAGGTCCTATTCAATTCCTATTGGTATATATATGTGATTCTTCTCTTCCTCCGCTGACTTTCTTTGTATTGGACTCTGAGGGATACCACTTTTCCTTTTACTTAGGTGCGCGATTTCTTCAGAAAAACTAGATAGACACTAGTGAGAATACTTTTTAAAAAAGTAAATCCTGTACTTTTCATTTCTTTTCCTTGCCACATCTTTTTCAAGGAAAAGTAAAGTCAGATAAAAAGAGAAAAACCTAAAAAATTTGAAATGTTTCTCTGTCTCTCTCTTTCTCTTTTTAACCCACTGCCTGTAGCTGTAATGATTTTTCAGGTGAAACACACTTCATGAGATGATCTGTTATTATTTCTGTTAGAAATATTTCTTAAAAGTTAATTTTTGGAATAAATGTAATTGACATGCTTAAATTTGAACATTTTCTTATACATAAATTAATGAATTGTTGTCATTTCTTTTCCTAATCAGTAGGAAACCTGAAATCATTTTTAAAATCAGCATCTCTGATATTTTTGTATTGGTCTAGAAACTGGTAACCCATGTAGTTTATTGTCATTTATAAATAGTAGTTTATTGTCATTTATAAATAATTATCCGATATTCCAATCTGGGACTAACAAAAACAACAGTTGATCAAATGAAAAACAGAATTACTAGATTTTATGACAATTTACATGTTCATGCTAAAGAGTTATATGTTAAATTTATGTCAGGTAAAAAAAAAAAAAAAAAAAAAAAGTATTAAAGGATACATTTTTAGTCATTAAAAATGAGAAATAGCCATTAACTATGTCTCTTCATATGCTATCTATTACCAGAGTAACCATGCTTAAGTAATAAAGTTTGATTTTTTGGTAGTAGGGGCTTTTTGGCTCTTTTCTGCATTGTGGGCAAAGTCCTAGGAAAAAGTCTTATGCCTGTAAAAAGATAACTAACACAATCTATTTTCAGAACTGTATGTGGGCTTCTTAATAGCACCACATTTCTAAAGTTCAGACTCCAGTATTCTCAGTAGTGGAAATTTTCTATTCTGGTTTTCTCTGTTTTCTGGGAATAGTTTAATATGTCTCAGCAGAACCTAAGGATTCTGCTTGACAACTAGAAAGCAGAGTAAACTAGATGAAAGGAAATGCTCTCAAATGTGACTTTGCCCTTATAGGGAGATTGAGTTGTTTTCTATGCTAACAGTAGATAATTTATTGTACTTGGGATACATAGCTTTTTTTACCCAAAGTGAGAAACCTATGGTTTAACTTATGTCTTATGTACCTTCAATGGTGGTTCTGATGTTCTCATGTTATTTCCTGTAGATGCACATGCAGATACACATAACTCATAGGTCTGCCGTTTAAAAATTCACAGAAATGTTCTAGTGCATGCTCCAGTCACTTGAATCATCATAAAAGAAAGGGACAGTAATGGGTATCTTCTTTGGAAATGACATATGCACTATCTTCTGATGTCATAACTGAAGGAAAATTGCAACTGCTGCAGCCAAGATTAAATTGTTCCTGGACATACAGAGAGCTTTAGAAACCAGAGAAACTAAGAAAACTGAGTTACTTAAAGACCTGGAGGTTAGCTGAGGGTGGCCTTGCAGTGTCTCACTGTTGGTTTTAAATGCCTAATCTTGCAATAAATCCTACATATAGGTATTCACGTCTTGCCTGGGTTATGTTCAATGTAACTATTCTGCATTGGTTCTCACTTGTGTTCTGCTATAAGAATACTTATAAAATGTTTACACTTTAATCCAAAAAAACAGTTACACTAGACCTGTAGACACTAGACTAGATCAATAAAGGCACCAAATAAATTGAACCTTAAACAAGTACTGACTGTAGTCTCTCTGGAAATTGCTGAAATATAAACAGTATATAATGTAATTAATATACATATAATATTGTCTCCCAGATGTTTAAAAGTTTAGGTTCTGATGCTCAATCAAATTAACAGTCATTAAGTTTAGTGAAACAATACATATCTTTGAGGGGCTATGGAGTCCTAGACTTCAGGTATCTAGGAGAGGGATAAATTTTTCAGATTTTGCAACTCTTTGGTATCTGTTACTTAGCTAATGATACAGAGAATTACATCAATTATTTTGTGAATGACACAAAAGTAAAGGTCCGGTAAACATGGTGGACACAGAATCACAGAATCACAGAATTTCTAGGTTGGAAGAGACCTCAAGATCATTGAGTCCAACCTCTGACCTAACACTAACAGTCCCCACTAAACCATATCACTAAGTTCAACATCTAAACGCCTTTTAAAGACTTCCAGGGATGGTGACTCCACCACTTCCCTGGGCAGCCTGTTCCAATGTCTAACAACCCTTTCGGTAAAGAAGTTCTTCCTAACATCCAACCTAAAACAACTCTGGTGCAACTTTAGCATGTTCCCCCTCGTCCTGTCACCAGGCACATAGGAGAACAGACCAACCCCCACCTCACTACAGCCTCCTTTAATGTACTTATAGAGAGAGATAAGGTCGCCCCTGAGCCTCCTTTTCTCCAGGCTGAACAAACCCAGCTCCCTCAGCTGCTCCTCATAGGACTTGTTCTCCAGACCCCTCACCAGCTTTGTTGCCCTTCTCTGGAATCTTTCAAGCACCTCAATGTCCTTCTTGCAGTGAGGGGCCCAAAACTGAACACAGTACTCGAGGTGCGACCTCACCAGAGACGAGTACAGGGGGAGAATCACTTCCCTAGACCTGCTGGCCACACTGCTTCTTAAACAAGCCAGGATGCTGTCGACCTTCTTGGCCACCTGAGCACACTGCTGGCTCATATTCAGTTGACTATCAACCAATACTCCCACGTCCTTCTCCTGCATGTGACAAAAGCAATACTGAAGTCACTTTACAAATTTACATCATTTTGTTGTTAAAATACATTTTTGTTTGTTTGTTTGTGTCGTGGTTTAACCCGGCCGGCAGCTAAACACCACGCAGCCGTTCGCTCACCCTCCCCCCTCCCTCTCTGGGACGGGGGAGAGAAATGGAAAGTGAAGCCCGTGAGTTGAGATAAAGACAGTTTAATAAGACAGGAAAATAATAATAACAAAAAACAATAATAACAATAACAATAACAATAACAATAATAATAATAATAATAATAATACAATGGTGATAATAGGTAAGTAATAATAGTATGTACAAACAAGTGATGCACAATGCAATTGCTCACCACCCGCTGACCGATGCTCAGCCTAACCCCGAGCAGTCTGGCCCCCTCCCCCGGCTAGCCACCCCTATATATTGTTTAGCATGACGTCAGATGGTATGGAATACCCCTTTGGCTAGTTTGGGTCACCTGTCCTGGGTCTGTCCCCTCCCAGCTCTTACTGCACCCCCAGCCTGCTCGTTGGCAGGACAGAGCAAGAAACTGAGATGTCCTTGGCTTAGTATAAGCACTGCTCTGCAACAATTAAAACATCGGGGTTTTATCAGCACTCTTCTCATCCTAAGCCAAAACACAGCATTCCACCAGCTACTAGGAAGAAAATTAATTCTGTTCTACCTGAAACGAGGACAGTTTGTTTGTTTTGTTTTGTTTTTTGTTTTTTGTTGTTTTTTTTTTCATTTGTTTGTTTGTTTTTTTTTTTTTTTTTGTATTGGGACTGTTACAGACGTTTCTTGAATTCTCGTCTTATTTATATGTCTTATTTATATGTATGGCTAGTCTTTTTTTTCTGAAAATTAGACTACTTCCTTCTGGCTTATGTGTATGGCTCATTACCTTCAACAAACCCCTGGGTGAAAACTTGCTTATTTCCTGCAACATGGTTTCAGAATAGTGAATAAAAGCAGGCAATGTGGACTGTGTGGGTATAACTGTGAACATCTTGGTCCTGTAATTTGTATTTAGATAACATCTTTAAGCAACTGAGATAATTGTTTTTATCTATCTGTTATTTTCTACTTTAATACCTCAGTAACACAAGCAAAGCATGATCAGGATGGGCCCAAATTCTTATCAGCACAAAATAAATCATAATCCTTATTCTAAAGGGCTTATCAAGAAAGAGGAAGGGGTGAAAAATAAAAGAAGAATTTTATGACTGAGCCAATGACCTGATACATTTCTGACCAGAAGAACTAAAACTTCAAGATACCAAAGAACTGCTTATGCATCACTAGTCTTTTCTGGGTAGAAGTGCATCTCAGATATCAAGATATCCTCAGGCATCAAAAAAAATACCTCAGCTGAAATTCAGCATAATGACTATCCAGGTCAAGAGACACTTTGAACACCATAAGTTTACCTAGTTTTTGTTAAAAGGGTTTTCTTGAGGCTTGAATATTGTGTATGGTTAATGATAGATGTATAAGGTCATTTTCACTTTAAAAAAATTAATGAGTGCTGTGTTAACATTTCCTACAAGTGTATTGCTTTATTTGAAAAGAGTTTAAAAGAAAATTTCTGACTAGGGAAAAAGAAAAAAAAAAAGTAGAGATAAATGATTTAATATAAACTACTACATGTATTAAAAGATCACTTCCCTTTAAGCTGGTAACCAAAAAACTCCAGTGTGTGTAACAATTTGACTTTGTAACTCTGTAAACAAATTGCTTAGTAGAGACCCCACCCCACTCCATCCCACCCTTTTTGAAAAGAAAAAAAAAAAAACAAACAAAATTCTTTAGTATACTCAGGTGTCATGAATTAGGGAAGAAGAGGAAAGAGAAGGGAAGGGAAGGGAAGGGAAGGGAAGGGAAGGGAAGGGAAGGGAAGGGAAGGGAAGGGAAGGGAAGGGAAGGGAAGGGAAGGGAAGGGAAGGGAAGGGAAGGGAAGGGAAGGGAAGCCAGAGAATTGTCTCCTGATTTACATGACAGTACAATGACTCTAGGTCTGACTTACTACAACATCATGACTTCTTACTGTCATGGAGCTGCAGCTTCAGAGAGCAGAGTTTGTTCTGATTCTCATCAACATGCTACCTGATTCATCTCATAGCCTAGCTAACACAGTCTGACTCCATGCTTCCAGAGCTTAGAATAATACATTGGATATGTGCATGCACTTTTGTGTGCTTGAGTGTTGTGTTTTGTTATGCTTATGCAAGGCTTCAAATATTTTAAGGTATTCTTAAAACATTTAATACAGATTTTAAATACTTCACTACAAAAAATAAAAAATAAAAATAAAAAATCTTCTATAAAGGCATGATGAGGGAGTCGGGGTTGTTCAGCCTGGAGAAGAGAAGACTCCTGGGAGACCTTATAGTGGCCTTCCTGTACTTAAACAGGGGGCCTGCAGAAAAGCTGGAGAGGGACACTTCATCAGAGAGTATAGTGACAGGACTAGAGTTAGTGGTTTTAAACTGAAAGAGAGTAGAGTTAGGTTAGATATTAGAAAGGAATTCTTTACTCAGAGGGTGGTGAGGCACTGGCACAAGAGAACCTGTGGATTCCTTATCCTTAGATGTGTCCAAGGCTGAGCTGGATGGGGCTTTGAGCAACCTGGTCTAGTGGGAGGTGTCCCTGCCCATGTCAAAGGGGCTGGAATTATACAATCCTTTCCAAACCAAACTATTCTGTGATTCTGTTTGAAAACAAAAAAAACCCTAAGATATGGTCACAGCAATATCCAAAGGAATGGGTTAAAAGAGAGAGAGGTAGTCAGATACCTAAATATAAAACAAATATGGAAAATCAAAGGAATAAGAGGCCACATTGTAGTAATGAATGTAATATAACTAGGACAGCTCTCTAGCATGAAGTTCAAAAGATATGGAAAGCCCATCTGCATGACATTTAATTCTCCTGACATCTGGAACAAAGATGTATCCAAACTGCATGTTAAGAGTTGGTCTCTAACCAAGCTACCTATACTGCACCTTGAAGTTCTTTGGGTGAGAGCTATCTATGCACCATTAAATCCAGGCCATCCTAAGAACATAGCAAGTTAGATGATCAATTCCGATGTTCTAGAAAATTCCTTCCCATGTTTAGTTTATATTATAGGCAAACAACAGACGACAACACAGATAAAAAAAGTAATATTTAAGATCATTTTTTTTCCAACTCTTTCATTAGATATGTTTTTTTTAATATGAAAGAAAAAATATATAATTAAAAGCCATATTTTTAATTTACTGGCATTAAAGAGCAATATTAAAAATTGAAAATAGAAAACAGCGTAAGAAAATTTTGCAGGACATCACAGTACTTCTAGATCCTTGCCAGATATTCTTGCTAGATATACAGCAAACACAGAGTCCCCTATCCTTTCCATAGAACAGGTAGTACAAGAAATAATGATCTGTTATGATAGTACAACTATGCCTGAAGTGATAAACTAATTTCACTAAACTAAGCCTACCTGTGCAAGTGCTCATGCTGTGTTCTGGCTGCAACTTTGTGTCATTTCTCTTGTATAAAAAGAATGTTTTTAAATCACCATTTTATCTAGGGAACATCTACGACATCTCATCTTACACAAATAGCTCCAGCACATATGAGATACTGACCTATACTGTCATCTTCTCCTGTGCAATTTAACAGCAATTTTAGACTGTATCCCACTATTGCAACAGACTTCCTTTGAAAATCCCTGTGACTCATGGTTATCATCCTATCAAACTGCAACTACTGCTTCAGCCGTTGTAGACTTACTGAGATGCTTTTGACCCAGAACTGATATTGTCACAGCTGTGGGAAAGACCTCACAAAAGAAAAACAGAAGAAATCAATCATTTTCCTCTTTGTTGCTCTGAGGTTGATGTTGAATGGCATAAAATAGACAGGAAAATAGTCTGCATAAAATTTATTATTTTCTAAACTTTTGGAAAATTCTTTGAGGATTAGCTGCCAAAGGTCCTTGGTGGAATCCAAAAGTTTTTTATTGCCTTTTTTTTTTTTTTTTTAATCAGTAGTTTGTGGAAGTTATTAAGATTATACTTACAAACCCAAACACATTTAAAAAATTTAATCCGACATTCTGACATACACCATTTTTTGGCTGTTACAGCGTGTATATTTGAGAGATGAGGAGCTGTGAACCTAAATCTGTTTCACAGAATCCATTTCAACTTCTATATGTTCTAGAATCTTACCAACTCTTTTATTTAAAAAACCTGTTGAGGTGAAGGAGCTTTCTTTTCTGCCAAAGGGTTTGTGAGCATTTCACTTTTTTATATACCCTTTAAATTTCCACATAAACAGAGGTAAAGCCTGGTCTGTATTTCTAGTATTATGTTGATAATTTTGCTTTGTAGCTTTTCTTGTGAGCAGATGGAGATAACTGTATAAAACTGTATTTCAGAAACTGGTTAAATCAACTGCAATACCTCTGAGTAAACAATGTATTGACCTACCCCCTGTGATGGGGAGTGAGGAGATGGGGAGAGATTAGAAAAGAAGGGCTTAGCATGTGTTTTATGTTTTTAACTGATTATGGTTATCTAGTTCCTCATTAATAAACAAAAAGAATTGTGAATAATTACTACTTTGGCTTTTTACTCCTATCTAATGTCAGGGAGCAGAGACAGCCAGCTGCTTCTTACGTGACAGGGAGCAGAACAGGATATCTCACCTGGCAAGCCTGGCTGGGCAGGCAGCTGAGTGGGAGCCAGGCTCAGGTGAGAGCCCAAATCACCACACAATTATGATGACAAGAAAGGGCAGAAACCAGGTCAGGACCCTAGCCTCTGGGTGGGGGTCAGGATCATGTGTGGTGAGGGGAACCAGCCGTGTCAGACATAGCCCTAGGATGGCCAGACAGGGACATTGGAAGGCTGGACTAAGGATGGACTGGGACCTGGACCCTCAGGTGGTCCCCACCAAGCTGGGTAGGGTCCATAATCAGGCAGGGCATGGCTGTGGGGAGCTAGAGACTGACATTGCTGGGTCAGATGGCCCTGGGGACTGAAATGGGATTCTGGGCCAGAAACAAGGTGGAGAGAGCCCTGTGGGCCTAGAATGTAGTCATGGGCCTTGGGATGGGGTGGGGAGGCTGCCCACAAGGTTCTGACACTTGAAATAATAGTCCTCGGAAATGCATTTTGAGCTCAAAAATAAACATGAGATCAATTAACTTCCTAAGCATTTTTAGTGTCAAGTAATATACATGTGTTTTTCCTTTTGGAATGGTCAACTTTAATATTTTATCAACTAGTTTTGAGGCAAAATCTTAACATCTGTTAAAGTCTTGATAAATATTACTCAGTATTTGTATTTCAAGGTAATTTTTGGTTTATTGATGGTCTTGTATTGAGAAAAAATAAAACATTTCTGAACACTAAAAAACAGATAAATCAATAACAGTGTTTATGTAAAATAAACTCATGCATAAATAAATCTTTAAAAAAAGGTAATAGGAAAAAATATATGCCTGCCTTTTGACAAAAATAAGAAGGGGGAACCAAAAAACTAAGTAAATTAGACAACTGAAACAGATAAAATGTACAGAAGTAAGAGAGTTTGATTCTACTTACTGATGTAAATTTACTATGGTGGATCACAAATAGTATCAGCAATATCCAAAGAACTGCACAAATGTGAATTACAGGTCCTCAGAAAATTATTTCTTCTTCAGCAAGTAGGAGAATTAAACAATTAAAATATGCCAAGCAAAAATAAATAAATAAATAAATAAATCTGAATATGTTAACAAAGCAGATTAGACCCATCTTAGAAATTAATGGTGAAATAGGCAGACTTTGTAATTGTAATGAAAATAAAATATTGTCATTTATTGTCATAAAATATTAACTTTGCATGAAGATGTCAAATAACCTTTTGAAGCATGAAGCATTTTAACAAAATATATTTGCAGAACATTAAGATTCAGCTAAAATCAATAAGATGTCAACATTTGTGAAAAAACTCCGAAGTATATCAAAGGTGGAACTTAAAACCCCTAAACATTCAGAAATACTGGCTTTTATCCTGTAACTGAAAACATTTTTGATAATAGAGAGTTTTTACTCCCGTCCTTTTTCCCTTTCATTCTCATCCCTTCCTTTTTCCTCCAATTTTTTTTGTTCCCTAATTTTAAAAGAAAGTACCACCAAAACAATGCATCCCTAAATATATACAAATGAACACCATTCTATTTGATCTAAAGGAGTTTGGTTTAAGTGATATATTCATTAATCAAATGAAGCATTTAGCTATGAATTTCAGCTCTGACCTTAATTCTGCTATTAATCAGTACTAATTTAGTGACCTCATAGCAAACATTCTCATTAATGCAGGATCAGTTATCCTTGAGCTACGTCTCTTGCTCATTACTTTTTACTTGATACTTTTATGCATCAAGCTCTATGTAATATTCTGCAATTTCAAACAACGAAGATAAATCTTAGTTTCAATTTGAAATCTTCATCTGGATTTTTCTATGCTGTTTGTATTGGATGCTAGCAGGGATGAAGATGAATCTTGTATTGAAATACAAATCTATGCTGACAATGATTTATAGAAATAAATGTCAATGCACCATTGTGTAAACAGTGTCTGAAATATGGGGTACCTACTACCATATTAACTAGTTAAATCCCAGGTATCTGCATAAAACTGAAGTATATTAGTGTAGCAGATGATTAAACAAATAAATTGTATACCAGGGTACAAAAGGAAACATAATTAATCTGTGCCTGCTGCAACAAAATCTGAAAATTTCCTAGGTTATATGATTAATAAGAAAAACTGCTTATCCAAGATTGATATTTCCCTAGTGGGAACCTATTAATATCTGAAGTCTGTACATACAGATCAGACTAGAGGATTTTAAATGCCTAGCTTAGAAATTGTGATACCACTTGAACTAGTTTTGTCATTTGAAAAAATTCTTCCTATTTAGAACCCTGTCACATCAATCTCTCCTCACTTTGTCCACTGAAAGCTGTGTTTTCAACTTTTTGCTGTTATTGTTCTTTCTCACACTGTTTGAACACACTTCAGTATTTACAGCAGACCCATAACTTTGACTTTTTCCCAGTCACTTTCTGGAAAGCCTTACAAACCATATGCCTGAGTTTCTGTTCAGCCCTTGCTCTATTCAAACATGTCCGTGGCAGTGTCTTCTATTATTTTACCTGATATTAGACAAATTAAAATTTAGGATGTATTTCTAAGGTATGCTGCAAAGACAACTGTAATCATATTGCTCATTCTCCTGGCTGACCATAAACAACATAAGCTGATTAGCTCAAAGTAAACAGTTATCAATATGATATTCCTGATGAAAAGATAAGTCTACCGATGTGTCAGCTAGAATATGTTTTATTATCCTGACACAATCAACGTGATACTTCCTCTTACTGCCATTGTTACCGAGTTTCAATGGTGATCCGAAGTTTAGACAGAACTGTTGAATAATGTAATGCAGTATCAGAACACATTTGAGACTGACATTTTTTCTAATGAGTCCTCTGACACTTATTGTATCATCAGACCAGTAGGTCAGCCTGTAGGAGTGAAACAGTACCTGGAGGAATCTACTCCTATATAAGAACTCTATTCAGAATTACAAGGAGGGATTGACACAAAAGAAGTTTTTGCCATGGTAGATCTACTGCAGATGCTCTAAAAGTCATAAGTTTATTAAGAATGCCTGTGTGAACAAGATAAAAGCACATACGTTTTTAATAGGAGGAAGCAAAGCTAGCAATCTTTATTTTGGCACCACCTGCCAAATTAGGGAAAGCATCATTCAGGTCAGGTTTTTGAAGAGAACAGAAAAACATTTTTATTTTTTTTCCCCACTAAGCTGACAGTCTTGTACAAAAAGACAACTTGACTCAGAATAAATTTAAAGGAAGAGCAAATGAGGCTAGACAGTTACAGTATAAGTCTCTGGAAAAGCATATTCAGGGTTTTAGGGAAAGGTGAAAGCATGCTGGAAACACTGACAGTTCCTAAAGAAAGAAAAGCCACAAAGTCACAAAGGGAAAGTCACAAAGAAGTACCACCAGCCAGAGGTAAGAAAAGGTCAAAAGTTCTGACATTCGCACTTAAATGAGCATACCTGGAATTGTTTTCCTTTGACATTAAAAGAATTTGATTAGATTTTATCAGAATTTATGCAACAAAGCTGTAAAAAAAAAAATACAAAAACAAAAACAGTGATGTTTTCTACGAAGGACTTTTGAGGTCACTCATTAAAATACTTGAATCTTTGTACTATATACTCAACTGGATGAATATAGCAGAAACTGCTTTAAGCACTGACAGGCTCTTCAGCTAGTTAATAAGAAAAACAGAGGGAATAAATGAAAAGGACCAATAGGATTTATAGTAGCAATATCTTCAGAAAATATTTTACTTAATAATGCAACATGAAATTTCTGGATGCATGTCATAATACTTTGATAAAATTAGGCATTGATACTTCGCTATTGTATTCTAATTATTTTTCAGATAAATTCTCTTTAGCCGTTCCTCAAACAAATAAAAATCAGTCCATATCTCAGGTTGAAAGGTTTATGAATGAAGGTTTATGACATATATATATATATATCTTTATTTTATTTTATTTTATTTTCCTATACAGTTTAAAATTATGTTTTACTTTGAAATAGGTTTACAAACCTGAGACAACTGTATTAGTTCATCATCATTTTTCTACAGGTCTCCCCTGTCTATTCCTGTCATAGAAGTCTTGTAAATGGAAGGTAGATGGGTTGCAGGACATGCAATGGTTATCATGATCTCAGGTATTGTTTTTTTTTTCAGAACAGTGGAGACATAGTCTGGAGGATCCTGATTTAAAATAATAATAATTCTATAACCAATTATATATCCCCCTTTTTTTTCTTTTTTTTTTTTTAAAAAAAAAAAAAAAAAGGATGATAATCCATACAACACTTTGAAGTCCATAGCTGTTTCACAGAGCAAACTTATACGACATTCTCAATATCGAAATGCAAGCAAACAATGCATACATAGACTTAGACTAAACTCCAGACTTTGTTAAGAAGCAGCCACTTGCATTATATTTAAGTGGAGCCAGTTAAGTGAAGCCTGAACTACACTGTTGCTAAGCCCATCCCGCTGGGATTCAGACGAGAACAAGAGCAATGCATGCTGTTCCCTGCATATGAATGAAGTACTGCCAGAGGGTAACAAAAGATTTTTCCCCAATACCTATCAGACAGGAAGACTGCATGAAATACATCTGGATAGAAAGCAATTATATTTTTTACTTAAATCATGAAGAGAAAAACTGTCCTAATATTTTTTCACTAATAATTATCATAAAATGACACAATAATAATATTATATAAAATAATAAATTATATAAAATAAAATAAAAATAATATTATATAAAATAAAATAATATATAAAATACTATGTTTGCTATCACTATGGATGTTAATTTAATGCTTTATTATGTATGCATTGATAATAGAGCTTGCTTTTTTTTTTCTTTTTTTTTTTTTCTGTGCAGTTTTATATAGAAAATAAAGAAATGCTTAAAGGACAAAGGGTGTTAGTGATGGTGATATTTAAAGAATACCACAAGTGAATAGAACGAATCTGGAAAATGTTACTACATTCTTGGAAGATGAAATTATGTTGGTTTTGTCAGTTGAAAGGTAGAAGATAATTTCTGAGATATTTGGTTGGCTTGTGTGACAAAAGTTCTGGTGTGTTTTACTTTACTACTACTAGATGCTTTTTACTTAACTACTACATCCCCAGCTGTCCTTTCGTTTAATTAAGTATGTTCTCCTTAGGCTTATGTAGTCAAATAAATGATCACTGTCATTGAAATCTTAATGATCTATATTTAAACAAACCTATTTAAATCTATTTTTTTGAGCTTTATGGTGATCTGTGCATAACCTTTTATGTGTTTATTAAAGTACTAAATATCATTGACTGTTTACTCACAGTATTGTATGCTATTATCTGTTATATCTGAATGCTCTGTGTAACTAACAGAATATTTTTAAGACTGTCTGCATTATGTAATGCTTATTGCCATACTGATGAATTGTAGTATTTTAAAAAGACTGAAATATGCATAGATTAAACATGTCTTACTCTCTGTTCTAAAGGCAAGGCTCAGACCTGCAGAAAATTCAAATGCATTGAAATGAAAATTCCATTCCACTCCTGTCCATTATAACACTCATAAGTAAATTGAGATGAGGTTTAAATAATTTCATTGTACAGCTGGACAACAGATAAAGTTTGTCAGGTAGTGACTGCTTAACAACAAGAAAAAAATCTCCTATTCCAAAAATTAAAGACTATATTGGGAGTTGCTGAACCCCAATAGATATGAGGCTGCCACAACACCATTTTCCAGGGCCAGGCAGTCACCAGGCTGAGCAACTCAATGTATGCATACATCTACATATGGTGAGCCACACAGGTGAACAGAGACAGAGGGCACTTTGCTCACACAAATACAAAAAGCATCAGCAGCCTTTCATCCTGGTTGATGTTTATTATTATTGTTATTAATATTATTATACATAAGCTTTGCCCTACACAGAATCCATCCTCATTTAGTAATTTGCATTATTATATTCAGGTTATCATTCACAGTCAACTCAGCTGATTCCTGGGCAGTCATCTTCCACTATAAAATGACTTAGTGTTACTCTCTTAATCATTGAAATTAGATTTTATTTTTATTTTTTTGCTTATGTTAAACTATTATGCCCATATGAATTCTGTTATAAAGCAGACACAAAATTAATTTGAAATATATCAAATAAAAATGTGTATTTTTCTCTCCTATTAATACTAACATATGAAGTACATAGGCAAGATTTGGGAAGCTACTTTCTATCAAGTCTATTTCTCCTTGAACAAGTTAAGGAGCATTGCAGCATAAATATAGATAGAAACTAGTCTTTTGATTCATATGGTACTTTTACCTCTACTAGAAACTAGATTAACTCAAGTCATTTTCTGTTCTATTTATGGTCTATGATCCTGGACCAAGTCTTTCACCTGGAAATTTTTACTCTTACTTTCCTAAAACTCACAGGTTAGTGTCTGAATATACATCTGACAGAGTTTCCTAAAATTCCCAATGTCCAATTCTGTATGAATTGTTATCACGGTTCCATACACATGGAACCACAGAATAGTTGAACTTGGAAGGGACTTGGAGGTCATCTGATCCAACCCACCTGCCTCCCTAGAACCTGTTGACCATGACAATGCCCAGGCAGCTTACAAATCAATGACACCAGATCACAGTGTGAAAGTATAGAGGGTACTGGAAAAAATGTGATTTCAATAGAAGGTCATTCAGTAATTTCTAAAACCTTGAAGATTCATTTTGCTATGGATGAACACACAGTTTCAGAGAAAATAAAGGCTTATTGAAATTTATATCAGATACAATGGTTTGTAGAGACTTTCCAGGAAAAAGTAAATAGTATATAATTAATATGTATATATATATTCATATGTCTATCCAGCACAGAAGAAAAATAGTATTTCAGGGAACCTTCTTGTTAAGAATTTCAATGCCTAACTTTGGAAACCAAATGGTTCAGATGATCCTAAAAGTATTTTCCTTTATAATCCTTATCTGAACAGATTTTCTTTTGTGTTCTCCTGTCAGTAATTGATATCAATCCCCAAAGAAATATAGTTGGCAAAATCATCTGGGTTCCTTTTTATTTCCTAGTGTACTCAGAACTTGAGCTGATTAAATTTTGTATTTCATTTAATTAAAGAATTGTTTGTTTCATCTATAATAACACATGGACCTTAAGTCTCATTAAAAATCACAGCTGTAATAAAGTTTCTGTAGACACAGTTTTAATCTTTCTTTTTCCCATTCCTCTCTTCCCCTCTTTACTTTCCGTTCTCTTAATCCTTCTACCTCTGTTTCACTGTTCAAATCATTGGATTATCTGATAATTCCACTCTGTTTTTAGAAAGTATAGCACCTTGTTAGCATCTCTTTAGATGATCTCTTTACAGCTAGGAAAACTGGAGAAATCATAATCTAGTTTTTTTCATTTGGGTTGCTGCTAGAAGCATGGATAGACCTGCTGCATTGCCTCAACATGTTCCTATTATACTTCCTGTGTTTTATTCATTTTCATAGTAGCTCTCTGCTTTTGTAATAGTATAATGAAATATACCTTTTAAAGTGTTATCCTGCTATATTATCTTTATTATCATTCTAATTATCTACCCCACATGCTGTAGTATGAGTCAGAATAGTTTAGTTTTATAAAAAGGGAAACCTGAGGTTTGGTCAAAAAGACTCAAAGTGAAATAAAGAAAATTAATTAAAGTGACATATAAATGCTGATGCAAAACTGAAAACTGATGCAAATAATAATTATGCCATATAGGTGTTATTAGAAGCTACAATGAAATTTGATATTGGATTAGAAAAAAGTTTGTTCTTTTTAATTTATTTTTCTAAATCCTTTCCTGCCTAACATTTTGTTATTTTCTACACACTGCTGTGACTGGATATTTACAAATGCTAAGTTCCTAAGTGTTGTCATTAAAAACTATATATTCTTTGTTAAATTAGTGGATATCCAGAGATGCAAATAAACTTGTCTAGATTTAGAGTGTTCCAGAAAAAATGAAATTAAATAACTATTTTACATTTAAAGAGCCACTTCACAGCATATTATATCAAATACAACAGAATATGAGTTTCTATTTAATCAATTAATATATATAATGCACATTATTACTGAGTTTCTATTTAATCAATTAATATATATAATGCACATTATTACTGATTATTAATTTATTAAATTGATTTAATCAATTAAATAATTGAAATACAAATAAAGTTTTCCCTTGATGTTCTGTTGCTGCTACAAATTTATTCTGGAGCTGAATTTGATCCACTATTTATAATCCATCTGAAGAACACAAGCTCTCAAAGTCCAAAAAAAAGTATCTTAACTTTTGAGAGATGTTAAGAAAAGGATGATTCAGAAGTCCTTGAGCACTTTTCATCTAAGTAATGTTCTTGGCGAAGTGAACACTTGTCTGGTTTTGAGAAGCGTCAAATGACTTTGTAGTATAACCAGGGTCTACACTGCTCAATGAGGCGTATATTATTTCTTCCTATTCTCTATAATGGAATAATTGCTGCTTGAATGGTTTCCTCAGCTTAATCAACAGATCAATCTTCCATAGATTTCTAGTACTAGAACAATTTACTTTTATACCCTAACTTTACCTAATTTTCTCCACAATTTAGATACAGGTTTGACTTTTCTTTGTTACCATTATTACATACTAATTTGAGCTCATGTATTAGTATTTACTTCCACTTCCAGTTTGACTTTAAACTTGACACACATAAAAAAAAAACAGCCAAGATTTTCCAGATCAAACCAAGTGTTCGTTCTGATCTTGCATAGTCTGTGAAGAGAGAAAAATCTGTGCAGCGTTTTTTTTTTTTTTTTAATTTTTAATATGTTCTTGTGTCTTTGATTAATTCATGTTTTTCTGATGTTTCACTAGATCTAAAATGAAAACTAATCTTATACACTAGCTTGCAACAGCAGCTTAGACAGCTGGCCATTTTACAATTGCAGTGGCAACATCTTAATTGATCATAAAAGCCTTATGAGCAATATTGTAGACTCACTACATTTATTGACTATGACCCTCAGAGATACAAACTATACACAAAGGAATAAGTCTTTGCTACAGCAGGAAATGGTAATTTTTAGCTACAGTTTGACCATATGAGTTCATATTGGTTGGGGTCGATTCTTGTCATAAAAATAAGATTTTAAGTGCTGGAATCTGCTTTTATCATGCTTATAGAATGTTGCAAAGGCCAGGGTTACTTAGAATGGCTATATTTGTCTTCCCAGCCCAGCATATGGTCAACATATATATGGAAGGATATATTTAAAGAGACATAAAGCCTATCTACAATTCTGTCCCTACCCTTCTAGTCTTCCTCAATTCTGTATATTGCTGTACATTGGGACTACAGAGGGAAGGATGTTCCTAATATACAATTCCTTCTTGTGTTGTCATGTTAATCAAATTCCCTTGGTGCCTCATACATAAAAGTACACAGATAGACCACTACCTACTAACTAGTTTTGGCAACAACATCTTCTTCCTTTCATATTTATTATCCATTTAGCTTCTTATGCAACCTCTGTCTCATATATTTTGATTTCCCTACCTGGAGGACTTAGAATAGTTTTGTCTGCAACAATTTTTTTTTTTGCATCAATGGAATTATTTAAAAATAGAAAATGGTATGAGTGATTAAGATGATAACACTGAGAAATGAAAAAAGAGGTACTAAAAAACCTTTTCGATGACCTCTTCAGTTATGATCAAATAAGAATACGAGTGGAATAAGTCTCAAGCAGATTTTTTCTCTTTTTCTTTTTTCTTTTTCTTTTTTTTTCTTTTTTCTTTTTCTTCTTTTGTTTTCTTTTTTTTTTTCCTCTCTTTTTATTTTTATTTTTCTTTATGGGAGTCACTATTCTACTTTACCTGCTTGAATTAATTTAAAAATCTCTCACAGGCCTTCTACTGCTCTTTTCTGTATTAAAATCTGGTATGTTTAGTGCACATTAAGCATACTTACCACCAGATCCAAATATTTCACAGACAGCATTATGTGGAATATCCTTCCTAAACTATAAAAAAAAAAATCTGATCATTATGAGATCTATGAGAGACAATGATTATATAACCAAACTCAGATCAAATTTGATCTCATATACAAGCTAATCAATAGAATTAATTTTTCTTTCTTATGGTCTTTCATTGTCTTAAAACTATGAGGTATTCACAAAAGTATGACTAACAGAATTATATATTGACTCTTGTAATTGACATTATGCATATTAGATTGCAATTCAAGTTGAAGTGAAGATATAATTATATTCCATCCATATGTTTAGGCTCATTGCAGCAGAATTTGAAAATGAGAAAATGAGGAGAAATCTGCTTACAATGTGAGATATGTCAGATCTACCTTGCTGATAAATTTAAGCTGAAGAAAATTGCATTAATCTACAACCTTAGAAGACACCTCTTCTTGTCATGCGGGAAAAAAAAGATGGCTTGTTATTCCCTAAGCAAAATTTGTTTTTGCCTTGAATCCTACCAAATATTCTGTTCTTTATGATAATAGATGTTGGCTAGAACAGAAAGAAATGTCTACAGGAAGACCAGAGAAATGGTCAAAGTTCTCTCCACATTCTTTTTCTTCCCACTTATTGCAATGCAATACAACATTTACTGTAAAGGAAAGACTGTATCTTATTCATCACAGAGCCTGCTAATATGAAGTTTACCTTTTAAGACTTTTGAAATCTATTTTTAATCCAGTACAAGATCCTTCAAAAAATGTTCATTGCTTCTGTTGGTATTTATCCCAACCTTGAGCCCTTTGTCATCGTGTTTAGTCCCCTTGTTCCTTTGAGGTGGGGAAGTGAGAGTGATGTAGTTGTTAGCTACCCATCATTGTGAAACCACCACACATGCAGTAAATCAATCTATAATTAATCTAACAGATCTAAATGTTGGTTCATGGAGAAGTAGACAGACCTTTGTGAACCTTACACTGATTCTTATTTATTTATTTATTTATTTATTTATTTATTTATTTATTTATTTATTTATTTCCAGAGAATGTGAGCAGGTTGTACACATACATACTGTAAAGGAACTTTTTAAGTATTTCTGTGAGTTTAAGGTATACCATTGGTGACATTTCTCACCAGGCATCCTTTGCTAAAGCTTCTCTATATTTAAACGCCTTTCTGTATTTAAAGTGAATTTAAAATGTTTTTTGCTTACTTTCACAGTTAGCAAAATTACCTTGATTGCATTGCTTGTTTTGCTGGTGATTTGCAACTGTCACAGTCTGCTGTTTGTCTTGTTCTCAGATGAAAGAAATGTGGTCACAATAACAGCACTTGTATGCAGAGAAATAGATTTATTTGTAATAACTGAAGAAAGTATTAATTATTTTCTTTCCCTCTATATTCTATCAAGGGTGTAGAAATATGTTAAGACATTCACTGTTTGTGTAGTAGAACAGTCTGACATGTATAACTATCTATAAAAAGGTGTTTGCAATTTAAATGGAGAAAGAAAGCCCATGCCTCTGCATTAGCAAATTGATTTTCCTTAGCAATATCCCTTTTCCTTCTTCTCCTTCAATTGGTATATACTTTCAAGTTCTTGTGCATGAATTATATGACTTTTCCGCTGTGCTTTGTGACTGTTTGATTGAACTAATCTTGAAATTAAATGGAAATGAGGTAAAATGAATTTCTGAGTGTTATCAAGAAATTCTTATGTACAAATTATCTACCAAACTGTACTAGTTACTTCCTCTCACCATGCACTTTTAAATCTTTCTAGTTTATTTTATTCCTGTGGTCTCTCTTCCCTCACTAAATCAAGTTTCCTACTCCTTTCTTATTCCATAACCTGGCACACCACAATGGCTTCAAAATTTAGTATTTAAATATTTGTATTGTATGTCTCCAGCTCAAACTTCCAATCCCAGAGCCAAGAGCATCCACTTTGTTCATATTGCATAAATTCAAAGGCCGAGTGCACAAAATGCACACTATTGTGAGTTAAGTTCTAGGCATGGGATGTTTTTGATCTGTATGCCTATTTTGCATCTTAAAGGTTTGATTGATGGTCTGGTGTTCAGAATGTACTTTGGAGTAGACAGTATTGCTTTATGACTATATGACTGTGAGCCTGACAGTGTTTAAGAGCTGATGCTTAGATGAAAGTACCATTAGATGGTCTGTTGTGTGGCAACAAACTGGATGAGTAGGTCCTGGAGATGCTGAAAATAACAAAATAGTAACCTGTGAGAGAACTGAGTTTTGTTTACTTCTGAGGATGTATAGCTTACATAGCCATGATAGCTTAGATAGCTTCCATAGATAGCTATGGAATAGATAGAACTGCAGCTATATTTAAACTGTATACTGCCTGGACAGCTTCTAATACTTTGGGAACTGAGGACAGATCTTACTTTGAATAGTCTCCTGACTTAATAGTGAGGTGCTAAAGTCATTATCAAAATGATTGTTTGTTGTTGTTGTTTTTGTTTTTTAATTTCCAAAGTCTGTTGTGTGCAGGAAATGAGCTTCATAGGTGATTGCCACTGCAGTAACAGTGGCATAAATGGAATACAGACATTTTAAAGTGTTTGAAGTGAAGATACAGATCTTGTGGAGGATCTCTTTCATCTCACAAGAAAGTTAATTTGATATAGTATTTTATGTAAAGGATAATTCTTCTGGATGTTTTGGAGGGTGCACCTCATAACAGCACAATTATGTATTAGGCTAAGCCATATAAGTTCAACGAGGAATCAGTAGGAGTCTTTCAGTTGACATTTGTGACCATTAAATTGAGTCATGAAAAATGCAGACTTCAAATGAATTTTCATCTTAAATGCAAATTGCCTGTCTGAGCATTTTTTTTTAATATATAAAAATAAAAAATAATATTACAAGTATAAGATAATGCATATGAAGAAAACAGTCTAAATAATTACAGAATTTGAAATTATCCTCTCAGGAATAAGTTCTCAGGGAACTGTTAGCCATCAACTGCTAGCCCTAGACAAGTTATTTATTAGAGAAGCATTGAATGGCTTCTTGTACAAAATTATGAAATTTCATATATATTAGATATTTTGTAAGATACTTGTTAGCTTTGTACCCTACAATGAAGTTTCAGAAACACAAGTTACCTCTCTTAAGTACAGCAGTGTGAAATTTTCTATATTATATTTTCAAAAGTCTTAATTTATTTAACGAAGACTTTATTTAAGTAATTAAATGTAAACATTCTTGCCCTGTGTAAGTATCATTTGAGGAAATAAAAAATGAAGGTGAGTAAATAAATTCACATTGAATGTTTTCTTCATTTGGTTATGTTTCCCAATATAGTAGTTAAAGAGACTGTGAGAAAGTGAAACAATGACAACAACAACAAACAAACAAACCAATGATAAAACAAAGCAAAACAAAAACACATAATCTTTAATGTTTTTCAAGTTTTTCTTGTAAATAGCAAAACTACAGCCTGGACTTGATAATAAGATCTAGCAGTTTGTCAGCTTTGGGTATCTGTCAGTTTTCAGTTTCTCCTGTGTGTCACTCTTTCCTCTCATCTCTGATGTGATTCCACCTCTTATCAGATACTGAAACTGTCTCCATTCCTCTCTCCTTCCCACTTCTCCCTTGTTACTCTTCAACTTCAGATCAGTCACAAACACTTTGATATCACCTTCCTTCTGTATCCTCTAATAAAAATTCTTTCTCTTGAGTACATTTCATTTCGTAATGGAGGCAACATGCCAGCGGGCTCTGCTGAAACACTAACTTGTTCTTCTGTTATTACTTTCCAGACCTGATAGAAAGTCCAGGTCTTTCACCACAGTGCTAGAATAACACCTTCAGGATCCTAATGTTTGTAGACAAGACAGGCATGACTGTGCTATGGAGGGATATTAGGCGGTGAGATAGGAACTGGTCATGGGGTAATAAGCTTAGAGTGCACTCAGATGTTCAGCCTCATTACAGACATCACCTACACTCTTTCTGATATTTTAGAAATAATCACACAGTGTGGATTTCTAAGTGCCAGTTTAAGATCCAGGTGAGAAACAGAGTCTGTCTATACTTTTTTAACTTCTAAGACAGACCTATGGACAACAACTAAAACCACAATGGATATCATGGTTTGACCAGTCTGTCTTCTATTGAGGCAGAACAGTCTCCTCTTTCTCCCAAACAAAAACAGAGTGATATAGGCTGATCTTACCTGTATTAACAGTCCCTTCTTATCCAAGGATATATGGGATTCCTGCAATTTCAGTTTTCTTGTTTTTTCCTGCCATGACACAGTCAAATATTCTTCTTGTCTCATTGCAAAACAGAATGCATCCTGGATCTGATTCAGGATTAGTGTCTCATAAGCAGAAGAGATGTTTGGGAGGAGCTTTTTCATGGATGTCTGTGGATATGGGTGGCCCTTTCTGCAGCTTCAGGCAGTGTCCGTGGTTCACAGGATGGGAGAAAGGTTCAGAAAATCATCTGCTTACATACACTTTTAACACCTATGCTCACACAACCAGAACTGCTTCTTCATTCATCAGTGAACATAACTGCTTTCCATTTCCATAACACAATATTTCATTTTTTCCTCTTTCCACAAGTCTGCTCCTATGAGGCATATTCCAGAAAGAAAGTAGTATGCCCCAAGCACTGGGGTCAGACATGCTTAGAAACAGACCTCTCATAAACCTACCCTTTCAAGAAAACAATTCTAACTTGCAGATCTCTCCCGTGACCTTTTATTTCATGAGGTCATAGAATCAGAGAATATTCTGAGTTGCAAGATACCCATCAGGATCATCGAATCCAACTCCTTCTCTCTTGATCCTATCTACATTATCTGTGGACTGTCATTCCTGGATCTGGATAAGCTCCTACAGAAAAGAAATGCCAGCGGCTCCAGGAATCTACAGAATAAGAGCATATCACCTTAAGCATAATATATGTGTCTTGCATTTGTTAAACAAAGCTCTCAAAGTTACGTTTCTTACAAAAATCTAGAAAAGACACTTATCTCACAAGCAGACCTTGACACACAATGTCCTTCTTGCCTTTCACCGCAACATGCAATAACAATTTAGTGGGATTCCAGTGAGGATAGTTTCCACAATGTCTCAGACTGGGAACTGGGGAGAGGAGTGCCTTCAAGAGAGAGACTCTCTAGAGAGACTGCAGGAACAAATTTTGGAGCATTAGGGGCTTTGTTTATGGAAGTCCCTTTATCTTGACCAGAAAATACTATTCTTCTGTTATGTATTTTCAGTCAGGCTGAATGAATCTTAATCAGAAAATCTTCCCAGGTGTCTCTCAGACAGTTTATATCACCACTGATTCTCCTTCTGGAGTTTGCATTGTTCTGGGTCTTAGTCTGGAACAGCTTGCCATGGTTTTGGCTGGGGTAGAGTTAATTGTAGAGGTTCATATGATTCCACATTTTGGATTTTTTGATGAAAATGGTGTTGATAAGATACTGATGTTTTAGTTGTTGCAGAGAAGTGCTCACACAGAGCCAAGGACTGTTCTGCTCCTCATGCTGCTCTGCCTGCAAGGAGGCTGGGGGTGCACCATGAGATGGGAGGGGACACAGCCAGGAGATGTGACCCAGGATGACCAAAGGGATGTCCAATAACACATTGCACTTTTCTCAGCAACAAAAATGGAGGAAGAGGAGGGACATGAGCGTGTATGAAAGTGACATACTGAGTGTCCATTCAAATTACATCCTCTCTCAGATTTGAGTTGCATCTATTGCTTGGTGCTTGCCATAGGTGCATTTTTGTCAACGAGTGTTGGAAGTTAGGCATGTGATTGATGAGATTTGAAGCAAAGACATGAAGGAG
Organism: Anas acuta; assembly: GCF_963932015.1. Lineage (NCBI taxonomy): Eukaryota > Metazoa > Chordata > Aves > Anseriformes > Anatidae > Anas > Anas acuta. The sequence goes on from NC_088981.1 coordinate 96,040,162, forward strand.
CATGTACAGTCTCAGAGACTATTTTTGTGAGAGAACTGCCCAACAGCACCAAATACAGAGTGGCTTACTTTTTGTTCATAGCAGAATGGACACTGGCACATATTTTTTCTGTCAGTGCCTAGATAAAGCTGCCAAAGTAAATTATAGAGTTCATTCAGAAAGGAACACAGGTTCCAAAACAGGTATGAAGACTGGAATCCTTGCACAAAGTAGGAGTGTTCCAATATGTAACTGCATCCTTATGCAGTTTTGTTTTTTTTAAATACAGCAAAAAATTCTTATCAGTCTGACAGTTTAAGATCTTATCTCACTAGCATGGTCCTGTTCTTCAAAAGGGAAGCACACCCCCTCTGGAAAAAGAAAGTTGATTAATTATTCACTGATTTTTATTTTTTTAAGCCAATAATTAGAGAATTAATAAATCAGGAGCCTTAAAACTAAATAATCATCACTGCAGAGTAGAAGGCTAAACAAAATGTAGCTTTCTGCTATTTATCCAAGTCTCGTGAAACCACACCTTTCCATGGTAGGTATCCACTATAAGCAATTCAGTCTCGGGGCTGTAATGCATACTTTTGTATGTGTGGCCATTATTGCCCTAATTCTGTTGACCAAAAAAAAAGAACAAATAAGCCCAAATAACTTGCATGAATTCATAAAAAGAGCTCTGTGGGAAAATAACTCTTAGGTCCTAATGCAACGATCCACATAAGATCCTACTTGCCTTGAACAAATCTGTGGAAGGAGTTTTCTACCATTATACCTTCTAGTATAAAATATTTAAATCAATGAACAATAAATAAATAATAATAAAAAACAGCATATTGCTGTTCATTTTTTTTTAGTCCTTTAATATTCCTGTAGTTACAATGATGATATGCATTACTTTTTTTATTATATGTTAATGAAAATGATTGGACTTTATGACAGCAGAAAGGATGACAGATATTGAGATGGTTAAGCATTTCAAGTGGGTCAGTCCAGTAGCACATGCCATTCAGGCTACTTTGCTCTTAAATCATTCATTTTATGAGGTTGTTCATTTTGATTTATTGTATCATTTTGATTTGTTTGATCATGATGTATGATTTATCATCTGTTGGTCTGGAAAGATAAATTCAACAAGTAGAGATACTGTTCAAGTCAGTTGCTCTTTGACCTTTACCCTTTCTTCCCTTTCTTTCTGCCATGATGCACATTTAACTTTTCTTTTACCTAATATATGTATTTGGGTGAAGACTTTTTTTTTTCTTTGAATCTGTTAACAAGAGAAAAGGAGGAAAAAGAAAAAAGAAAAAAAAAAGAATAAAATCTTGCTTGAAATATGAAATGTAGTTTCAAAGTTCAATTCTCTGTCTTCTCCTTTGTCTTTCAGTGTTGCTTTGTGAACAACACTATGAATTACACAGCCTTGTATCATCTCTTTTCTGAGACACTTGAGAAAGAAGAAAAAAAGGAGGAAAAAAAAGAAAAAAAAAAACAAACAAAAAAACCCAACAACCAACCAAACAAACAAAAAAAAGAAAAACAAAGGAGAAGAATCTCTATGTGGTTGACTTTGTACATATTACAGATAATGGCTCTTCTGGGGCTCTATCATTCAGAGATGGACATATTTTAATCTCTAGGAATTTTAGAGCACCTGAAGTTAAAACAACAACAACAGAACATAACTCATGAAGACCTTTGGAAGGGAGAAGAGGAAAGACAAGGAGACATAGATGCAGCTACCTGGAAAGTTCCCTTCCTGCAGCTACCTGGAAAGTTCTTCAGTCAGAGTGACCCATTTGTTTGTGAAAGTTTGTTATTAACTTTATGCCTGAATAAAGATCATTCAGTTATTTAAGATTATTAATTCTATTTCAAATTATATTATATGTAAATTAAAGCATCTCACTCTAAGAGAGAAAGCAGTGATGGCTTTTGATGTTAGGAACCAGAATGAACATTTAGTGAGATGAAATAAAGTACTGCAGAAATCCAAAATATGACATAAATGCAAGGGATGACATTGATGAATGGACTCATTTTTATATACTATACTGCAGGGCTACCTAACATTATTCTTTGGGATGCCTCATTCTGTATATTGGCTTCTCTCTCTCACTGTACAAGAATATTTCCATTGTACAAATTCTTATAAATTAATTGTCATTGATTTTCTAGTTTAATTTATGAATCCAGGGATTAGATTATTATGGTGGGTTAGCCTTGACTGACTGCCAGGGGGCCCACCAAACCATTGTCTCACTGAGAGAGGAGTCCTCCTCTCTCATTCTTCCTCCTAAACAGGACAGTGGAAGAAAATAAAAAGGTTTTGAGGGTCAAGAAAGGGAGATAACTGTTTTGCCCAGTTACCATCATGGGCAAAACAGACTTGACTTCAGAAAGATTCATCTAATTTACTGCCAATTAAAGGGACACAGGCTGTGACCCATAGCCCATCTCCAGACACCTGTGTGGAGGCCTGGACTCACCTCACTCAGGCTGGCCCTCCACACCCAGTAGCTGGTTTGAGAGCACAAACTGCTCTTGTCCCATGGTTGGGAGCAGGAGACCCCCCCCTCTCACTTCAGTAGCTAGCACCAAAAGCTGAGGTCTTCTATACCCCTGGCCTGACTCCCGTAGCTGGCACATAGTTCATTCGCACCAATGCCCCAGTAGCTTGTGCCTGGGACTTACAGCTCATGGGGCCTTCCCTAGGTCTAGCAAATGCCCTTCAGCTACTGCACCAGTAGCTGTCACCACAGGCCAGGGGGACCAACACACCCATTCTGTCTCCAGTAGCTGGCAGCCAGTTCACATACAGCAGCCCCCCAGTAGCTGGCACTGTGAGCTAAACATCTGTAGGACCCTTTCAGATCCAGAGAACTGTGGCCTCTGACTATTAATAATAGGACCCTCAGTTGCTGCAGAAGCTTGCACCACAGTCCACAGATGCCTATGCCCCCAGCCTGACTCTAGTAGCTGGCACCAATTCCACTTGCAAACACACAGGTCCCACCAGCAATTGGTGCTGAGACCCCCACAGTCATTCCAGTAGCTGGCACTATGGGACGGACTACCTTTCACAAGTCTGACTCCAGTAGCTGGCATTGAGTTACACTCACACACATCCAGGTCTCTCCAGTAGTTGGCACTTTATCCTTGCAGCTCATGTACATGTGGGAGAAAGAATGGAAATATACAGAGAAATAGTTAGAAAAAGGATTTAATGAGAGAAAGATACAAGAACACGGGGTATAGCCACCTTCCTGGGGTCCTCCATGGGCTGCCAGTGTGGGTATCTGTTCTGATATGGTCCTCCATGGGCTACAGGAGGAAAACCTTTACTGTTGTCTTCTCCACACAGGTTGCACTGGAATATCTGCAATGCCACCTTCTCTCCCTCCTTCCTCATTAACCCCTGGCAGTTTTATATTAACCTGTATTTCCCACATTTTTTTTTCCTCTTACCCTCCTGTCTCACAGCGTTTTTTACAATTTCTTTAATATATTATCACATAGTCACCACCAGCTGGGCTCACAGATTCAGCTTTGGCTAGCAGGACGCCGACTAGAGCTGCCTAGAATCAGCTCTGTCTAGCACCGGGCAGACCCTGGTCTTTTCTCAGAGTCCATCTCTACAGTCCCTCACTACCAAAACCTTGCCACTTACACCCAACAGAAATAATTTCCAGTTTCCAGCTGAGTTTTGTTCTTATTCAGCAGCAGTGCTTCTTGCCAAGTCAGAGGTAGGAAAGAGACTAACTAATTGTACTGTTCTTGCAGTAGGTGATGTGATACTACACTGACATATATACTACGAATCCTGTCATCCTGTAGGCAACATCAGTGGACTAATGTTCTTAGAAGTAGATGGCACTGAGAATTACGGAAGTATTATGTTAATGAGCTTCAAAAATAGATGACAAATATGTATAATAGCAAGAAAATCTGGAAAAACAAACAAACAAAAAACTAGGGGAAGTCAGTAACAATAGAGCAAAACTGTCTTACCCAGTAAAATAAACTGGGGATTGTACTAGAACTTCACTAATGTGAATGATCATCTCATTGATATAGTGGTTCTGTAGTAAAGACCTTGCATATGCAAATTTATTTAATAGTGCCTGCAGGAACTTTACAAGAGCTGGGAACTGCTACTTCTGCAGAAACAGCTAGCCAAGAAAGAATGATTAAACGTACCTTACCTGTATGGGAAAACTTTGATCGCAGTTTTCACTGAACAAAAGAAACAAATATTGAATGAAGGACCAAACTTGTCACTTTGCTTTTATGTAAGCAATAGATCCAAGGTTCCCCTGGGTTTTGAAGCCAGGAATTAGGAAACTGTAAGATCACAAAGAGGCATGATATTAATGATCAACTGAATAAGCAATATGTCCTTCCTCAAAGCAGTGTCTCCCTTTTCCTTGGGGATCATGGGGAAAGCTTGCTCCTGAGGCATTGTTTTCTATAGAAGTAAAATGTTATCATTAAATTAGAATTCAGCAAATGCAGAAACTGTTGCCTTCCACAGAGATATATCATCAAGCAGCTGATGGACATATTGTCTCTGTGTTGGACAACAGTTTCTAATTCCCTTTATAGCCAGAATGACAGACAGCTTTTCCTTTTAAATCAACACGTAATATTTATGAAATACAAATTTCCTTTGGAAAAGAGGAAGCTGAGAGGAGACATTGCAGTCTACAGCTTTCTCGTGAGGGCAGGTGCCAGTCTCTTCTCTCTGGTGATCAGTGATAGGACCCATGGGAATGGTGTCAAGCTGCGACAAGGGAGGTTCAGGTTGCATATCAGGAAAAAGTTCTTCACTTGGAGGGGTGGTTACACACTGGAACAGGCTCCCCAGGGTCGCAGGCACAGCACCAAGCCTGTCAGAGTTCAAGAAGTGTTTGGACTATGTCATATGGTCTGAATTTTTGGGTAGACCTGTGCAGAGCCAGGAGTTGGACTCGATGATCCCTGTGGGTCCCTTCCAACTCAGGATAATCTATGAATGTGTGTGCATCCGTGTGTTTGCATATGCACATGTGAAGTAGCACTGAAGGCACACATAAACAACTTCCCCAACATACCAAACACTAAGATGTAGAGATATGAATTACGAGAACTTTATGGTTTTATTCTTAGAATTTTTTTTTTCTCACTTGAATACACCTTACTATCAGTTTATCCTGCACACACACACACACAGAAATACATATATATATCAAACCTGTCCATCATGAAGACTATCTTTCTATCTGTCCTGCACAGTGCTTAGTCTACTTCTTTGTACTGCAAAAATACAATTTGCTGGTTCATTGATAGTGTATTCAGACTGAACCATGCTGAAATACCAATCAAAACTGAAGAAAACTAGTGCTTTCAAACCAAACCAACACATCACAACCAGAACAGTAATTTCTGAGATCAGTGTGCAGAAGAACCTCCACTGAAATTTGCAGAAGATAGACACTCTATTAGACATGCGCAGATGAATTCGTGCCAGAAATTATAAGCTGCCAATGCCAGTGACCCCTGAAAAAGATTTAAATGGTGTCTGCAGAAATGAATAACGTGGCTGAGAGAATAGAATTGGAACAGTCTACACAGCAATAGAAAGTAAAGAACAGAACTTGTGTTTATAAAATTAAAAAAAAAAAAAAAAAGGATAAAAAATCACTATCCTAATATATAGATTGAATAGTTGTATATATTTTGGTCAAAGACCCAAATGCATGCCTTGTAAAATGTCATTTAGAAGTGTTGGCAGTCTTTGAACACAGATATTGTAATATCTTTGAACATATTTGTAATGTGCTTAAATGGCAAGGTTTTGGCAGCAGAGGGTTGCAGAAGTGGCTTCTGTGAGAAGGGCTGCCCCATGACAGACATGGATAAGTCCTGTTTCATATTTGGAAACTATTCTTACAAGCCAAACTAGAAGCCTCCTGTCTTCTAAAATTGCATACATTCAATCAGAGATTTTAAGGTGTGTTCCCTAATCACACAGAGAAGAAATTTTAAAGTTAAATATGGTGGGAAAGGATGGTCCAACACCTGTTGATCAAGTAGGTATCTGGGCTGCAAACTATTAATCCTTTCCTAGATTTCTTCTTATTGGAGGCAAGGGAGAGGGCTTATACAGGTTTATCATGAATGAGAATTTCTGGTAGTCAGTCAGACTAAATTCTAGGGAAAACTTTGATGGTATTCTCTACTAGCACCAAGTTTAGGAACTTTAATTCTACAGATTGATTAAAATACTTATTCAACAATTACTGTCTGACCTCTCAGGTCTGTCATTCTAGAACATAAAGTTCCCTTTGTGGCTGGGGAATATATAGTCTCTTTTACCTGGATTTGGGGAATTAAGTTCTTAAAGCCAGAATTCTGACACACAACTTTGGCCATGTAATTAAATTTTGAACCTAAGTCACTTTTCATCAACAGGGAAAACCTCTGTAGAAAATCCTGTCTCCTTATGCTGCCCCACTGTGAAGCCAATAATTTAATTCAATTGACCAAAGAGAGAATGAAAAAGAGGAAGCTTAATGCTGATGTGGGAACTGACAGTGAGGGTCAGAAACATAAAGTGCAATCCTTTATTCAGTTTAGGAACTGTTCATGCAGTTCTGTGAAGATAAGCAGCAAAAGGTTGTAAAATGTAGGGTTAAAGTCATTTTAACATGTACAGCTATTAAGGATTAAGTTCTATAACGTATATACCTCAGATCTCCTTCAAGAAAAAAATCTCTTACGTTTGTAAACTTGCTATCGTTACAGGAACAGAAGCAATACATTATGAAAACAAGTACACAAATAGAAAGTTACTCCAATTAGTTAGAGTTGGGTAGAATCCTGAGGTGGATGTAGCAGTGGCTCTTTTTTCCTGCTTTCCTAATGCAGGTAGAATTATGTTTAATTTGACTGATTAAAATATTCTAGATCTTATATTAATTCTTATAGTCAATGTCGTATTTTTTGCATCAATTGGTTTATACAAGTGGGAAGAGTTTTAAGATTTGGACTTTCAGGTATTAATGAAACTGAAAAAAAAATCAGTTTTAAAAAATTAAAAAATTCCCTCTACTAATTATGATTGAATCTATGAAAAATTTCAGTTGAATTCTAGACTTCATCTATGTAAAATACATGGAAATGTTGTATGATCTATTTTTCTGAAAGTTACCATGTCATTTCAAAGAATATAACACAGAAGACCAGGATCAATCAATTTGCTTAAGAATGTTTATATTTTTCAAATTAACTTTCAATAAACTAATAAGAAAATGAATATTCATATTTAGATACGTGTTGACGAATGGATGTTGATGAAATAGATATTTAGAGATTTAGATATTCAGTCCTCTTTAATATCTTTATTGATGATCTAGATGAGGGCATTGAGTGCACCCTCAGTAAGTTTGCAGATGACACCAAGTTAGGTGCATGTGTTGATCTGCTCGAGGGTGGGAAGGCTCTGCAGGAGGATCTGGATAGGCTGCACCGATGGGCTGAGTGGGCCAAGTGTTGGGTCCTGCACCTGGGGCACAATAACCCCAAGCAGAGCTACAGGCTGGGGGATGAATGGTTGGAGAGCTGCCTGGCGGAGAAGGACCTAAGAGTATTAGTGGATAGTTGGCTAAATATGAGCCAGCAGTGTGCTCAGGTGTCCAAGAAGGCCAACAGCATCCTGGATTGTATAAGAATCAGTGTGGCCAGCAGGTCTAGGGAAGTGATTGCCCCCCTGTACTCGGCTCTGGTGAGGCTGCACCTTGAGTACTGTGTTCAGTTTTGGTCCCCTCACTGCAAGAGGATATTGAGGTGCTCAAGGGAGTCCAGAGAATGTCGACGAAGCTGGTGAGGGATCTGGAGAACAAGTCTTCCGTGGAGCAGCTGAGAGAGCTGGGCTTGTTCAGCCTGGAGAAGAGGAGGCTCAGGGGCGACCTTATCGCTCTCTATAAGTACCTTAAAGGAGGCTGTAGTGAGGTGGGGGTTGGTCTATTCTCCTATGTGCTTGGTGACAGGACGAGAGGGAACGGGCTTAAGTTGCGCCAGGGGTGTTTTAGGTTGGATGTTAGGAAGAACTTTACTGAGAGGGTTGTGAGGCATTGGGATGGGCTTCCCAGGGAAGTGGAGGAGTCACCATCCCTGGAGGTCTTTAAAAGACGTTTAGATGTTGAACTTAGTGATATGGTTTAGTGGAGGACTTGTTAGTGTTAGGTCAGAGGTTGGACTCAATGATCTTAAGGTCTCTTCCAACCTAGACAATTCTGTGATTCTGTGATTCTGTTGATGAGAAAACATTTGTTACATGAGACCACAAGATTTTGAAAAAGGATGCATTAAAAAAAAATTGTTCTTTAATGTTGCAGTGTTCTTAACCTGCAAGAAGGGAACAAAAAGCCAGTTCTGAAGTTGATATTGACACTAGAAACACAAAATGCTCAAATATGTCTTTAATAGATAAGGAATGTTTTGCAGTACTGCTATCAGCGATTCAGCATGTCATTGTTATTTTAATGGTCCCTGTTGAATGGGGTCACTAGAAACATCAAAGCACACCAAATTGTCACAGACTCTTGGCAGGTATGAAAAGAGGCATATTTTATAATGCATCTATTCTAAAAGAGTAGGTTTTGGCCTCCGGTCTACAAATGTCTGGTGCTCCATAGACTATTTCTGAGGGACCTATAGAAGTTAACTATGAATAAATCCAAACATTGTTAATTCATTATAGAGATCTGCAGCTTTGCAGGAATTTTTTAGGTGTCTTTGAATCAGTGGAGGTTGAAACCCAGTGATCTAGGAGATTAAGGAGCCTCTGCCGGTGTTCATTCAATTATTTCTTTTAACTTAATCATATTTGATTAAATCGTAGATGTCCATGTCTTTAATATATCAAGTAATTTATTGCAATTTATATTTTCAAATTTTATTGCAAGTTATATTTTATGGTTGTTATATTATCAATGTAACTTCTCACTATTTTCAATGAAATCCTCAGTAGTGATTTTTGTTGGATGGTTAGAATGCATAAAGCCTAAGAAGAACTTCTGAACAAAATCATTAAAAAATCTTTACAATAGCTAAAAAATTTTATACAGAAACTTCAAGATTTAAAATAACTTCTAACTACAAAATAAAGAAGTCCATCAGAATTCCTGACATAGATTTTAATTCTTCACTGTGGTTAGCACAATTAGGGTAGAGAAGCAAACTATATTTAATTTTAGTGCCATAATTTCAAGATCAAATACATTGAAGAGTCCTTGGATCAAAGACTAGGTTTAACCTTTGAAAGTTTGTAACCTTGCAAACCAGCTTCAATTACAGGATAAATGTAATTGTCCAACTTTCAAGTATTCAAAAAACTTTTCCAGTATTATCAGGAAAGGCCTATATCTGTTCTATGTGTTTTTTGTCCTTTTTTTCTCCCCCTTAAACATCAATTCTGGACTTGTTATGAGGTATTAATATATTTATTTTTTTATTTGTATTTATTTTCATAAAAGAAATAAAACTGTAAAGTTAGAAATTATTAGGAAGATTATCACAGTCAGAGTCATAGAATCATAGAATCATAGAATCATAGAATCATAGAATCATAGAATCAATCATAGAATCATAGAATGGTTTGTGTTGGAAGAGACCTTAAGGATCATCTCATTCCAACCATCCTGCCATGGGTTGGGACATCTTCCACTAGACCAGATTGCTCAAAGCAATCTGGCAAAAAAAAAAAAAAAAAAAAAAAAAAAAAGCTAGATCATGTAGTCACATCAGTCCCTTCTGCTTTGCAGCTGTCTGGAATGATAGTCATTTTTTGCTCTCTTCACAGAAAAGATGAACGTTTTCTGATTCAAAATTTTCTCTTAATTTTAGTATCTGCAAATACTGCTGTCAAACTCTGTAGGTTAGACTAGAGGTTAGAGGTACCAGTATATAAACATGGCAGCATAAAATGAAACGAGGGAGAGGGAGAGGGAGAGGGAGAGGGAGAGGGAGAGGGAGAGGGAGAGGGAGAGGGAGAGGGAGAGGGAGAGGGAGAGGGAGAGGGAGAGGGAGGGAAGGGAAGGGAAGGGAAGGGAAGGGAAGGGAAGGGAAGGGAAGGGAAGGGAAGGGAAGGGAAGGGAAGGGAAGGGAAGGGAAGGGAAGGGAAGGGAAGGGAAGGGAAGGGAAGGGAAGGGAAGGGAAGGGAAGGGAAGGGAAGGGAAGGGAAGGGAAGGGAAGGGAAGGGAAGGGAAGGGAAGGGAAGGGAAGGGAAGGGAAGGGAAGGGAAGGGAAGGGAAGGGAAGGGAAGGGAAGGGAAGGGAAGGGAAGGGAAGGGAAGGATTTCTTTTTAGAAAGTTTTGAAGTAAGTGCATGATACACTGAAGAAAAAAACGATATTCAGAACTGTATCTTTGGATGAGAGCATCTTCAGAAAAAAATCAATCCTCATTTTAAAACTGTTAATTATTCATCGTTTATCATTATTTTTGTATTCTTAATGATCAATAATTCTCACTGTTAAAAACGCACACCTTTATCTTAGTGCATGTAGCTGTGTCTATTTTAATAAACAAATCAGGTCAAGGATCCATTTTCTTGCTGAACCTAGTGACATAGCAGTATAAATGCTGTAAAACCTTGGTAAACCTTTTAGAAGTGCATGATTTTATTCAGATTACCTGATATGAATGGTCCTCCTCCAGATTCAGTATAGGAAAACGTTAGCTGGACCAGGCTAATACCATTCCAGAGACATTCAAACTACCGAATAAATTAGATATAGAGTTCTAGCCCCTGTGAATATTCTTTGAAGATGTAAATCACCAGTATAAATATAACCCATAAATCCAACTTCAGTTGAAGACATCACAACCTTTATAACTTCATCTGTTTGATGGAAATGAGATTGCTGTTCTCAAATGCACAGCAGCATGATTAAATATGTGAATATGATTAAATAGGTTTTCAACAGTCTTTCCAAATTAATAAATAGAATGAGTTTCTTAGGTCTTTTGATATGTGTTTTCAAATTACCTAACTATTCTTATGGATGTTTTTTAAGATTGTTTTTTTTTTTTTTTTTTTTTTTTTTTTTTTTCCAATTCTTTTTTGAACGGTAAATCTTCAAAGCAAGTAACATAACCCTCTGTCTTTCTTTAAAGTTCCTGTTTTTGTTACTCTTCCACCTCTCTATCACAATGTGAAAGTCAGAGTTCATATTTAGATGATAATGTGAGACCCCACACTGTTACCCAGACATCTCAAGTTCATTCCAAAATGTTTTTGTTAACACCTGGGATTTTCACAACTATAGTAATACATAAAATAAATTATTCCAGCATATATACCCTCATAATAAAGCAAAAGCTTCAATAGCGCCTAACAGCAGGAAATGAAAAAATAAGTATGAATTCTTACTCTTTTTTGGAACGTAGGAGATTCTAAGGACTAGAAGCTTGATATCAAAAGTGAGATTCTTGCATTTGACCTAGTTGCTTTCAGAAACAATGAACAGAACAGATATTTCTGATATAGAATTTATCTTATCCTAAGTGGACACTTTCTCATCACAGAAATTAATTTTTTCCTATAAAAGAAGCTCAAGATAACTAGTTTGGGTATAGTTTAGTGGCCACTTAATATCTTATTAGCTAGAGCACTTACCCAGGAAATGTATTCAACATTCTCTTTGGTCCAAGGACATTTAAAAATATACTTCGCACTTTTAAGGGATGTTGTCTGGTCCTAAGCTCTACTGAAAAGTGATCACTATGAATACAATTTATTTCATGATATGGAGAATAATACAACTAAAAATGCAAGAAGCAAAGTAGGCAAGAAGAAGCATCATTTTATAGCTTAGAAATCATGGAAATCCATAGAAATCCTTAGAAAATATGGAAATTATGGAAAGAAGGATCTCCAATCCCAGCTTCTTATGATGGCCACCCTGCACATCTTATATTTCACAGTCATAAGTTAAAGAAAAAATATTTCTGTGAGCAAGGACCAAAATACTAAGTTAATTTGACAGTGTCTGTGTTACACAAACTTATATTAACTGCTATTAATTACACCATGTTCCATTTTTCTCTTTATTACAGTCGTATCAAATATTCTGATTTTTGGTCTCAGAACATTGTGATACTGACATGCTTAGAATTACCCAGTCATCTTGCTTATGTCATTAAAGTAATGACTATGCCCAATGCAAAAGAGTTATGTACCCAATATTAAAAAATTCTGAGAATAGTTAGGAATCTGAAATTCTGTACTCATTGAGACATATCTGCCTTACACTCTTATATTTGAGAAGTCTCTCAAATTTACATGATCCAGAAGGTCATGATCTAAAGCCTTTCTTTCAGATACTAGCAGCGAACACATTCTAAAACTGGGTGGCAGAGATGATTGCATTTTTTGTCTTTTTTATTCTTTCAGATTGGAAAACTCACCATAAATATAGCAGATCTGAGTACAAATTTTTCTTCCTCATAAGGAAGAGATTTAAGCACACCGCTCTTGTGATAGTTCCTACTATATTATTCAAGCATTTTCACCCCTATAAGGGCAAACCTACTGAAGAGTGAGAGTGGCTTTATAACTTCGTTGTTAAGCACTCACTTGGTAGCACTTTTTCAAGGCAGTGAGTGAATATACACTTTGCATGGAATGGGATGGAATAAAATCCAGCAGTGGAACTAAAGGTGCTTCCTTTCACTGGGTTCTGTAACAGGTAGCTTACAAAATTAAATAAACCTGTTTTCGGTCTGTAGTATGCTGCATCTTTTGGTCATGAGAGCAAAAAGAAAGGGCTTTACCAAGAAGCGAGATTTTAAAGTAGCTTGTGGATTGTTAAAGTATTCATATGAAGAGAGAAAGAGAGAGAGTTTAAGCAGAAGGAGGGGGGACAAGGAAGGGGGAAGGTCATTGCTGCTATAAAAGAGAAGACTAGGGGCCCTCTTGAAAGTACTTACTAGGCTCTGACATAAACTTCAGAAAAAAAAATGTGTTTTTGTTTTGATAGGGCTGCGGTGTGAAGTACACTCATCCCTGTTAAGAGTGAAAGATTGCTTTCCAGGAATTTAATAAACTTTTGCCAATTTAAGTGCTGAAGTGTTAGACCCATCAGAGGCTCACAGTCTCACAAGATCTGTGTGACAAAGCAGAGAGTAAAGTCAGGTAGTACAACACTCAGTCTTGGGCTTTACTCAGCTTCCTTCTTTCTTTCCATGTTCAATTTGAAAGAGTAAAATTCAGAGTGTTTGCATATTGTCCCAAATGAGAGACAAGAAACTTCTGTACATTGGACTATGTCTGCATGGATCTGTGGGCAAGATTTTATAGCAAATACCTTGTTTAAGCAGTTCTTTTCCCAGCCTAAAACCTAACTTTAAAGGTTACTATGTAAGCAGCATTAGTCGATCCACTTGACAGCTAGCTGGTGTTTGCTTTGTGAGGGAAGTTTAGCAATGTATTTAATTAGATCCTTTCTAGGACCACCAGTCAGTCCCAAAAATTCACAGATGAGGACATTTCTGTTTATTTATATTACCCTGCTCTCACTCCTGAGTTCTGCTCTATTAGCAGTAAAATGGAAGAGGAAAACTGTTTTAGAAACCACATCATTTTTATATTCGTTCTTATGTCCAATAAAATCCATTTTAAATTGACCAATATTGTAAGATTCATTATTTTGTGACAGGTAAGAGTAAGCACAGGTAAAAATAGGAAGGATGTCATAAAAAACCTTGAAACTGGAAGAAGTAAAAGAGACATCTATACTACCAAGAAGGATAAAATGCAGAGGGAACAGAAGTGAGCATATTTTCCCCTCACTTCAGAAAAAATATGCTCTACTTTTTAAGAACTTGCTTTGATCCTCTGAGTCAAGACATTATTCTAATTGTTAGATACACTTATATGTGAAAACTTTCCTGAATCATATTTACTCTTTGTGGGATTATGTGCTCTGCTGTTAATAATGAATGTGAAATACTGCATTTATCCTTGTTATCTGTAAGAATCTTTTCCAGATTTTCATTAAGATTTTTGTCTCCATATTATATATTTATTTTTCACATTTATAAGATACATAGCAAAGTTGCAGAAAATACAGAGTATCTGATTTAGAGAAATCAACTCTGATGCATGAATTATGTAAACTTGTATGTAAGCCTATTCTGTACATTCTGAACTAGATATGTATTAACATTATAGATCCACAGGGATATAGATCCACAGAATACTTACAGCTTTGTTAAAAAATCTGTTCCCCCTTCAACAAAGAAATTCAGTAATGCATTTAAAAAATACCAAGGGAATGAGGGTGAATAAAAATGGTGAGATTATAACAGACATAAGGATAAAAAAATCTCTTACTTTTCAGAGACTAGTATTTTCTCACGCTTTGGAAATTTCCTACTTTTCCTCATAAAACTTTTTGCTTGCTAGGTTTGGCTCTTTTATTTCTGGTTACTAGTCATGACAGTTTATAGTTTATTGCTGAAAAATAGATGTGAAATAAATTGAATTTCTCTCTCATTTCATTCATAACCTTCCTTAGGGATTCTAATACTATGTCCACACTGGATGTTCTCAGAGTATAACAACAGCAAAAAAAGATGCAGTCTGAATCCCATCCATAGGATATCCAGAAGCGTTATTGCTTCTTCTTTCTTTAAACATTAATTGTAGTGTTAAAACATGAACTTTGTTCTATCCTGAAATTAAATGCAGTTTTTTTTTTTTTTTTTTTTTTTTTTTTTTTTTTTTGTCTTCAGTTGCCATATTAAAATGTTCTCTATTGTGGTATCTGGCTAGAAAAAAACACCTTCCCTCTCATAACTGCTTGGACAAGCTGAGAATTGTGATTGCATAGGACTCCTGTGGCCACCAGACAATATTCACACTAAAAAAAGGCAAATAAAATAAGCTCCTACATAATGTAGGAGCACAAAGATGAGAGTAAAGAAAGCATTATGTAAATCAATTGCTCTGTACAGGCCACCTCCATGTGATTCCTTTCTCACATTTTGAGATGCACAACCCTGCAGGGATAGTCATGTAGCACAAAACTCAGGTGACTATTTTCTACTTACTGAGCTGTAGAGAGTTTGAAAATGGACAAAATGTGAAAATTATTGTGTTCAAGCTCACTGAAGAAAGAAAGGGAAAAAAAGGGGGGGAGAGGGTAAGCAAATAAACTCAGTGAGGAGTAGGTAAAATGAAAATTGAATCAGAAAATCAGTGCTAAAAAGCAGAAAAACAAAGAGGGAAAAATATAACAGAAACTCATGTTCATGGGCTCTAATTAAATGTGATGATTGTACCACACTCCAGAATTAAATACTGAGGCTTTGTGCAGATTAGTAAAATAAACATCACTGGGGTGAACACTTGAACACAGGCATGTGAGCATTTACACAACTAAATCAATGGTAGAGTCTCTGCAATAGGTTTGCCTTTGGCCAAAGGGGTTTTGGCTTTGAGGTTGAAGTGGGCAGAAGCTGCAGAAAGGCAATCCCTTTGGTTTATGGGACTGAGTAGGACTGAGTAGAGATCTAGCAGTCTGTTAGTCCTGTTAACAGCTTGTTAACAGGACCCATCCAGCATGAGAGCTCTCGCTGCATCGTCTGAGGAAGAGAAAGCTATAGAGCAACTATGGCATTTTTTTCAGAATAGAAAGGAAAAAAAAGTCTTTTCTATTTTAGCCAAAAAAATATTAATAATGAAAGGTATAGTTTTAGTATTTCACAGAAACCTTCTGTAGAAGGAAAATCAGGCACGAAACTAAAATCTTATAATATTAAGTTTGACACAAAATACTTTTATGTATATAATAGAGAATTGGAAATTTGAAAATGTTTAAGATACAGAAATTCATTCATATATTGATGGTAATAGGTATCACAAATAGCTGTATAGCAAACTACATTCTGGTTAAAGATTAAAATAAATATATTAATCTTACAATTAACTTATTTTTATAACTATAAACATGGGATAATATGAAAAGTATGAATTCATAGCATGTTAAAAATATAAGATCATGTGCATTAAATTGAACTGTCACAGCTCATTAGGATACTCTTAGCAATATGTAACTTGTATAAATTTCCCTACTTAGTTTCTGTACCATTACCTACTATTGTAGATAGGCAACTATTTTCACTTTTATAAATGTTGCTGAGTAGGAGCAGAATATATAAAACATATGTAGACATTAGAAAACAATTAATCAAATGAGTAATTTTTTTAATCTGTGTACCTAACTCTTGCCAACTTTTGAGTCACAATTTCCTAAATAAATACTGTTCTTAAAGAAATATTTTCACTCATGTACTTATAAAATGAATTTATATTCAACCAAAAGTCAAACAAATATTTATTTGCAAACTCTAGAAAGAATGAGAGTGATTAGGAAAGTAAGCAATCTATGCATAAAATGAAAATGCTATAGAATATTTAAAGATAGTAAGTGGTATCAAAGTTATGTAAATGTAAAACTGGCATATTTACAACATTATCACAGAAGAGTTTAATGCATGTTTTACCCAGTCAATAATGTAGGCTAAATACTGCAGTCTTAATATTTCAGTTTATTTCTATGTGCAAAGCTGTTTCATCATCCTATTGTCAGGAAACATTTGAAAATGAATGAAAGCAAGCTACCTAGTTCTGCATGCTCCAGTAGCTTACAGTGACAACAGATTGATAAAAACAAGCACATTTTTTTTTTATAAACTCTGCTGATCTCAGGATGACTCTCTCAAATGCTGGTAAATCCAACATCCTTGCATTTCTACAATACATTCCAGCAATGGGTAACAAAGTTAACATAACTGTTATGAAGCAGCTTTTTCTACATTCCAAAATAATGTTGCTCAGGAATGGCCAGTGATTTCAAGTTCAACCATGTCGCTCTTTTTAGAGGCAGAATTTTCCAGGGAGTAATAGGGGAGCTTTAAATAAAGGCTGTAGGGTACTGAGTACTTAAGTGGTTGTTAATAAGAAATCTATGTTGGAAGTCACAGCTAAAAGAAGTACTAAGTATGTAACAGCAGGTAACCCAATAAACACTGGGTTAAGAGCTCATGAATATGTGAGAATGAGGTGTATAGCTCCTTACGGGCTGCAGGTCACGCATTTGGCTAGCTGAAGGACAAGCTTGTAAGGAAGAGAAACAGCTGCTTGTTTCTTGGTTTGCTGTAAGTGTGCTGAGGTTGTGCAACAACCTCAAGTAACTAGAACAATCAAAGTCACTGCGAGGGATATTACACTTTAGCATACCTCTCAAAGGCCTGAAATTAGGAGATGGCCTCTGAGGAACAGTGGTGCCCAGGGAGGATATTAAGGTGCTTTTAAGGTCTTTGTAGCATTGCTGTTATTATTATAAGCTGTAGAGAAAGGCTCTGAAATCCAAATTTTCTTCAGTGTCTTCATAAGTAAAAGTAGATTTTGACCAAAGTTTTTTATTTTATTTTATTTTATTTTATTTTATTTTATTTTATTTTATTTTATTTTATTTTATTTTATTTTATTTTATTTTATTTTATTTTATTTTTGACTTCAATTGGAGGTTGATCTAGACAGATTCCAATTCTTCAAATTAAATAATGCTATAATCCAATGATTACGTTATTTATTTATTTATTTGTTTGTTTGTTCTTTTTATGGCCTGACTCCCAATGGTGGTGGCACCAGATGATCTTGAAGGTCTTTTCCAACCCTTATGATTCTGTGATTCTATTCTATGAAAATGAAAGTACTGTCCTACTTTCAGGTGTGAATTTCTGCAGCCACATATTAAGCAAAGTACAATCATTTCAGTTTTTTTTTATAAAGTATTTCCCTTTAACAATTAAAAACTCCAGAGGGAAAAGCAAATGCTGGAAGAAAAAGAAAGGTAAAAACACAGTGTCAGTAATAGTGACAAGGCAACATATATTGTACTGAGCACACAGACAATCCTCTTTTTATTGTGTGAATGTTCTTTGCAGCTGCCAGCAGGTGTGATATCAATTTGCAGGCAGTCACCAAGGTCACTGAATCTGTGGGTTTTGCTAGCCAACTTTCACTCCTTTTTAAATTAGAAAGCAATTAAAACTTCTTTGTTTAAAAACAGTGAAATACCAGTCTACTTTCTGAGGTTCTAGATCAAGGGGGAAAAAACAGAATAGAAACATACCAAGGAAAATAAGCAGGATTTGTCTGAAGTGGTGTGGAGAGTGGAGTTACTGATTTGTGGGATCATGTGTCTGTGAATAACAGAACCTGAAAGATAACAGAAAGAGGCAAAAAGATACAGAAAATAAAACAAAAATAAGAAATATGAACGACAGCGGTCCAAAAGGCTGAAGACAAGAAAGATTGACATGTGTAGTCCTGAGAAACACTGGAAATCAGGTTGTGAAAACAAAAAAAATCTTATTGGAGTCTGTCTGCTCCTTCTGTGCTCAAGACAGCAGAACTTTGCTTGTGCTGCAGTACTGTCATGAGTCAAAATTGAAATAGCTCTGCAGTTCCACCTTCTCACTGTCTGGAGTTTCATTATAGTCCAACACAGAACTGAATTTTTACTTTATTATACAAAATATATATATTTTTTAAAGATAATATTTTGTAATATGGTTTACAGGATTAGCTGTTGTCAAACTCTTATTCATTTTATAACCTATCTCTAAGTTAGAAATCAAATGGATTCAGTTACGCTAATCTAAAAAACTTTTGAAAGCATTCCCAGCATTTTAAGACATGTGCCTAAACTGTGGAAAAGACTAATATGATTATTTTTATCCATGTCTCTTTTCTAACAGTTTTAAATTAGAAAAACAAAACAAAACAAAAAACAGCAGTATTCTTCCTGCAGAGCTTTCAGTATTCACTTTTCCTATTCACTAGCAAAAGCTATCAATTTCTGTGAGAGGGCACCATGTTAAAATATATGTTTGTTCTAACCTTGAATTGTTAAATTAACTAATTAATATTCATCAATCTTCATCCATTAATTATCTTGAAACAAATGCAAGGAATCTGGGCTTATCACATTGTTGCACTTATTCACATTGTACTTTCCTTAAATTCTGAAGTGACAGATTTCTACATATCAGTGCTTTTATATATGGAGAAAGCCTTGTCAAGACAAAAAACTTTATCTGATAGGTTTGAGGATTGCCAGACCTGATATTAATAATACACACCATATTAGAACATCTATTCTTTTACATGTCTTAATTCACATAGCTTTCTGAGTAAGGTTATATTTAATTTATTATTCCAGTATGAGAGCTTTTATTCACTTTTATGACATCTTTCTGTCAAGAAAATATTTTTGTATCAGCAAGGACTTGTACGTAATATATCATATGTACATATACGTATCATATATCATAATATATAATACATACATAAGTAATATATCATACAAGAAAAGCTCACAATTTTAATTTGAACTTTTTAGCATCTTGCCATGGTATCAACTTTTTTTTTTTCCAAGGGAGAGTTCAGCAAATAGGTATATGTTTTAAGTTGGTGATAATCAACCCATGTCTCTCTTTGAACACTGAACTGCTTGTAAGTGGTCTATGTAATTTAAATAAGAAAAACAGATTTAATTTATTATGTTCCAGATTCTTCTGCACTTCTAAACAATTTGCTGTTCAAAAAGAAAAGACAATAAAAGTTTGAAAATCACTGCTTATATGTTGGCATGACATTTTACAGATACAGCTTTCATTAAACAGTGGAAATCATATATAAACTTGATAGAAATATATATAAATTTTCTAGAATATATAAATTTGTTAAAAATAAGTATATAAACAGAACTCTCCACTAAGCACATTTTATTCTACAGTGCGTGGTCTATAATAGCAACCTACCTATAGGGACATGAACTGAATAATTATGTACAAATTATGTACAAAACAAACTTTAAAACAAACTTTAAAACAGGAATTTTCACTATGTATGACACATTGCAGGAATTAAATCAATCAGTAAAATAAAATATTTAACAAAGTACAGGTGCAGCACTACAAAAACAAACAAACAAACAAACAAAACCAACAACTCAGCTATAGAATGGCTCAGTAATTCTAAGAAATAAAAGGTTGGACTGTTCAACTGTTCAAAGAAAGCAAAATGAGAACCATGAACTATTTGCATAATGGATTATTCAATATTAAACAGTTAATTGAATTTGAAATATAATGATCTAATAATAACTTCCATGGCTCTAAGAGATCATTCTAAGTCAACAATAATGAAGACTAAGGCACCAAGACCAGCTTCTTCAGCATCTCCTGCCCCTTGTACCTTCCATCTTTTCTTAAACAGATTTTTGCAAGGGTACTAGGTGTTCCCTTTCTGGATGAGTTTTTGGCATGCAGTGGGGCTATTTGATCAGTTTCAGAAACAACTGGATGTTGATGTCATTGGCAAAGGGCAGTCCATGGCAACTTCCAACACATGACACTTCTGCAGACTCCTGATACCAACGCCATGCCAGTTAATGTCCAATACAAGAAGTAGTGGTTATTCTTAACAGTCTAGAGTTCTATCAGTGATCTGTGTTGTTTATTTCAGTTGATAAAACATTAAGAACAGGAACATTGTGAATAATATGTATATATATTATTCCTGTTATTTATTACTACTAATTTTATAGGTCTTGAAAACATATTATAGTTCATC
Organism: Anas acuta; assembly: GCF_963932015.1. NCBI lineage: Eukaryota > Metazoa > Chordata > Aves > Anseriformes > Anatidae > Anas > Anas acuta. Next base: position 96,060,844 of record NC_088981.1, read on the forward strand.
AACGTAGAACAAAAGAAACCTATACTTCAATGAAAAAAACAAACAAACAAACAAACAAAACAAAACAAAACAAAAAACAAACAACAACAACAAAAAAAAAAAAACAGTGGCAAGATTATAAGTAAAGGCACACATTATATAGCTATGTCCTTTAACATAGATCTTTCTCTGATTTTTTTTAGCCCTTTTTAATAAGCATTCATTGGTGAATGCGTCCAAAGGAAGGCAACAAAGTATTGTGAAAGGTCTAGAGGGCAACAGCTATGTGGAGAAACTAAGGCCACTCAGTTTAAGTTTAGAGAAGAGAAGGTTGAGGGGGTGACTGTATATTGACCTACAGGTTCCTCACAAGGGGAAGCAGAGGGGTAGGTGCTGATCTCTTCTCTCTGGTGACAGCAACAAGACCTGAGGGAACAGCATGAAGCTGTGACAGGGGAGGTTCAGATTGGATATTAGGAAAGATTTCTAAGGCTTTGGTCAGGCACTAGAACAGGCTCCCCAGGGAAGTGGCCATGGCACCAAGTCTGCTGGAGTTCAGGAAACATTTGAACAAAGCTCTCAAACAAATAGTTTTAACTTAGGTAGTTCTGTGCAAAGGCAGGATTTGGATCCTTCCCAGCTCAGGACATTCTACGATTCTATATATGACATGTACCATCTCCCCAGATGTGTTTGTGGATTGCCTAACTCAAAAAGATTTGACCCTGGCGATCCAAATGATTCTGTGGGTACTTTTCCATTATAAATATTAAATAATTGTATACACACATCATTCTTTTTACCTCATGTCTCAGTGAAGGCAGAGAAGGAGGCAACATAAAATCACTTTCTTACTCTTTCATCAATAATCTGATTAATATAAAACCTCTTTCTTCATCAATCCTCTGCTCTACTGCAGCACAGGAAGGTTAAGACTTCAAGGTAAGTATTTACATCATCTTTTCAAAAGTAAGGGGACCACATCAGCAGGATCTCTAAATACAGAGTATTTAGAGAGCTAAGAGCTACAGAGCTTTGAAATATTCCTTGCAGACTGTGAAAATGTAACACATATTCTCAGGCTGCATAATAAAATAGATGCTGTCTGGAATACAAGTTTAACCTAGGCACCTTAATTGGCAAATATATTAGAAGCCATTGCATTTTATTTTTGCCATCTGAAAAGATAGATTTTACTAACTATCAGAGTTGGTTGATAATCTGTTAAATTGGTTCTAGTTTCAGTGGACAGAAACAGATGACCTTGAGGAGGCTAATTATTTTCCATATCTTATATACACTTCAATATTGAATTAATTTGATTACACAGCACTACCTGTGGTCGTGATTTTTCATCGTTAAAAATTATTTTAACATTTAAACCACAGATTTTTCTTTCTCTCAAGGAGACCCCAACTGTTGTTCTTAACAGTGGCTTCTGAAAGCAAAAAGAAGTACTGGATGAGAGGTAATACTTACAGAGCTCGCATTTCCAATGAAAGATGCAGAAAGAAATAACGTATCTTGTTAGTTGAGTGTAGGAGGGAGTAAAATTCAGAGAATGGCCACAAGGATGATCAAAAGTTTTTGAACAGATTCTGAACAAGGAACAATTAAATAGCAAAGGACATTTCAATCTGGAAAAAAAAATAAAAAATGTCTGAGGACAGATATTTGGATTCTGAGTTACAAGGATAAGATAAAAAGGGCATGATTGCTTTTAAAAAGAAACAGGGTAATTTCACAGAATAAAAACCACTGAAATGTTACTAAATGCAAAACCACAAAATATGACTTAGAAAATCTAAGAAATTTGGATTGCAAACTGTTTAGGCTGGGAGAGAACTTAATTATTTTATTCTTCTCTAGCTATCTCAGAAAGGCCACCTTCAGATACATGTCCTTTGGTCAAATGTTCTCTGAGTATTCATCCATTCTTCCCTCTGACCTGTGTTCCTGCTGTAGCCTGTACATCTTTTCTCTCTCTGTCAGGGCAATGCACTGGCATTTGTTTAGCTTAGGGATGGAAAAGAAACACAAAGAAACACAGATCTATGCAGCCCCAAATTAAGAAGTTAATATCAATTATCATAAAGATTAAATGCTTTCCTAGCCCCCAAATCAAATATAAACCAACCTGGACATGGATTACAAGATCAGTCATTCTAATCTGAACATGAAATATAGGCTAACCTCAAAAAAGAAAAAAGAAAAAAAAAAAAAAAAAACCTACAGTGTGCCTCCTCCTTGGACTGATGACAGACACTCTAGCAGTGAGATATCAGTTTGCACTTCTCTACAAGGATAGTAATTTGTTACCTAGATGTGTGACTCTTTCAGGACACTATCCTACCATAGAGAGGAAAACTATATGCACATAACATTAACTGTCAGGTAATTCCTGGCCCTGGAGACGTAAGTGGATGTTTTCCAGAAAACAGCGTCCTTCTGCTTAGCTCATATTTTGGTAGCAAGCCCATACACTGAGGAACTTCTGTTGTGTCTTCATGTCAGAACTGCTTTGGGCAGAGGAAGTGAAATCTGTCACAATCCGTGGTTTTACTGTCTGTAGGGTGCAGAACCTTGGAGAATGTTATCCTTCATTTTGTGTACAGGTCTCCTGGCTGAGACATGTGGCATCACTCCAAAATGAAACCTCGGAGCAAAGCAGAATGTATGCAATGAGGGTAATTGCTGACAAGGTAGCAAATGAAACTATTTCTTCCTTTGAGATGTTGCTATTATTAACTGTATAATATTTATAATCATTAAAAAAAAATCTTAAATAAAATGGACCAATCATATTTACAGTGCTCTACAGCAAAATTACTTTGAAATAAATAAAAATAGAAATGCTAGAAAACAAAAAGCAACATTGATCTAATGTAATGATGCTATGCAATACGATATTAAGTATATATCACTTTTATAGTGGATTTAGAATAATATTTATTATCAATATATCTTCAGATAAAAATGAGGACAAAGTGTGACAATCTGTTTAAAAGGGGAGTAAAACCAAACAAACAAACATCAAAAAGATAAAAGATCATAAAAGGCAATGAAGTATAATGATGTATGACACTAAACATTTTTTGTAATATACTACCTTCCCTAAATCAATCTTTACAGCAGACAGTGATTTAGAAATTAACTGTGCACACTCCTTAGCAATCTGTGTATTTAATATTGTTAACTAAAGCCAAAGCAATTAGCACACACAGTCTTTCAGATATGACTAGCTTAGACATAGTTTAATCATACCAAAATGCTTGGGAAGTATATGCTGCATGCATAAAAGTTATTTTGCTTGGCTCGGTGAAGAGTAATGAGGAGATGAATAGCATCTTTTAGTGATATCATTTTTATTTTCACTCTGAAATAAGTTATTTTATTTTTATTTTATTTTTTATTTTATTATTTTATTTTAATTTATTTTATTTTTATTTATGAAAGGATTGTTCCTATTCAATGTACTTTGGGTTAATGAACCAACAGAACTTGTAGACACAGAATCTGAAAGTAGCTGAAGGCAATTTCTCTTTTGCATTTTTTATTTAGTTATTTATTTAGCTTTATATTTTTTTAAAGACTGAGCAATGTTACAGACTAATAGCTTATGGCAGTCAGCTAATGAGTTTAAACTTCACTGAGATATAGGACATACACAATGGAAATGTGTGAAAAATCAAAATGACAAGGTTGTTAAGGTAACTCTATCTTGTTTATGTATTTAGGAAGCTTATTATGATGGGGTGAAAAGAAAACTTCATAAACATACCTAGTCATTGTGAAGATAAAAAAAAAGAGACATCTTTTTCTTATGAACTGTGAGATGCATGGATTTGCTGTCACTATGTCGCAGTGGAAATGAAGCAAGTGACAAACAGTACCCAACTGCCCCATATGACTAGCCCATGCCAAAACAGAACATTAAATAGCAATTTTAAAAAGTAATTTTAACAAGTTGCCTTTTCACATTAACTTTGTAAAACCAGCTGACATAATAATTTCATAAATGAGAATTTAAATGAAAATGTTCTGTCCCTTGAGAGCAAAGGAAGAATGCTAACAGAGCTTTGCAATTACTGCCATGGTGTGTTTTCAGTACACATTCTAACTTAAATATCTAGGTTCATGTTCAGGCACCAAAGAACCCACATAAAAAGATCTCTAACCTATCATACCATGCTTTATCAAAATTCTACATTTCAATGGTCACAGCTCCCCTCATTGAGAATAAAGACTCAAGGAATAAACTTTTAAGAATGAAACATTGCTGAAAGATATGCATTCCTTTTGAGGCCTGTGAAAAAAACACTTTGATTATACTCCTGTTCTACTGCTCCGCCTCTCAAGGAAGAACATCTAAGCAGAAATTGTAAATATAAAGCTCTTATACTTCTGCATGTGTGAAAACATTGACTGACTGAGCAGAAAAATAAATAAATAAAACATTAACAGAGATCAGATGCTCAGAGTAATTCCAGTCCCTTTTCTGTTCTTCCCTTTGAGAGACAGCTAGAATAACAAGATCAGTGGAAATGGATCCTTTCCCTAATTTGGGAAAAGGAGATGGATAACTAATTTGAAAGGATTCACCAAATTTGAAAAAAAAAAAAAAAGAAAGAAAAAAAAAAGATTGGGGGCGGGCTTACTGAGGAAACATCAGAAAAATATGGAACAGAAAACAAGGAGAAAAACTCAGGTGAAAAATTACATTAGAGACCAAGAATGCTCAAGATTTTGGGGAGGCTGAATACAGAAAATAACAATCACATTAATTTTAATTGTATTTCATATTATGAGTAAAATATATCTGACCAATGCAGAGATCTCCAACTGAAGAAGACCATCATAATTTTTAGTCAGTGAGGAGAAATGGACACTTTCTAGGAATAATTCTCCTCATCCTGCGGTGGCTATCTAAACAAAACATATACATGTAGATCGTGTACTAGATGTCTCTATTTCCTCTGCATTGCTTGTAAAAGGACTCTGAAAAAGTAGTTCAAACATGACAGAGTACCTGGTTGACTTCTGAACTAGATCTGAGTCATGGCTGACTCATCACAAACAGAAAAAAGGCATATCTATTCTACCTGTCTTAATATATTTTCAATTACATATATTTCTTTAGCACTTGAGTAGGAGTTTCAAATACTTAGAATATAGAAAATGGTATAATCTTCGTGGAACTAACATTTCCAATGTGTTATAAATCACATTTATTACTTTGCATGCTCATGCTTTCTGGAGAGTAGTAGTTTGGGCTTGAATCAAGTTCAGCAATACTTTCTGAATAATTTATTATGTGTTTTTCTGAAGAAACATTTGACAAATATACGTCTGTGATTCATTCATTTTATGCTGCTGGTCAAATAGCCTAATCATGTATTTGTCCAACAATCATTCAAACAATTGTGCAAACTATTTCATTCTCTGAAAATGTTTATGAAAAATATGATACATTGTTTATCAAAATGTTGCAACAACTCACTACTTCTGCAAATTCAGTCCAATAATTTGTGAAGATATTTAGAACATAATTGACGTAATTAGTTTTCAATATTTTTGTTCTAGCTTTAATGGAAGGTCCATTACTGTTCACCTAGCTAGCTTCTGCAGAGACTGACCCAAAGTTCAGTCATATATAAAGCTGTTCTTCCATTAACTTGAACAGCCTTTGGATCTGTGGCTTAGCTCAGGCATAGGAAGAGTTTTTGATGGATGCTGCTTTGAATCTCACAAGCATGTTTCTTATTCTGTATGCTTTATATGATTCTGTGATACTAAATCTTATTCCATTATCTGTTGTTAAGTTACATGCAGATTTGAAACTGAAGTGGAGGGTGTCTGTAGAAAAGCTGTGTGCAATTGCATTAATTTCTCTTTTGGAAACTTATAAAATGAATAGTGAATTTAGCAGCAATTACAGCATTTATTTTCAAAATACTGGTAGGACAGGTGGCCTAGGTATTGTTTCATGTTTTAAATTGCATGTACAGAAATAGGTAGCAATATAGCTAAATATATCCATAGTGCAGAGCTAGTTAAAAAAAAAAAAAAAAAAAAAAAAAAAAAAAGCAACATTCATAGCTGTTTGCATTTTATAATGATTTCTACAGAAGACTGAGGTGGGGGTGAGTTGAGTCAGACTACATGTATGCCATTATTTTTCTGCAAGGACTTGCAGAATTTTAACAGCATCATTTTTGCTATTCCACAGTCAATACACATTCACTCTTATACTTTCTGACTCTGTGGTTTTGATAGGTTTCACTTGTCAGGGTTATGCATTTTTGTTATGTTAATGAATGGAAAAAGCTCATACAATTTTCAAATATGTTGCTGAAAAACTGAAAAGATGAAAAAAAGCTAGAACTAGCTGCACATTGCAAATTTACGTTTAAAAAGGTTTACTGCAAAGAAACAATACTAATTTTAAACTATACATAGAAAATCTTTTTCACAACTTTAGTTGGGGCTCAAAAATAATGAAAAACAGTGTCATTGTCAGTAAACAAAAATTGTTGACAGTCATAGTATCAGTTGCACAGCGACCATGCAGATAAGACTAATTATGACAGAATATTATTTTGATAATTATTCCTTATTCATTATTCCTTTTGCTTGCACAGATTATAAAGCTACAGGAACAATTAGAAGCTACAATAAATTAATAATATCTAAAATACATGTATGTTAGTATTATTTTATAATGCTTATAATTAGACTGCACAGTTCTTCATCTAGATAGAAGAAAAATTATAATAGTTAAATGACCTAAGTAAAACAACAAACAAAAGAGTGTTGCACTTCTGATTAATATTAAGAGTTTCTTACACTTATGTTCACTCAGGCCACCTATCATAGGAGCTGAACTTAAGCATTGTAATCATGCTAGCATTTTAATTCAAAGCAATGATGAGAGAATCAGATTACCTTACTCAGTACTGACACACCAATATAGAAAATTTGTAATGACCCATGTTTCTAATAAAGAGCTGAATTAGAAGGAAAGGATAGATATTGATATGTAGTATCATAATTTCAGCCATTGTCAGGGGAGGGGAGGAGAGGGGAGGGGGGAGGGGAAGGAAATCAAAAATCTACGTGATTTAATTTGCTTTTAAAGGCATATTTGTTTTGTAAGGGAACCACAAACAGAATGCATGGAGTAAGAAACATTGTATAGAAGATAAAATATCTTGAATGGAGTAAGAAACATTGTATAGAAGACAAAATACCAGGAAAAATTAGCTGAGTTATGAACTCCCAGCTTGTCCCATTTGCCCAATGGCTCTTTTTCTGGACCCCCAGCAGAAATATCTCGCCTGTAGCGGAGGTACATACATTCTGTATTTGTGTCAGCCACAGGCCATCTTGGGCTTCAACTGTAAATGTCTTTGTAGAATCTTTTCTAGAATATTATTACTCAGGTGATTAAGCAGAGTACTATCAAATTATTGATTATATTAATGTATATATAACCAGAATTATACAATTTCCATTTGGTTATACAGAAACAAGTAACCAACAGAATGCCATTAGGCTGAAAGTAAAATTTTTAGAAATCAGGAAAAAAGTTATTTGCAAATTTCCCCCCACTTTTGTTGTTGTTGTTGTTGTTTTGTTTTGTTTTTTTCCCTGCTATTCTGAGGTAAAGTGCCCTCTATGTTAAAATTGTAAGGTGACAGATTTCAGTGTGTTGTCAGCTGAAGCAGTTCCTATGTTGTTTGTTGGTTGCTGTAAACAAAAAAGTGTTAATATGCCTCTCTGAATCTCTTACTGTATTAAAAAGTTACTGAGACTTTTTCAGGGAAGTTCAGATTTGCAAGGATTTGATGGACAGCCCATCCAAACCAACCTACAACTAAGCTCCAGGAATAGACCAGGAATTTCTGACTTTCTTTCTTTACCTCCCAGAATAAACTTACATATGAAGACTTGTATAAATGGTAGACTGTCTTTAGAGAAAGATTCTCTTTAATTTATATTATTATTTTCTGCAAGTGTTCTTTTTTTTTTTAAAAAAAAAAAAATAGTAAAACAAGTTTGTTCTTCAAGAGTTTGTAGTGAGTCGAGAATGACTTAAATGGAAAATTACAGAAGATGGTAGGATTTCTGCTAAGTTTCACAGCCTGAAAGATGTCAGTTGTTTCCTATTAGCATCACTTTGTTGGGGAAGATTTTGTGAAGATTAGATTTATCTTTGATCCATATCTATTATTTATGGCTAAAATAAAATAAAAACCACACATTTACGAACATAGTTCATCTTTTTTTTTTTTTTCTTTCTCTGTTAGATAAGTAATTATTTAAATATAAAGCCAGAAAATAAAACAATAATAAAATCAATTGCAATATTTTGTTCTATACAGAATAACTACTTGATGTTACTTTTTATTTAAAACTACACTCACATCAAACAAAGATAGGCAAAACCAAAAGAAACTATACATAATTACCTAGTCAAGTAAAGCTGCAGGCATGTCAAGACATATTCAAACAGAAAAAGTCAGAAAATCCACAGGCTTAATGCTTTACTAACTTGATGCAAAGCTTGTAGCCTGTTAATAGCAATAGCTGTACTGTACTACTGGGCTGAAAACAGCAGGTGTGTTTCCAAACTCCTTTATTGTACCTGTGTTAGCCAGCAAATCTCATTTTTCTCTAAACCAACATAACTTCTTAGAGTTTATTATTCTTATGTTTTAGAATCTCTGGAGAATTAGAGGTTAAAAACCTTTGCATTTCTTTGGTATGCTTTTTCCAGGAGAAAAGTAGAAAAGGAGAAAATTCCACCTTGAAGTTCTGGATACCTCAGGTGCTGTCATTTTTGTATCTTGCTTGTAAAGATTGAGTGTAAATATCTGATATTGTGATTCTGATCTCCTGACAGACTTTTTTTTATGTCTTTTCAGTATTCCTGTTTCAACCAATATAAGTTATACAGCAAGTCGTTTCTTGAGAACTAAGTTCAATAGGTTGTCATCAGTTTCTTTTTTCTTTGAAGTGACACTAATATTGGTATTTCTACTCTGAAGAAGGAGAAAGATGCAAGAGGGCATCCTCAAGTCCAAAATAACCATCCACTTTCAGTGCTTGCTAGCAGCAGTACTCTCAGTGTTGGCTCCAGCTTGACCCAGGAAGAGATGATTTTCCCAGTGCTTTGAACACCCATGAAAACACATTTTGCACTAAGGACAGATTCTAGTCTCCCATGCAGTCACCAGATGGAGAGGGGCACGAATGAAAGCACTGGGCTGTGAATGATTGGTCCAAATTTTTAAACTGAACTTGCTGACCATTTCCATATGTTCGTTGTTTTATCTTAGTGCTACCAGATTGCACTAAGTGGAACATTTACTTTTGATAATTCATATATATACTTTTCAGATAATAGATGCTATTTACTCAAGTTAAAAAGTTTTATACAGGTGCACCAGGGTTCACATACTAGACTACAATCACACATCATAGACAAAGGGCATATGAATAAACTCTGCTTTTATTGAACAGAAACAACATAGGAAAATGGCAGGAAGTGTTTTTTTTTTTTTTTTTTTTTTTTTTTTTTTTTCAAGAACACTCTTCACTTGGTGAAAATGCATTTTATTTCCTTTTACAGAAATACTTATCAAATCATATCGTGTTCTACACATTTAAATATTTTACACTAACTTCCAAAGAGGAGAATAGTTTATTAGCAGTAAATTTACTTTACAATCAAAGATAGAAACTTTAGAAACATTAAAAATCAAGCAAAACCAACAACTACAAAATCTGAAAAATTCTGCTTTTTTTCTTTTTTTTCTTTTTTTTTTTTCCTTTAATTTTATTATGATAGAAGGATAATAAAACTATAATAACATGCTGAAAAGCCTGTAATATATTTTTGAAGGATTAATAATCTACTTCTCTTTTGTGTTTATTACTATGTAAGGATCTAATAGTAACATAGTTTTGAATATTGGATTAATTAGACAATTTTAATGGTTAAAAATAGATTTTATAAGCAATGATTTTACTGCTAATATATTAGTAGCATAAAAGTAAATACTGACTCAGTAGTTTATCTACTTTGAAGGTTAAATATTAGAGTTAGTTTAATTTTTACTAGTATTTATTACTAATTTAATTCCCAATTAAATGAACAATTTTTTAGGTTTCTTTTATTTACTGCAGTTGTGGAAGACCTTTAAAATTTCTTAAAGTAGATTACATTATTTGGAAACAATCAAACATCAAAAACATGGGGTTTAATTATTTCAGAAAAGAAACGGAGGAGACCAACAATACAGAAAAGTAATTTCATGAACATAATAGATGTAAATGTAAATGTTTTCAAGTGGTTAGTTAAGCAGAGGCAAGTTCATACCACATTGATATCCCACAACACACAAATTCACAAACGATTGAGCATCAGAAATTACATGAGCTCTAGGAGTACTTTTTTCTCTTTGAATGGTAGCTACAGGGACATGATTCAGGAGAAAAAAAATGAAAAACTGCATGGAGATTTAGACCAAAAAAGAAAAACACGAACACAGACAACTATCCCAAAGTCATAAGTTGTTGGATTTTTCTTAGAAAACAAAACAAAACAAAACAAAACTCAAAACACAACCTTTCCAACTTATGCACTCAACTAATAAGTTAATATATTTTCTCTGTCCATTTCCATTTTCCAACGTTTTTGAGTTAATTGTCTGTTTACTTTGACTTACAAGGAGTCTTGACTTACAAGGAGTCTTGAATATAAGACTCCTCTTATATTCATATTATTGCTATAGTATTTTGATGATACATGCTGTATTTTAGCAATATAATTCACATATAATAGACAAAACATACTTTATCTGCTGTTCAGTGTACACTTACTTGTTATTCTTACCAAAACTATAAGTAATATTATTTACTCATTTTGGTGATGGTTATATTTGGAAAAGTTAAATGGATTTCTCCAGAACACTGTTTACCTCTTGGATTTGCATCACAAAGTAGTACAATGCACTGCCTAATATGACTAAAATTCACTGTATGGTGAATAACTGTGGTAATAATGTGACCACTTTGTTATAAGTCAACTGTTAACTCAAGCACTTTATAGCAGTAAAAGCATGCTTCAATGTTGTAGATAATTTTGTTTTGCATTATTGCTTTACTCAGTCTCCGTTAGGTTGGAAAAACTGACAACGTATTTCATTAACTAATGGATTTCTTAAAGATGACTTTAGTGAATGAGTTTAACGTTCAGCTCTATGATGTTTTTGAGAGGGACAGTAACCAGATACATTCAAAAGATATCTGGTGCTTGACAAGATTTTACATCTCTAACTAGGTTTCCAGAAATGTGTATCTATGTCTGTTATTAAAGATTTATTTATTTATTTATTTGTATCAAAGCTGTTCTTTGACTTCCAACAATGTTTGTAGCACCTCAGGGATACCAAATATTCTCTTCCCATCTAAATTCAAAAATTCTCTACTGTTTAGAGACCTAAATGGCCTTAAGGTTGGAGCATTATGGCTACATATTTCATTGAAAACCTCACTGTTAAGTGACCTCCTGGGCAAGAAAATTTTTCTTTTTGACTTCTGGCTGTGGCAAAATACTGCAGTATAGGACATTTGATCTACTCTAGCATAACCTAGTCTTCTGAGCTAGATTTTCTGAAATAAAAAGAGAGAGAAACAAACAAATATAATATATTGTGATAATATATTGTGATAATATTGTGAGTGACATAATAATCTCATCCCCCCCCCCTTTTTTTTTCCAATTAAAATCTTAAACCAATTATTTTGTTTCATGTCTGATTCTGATAGTGGTATTTTTCTGTTGTTATACATGTATGTAAATGTGTGTGTGTGAATGTAAGAGTATATGTATGTATATACATGTATAGGACTGAATGCTGCAAATATTGTTTCAAACTTTATAAGTCAATTTCCAGAAGCTCAAGCTTCTGGAAATACCAGGAAGACGGATGCTTTTGCAACCTCAATTTAACACCACTGTCCGCATGTTTAAGATACAGATTTTCCTTATACAGCAGTATTATATTTTTCCATATGACCTCTGTTCTGTTCAATGTAGATAAATAGTGCTCACTTACTGAAAAGCAGTAGTGTGCTGTTTTTCCTTTTTGCAATGCCATATTTAGAGAACAGCACAAGACCTATTCTGAAAAGTGGATTATTAACTACTTCATGTTTTTATTTTTTCTTGTTATTTACCTGCACAATATCTGAATGCTTCCCCCCAAAAAACAAACAAACAAACAAACAAACAAAACAATTTAGAAACAATTTAGAGACAGGCAATGTAAGCAAAGTAAGATTCTTGTCTAAAGTCTCCACAGATTTTTTTTTTGTGCCAAAATTGGGAAATGAAGGGACCTGATTCTTAGAGGATCTAATATTATATAAACAATTTATATATTCAAAGCACATCTTTCATTTCTTTCAGATGCATCTGAGTGCTTAGTACTTACACTAATCAGACTCTGATGTATAAAGTTAGACAGCCTGATAATGGAAAAGACAAAGTTAGTGACCAAATAAAAATATATTAATTAATTATCCTCATTTATTGACAATAGATATGAACTCCTGGGAAAATACAGACATTGGCTTTAATCGCCCAGGCAACCTTCCACCACAGTCAATGTTAAGTCCCCTTTTCTTTTTCTGAAGGTTTCTGCCTCATTCAAATTCACATTCAAATTACTGTAAGAAACGAAGTTAAGTCCTACAGACAAATATGTGCTAAAGTGCCTTTTTTACAGTTATAGTACATTCATTCACCTGTTTTCAAACATGGTTTTATCTCAAATATATTTCACTAAAATTTTCTCCCTGTTTTCTTCTTGTATCTTGTCCTAGTTGTCTTATTGTCATAATCAGTCCCTGTGACTATGGCTAGACAGAAATCTATCTTCTGGTTTTCAGGACAAATGGCATGGCATATACTTTTTCTGTATAGCTAAACACTTTCTGAGGCAGAGAGGGTGATTTAGTCTGTCCTGCTTTTTGAAAGCAATCAAAAGTTTGAGCTATTCCCCCAAACCTGCCTAGGAGCATACCAAGAAATGTTGTATCAGGAAGCAAGATAACAATTAAACAGGATGAATAAAAGTGGAGTGGTGCACAAGTCTACCTTGGCTCTGTTTAGTTTTCATGGACATGTTCCAATTGCATTCAGATTTTTCGTCCTGCTCTCTTTTTCCTTTAAACCTTATTACCATCTGCCCATGTTGTTATTCCCAAGCTTTCACACAGGTCTTTTTCATTTATTTATTTATTTATTTATTTATTTATTTATTTATTTATCCTCCTTACCCTTTCAGTTCCAGTTCTCCTCTTCACAGCTATGCAATTATTTTGTCTATCTGTGATTTTTGTCTCCAACTGCACTACTACTTATAAAACACCACTAACCTTTCTTGCTGATCTCACTGTCTAATTCCAAGGAACTTGTACAGAATTTGTATATTCCCTATATAAATTCTATTTCTAGCACACAAGAAGGAATGACAGGGGTGAGAGGCAGAAATGCAGGAACTTTCCTTCAGTGAAAATCCATACTTAAGTTGGTTTAAAATGATGTTAGGAATTTACTCTGGGAAGCTTAATTTGATTTCAAAAAATAATAAAGGTAAACAACATTTTTATTTTCCCTTATTTTACTGTTATGCATTACAATACCAAACCTTTTGAAGCAATCATCTCTTAGAACAAACAAACGAACATAACTTTTCTTTGTATTTCTCAATTAAATGTGTTTAAAATTTATCTATTGGAATCCATTGCTATCCATAGCTGTAGGGCAAAGTTAGAAAGGTGATAAAATTTGAAAAGGTCTGATTTCCAGTCTTTCTATTCCTTCAAGTACCTTCCGTCTTGTAACCTCAAAAGGTATCCCTGCTGAAGGGAAGATCCTGTCATGCAGCCCACTGCCATACAAGAGACTTTACAGGGCTCCTGGGCTGCTCATTTATGCAGTAAGATGATTGACTTATAGTCATATTTGCATACTGAATACAGATTAAGTTTTTTCCAGATTTGGCTTGGTTCCATCTATCTCCCCCAAATCCACTGTGAACTTGATGGAGCCATCATGACCAGACGGCATCCATCACAACTGTCACTGACAGTTATCGCTTAAGCAAAGAAACAGGATAAATCTGGGAAGAGAGGAAGGGTTTTGGAGAACACTGTTACAGCTCTATAAGTCTTTCTCACTTCTTATCTGGAAGCCAGTGATATGAAGACCAGCACGCCTTCCCTTCCCTTCCCTTCCCTTCCCTTCCCTTCCCTTCCCTTCCCTTCCCTTCCCTTCCCTTCCCTTCCCTTCCCTTCCCTTCCCTTCCCTTCCCTTCCCTTCCCTTCCCTTCCCTTCCCTTCCCTTCCCTTCCCTTCCCTTCCCTTCCCTTCCCTTCCCTTCCCTTCCCTTCCCTTCCCTTCCCTTCCCTTCCCTTCCCTTCCCTTCCCTTCCCTTCCCTTCCCTTCCCTTCCCTTCCCTTCCCTTCCCTTCCCTTCCCTTCCCAATTTTCTTGACAGCATCACATGAAATGTTTGCAGCATTGCAACTATCACATTCTGTGAGCTGTACATTACTATGCACATCTGTATTAACATCTGCAGCTATAGACACATAGACATGGCCTATCTGCCTTCATGATTTTCCTAGTTTTGTGGAGTGAAGCACCAGCACTGAAGAAGACAGGAACCAGATCACAACGTCTTAATTTTTTTCTTTACAGAAAGAGATTAATTTTTTCTTTGCATGAAAATCCGGAGGGTCTAAGGCCTCAGCAGACTGATTCATTACTGTGATAAAATTGAAAAGTGTATACGGTTGCATATGCAAAATAATAATAAATAAATAGCAAATTATAGTAAATAATTCTCTTGAATAGAAGTCACCATTCAATATCTAAAGTTTTAGAACAAATGTGAATGACTAGGCTGCTATAATTTTCAGGTAAAAAGCTTTAAGATCCATCATGGGAATATGAACAAGTACAATATTTTTATGTTGATCTAAAAATGAAAAGCACAAAAGCTGTGATCCACAATGAAGAAAACATATATCTTTTGTATTGTGTTTTCAGTTCCAAGACATTTTTTTCCAATTATTGATGTCTGATTAAGGCACTAAAACCCATTGTAAAGTAGTATTGAGTAGTATAGTATTGCAAATTTTGTTGCAAAAAATGGAGTATTTCATGAAATCTTCATACAAATATTGGAGCCATGTAGACATGTACATTTTTTTTTTTTCCTATTTGGTTTCAGTTTCATTTTTAAAGAATGGAGAAAAAAAAAAAAAAGACTGCAGGAAATATTCACAAGCATCTACAATAGAGAAAAAGAAAAAAAAATAAAGTTTTTTATAATGCCGTTTGGGTTGATGTATGTAAGTAGGAATGGCAGTCCCAACTTAGAGAAGACATAAAGCATGCAGTCAAATTTTGAAAATAAATAAATAAATAAATAAATAGTTCTTTCTTGTATAAATCCTACTGTCAGAGAAAATTCAGAATGACTCAGTTATCTCAGGTTTGCAGAGCATGTAGAGCTATTATTGGTCTTCTCATAAATCTTGATATTCAGCTGTAAATGTAAAAAAGAAGACATTGGAAATTGGTTGGTATAGTTTTTAGTTATATAAGGGGATCATCATATAGAATTACTGTAGCCCCCAAACTAAATCCGTTAGAGTTTGAGGAAACCCATGTTTCCTGTAGGCCCCCTTTAGGTATTGGAAATTTGTTATAAGGTCTTTCCGGAGCCTTCTCTTCTTCACGTTGAAGAACCCCAACTCCCTCAGCCCGTCTTTCTAGGAGAGGTGGTCCAGACCCTTGAACATCTTTGTGGCCCTCCTCTGGACTCATTCTAATACTTCCATGGCCTTCTTCAGCTGGGGGCCCCAGAGCTGAATACAGTGCTCCAGGTGGGGTCTCATGAGAGCAGAGTAGAGAGGGAGAGTCACCTCCTTTGACTTGCAGACTATGCTTCTTTTGATGCATCCCAGGATATGGTTGGCCTTCTGGACTGAAAGAGCACATTGCTGGCTCATGTTGAGTTGCTTGTCATCCAAAACCTCCAGGTCCTTCTTATGAGGGCTGCTTTCAATCCATTCTCTGCCTAATCTGTGTTTGTGCTTGGGATTGCCCTGACCCAGATGCAAGACCTTGCACTTGGCCTTGTTGAACTACATGAGGTCTTCACAGGCCCATCCCTCCAGCCTGTCCACATCCCTCAGGATGGCATCCCTTCCTTTCAGAAATGTCATTGATTCTTTCCAGTTCTTTTCCTTTCGTGTATTTTTCAGTCTTAGTTTACCTGGGCTGGAAATTGTTCTATTAATAAATCATTTAGGCAGAAGTCATTTTGATTAAAATCTGAGAAATATCATAGCTGATAGAGGAAGGCATGGATTTTAGGAGATCACCTTGTCCTTCAGTCTGCTTCAAGGCAGTATTAGAAATACTTTAGCACTCCTTCTGAAAGACTTTTTTTTAACCTTTTCTTAAAAATGTCCAATGATAGACCTCCCTAGGCAATCTATTTCCATGCTTTATAATCCTCAGCATTGGAAACATTTCCCAATTGGATGTCTCCTTGCTGCAATTTATTTATTTATTTTTTCAACACTGCTCATGAAATATTATCTCCTCTCAATCCTTTTTCCTTCAGGCTAACCAATCTATTTTTTATGCCTTTCTTTTCTCCAAAGCCTTATTTTTTAGACTTTTGATGAATATCAGAGACTGAGAGACTGATTAACTTTTACCTGGTTCATAGCTTCCATTAAATGCAATACCTGCTACTGATCACAAACCTCCATAAAGTTGCTTGATGATGTCAGAAAAAAAGCATATGTACTTGCAAACTATGCTCTTGTTTATTTATTTTGGTATGATTACTGTTAATCTCAATAGTATTTTACTGTTTTCTTATATTTAACTTGAATCCCTTTAACTTTTACTCAGACTTAATAATGCAGTTGACCCTTTTATCCATGCAGAAAACGACTCCTGCTTAAAGCGAGGAACCTTGCCCTTATCAGATCACTTTCTGATTTTAAGTTCATTTCTTTAATTTCTTAGGATTGTGTTACATTCTGATAGAGTTTTCCAGTATCCCTGCAGCCAATCCCAATTTGATGTCATCTGGTTTGGTCCATCACTCAGGTCACTTGTGAAAATTTCATCATACGTTTTTGAGTCAAATCAGTTGCAGGACAATTTTAGTAGCAGTTGTGTTTGTGATATTTTTATTACAAACAGTTATCACACTTAGATATCCAGAAATCAATGGATTCACCCCAGCATAACAAAGCACAAGGTACAGAGATCCTGCACTCATACTGAAGAAGGAAAATACAGAGATAAATAGTAAGAGCAACTAGGAATTTGGCAAACGGAGGAAAACAAACATACTTATTTTTTGGGAAAAAATAATAAATCAGTGGTTTGGACTGCAACTGTGATTTACAAACATGTTCTATTTGACCAGTTCTATTCTAGGAAGTATAATAGTGCTCTAACTTGTTCTACATAGAGTTGGGATGGAGTCCTGCCTTAAAATTTGAACTTGAACTGGCTGTAAAACATTCCTAAAGTGAACAGAAAACCCCAAACCCACCAAAATAGATTTATAAACTTGAAGTTTCTCACTCTCAGTCTAGAAGCTTTCTTCAGCTTTTGGGGTTGCATTTAACACTACACAGGGATAACTGAATGTGTATGAAAAAGTGTTTGTGTTTTTTTTTTTTTTTCCTATTTTTATTTATTTCTCTTTTGTTTTACTACCTTTGATACCCAATTATATCTGTTATAGTTCTAATAATTCATGTCCCTTCTCTATGAGATCTCTTGTCTGTCATGCCCGTTGAAAGCTTCTATCCTTTGACTGTATCTATCCTCTGTCTCAGACCCTCAAGAAGGAGCCACTGTCTGCTTCATGGAAGAAGCTTCTTCCTAACCCAGAGAGGAGCAGTCACAAAAGTTTTCCCAGTGTGCCAGTTTCTTATCTTCTTATGCTGTTCAGTAAGGATCTTTCTGTCAGTCACTTATTCTCTGTTAAAGTTCTTGTTAAAGAAAAACATACAAAAATATTTATTTAAAAATGCAAAATATGCAGTATAATTGAAAGTGTTGCCAATAAAGGCTAAAATGAATGAAAAATTTAACTAACATTAATATTGGAATATTTTTTTTCCCTGTCTACAAAACCAAATTTTGTGCCTTATATGTAAAAACTCACATAATTTTGTCCTAGATTGCATTCATCTTAAATGGCATTTGTGAGAGAAAACCATTTGTCTGCGAAGCATGATGTCTTCTATAATTAATCTCCTTTCCTGGGTTCTCCAGGAAGTTTTAAGTGATTTTATCTGTCACTCTCCTCTTCACTTCCTAACTTCTTTAAACTTACACATTTCTAATTTATTCAGGAGATACTGTTAGATGTTCCAGTTCAGCAGTCTTACATTTGTGGAGATAAATTATCAGATCAGAGATCATCTTTAGTATTAGATATGTTCATTCATACCACATTTTCTTTAAAAATAATAACAGCTCCTTATCTTTGTGACTTTGCTTTCACAGTTCAATGTGAAGTATCTGAAATATATTTTATACAAATCTCTATGTCGCTGAAATAATTGATCTAGTCATCTAAAGGGATAAATGCATGTAGATCATTACTAGCTTTTGAGTGAGACCAGTAGTGACGGTAATCAGCATTTCTGGGGTGTTAAAAACATTAGAGTGATTGCTGCTGCTTTTTTTTTTTTCTTCTTCTTTTTTTTTTTTTTTTTTTTCCTCTCCAGAGATATCATAATAAACTCTTACTGAAGTATTCTTGATGGGAATTTTTCACTTCTGACATACCTAATGTTTCCCAAAAGATTTATTTGCTCTATCCCATCCATATCAGTCTGATAGTGGATCTGTATGCTTTCTGTTGGTTGTAGGTCACCCATCTTCTGAAATGTTCTCATTTATACATAAAGAATCTGAAGTACAAGTTCACAATTTAGTAGTAATTTTGGTTGCTTGGCTGCTTGGTCGTTTTGGGATGTCCAAGTGAGAATGTTTAAAAAAAAAAAAAAAAAAAGATTCATTTTTCAGCTGTCCATCTTGGATGCTTGGATAGATCCACCATGAGAACAGCTGAATGCATTTAGAGTGTATACAATAGAATCATATTTCATTGTACTGTAAGTAATGTTCATTCTTGTTTAAGATTTCTAAGGATCTACTTCTTTCTAGCATGCTAAATCTTAAACAGTATTTGTATTTGAAATAAGATAACTTGAAAGGTATTTCTAGTGAACAGGGTGTTGTTTCTTTGAGATCACATTTGTATTAGTACTGGTTGTTATTCTGCAGGATGGCTGGAAATTAGTATTTCTGACCAGACCTCAGAGGAGATTACCTGAATTATGACCTGACTCTAAAGTCCAGTACTTTAAATCTCATGTTTGGTAAAATTTGCTTCAAAGTGAGTGTAGGTGATGGACAATTCTGGTCAGTGGCTATACTTTTACTTATGCAATTATATTCAAAATTTTTCATTATTTCTGTTGTCCAAAACCCCTTTTAAAACTCATTGTAAAATAAAATCCTGGTTTAAAAATAAACAGCTACTTTAAGGTCATGAAATTAATTTTGTTGATTTGAAGAGTGAGTTAAATCAAGGCATTTTTTTGGAAAGCCAGTTACAAAATTAACCATAAAGCAAATACCATCATTCATACTGTGCACTGTTCATCATTCTGATTAAATGCTATGATGAATATTAATTGCCACCTAAAAAGACCTGTGACAGATTCCTAAAATGTCCATTTAGTTCAAGTGTTTGTTCACCTTTTTTTTGTCATTGTTGTTTGTTTTTGTGTGTGTGTGTGTTTAACAGAAATAAAACCATTATGGAGAGCTGCGTCTTTAAAGCCAACATGTTCTTCCCGCCATGAAGATGTAGAATGCTACTTAATTTCTAAGCTGTTCACAATGGTTCTCTTGGACTTCTATATCATACTTCCAGTTACATTTTGTTTTTCGTTTGTGTGTGTATGACCAAGCATCCAAAATTATTACTAAATTTGTGTGTTTTCTTTCTTTTTCTTTCTTTCTTTTCTTTCTTTCTTTCTTTCTTTCTTTCTTTCTTTCTTTCTTTCTTTCTTTCTTTCTTTCTTTCTTTCTTTCTTTCTTTCTTTCTTTCTTTCTTTCTTTCTTTTTTTCTTTTCTTTTTCTTCTTCTTCTTCTTCTTCTTCTTCTTCTTCTTCTTCTTCTTCTTCTTCTTCTTTCTTCTTTCTTCTTTCTTCTTTCAATATAATACAGCAACACTGACATCCAGTGTCTAGCTAAATTAATGCAATTTGGTAGTCCCTAAGGATACTCCAGGTGCAAATCCTCTATTCTTTACATATTGTGTAAGTTTGTTTAGAGCTTACAGTGCATACTACGCAGAAATAGAATCAACTTTCTACTTTCTTGATGAAGTATGAAAGTTGAAATTACTTGTCTGTTGTGATGCTACAAGTTTGTATCACTGTCAAGAAGGAGTGTACGTGCATTCTAAAGCATCTGCAGGATGTAAGCAATGTTAAGTATTATGTTAAGTATTGCCTATGAGAACATTACAAGAGAAATATCAGAAGAAAACCCTAAAAATAACTTAAATAACTTGAATAATTATAGACATGCTACAAGCACAACAGAGTTATGATAGTGCATTTCAGCATGCTGTCTCTCCTAATTACAATTCTAATATCATTAAACTATTTCATCTTATACCCATATTGGGTTAAAAAACAAGAAAACTTATTTTCAATTTTTAATATTTTCATCTAATTTCAATGTGAAGTCACAAGATATGGAGATTTTCCTTCAAAAAAAAAAAAAAAAGAATGTTCCCACTGATACAAGTTATACTCAAGTTACATTACTGGTGTAATACCAATACCAAAGAGGTATCAAATCACCTTTTTGGAAACATAGTCTTTCATTGTTTACAATTTTGAATACAGAGTTGATATAAAAACTTTTCAGAAGTGTTTTCACTTTTTTTTTTTTTTTTTTTTTTGTAATTTGTACGTTATGTATTATAATTTGCTGTTACAGAAATATAAAACAATAGCAGAAGCAGGTCTAGACTTTCTGCAATAGTGCTAACATATGAAAATAGTGCTAGCAAAAAGCTCTCCCAGGTATTCCTCACCAAAAGGTGAAGGCACAGATCTTACCAAGGAGGCATCCCTGTCTTGGTGGAGGAGAAGGACTCCTCTTTCTTCTTTCTCCCCTTGCTCTACTTTTTTCTTCTAACCTCTTTTTTTTCCCATAACACTTTTTTTTTTTTTTTTTAACACTAACTTCTAACACTCTCTTATATCCAAAACTTATCCCTGAGGTGGCACTTAACATGATTTGGCTGGAGAATCAAGTACTCATACATAAACATATGACTACTCAAGTACGACTCAAGTAGTCATATGTTTAGCATGTACTTCATTAAGCTCATTATCATATTCAGGAGCATTAACTTTAATATTTATTTTGCACATTATGAAGCAAAAGGTTTCACTCTGAGCACCAGGGCCTTCAAGATTCTCTTCTGCCACAAAAATAGGGCTGTTCAGCCAACACAAGACCCCTTCCTTTGGCAATCTCTCAAAACAAGCCTGCAAACCTCCATCCACAAAGTTTGTATAAGAGATAAACTGGATTAAGCTATTCAAATTCCCTTTGCTCAGGGCTGGTAGTTACTAGTGACACTAAGTCTAGTTGTTTTCCATCCCTAGATGTCCAGAGACACATAAAGCCATATGCTGGATTTGTCGAAAACAAAAATACAAACAATAGCAAAAAAAAAAAAAAGCAAAAGCAAAAGCAAACAAACAACAACAGAAACAACAACCAAAAAAAAAAAAAAAAAAAAAAAAAGCAGTTGTGAAGGGGATCAAAATCTTGCTTAAAATGTCTAGAAGCAGTTTCCAGAAATAACTTTTGTAAAAATGCCACACTGTCAGAGCAGGCACCTATGAGCACAGTAACTTATCAGATATTCTGTTTAGAATGAGCAGAAGCTCTAATCCTTTTTACCATATTGCTCAGGTATTGAAGGCCAACATCAGGAGGTAAAGTGTCAGTAGGCTAAAGTGTTTATTTACAGGTTAGTTCTCAATAACTGCCTGTGTAGATACTTTCACTGTGAATTAAGAATGGCTCTTCATGAAGTGGTTGACTCCACTCTGAAAATGGAGAGAAATATTTCACATCTAAAGCATGGTAAGTAGCAGTTTCATGACACTTTACAGAAAGATATTTTTTTTATAATACACCGTAAATCGACACCCCTAACCCTTCATGTATGAACTTCCTCAAATAAACAATGTAATACATACGCATTATTTCTGAAATGAAATTTCTGAGAAAAATTATTTCTAGGCACAACGTGCAAATATTTTTAGAATTGCCATGTGTTTCTTATTTTATTCTCAAATTTGATTTTGATATTACATAATCTAACTTTCAGAGAGACTTATGTACCTCATGAGAAGATATACAAAATATGTTGAAGCCTTTGGTTTCAGATGGAAAGCTAAGCAGGCTAGATTTCTAAGTAGGATTAAGACATCAGTATCTCTAACTATTCATAGTAAACCTACTATTAGTAAATTCACTTTGAATACCCATTGTTATTGTGGAATCCCAGATCAAAAGATATATAGTAGAAATTGAAAACAAGAGACCTGACAGATGTATGGTAAAAAGTATGGTTTATTTTTCATGGTAAATATTGAGATATACTCAGGATCACTAGTGTGGAAAAGAAAAGGACAGGGTAGGGAAAGAAAGTTATAGTATTCTGAATGGTGAAAAGAAGGTCAAGAGAGAACAGCTGTCTCTATTTAAAGTAAAAAAGCAGAGTTATCAAATAAAACTATCAGCTTTCTGATTAAAAAAAAAAAAGAAAAAGAGTAACTATGCACACAATGCATAGTCAAAAATCCTTTTTTACTGCTTCTTTGATTTTGCAGACTCCCTCAGAAACTGATAGATGAAATTGGGGTATGTGTTTTTTGGTTCTCATTGGTGGAGTCCCTTGGGAGGTGGTTCTGAAGGGCAGAGGGGTCCAGGAAGGCTGGGCGCTCTTCAAGAGGGAAATCTTAAGGGCGCAGGAGCGGTCTGTCCCCATGTGCCCAAAGACGAGCTGGCAGGGAAGAAGACCAGCCTGGCTCAACAGAGAATTGTGGCTTGATCTTAGGAGAAAAAAGAGGGTTTATAATCTTTGGAAAAGTGGGCAGGCCACTAGGGAGGACTATAAGGATGTTGCGAGGCTGTGCAGGGACAAAATTAGGAAGGCCAAAGCTCATCTGGAGCTCAGTCTGGCTACTGCCGTTAAAGATACCAAAAAACGTTTTTATAAATACATCAACACAAAAAGGAGGACTAAGGAGAATCTCCATCCTTTACTGGATGTGGGGGGAAACTTAGTTACAAAAGATGAGGAAAAGGCGGAGGTGCATAATGCCTTCTTTGCCTCAGTCTTTAGCGGCAATACCGGTTGTTCTCTGGATACCCAGTACCCTGAGCTGGTGGAAGGGGATGGGGAGCAGGATGTGGCCCTCACTATCCGCGAAGAACTGTTTGGTGACCTGCTACAGCACTTGGATGTGCACAAGTCGATGGGGCTGGATGGGATCCACCCAAGGGTACTGAGAGAACTGGCAGAGGAGCTGGCCAAGCCACTATCCATCATTTATCAGCAGTCCTGGCTATCGGGGGAGGTCCCAGTTGACTGGCGGCTAGAAAACGTGACACCCATCTAAAAGAAGGGCCGGAGGGCAGACCCAGGGAACTACAGGCCTGTCAGTTTGACCTCAGTGCCAGGGAAGCTCATGGAGCAGATCCTCTTGAGAGTCATCATGCAGCACTTGCAGGGCAGGCAGGCGATCAGGCCCAGTCAGCATGGGTTTATGAAAGGCAGATCCTGCTTGACAAACCTGATCTCCTTCTATGACAAAGTGACGCGCTGGGTGGATGAGGGAAAGGCTGTGGATGTGGTCTACCTTGACTTCAGCAAGGCTTTTGACACCGTTTTCCACAGCATTCTCCTCAAGAAACTGGCTGCCCTAGGCTTGGACTGGCACACGCTTCGTTGGGTTAGAAACTGGCTGGATAGCCGGGCCCAAAGACTCGTGGTAAATGGAGTCAAGTTCAGTTGGAGGCCAGTCACTAGCGGCGTTCCCCAGGGCTTGGTGCTGGGGCTGGTCTTCTTTAATATCTTCATCGATGATCTGGACAAGGGCACTGAGTGCACCCTCAGTAAGTTTGCAGATGACACCAAGCTAGGTGCGTGTGTCGATCTGCTTGAGGGTAGGAAGGCTCTGCAGGAGGATCTGGATAGGCTGGACCGGTGGGCTGAGGTCAACTGTATGAAGTTCAATAAGGCCAAGTGCTGGGTCCTCTACCTGGGGCGCAATAACCCCAAGCAGAGCTACAGGCTGGGAGATGAGTGGTTGGAGAGCTGCCAGGCAGAGAAGGACCTGGGAGTGATGGTGGATAGTCGGCTGAATATGAGCCAGCAGTGTGCTCAGGTGGCCAAGAAGGCCAATGGCATCCTGGCTTGTATCAGAACCAGTGTGACCAGCAGGGCTAGGGAGGTGATCATCCCCCTGTACTCAGCTCTGGTGAGGCCGCACCTCGAGTACTGTGTTTAGTTTTGGGCCCCTTGCTACAAGAAGGACATCGAGGTGCTTGAGCGGGTCCAAAGAAGGGCAACCAAGCTGGTGAGGGGCCTGGAGAACAAGTCCTATGAGGAGCAGCTGAGTGAGCTGGGTTTGTTCAGCCTGGAGAAAAGGAGGCTCAGGGGCGACCTTATCACTCTCTATAGGTACCTTAAAGGAGGCTGTAGCGAGGTGGGGGTTGGTCTGTTCTCCCACGTGCCTGGTGACAGGACGAGGGGGAATGGCCTAAAGTTGCGCCAGGGGAGTTTTAGGCTGGATGTTAGGAAGAACTTCTTTACCGAAAGGGTTGTTAGACATTGGAACAGGCTGCCCGGGGAAGTGGTGGAGTCACCATCCCTGGAAGTCTTTAAAAGACGTTTAGATGTATAGCTTAGGGATATGGTTTAGTGGGGACTGTTAGCGTTAGGTCAGAGGTTGGACTCGATGATCTTGAGGTCTCTTCCAACCTAGAAATTCTGTGATTCTGTGATTCATTTCCTATGATTGGTCAGAACACTTGGTTAATTGGAAATAACAACTGATCTATTTAGATCTGTCTTTTTTTCTTATTTGTCTTTTAGTTTGTGTTTTAGTCATATTAAAAAACTTTATTATTGCCCAAATATATTTTCAGGTTGGATTTGTACAAATATTGAAGTGGGGTTACTTAAATTCCTGGAAAGTAATAGGAAGTTAGATGATTTAAAATATCTGGTCAATGAGATGGGATTCTTTTCTCATTGAAATCCAACAAAAAAAAAAAAGAAACGGGACAGATTACAAAGAAGAAATTTAGAAACATTGACCTCTTAAGAATGGTGTTAAGATAATTAAAGCTAAGCTGGAGTTGAGACTTGCAAAATATGTAATGGTCAACAAGATCTTCTACTGCTACATTAGTAGCAAAAGGCAACTTTGTTTTACTAAAAACAAAGAAAGATTTGGCTGTTTGGGAGAGATTTTTTAGTGGCAGTGAACACAGATAAGACTGAGGTACTCAACATCATTTTTGCTCCAGCGCTCACCAACAAGGCGTCCCAGACCCCTGTGCTTAGTGGCAGAGTAAGCTCCACTGAGTTCAAGAGCAGAATGACTTGAGAAATACTGACAAATCCTTGAGAAAGGATGGGCTGCATTCAAAAGAACTGAGAGAACTGGCAGATATCCTTGAATGATCACTTGTTATCCTTTTTGAAAGGCTGTGAAGATCAGGGGAGCTCCCTCCATCTCTCAGCTGGGATTGTTGCATCCATCTTCAGAAAAAGCATTGAGGAACATTCAGTTACAGACCCATCTGGTTCACCTTAGACCCCATGAAAATCAAAGCATGAGCCCTCTTGGAGCACACTTCTGGGCTCATGAAGAAAGCAAATGGGAAGAGCCAGTATGGATTTACAAAGAGTAAATCATGCCTGAACCACCTGATTGCCTTCCATGATAAAATGACTATTTGTGGCTGAGGGCAAAGCAGTGAATGTCAGTTTCCTTGACATTAGCAAGGGAAAAAAAAAAAAAAAAAAAAAAAAGATAAATGTTTTGGCTCAGAGGGTCGTTATTAATGGATCATACCTTACTGGGAGGATGATAACAAGTGGAGTACCATAGGGGTCTGTCCTAGAACATGTTCTGTTTAACATCTTTATCAATTATCTGGAGGAGGTGACAAAATGCACCCTGAAAATGACATCAAAACACATGGTCATTTAATATGCTCAGAGGCAGGGCTGCTATTCCAAACCTACATTCCAAACCTTTTACCCTGTAATGGGCAAAAGGGAGCTTCATGAAGTTCAGTAAAGTGCACAACCATGTGCCTGCGAAGGAGGAGCACCTGACAATGACACAGGCTAGGGCCTGCCTGTATGGGTGAAAATTCTGCTGAAGAGGCTCCATGGGTCATGGTGGGGAGTGAGCTGAGCATGATCACGAGCCAGTGGTAAGCCCTGGTAGCAGCAGGATCACAACCAGTAGACAGAAGTAATTATTTCCCTTTATTTGTCTTTACCCATATCTGGAAAATATTCCGCTCAATTCTAGCTTTTTCCTCCTCCTCCTCACTCCTTCAGTCCCCCTACAAGAAAAATATCAATAAATTTGAATGAATTCAACAGTGGTCACCAAGATTATCAGGGCTAGAACCATTGCCCTGTCAGGGGAAGCTGAGAGAGACGGCATTGTTTAGTTTGGAGAATAAACAGTTTCACAGCTAAAAGCATACATCCACTTCCTACTGTGACATTATCAAGGAGACAGGCCAGGCTTTTCACGGCAGTACATGGTGGGAAGACAAGAAACAGTGGTTGTAAGCAAGAGTGGTTCAGACTGTATATAAGGAAAGGTTTCTTCACCATAAGGACAGCCAAGCAATGGAGCAGGCTGCCTAGCAAGGCTGTAAGCAGTCCCTGTCCTCAGATGAAACTGGATAAAACCCTGAGAAACCTGGTCTGATCTCATAAGCATCCCTGCTTTGAACAGGAAATTGAGCTAGAAACCTTTTGATGTCCTTTTCACTCTGAATTATCCTATAAACCTATAATCCAAATTTACCCTTCTAAAATACAGGTATATTTTCTATACTGTTTGCTTGATAATGGATCAACAGGAAGAGATTAAAATTTCTTGATAACATTTGCTCTTATCTATCTAAATCTTCATTCCAAACAAGGAATAGATTGTCACAATGGAGTTCTACACCACCCCCAGCTGAATTTCATAGAGATTAATAACTTTCTTGGACCCTTTAGAAAATTAGTCAAGTACCTTATGGCATTTGGTAAAATGAACTAATGCTAAGAAGACTGAAAATAGGCAAACTTAACAATAATCCAAAAAATAACACACACACACAAAAAAAAAAAACAAAAAAAAAAAAAAACAGAAAAACAAAAACAAACAAACAAAAACAATTAAGCACATGCAGAACTCTTCAAAGCCATCTGTTTTTCTTTAATTTATTTTATTTAGATAAGAAAATATTTTTATTTTGGCTTATGGGTGAAGAATTATATGTTTTTTCTTTGAGTTTAAGAGAGACATTCACTGAGAACTGGGCAGGGTACTCAGTAAAGCATTTTAAAATGCTTTTTGATACAATTAAAATCATCACAGCTGTTGAAGAAAATAAGTGATCTATATTCCTGATTTTAACCCCCAATTTGATTGTGGGTTATTTGAGCCACTTGTAGCAGTACAAATTTTTATCCATAATTTTAGCATCATAGCTTCACTACCACTGGTCACAGAAATCCTATTCTGGGGATTATTATCCATATATATATATATATATATACACATACGTATATATATATAATGGATATATATTTTAAATATAATATAATATATAATATATATTATTTATAAAATATTATATATACAATAAAATATTATAAAATATAAAATATATAATAAAATATTTTATATATTATATTATGTATATTATATAATATTGTATTATTTATTAATATATTATATATATTAATATTATATAAAAATATATATCCATTATATATACATGGTCTGTTCTGAAAGTAGTAGGACTGGCTTTTTCCTGGGCAAACGGGTGGACGAGAGGCAGTCTGCGCGCACAGGATCTGTAGAGGGGGATATTGGGAACGCTGGGAAAAATCGACAATCGGCTGTCGGCCATTGAAGAGAGCAGGTCGCTTGTACTGTGAACACCTGTCGAAACACCTTGTCATGGAGAATCATGAAGCATTTACTGGAGCAGCGATACACAATCAAATTTTGTGTAAAGCTTGGTAAAATGGGCAAAGAGACTCACAACATGTTTAAGGAGGCCTACGGTGATGCTGCCATGGGTAGATCGGGTATTTTTGAACGGTACAAGCTGTTCCGAGAAAGTAGGGAAAGAGTGGAAGACAACGACCACTCCAGACACCCTTCGACCAGCAAGACCAAAGAAAATGTGTTGCGAGTGAAAATTTTACGTGGAAGTCCTCACAAGACTGTGAAAACGCATTGCTCGTGTGTGCCCAGCCATTGTCAACAATTGGCGGCTGATCCATGACAAGGCGCCGAGCCACACAGAATTCCAAGTAGTGGAGTATCTTGCTCAGCACAAGGTGGTAACGCTGCCTCAGCCCCCCTACCGCCCCGACTTGGCCCCGCCAGACTTTTTTCTATTCCTGAGAATAAAATCGACGCTCAAGGGGAAGCATCATGCATCGGTAGAGGCGCTTCAAGAGGCTGTGATGAGGGAGCTAAACAGCATTCCGGTCCAGGCGTTCCTGGAGGTGTACGAAAACTGGAAAACTCATTGGCAGCAGTGTGTAGATGCGGAAGGGTGCTAACTTGAAAAATTTTAATCGTTTGTTCTATTCTCATGAATATTTTTTTTTTTTTAAATGAGTCCTACTACTTTCAGAACAGATCATATATATATATATGTATATATACGTTCTTTGGTTGTGCTTCATTTCTGAATGGCATGTTTGAGCAGTGCTGGCCTACTATTGCCCCTGCGCAAAGATAATAAAAGCTATTACAGTTCTGTATTTCTGCATTAGTCATCCTTGGCAAGCTCTTCTCTGCTATGGACTTCTGCATTTTTCTCACTGTAACCTTGAATTTTTTATCTTTATTTTTTTCAAGATATGAAATAGGGTTGCTTGTTATTAAAAATTCTTTAGAAGAAAAAAAGGAGGATTTAAAAGAAATCAAATCATCTCCTGCCCCAGTCAACTAGAATCTGTCCCTGCATGTCTCAAGGGAAGACACCTGCTAAGATGAGTCTGTATCTCCATGATGAAGAGGTACAATTTCCAGTGAGGTAAAACAAATTATAAAAGAGAATTAAAAAAAAAAAAAAAACAAAAAACACACACACATATCTGGTGTCTTTAAGTACATATGATGTTGCTGTGCAATCTTGTCCTGAACATACTATGCCTTGTAAAATCTGTGATTTCAGGACCACCAGAGGCAATCCAAACTGAAGATTACAATGAAAATAGCAATTGCATGGATTTTGAGGAACTAATGAGCAATATGAAGTTTTTACTAACTTGTGAATTTTTACTAACTTGTGAATATTTTTATGATTTAAGCTATACCTTTGATTAATTGAGTTACGGAATATGGTCTAAAAGTTAAGTCTTTCTTATGTCTTGTATCTAATAAAGGAAGATAAACTCTATTTGTGCTGTAACATACTGTATTTTCTCTGTAGTCACCAGAGCTGATGAATCAGCACACATCAGAATATGGTCACTGGCAGTTGAAAGGACATCTCTGCAATTAGGTTATGCTGTAATATAAAAGCCGTTAAGGCTTACTGTTGTGATTAACTATAATTAATTCATCTTTTGTACACTAGCCGTCACAATTTCTGAACCTATCTAGGGTCAGTTTTATTTCATTGGTTGTCTGTATAGTACATTTTTACAAGTCTTTGAGGTTAGTACAAGTGTCCTTTTTGAGAATAGCTCTTTATCTAAATTATAAAATTGCAGTTACAGATATTACATTATTTAGACATTGAGATTACACTCACATGTAAAACTTTATCAAAAAAGTTGCATTTTTTCATCTTGTCCTTCAATTTTCTTACTCCATTTTCAATTGAGAACAGCAGAGCAAAAGCTACTCATTTACATTAACTTATCTTAAGTAATGTAAATTCTCATTAGTCCCTGGGTAATTATTTCAGTAGAAAAGACCATAGAAGAGATAGTTAGAACACAGTTTTTCTTTCAGAATTTCTGGTGTTATATTCATCTACTTTAAAACAGACATAATGAGCTCACACAATAAGTAGTCTCTATTTCTTG
Source organism: Anas acuta (assembly GCF_963932015.1). Classification (NCBI taxonomy): domain Eukaryota; kingdom Metazoa; phylum Chordata; class Aves; order Anseriformes; family Anatidae; genus Anas; species Anas acuta. The sequence continues at coordinate 96,091,366 of NC_088981.1, forward strand.
CAATCCTCAGGATGTATATAATTACATAAGTAACTCACAAAGTTAATAGGCCACCTGCAACATCAGCGAAGGTAGTTAAGTTCATTAGGTAATACCCTGGAGTCTGCAGATCAAAAGCGTAAGTATTAACATCATGCCTACTTTGCTGAGCTGTACACTTTTGAAGATTATATGAAATGTGAATAAAAAAAATAAAAATAAAAAATAAATTTAAAGAGAGAGAGAGATAAAGCCACTGTAGGGCTTCTCCTGAGTAAAAGGTTTATTTGGGATGGCAGGCATTCAACTATGCAATTAGAATTAAAGGGCATTGAGACCAACTTTAAAATATTTGGTTCAGGAGTGTTTTTTATTGAAGTGATTCTCTGATAATTATTAGCTATTTAAGACTCCTTGTGATACTGAAAACAATCAGCCTTACATCTAAACTCCCCTTAAATCCATACTTAGGAGACATGTTCATGCTTCATCTATTTTATATAGATTTCATAGGGAAATTGTTCAAGGTGTTCAAGACAAGGTTAGATGAGGTTGTCCTGAACAACCTGATACAGTGGGTGACATCTCTACCCATGGCAGGGGGGTTGGAACTAAATGATTTTTGAGGTCCCTTCCAACCCAAACGCTTCAATGATTCTATGAATTGCTTTGGTTTTGGCTGGAATTGGATCAGTTTTATCAGCAAACCATAACTTGAGTTTCTAAAGAGAGTACCACAGTCAGGGAATTTGTCACTGCTATTGAAGCTTGACCACTAGAAAGATGGGGAGAAGAGCATTAAAAGGTTACGTCCTGGACACTACAATCTGATACTATCATACTTTGTAAAATAAAATAAAAAATAAATAATAATAATAATAATAATAATAATAATAATAATAATAATAATAATAATAATAATAATAATAATAAAAAGAACAGCAAGAAATTTCATGCAGAGTACATTTACCATCCTAGACATGGTGAATACATTCTCAAACACAAGACAATCACATGCAGTATGCCACTAAGGGATTCTGAATGTAAGGTGATTTTAAATGTCAAGAGGAGTCTCACCATAGTCGAAGGAAAATTTCTGGAGAAACTCATTTGTCGGAATAAACCATCTGAACCATGCATAATACTTAAGCAGTTCTGTTTCATATATGACTGTCATTCTTTTATAACTTGTAAACTTTGTATGATGCTTAAGTTGCTCTTATTTTTTCTTGGAAATCTCTGCAAACCCAAGAGAGAAGGCAAGTACTACCAGTATGCACATTCTCAATGGCCAGTGCTTGAGACTCTGGTATACAGAGGTCAGTCAAGGCATCTGTAAATTTAAGGCAAGAACAGAATTGGTTCTCCAAGGCATAACTTCTTTTGTACATATATGATTGTTTAAAGATGAAATGTCAGCCTCCTTGTCTTTGTCTCTCTTTGACATTTGAATCCTAGATCTATTTCTTCTACCTTTAAGTTCCTATTCAATTACTACTGTGCCCCATATTTGCCCTGGGAAGACTGATTCCATGCTGCTGCCCAGGTTACATCTTTTGCATACCATATAAGTACAGAACTTTCACACTCTGTTATGACCACCTGACCACCATGCTTACACTGCATTATTAAATCATAGAATCATAGAATCATAGAATATCCTGAGTTGGAAGGGACCCTTTAAGGATCATCAAGTCCAACTCTTGACACCGCACAGGTCTACCCAAAAGTTCAGACCATGTGACTAAGTGCACAGTCCAATCTCTTCTTAAACTCAGTCAGGCTCGGTGCAGTGACCACTTCCCTGGGGAGCCTGTTCCAGTGTGCAACCACTCTCTCTGTGAAGAACCCCCTCCTGATGTCAAGCCTAAACTTCCCCTGCCTCAGCTTAACCCCATTCCCGCGGGTCCTGTCACTGGTGTTAATGGAGAAAAGGTCTCCTGCCTCTCGACACCCCCTTACGAGGAAGTTGTAGACTGCGATGAGGTCTCCCCTCAACCTCCTCTTCTCCAGGCTGAACAGGCCCAGTGCCCTCAGCCGTTCCTCGTACGTCTTCCCCTCCAGGCCTTTCACCATCTTCGTAGCCCTCCTCTGGACACTCTCCAACAGTTTCATGTCCTTTTTATACTGTGGTGCCCAGAACTGCACACAGTACTCGAGGTGAGGCCGCACCAGCGCAGAGTAGAGCGGGACAATCACCTCCCTCGACCTACTAGCGATGCCGTGCTTGATGCACCCCAGGACACGGTTGGCCCTCCTGGCTGCCAGGGCACACTGCTGGCTCATATTCAACTTGCTGTCTACCACGACCCCCAGATCCCTCTCTTCTAGGCTGCTCTCCAGCGTCTCATCGCCCAGTCTGTACGTGCAGCCGGGGTTTCCCCGTCCCAGGTGTAGGACCCGGCACTTGCTCTTATTGAACTTCATGCGGTTGGTGATCGCCCAGCTCTCCAACCTATCCAGATCCCTCTGCAAGGCCTTTCCACCCTCATCCGAGTCCACAACTCCTCCAAGTTTGGTGTCATCAGCAAACTTGCTCAAAATACCTTCTATTCCTACATCCAGATCATTTATAAAAATATTGAAAAGTACCGGCCCTAAAATGGGGCCTTGAGGGACCCCACTGGTGACCGCCCACCAGCCTGACGCAGCCCCATTCACCATAACCCTTTGGACCCTGCCCGTTAGCCAACTGCTCACCCATCGTATGATGTTTTTATTTAGCTGTATGCTGGACATTTTGTCCAGTAGGATCCTATGGGAAACCGTGTCAAAAGCCTTGCTGAAGTCCAAAAAAATCACATCAGCTGGTTTCCTTTGGTCCACCATACGGGTGATCTTATCATAAAAGGAAATCATGTTAGTTAGGCAGGACCTACCCTTCACAAACCCATGCTGGCTGGGACCAATGACTGCTTTGTCCCCCAGGTGCGCCTCAATACGTTCGAGAACCATCTTCTCCATGATTTTACCAGGCACTGACGTGAGACTGACAGGCCTGTAATTGCTAGGGTCTTCTTTCTGACCCTTCTTGAAAATCGGCACAACATTTGCCAGCTTCCAGTCTACCGGGACCTCTCCAGACTCCCAGGATCGTTGAAAAATAATTGAGAGAGGTTCCGCGATGACGTCCGCCAGCTCTTTCAGCACCCGGGGATGAATCCCATCCGGACCCATGGACTTGTAGGGCTCCAGGTGGAGGGTGGAATTTATTTCTTAAATTCTTTCCTGAGTACCTATCAAACATAGTTTGTCATTGATACATTTTTCCAAATAGCATTCAGGGTGGTACACACTGCCTGCTCATGTGTGTTCATTATTTCTGTAACATTTATGTCCAATGAGCTTAACTGCTTTAACCTTGTGTTTGTACCTTATGTTATTATGACCCATGTTCTTGATCTGTAGACAAAAAAGATTGTGGAATCTCAATTCCACATTACAAACAAACGGAATGTCACATGATTTATTAAAAAAAAAATACAACTTTGTTTTTAGATGTTCATTTGAAGAATAGAATGGAATTAACAAGGGTACAAGGTATTTTTCTTATGCAGTAATGGTCAATTGCATGAATATCTGCTGGGGAACAACTGGTCAGGCAACTGTTCTTCCAATATGGATCTGGAGGGAATAGATCACAAGTTGAACATGAGCTAACAATGTCATGCCTTGTACAAAAGGCAAACATCATTCTGACGTATTTAAATATCAATACAGCTTACATGAAATGTGAGTCTTCAAGTCTTTTTAATATTATTGAGGTTTTAGCTGGGAATTTCAGTCTGTTTGTGGTATTGCAGTTAAGAAAGTTGTGTACAAATTGGAGAGTACATGACTGTGTCTTGGGATAGAATAATAGACTGAGTATCTTCTTGACATCATTCTTTTCTTTCATGACTGATCTTATTAGTATAGATAGATTTTTAAGATTTAATTAGAAGAATTAATTAAAATATGTGGATATTTTCTATCACATTCATGTGGCAAAGCATAGACTTTTGCCATAAAAAAGGGAAAATATCTCTTGTTTTTGAAAGGTTAAACAGTTTTTTTGTTTTTTTGTTTTTTTGTTTTTTTTTTAGTTCACACTCAAATGAGTATATATGTATCTGTACTGATCTGTACTGTCATAGAGATGACTTATTTTAATGGGGCTTGCTTTGTTAAATATATTCTATTCTCAGTAGGTAACCACTACTACATACCAAAAAAAAAAAAAGGGTCTTATTTTAGGGTTATAAAATCTTCTATATCTATATATATATCTATTATATTATTATGTTGTAACACTATATTAAATCTGGAAGGCTTATATAATCTACTATATACTTCTACTTTGTGAGGTCCTGCATCAATTAGGGTTTGTAAATGTAGTTACCAAAAAGAAAACAAACAAAAACCAACGACTCTCCTAATCTCCTAATTGCATAGTTTTATGTCCTTTCTAACATTACCAATATATTTGGAAGATATTAAACAGAATGTTGGATGACAAAACAAAACAAAGACTATAAAACACTGTCTGTGTATACCCTTAAAGCAATTCTAACTTCTAGAAAGACAATAATTGGTGTTTATCTGTTTCCCAATAGATCTTTAGTTATCTAAGGAATATTTTCCTGTCACATTACCTGCCTTGATCACTTTCTGCTCAGTCACCAGGACTGTTCAGAAATGTTATAAACTTTTTTATATGGAAGGAAGATGTATTTTGCTCTTGAAAAAAATGTAGGTTACTCTGCTGAATCTTTGCAAAATATTCTTTTGTGGCTTGAGAATTAATCTAACAAACTGCATCCTAAAAGCTAAAACACTGACAGCCATAAAAATGAAATGGAAGGGATTATCCATTTTAAAATACAACTGCTATTGCCACACACATATGTGCACGCACATTCACAGAGTTATTTTTTATCAAAACTTGTCTCTCTATATATGTAGGTATAAATGTATATTTCTTGCATTGAATCTCAAGATACATAACTTCCTACAATTTCATTAATAGGAAATCATTAACAGAAAGCTCTTTGGTGTTTTCAATTTCAATTATTTTCTTTGGATGCTCCACTGAAAGAATTTCTTTTGGGTGCTTTAATACAAGCATGCATATTCATGCAGCTGTTAAAGTCTGAATCACTATTGCTCTCTGTTATTACAGAGGCAGTATTGCCTTGCATCCAAATCTGTTCTTTTCCAAATGCTTTATTCAAATGAATAACTATAAACTCATTTAATTTAATGTATATATATATAGTAACTTATTTGTATTATTCTATCGATTATTTCTGTTTATAACAGTAGATGTTATATACACATATCATCACACTAGTGGCATTTGGGTTACATTATTTCATGATTAGAAACAGAAGCCTCACTAGAAACAAACAGATCCTGATATTTGTCTTATTTAAAGTAGATGATGTGGGTGCATCAACTGGATTACAATTTGTAATCAACTGGATTACAAATTCAATTTCAACATTATTTAAAATAGCGTTCATGTTTGCAGCCTTATGAAAAATCAAATTTTACTATTTAGGATAATAACAGCATATTTTCTTATTTTTAAGATGTCATTAGAAATATTGTTTGAATGAAGTTTGTTATGGTGGAATAACTGACAAGTTAGCATTTGCCTTAGTAAGAAACACCATGAAAAGGATAATACAGATAACACTGGAGAAAGAAAGCTGGGTTTAAAAGAAAATAGAACAAGCATGCAAATACTCTTCCAGTGGAAGCAGGAGAGTGGATAGGTGCTTGATACATTATAGAAAAGTCTACAGTGTTAAGACAACAGCTTTCATTAGTTCTGTCGGAAATTCCTACTTTGGTTTCACTGACTGCAGGAAATTTCTTAACAAGGTAGGCTTTTATTGTTGCTTTTTTGTTTTGTTTTGTTTTGTTTTGTTTTGTTTTTAACAGGGACTTTGAGTTATTTGGTACATCATTTGTGGTCCATCATTTCAGCATTTTAACACAGTTCCATATCTTAACATGTACTTATCTTAAAAAAATATTGATCCCTAGACAAATATTTCTGTAAGTCAACATAAGTGAAAACCATGGTATAACACAGAAAACTTGATTTTTATTTTTTTAATCAAAATGTTTTGTTTTGTTGTGCTTATAATGAGTGTTGCAGAATTAATCACCTTTTTTTAGTTTTTTTCTTTCTTTTTTTTTTTTTTTAAGAGAGAGATTTTATTTTGGACTTTGGACTTTTAATTAAAATACCATTTTGTCTAAACTGTGACCTTTGCCAACATATGTCCATGTCAGCTCTCATTGTCCCTCTTTGAATCAATTCTAATTTACATCTGTTCTGTCATGTCTGTAATTTGTCTTTGACAAAGTCATGGTTCACAGCCTCATTAATCATGCCCAAATTTCTAACTTTCAGAGTTTCTATGAGTAGCTTGATGATGAGATGGATTTTAGTGTTGAGCCACTTGTGTGGCTGTGTTTCTGGAATTCTGCAAAATTGTGGTTGCTTTTCATCATGCAGACATTCATTCACTCAATGACCTACTTGAATAGGAGTCATAAAAATGTCCCACATATTTGCAAAATGGAGATTCTCATCTGAAATTTGATTGCATTATTTATAATTACTGTTATTATTAACTATGTTAATGTTATATTGTTGTTGCTGCTGTCAGTATTGTTCCCATAAATTTAACATAAAGGTGGAGGAGTTAGAATTGCTGTTGTCTACCCTTTCCAGAGGATGACCACATCCTCTGCTGACCACATCCTGCTGACCACATCCTGCACATTTCTACTGCTTAGAAATTTTAGTGGATCAGTTTTTTTCTCTTTAAATTGGCGAATAATATTTGTAAAACATTTAAATAGTATTTCTGAGCTATTGAAATACTAAATGACAATAGAATCTAAAAATTAATCTTTCCTAAGGAATAAGAGCATGACACTAAATGCACAAGTATGCATTTATTATGGAAGATGGAAGAAAAATATTTGAATTGAATATGGACAACACAATAATTTTCTTTCCTATTTTTCATGTACTTCACTTTAAATGCTTCCAGTAGCATTTTTGTGCTTCTTGTGCATTTTTCCAGTTGCAATTTAATTTTAAAAATGAACTTTCATTATGTGCATTATACTTAATACATACCATAGATTCAATAACAATTCAATAACAAACAATTCAATAACAATTAAACCATAGATAGCAATTCTTTCTTTTAAAAATGTGTATTTCATTGGGAAATGACAGGGATAAAAACTGTGCATTTCTGCTCTGTTACTTTTATAAAAGGGTGGTATAGTGCAACCTGCCCTCTTCCATAAACACTTGTACACTTTTCATAGGGAGGAATACATTAAAAAAAAAAATCTAATTTCTTTATGTGTTCAAATAAAAACTTCTCTTCAAGTTTCTTATTTAACCAGTCAAAAGTAAAAGGAAATATTCCATATGATGGCACCTTGTCTTTAATATGCAGATGCACAAATATCCAATGGAAGAATGAAAATTTATTAGACTTATTACAGAACCCAATGTCCAAAATATATCTATAAGATCAATTTTACCTTGATTATAAGCACACCAGTGAGATTCATCATTAGAACTTAAAGAAAAAATGTAAAAAATGCAGATTCAGTAGCTCTTCATGCTATTTCAAGAACAACTTAATGATTTTTTTTTTAATTAAATTTAAAATTGAAGTTTCTATGTCACTTATGAAATCTGTATGTACTCATTTCAGAATGGAAGTAAATCATTTTAATGTATTGTATCTGTTAAAATACATAACTACATATATATATTAATTTCCATCTGAAAATTTTGGTAAGTTTAAAAGAAGGTAAAAACACTTCCTTTAAAAATAAAATTAATTGATAACATCATGTAGGCATCATTTAGGCTCTACCTATATTAAAAAAACTCCAAGTGAAATGATAAATGAAAGTAGACAATATTGTTTGAAAAACATTTTGTGCTTTTCTGAAAATGTGTATCTCTGTTCACTTTAGAAATGGTGAGATTACTATGAAACCTGCTAGTAAGCCCTCAAAACATTATTACAAATAATTTCCATAAATACAAAATAAAAATAATATACAGTTCATAAGATATTACCTGACATTACATAACTCATGTAATGTCATGAAATATGAATTATGTCACTTTTTTTTCTCTTCACCTCACTAACTCATATAGCATGAATTGATTTTTTGCCATGTCTGAAATTAGTTATCTTGTTGTTAATAGCAAGTATTCTTAAACTTTATTATTTATTTTCTTTCCCTGTAATATTCTGATTGTATGTGAGAACTCATCACAAATTTTAGGTGGATTTCATTTGTTTTTAACATTTTGAAAATCAGATTTTCAAGGTAGACCTTGTTCTTTTATTTGATATGGATATGGTTTACACTACCTTTCTTAATGAATTACAACATTTGTATTGCAAATTCTTCTGTAACATAACAGCAAATAAGTTACAGAGTAGTACTTAAGACTGATTTGAATGTCTTACACCATGTCTATTTATGATTATGAATTTTTTGGCTGAACTTTGTTTACAGGAAGTAACGGTTCTGAACTACAGCAGTCAATTTAGAATGTATAAGAGCTACTTGATTTTATCGGAAGGGAAAGGTTTTAATCTTAAAAGGAGTATTAAGACGTACTGAGCTTAGTATATTCTTATCTATATTATATATGTACAGTTCCATGAGGTGAGATGTTGAACAGCAAGGTTAACAAGGCAGAACTTCAATGCAACCATAAGAAAATAACCATAAATAAATAATTCATTTTACACAGAATGCTAATACCAATTCAAAGAATGTATAACTATGTTACCTATGTATGTATTACCAACAATTATTTTTTAATATCTCAGATCACAGAATCATAGAATGGTTTGGGTTGGAAGAGACCTTAAAGATCATCTAGTTCCAAGCCCCTGCCAAGAGCAGGAACACCTCCCACTAGGCCAGGTTGATCAAAGCCCTGGCCTTGAACACTTCCAGGGACAATGCACAGCTTCTCTGGACAGCCTGTTCCAGCCTCACCACACTGATCATGAAGAATCTCTTCCTTATTTCTAACCAAAGCCTACTTTTATTTATTTATTTATCTATTTATTTATAAGTTTAAAATGCAAAATCATTTCCAAAAAAAAATATGTATCTGATCTTCCATGGCCACAAAAGCTACTGAATTTAAAATAGCAATTTCTCATCAATGATATCACGAGTAAGAAAGAACAGTGGATGTGTCAGTAAAATTAACAGCTGCTATGGCACTGAGAGAAGTATAAACAGTAATCAACACAGAGAAATCAGTCAAAAAGGGACAGGGACAGATTGAGACAGATTGGTATACGGACAATAATATTTGATTTAGCTGAGTACCACATAACTAAAAATTTTTAGTATATTTCTGTAAAAGAATAAAGGGTACGATAAAGACTGAGAAGTTTGTAGAAATTTAAAACTTTTCTTAATGATTTTTTTTAAAAGGGTTGCTTAAAATTCCCAATGCAAATATTTCCAAGGGAAATCTAGAAACCTGAGATATTGAAAGATAACCTAAACCACAATGGAAAATAAACAGAGGAGTTTACTGGAGTTAAACAGAAACCTGACTAAATGATCTTTTCCATCTTCCTTTGGTTTTATCCAAAACAGATTTATTTTGGCATGTTACTGGAGACTGAAACAGAGATAGAGGGCCATGTATTACTCTCAGGTTCTGTGTTTACACACTTTAGAATCATAGAGTCATATAATGGCCTGAGTTGGGAGGGTCTTTAAAGATCATCTAGTTCCAACCTCCCTCCCTCTCTAGTGGGTGGCAGGGATGCCACCCACTAGATCAGGTTGGCTAAGGCCCCATCCAACCTGGCCTTGAACACCTCCAGGGATGGGGCATCCACGGCTCCTCTGGAAAACCTGTTCCAGTGCCTCACCACCCTCACAGTAAAGAATTTCTTCTTAATGTCTAGTCTAAATCTGTCTTTCAGTTTAAGACCATTCCCCCTTGTCCTGTCATTATCTACTAAAATAAAGAGTCCCTCTCCATCCATTTTATTAGACCCCTTTGACTATTGTAAGGCTGCAAGGAGGTCTCCCCAGAGCCTTCTCTTCTCCAAGCTAATAAACAAGCCTAGCTCTCTCATCCTTTCTTCATAGGAGTGGTGCTCCAGCCCTCTGACTATCTTTATAGTCTTCCTCTGGACTCACTTGAACAGGTCCACATCTTCCTTGTGCTGGGGGCCCCAAACCTGGATGCTACTCCGGGTGACGCTTCAAAAGGGCAGAATAGAGGGGAAAAACCACCTCTCTCAGCCGTCTGGTCTCACCTCTTTTGATGCAGCCCAGGATGCTGTTGGCCTTCTGGGCCGCAAGCGTTCACTGATGGCTCATGTTGAGCCTTTTATCCACCAGAACCTCCAAGTCCTTCTCCACATTGCTGTTCTCAATGAGTTCTTCTCCTAATCTGTACTGCTGTGTGGAATTTCCCTGGCCCAGGTGCAGCACCTTGCACTCAGACTTGTTGAATCTCATTCGGTTCACATGCACCCACTTCTTTTGAATAGCATCTCTTCCTTCTGTTGTATCAACAACTGTAACACTCAGTTTGGTGTAATCTGCAAACTTGCTGAGGGTACACTCATTCCCATTGTCTATGTCATTAATGAAGATACTGAAAAACACAGGTCACAAGACAAACCCCTGAGGGACATTGCTCATCACTGGCTTGCACCTGAACTTAGAACCATTGACCACTACTCTCTGGGTGTGGCCATCTAACCAATTCCTTATCCACCAGCTGCTCCACCCTTTGAATCCATATCTTTCCAATTTAGAGATTAGGATGTCATGTGGGACCTTGTCAAAGGCCTTACAGAAGTCCATGTAGATGACATTGGTTGGTCTTCCCTTGTTGACTGATGCAGTCACTCCATCATGGAAGGCCACCAGAATGGTCAGGCATGATTTGCCTTTGGTGTAGCCATGCTGGCTGTCTCAGATCACCTCCATGTCCTGCACATGCCTTGACATTCCTGCCAGGAGGTTCCTTTCCGTGATCTTGCTAGGTACAGAGATAAGCCTCACCAGGCTATAGTTCCCCGGGTTTTCCTTTCTACCCTTTTTAAAAATGGGAGTGACGTTTCCCGTTTTCTAGTCACCAGGGCCTTTGCCTGACTGACATCAGCCAGTTCCCTCAGGACCCTAGGATGCATGTCATCGAGGCCCATAGACTTGCAGTTGTTAAGTTGCCCCAGGAGGTCTGGAACTTGCTCTTCATTTACAGTGGGAGGGATTCTGCTCCCCCAGCCCATGCCTAGAGGTTTGGGGACTCGAGAGATGTGGGTAGCCTGACCACTAGTGAAGACCAAGGCAAAGAATTTGTTAAGTATCTCAGCCTTCTCCATGTCTGTCATTACCATTTCTACATCATCTTAGTATCCCTGCATAAGCTCAGTAAATCTCATTGCTTTTACACAAAAGTAACAAAATGGATTTTAGCTGATGCTAAAGTATGGCATGTATGAGTGAATCCACAGGACCTATGTTCTTCAGCTAGGTACTCAGTAGTGGATTACCATCCATATGGCTTTTCTGAAGGCCAACTTCTGCATTTTTAGGGCTCACGTTTTTTAAAAGACTGTCTGATTATTGCATCTGCCATTTTATTGACTACATAATTCTTACCATTTTGAATATTTACTATAGTTATCCAATATCTACTATCCGCACAAGATTTTGTACATACATTATAAAATAGTATAAATAATAAACATTTTGAAATAATATACATATGCATACAGTATAAAAAAAATACATACTGCATTAATAGTTTCCTCTGTGATTTTACTGCATGTCCAGAGCTAGTTTGTAATTCATACATAATTAAAATCAGTATCAAACATATCCTTCATTAGTTTGGACAGTGGACTAAAATGTATGAGGTTCTCTAGATATAAACAAAACTATAATTTCAAAAACATGGGTCATAGTGCATTTTTTTCAAACTATATGAGCTTGAAAACAAATCAGTATTTTTTTTTTCTCATATAGAAAGGGACAATAAGTAGTGACATAAATAAAAGCAAATAAGAAAAATATCTTGAGGCAGTGTATTTTAATGGCCTTACAGGTAACCAACCTCCCCTAACCCCTGCAAAGCAAACAAACAAGCAAATTAACAAAACACAATTCAGCTTTCTATTTAAAATATTAATCAAGGGACAGATATGACAAGTGAAGTTAGAAGAAAAAATAACGTCCAGTAAATAAAACTCTGAAAGCAGCTTTAGCTATCAAGAATAATTTCAGAACAGCATAGGCTGGGAAAATATTGTATTGTTATAACTACCATCTAGGATAATAAAAGCACTTTTTAACATCTCATATTCTTCAATTGTTCATGGAACTCAGCATGATGATACTAAGCAGCAAATATGAATAAAACTTGTTAAAAAATGTGAATGCTCATCAATTGACAAATTCAAAAATAAAATATGGTAGCTCCTAAAGTGTTTATAGTCAAAGATGTTAGTATTGTATTATTTATCAAAGTTAATTAACTTTGCCAGAGAAACAGCAATATCCAACAAGTTTCTAGAACTTGTTAATAAAATGCCAGGCTTAGTGGGATTTATCTTCATAAAAATTCTCCACCATTCAGATATTAATATCACCCAAACAATCAGTCAAGACCAAGACAGGTCTAGTATAATTAGGTGGAAATGCTAGATAAATCTGTTATACACATAGCAGTACTATATTGTATTAATTGATGAGAGATTCCAGGTATCACATACATCACAGGTAAATAACTTCTGAACTGAGCTCTAAAGACAAGTTCAGATATAAGCATAAGAATTTAAATACAAATATAAAGCAATAGCAAATAAGCATTTTCCTGCATAAAGACAAGCCTCCTGAGATGAAAATAGCAACCGAAAATTGGGGTAGTAAAGTCGTTTAACAGATCGCTTGACAAATCAATTTATAGCAGTTAATAGCATCAGAGAATCTTATTTGCAAAATGTCACTGAAAAAAATATTATATTCAAAACCGTATGTGTGCAGACATACAAAAGGATAATACGACACTGCAGAATAAGACAGTAACATGAGAAAAGAAGGAAACTGAGAACATTACACAGATAAAGATCGAGTGAGTAGTGTTTTACCAAGATGTATATTATGTTTTATTGTCAAATGCTCGACTTAAAGAAACTCAGGAATTTAAGACCTGTTACGTGAGAGAGGTAGCTGCTTCTTTTAATTATGGTTAAAAAACATATGATGATATTCTTTTGAAGCCCTGAAAGTTTACAGAACACAATAGTTATGCTGAATATCTCAGTGTTAAGCAGTGACCTAAAACTACTAGTTATCACTTGAAATGACAACCCATATACATTTCATTTAGGGATCTCAATTAGTTCTCATAGGCGTTTGAGCTGCAATCCTCAATAAATTACTATCATCAGGGGTGACTAATTTTGAAAAATACTTAGGTGCTAATGGAAGAAGCCCTAGAAGATCTTGGAAATACCAGGACACTGGAGAAAGATAACAGCTGTATATTTAATAGGTGAGTAGGACTATGAACCCACTAACATGTTTTTCCCTTCTGCTTATGCCTTTTAAAATATATTAATAGACTCTACTTCTTTAGAAACTACATGCTGAAGTAGCTTCAATTACTACTTTATCAGTCCATAATCTCATTAGAAATTCTTTCTGACCTCTAATTCTCATTAGACTTCATTTAACTTTTAGCTAAGGAAGAATTTTTATACAGTTAAGCTAGCAGAATAATATTACAGACCTCACTTCTGTGCCTGGCAAAATTATGGAAAAGATCCTCCTGGGCGCAATGTCGAGGCACATGCTAGACAAAGAGGTGATCAGAGACAGCCAGCATGGCTTTACCAATGGCAAATCATGCCAAATCATCTGGTGTCTCTCTACGATGGAGTGATTGCATCAGTTGACAAAGGAAGACTGATTGATGGACTTCTACTAGGCCTTTGATATGGTCCCACATGACATCCTGGTCAAGGGAGGTGATTGTTGCTCTCTACTCAGCCCTTATGAGGCCCCACTTGCAGTACCCTGTCCAGGTCTGGAACCCCCAGTACAAGAACAACGTGGACCTGTTAGAGCGGGTCCAGAGGAGGGCCACAAAGATGGTCAGAGGGCTGGAGCACCTCTCCTATGAAGAAAGGCTGAGAGCTGGGGGTGTTCAACCTACAGAAGAGAAGGCTCCAGGGTGATCTCATCACATCCTTTCAATACTTGAAGGGGTCTTATAAAAAGGATGGAGACAGGCACTTTACTTGGGTAGATAACGATAGGACAAGGGGTTATGGTTTTAAACTGAAAGAGGGGAGATTTAGATTCGAGGCTAGAAGGAAATTTTTTACTCCGAGGGTGGTAAGGCACTGGAACAGTTTGCCCAGAGAGGTTGTGCATGCCCCATACCTGGAGGTGTTCAAGACAAGGTTAGATGAATCCCCGAGCAACCTGATATAGTGGGTGGTGTCCCTGCCTATGGCAGACAGATTGGAACTAAATGATCTTTGAGGTCCCTTCCAGCTCAGGCCATTCTATGATTCTATGGTTAACACAACTCTGTGACAAACATTAAAGAAGTCTGGAGGGATCCTAACCATTAAGCTCAATGAGCAGTAAGCTTAGACTTGAAAGAAAGGCAAAATTATTCTCCACATAGTTTGAGATACAATAAAGCATATAAAAATACCTTACATGTATTTCATGTTTAGATAAGGCATAGCAAAATAACATAATCCGTAGTGGTTTTACCCAGCTGGGCAGCCAAACTCTGCTAGAACTGCTCTCTCACTCTCCCTCCTCAAAGGGACAGGGGGAGAAAATAGGATGCAAAGGACTCAAGGGTTGAATTAAGGACAGGAGCTCACTCAACAATTATCATCACAGGCAAAACAGAGTCAGCACAGTGAGATTGATTGAACTCCTCCCCCTCCTTCTTCACTGACCTTGTTGTCTGCAGGGCTGCTTCTCACTCCTTATTCTCCCAGGTGCTGTGGTGCAGCAGGATTATTTTTCTTTTCCTTTCTTGAAACTGCTCTCACAGAGGCACAAACAACATTGCTTATTGGCTCAGCTCTGGCCAGCAGCAGCTCCCTTTGAAACCGGCTGAAACTGGCCGTTATCTAACACAGGTCAGCTTGTGGATTCTTCCTATGGGGGCCACATCCCTGCAGCCTCCTTCTACCAAAACTTTGCAATGTAAATCCAACACACAATCTCTAAGCAATAAGTGGAGAACCTAGAGAAATTATATTCTAACTCTGTCTTACAAGAAAGATACAAGGAAATTAAAATGTCACACACACAAAAAAATCAAAAATCAAAGAAGCAGTGGAAAGTAGTTGAAGAAAAAAAAAAATAAGAGAGAAAAGTAAGATAAAAAAAACTAAGATAAAAAAATAAATCCTGATAAGATGATTTTGCTCTCACTTGTTACTAGACCTTTCAAACTCAAAAAAATCAATTTTTGCTCCTTCTTAAATATATTATAGCCACAAGATCTTACATCTTAATGTAAAGAAGTTTACATTAAAGGCTTAACCCAAAAGAAACAAATGTGATTTGAAGAACAATCTGCAGTATATCTAATACCAGAAAGAATTAAAACAGTTATTACACAGTTATGATGATACAGGAAGAGAAAAACAGTGTACTCATTTCTGCTTTAAAGAAAGGGCATTATTTATTTATTTATTTTCATGGATGCTGTACATATTTTATCATTAATAATCACAATAATCAATAAAAACTAATAATAAACAAAACAAAGTAACATTACCTCTTATCAAGTAGAAGAACATTGCCACTAATCCAAAACAGTTGTTCTAATTCTGTAGATAAATGTTTTTCAGAAACATTAAGCATTAAGGCCTAACAGAGAGTGAAATGGTGAAGTATGAATCAACAAAATAAGTTGAAAGAAAAAAAATTAGATAAGGACTTTGCATTTTTTATTATAATTCTTCAGTGGGTTGAATGAATCTCAGCAGAAATTTCTGTATGAATTCCTGACAAAGAACAAAATTGTGCAGTGTAGGAAAATAGGAAAGACAAACATCTTTAACAATAGTTCTTCAGCTGTCTTCAGATGAGATTTCTTTACCTCAGTGTAACTCTTCCCTGTTCTACTAAACCCTAATTCAGATTACTGAGGAAGAAAATCAGTTAGAGACTAGTAAGTGCTGATGCTATATGAAGTGGCATTTGTAACATCATGCAGGCATTGACTAATTACACATGTCAAAGGAACTTTACAGCTCATTAAAGAAACCACTGAGCAAACACTATTTGAGGCTTCAATTAGCTAATCCTGCTCCTTGTAGCTAATCCTGCTACACACATTATATTCATAAAAAGACAAACATATTCAAAACCTTGAGGTACAGAAGGAATTGAATAAAATAAATTGGTAGGGCATTATATGTTAAAAATTAAAATAGACATATTTTCCCAACTTTGTCTATATTTTGTTTGAAATTCGTACATTTCAGATATTGGAACTTCTACTATTGATAATGGAAATAATAGCATTATTTTTCACTTCTATGCTGGTTTAAACCTCCTTCTTCAAAAATAGAACGGAAAAGTAAGCTCTTTTACCCTCTTTTTACTCAAAGTACAGAAGAAACTCGCAGAAAACGTCTGTCCAGGCTGTATCACAAGTGAGTTATAGTAAGGAAGTAAGTTTTACAGTACCTACTAATCAGAAAGTTACTACAGAGACCCTCAAACACTGCAAAACTACAATATGTTAGCATTTACCTTGTTTGCCCATTGTATTTAACCACAAATAGTTATGTCATACTGAGAAAACTATTTCTCTCAGAACAAACTAAGGGTTTGATTCTTGATAAAAGAAAAGGTTGACACATACATTACTAGATGATTTAAGATTATTTGAAGGATATGACATGTTCAATATAATGCTTATTCAACTTTTACTGTAGTACAAAGTAGTTTATCAGAGTTGACAAAATGTGCATAAGGATCATGTGGTAAAGACCTCATCACAGAAGAAAGTTTCACCCACACAGAGAAAGGAAATAATTTCAGAACCAAAACCTTTCTTGAATGCCTGTGTAATATTGTCTAGTGTTACTTTATATACACTTAGGTAGTAGATTTTAAGTCCCAGATCAATTTGAGAAGGTAGATAGTTAATTTAGCACTCCTAGATCTACAGTTCTGACATTATCACTAACACATAAAGCATTAGCATATTGTAGTGGGAAATCACAACTCCCTTAGCCAAAGATTAAAATACTGCAGACACAAATAAATAAGACAAGGCAAATTACAAATAACTGTGACCAGTGTAAACTACTGTAGAGCCAGGTTTATTTTATATATCTGATCATGTGCAATGCTCCCACCCTACTTCACAATTGAACAATATTTAGTTGGCACTCTTGCATGGATTTAGCATGCATAATAAAAATATGTAGTATATTCAATATACAATTATGCTGAGCTGTGCTTTTTTAATATGTACAATACACAAGTTGTACTAAAAATTACACCCAATCGAACCATAAACTCCATTACTTCTTTCAAATTGCCTCAGTAACTCAGAATCCTAGACTATTGCAATGATTTTTCAGACGACCAAGTTGATAAAAATTATACTGTGTCTCTCACCGCTTTTCCATTGCTTCAAAAGTTAAAGTGATTAAATTATCTATGTTGAGTGAAAGTGGGATGTTTCTTTAGAAAATCATCCATTTAAAACTCATCAGTTGCAAAATGATAGTAATCATAATCACACAAATTTCAAACTGTAAGAATTTATAAATTCAATAACATCTTGGTTTTCCAAACTGTTAAATACAAAGAAACTGTTATTTCAAAGCAAAATAGGTGGCCTACATTATGGCACTAGTAACAGTATGTTAATAGAGAGTAGTGCCTGTTTTTTGACTTCACTTGTATAAAAATATATGTTCCTAAAAACTGATATAAACATTTTATTTTTTTTTTAAATTTTAGAGAGCAGTGATTATGCTGAGCCAAAGATGATCCTTGGACTCAATGATCCTTGTGGGTCCCTTCCAACTCATATATTCTATGATTCTATGATTCTAAGAGTGGCTGGAAAGCTGCCCAGCAGAAAGGGACATGGGGCTATTAGTCAATAGCTTGCTGAATATGAGTTAATAGTGTGCTCAAGTG
Source organism: Anas acuta (assembly GCF_963932015.1). NCBI lineage: Eukaryota > Metazoa > Chordata > Aves > Anseriformes > Anatidae > Anas > Anas acuta. The sequence continues at coordinate 96,109,594 of NC_088981.1, forward strand.
GCCAAGAAGGCCAACAGCACCCTGGCTTGTATCAGAAAGTGTGGCCAGCACAGCTAGGGAAGTAGCAGACCCTCTGTACTCAGCCCTGTTGAGGCCACATCTTGAATACTGTGTTAAGTTTTGGGCCCCTCATTACAAGAAAGACACTGAGGTGCTGAAGTATGTCCAAAGAAGGGCAATTAAGCTGGTGAAGGGTCTAGAGAATAAGTCTTATGAAGTGTAGCTGAGGAAACTGGGGTTGGGGGAACTGGGAACCTGGTGAAAAGAAGGTTCAGGGGAGACCATATCACTCTGTATAATTACTTCTAAGGAGGTTGTAGTGAGGTGGGGGTAAGTCTCTTCTCCCAAGCAACAAGAAATAGGACAAGAGAAAATGGCCTCAGGTTGTGCCAGGGGAGGTTAAGGTCAGACTATTAGAAAAAATTTCTTCATTTAAAGGCCTGTGAAGTACTGGAACAGGCTACCCAGGGAAGAAGTTAAGTCACCATCCCTGAAGGTATTCAAAAGACAGGTAGATAATGGTGCTTAAGTATATGGTTTAATGGTGGACTTGGCAGTGTTAGCTTAACAGCTGGACTTGAATTTAGAGTTTTTTTCAACCTAAATGATTCTATAATACTGACATTCAAATGCCAGGCATAATACATGGATTTAACCATTGATTAAATACCTGATTGATTACTTAACATATATTGATATATTATTAACTATAGTGATTACTCCTAATGTGCACTATTTAAAACAAGACTTACATTATAATTTTATGTGATACACAATATGCAGTGAGAATATTGTAGTCTAAAAGTCTGTTGATTCACAGCTGTTTTTCTAACTAAAGAAATAACCATTTGTTGAAGACTGATATCCCCTTTTCTGTTATGATTGTTTGGGAGAGAATGGCAGTTTAGAAGCATACAGAGGATCTTTTGTAATTTGAATCATTATGTGTATTTTTCTGTAATAGATGATATTTAAGATGACATATGTTCCTTGAATGTTAATATTTCACTTTCTGCAGGTACAAAATACTGAAATTGAAAATAGAAGCAAGAAGATTGATAATTTTTAATTGGAAATCACAGTTATCAATAAAGTGTTGTATTGCAGTCATCTTTGTTGTCCATGTATTAATGTAAAATATAAACATCAAAATAATAGACTTCTCTTATTTATTTTTACTCTCTGTTAATTTTACTGTATTGTAATATTTTCCTAAATCTTTCTTTACATATAATTATCAGTAATAGTTTTATCAAGAAGATAACTTAATTGATTCATCTGTCACGTTAATGACAGATCACGTTTCTTGCATACAGAGCTATGTCAGCTACTGATTTGGAAGGTTTACAGTAGAAAGCTCACAAACTTTATTTTATTTTATTTAGCTTTTTTCTGTGACACCTTTAATGTGATCTCCAAAAACTTAGTCTCTAAAAGAGCTAGAACAATGCAAAAGTAAGTTCTTTATAAATTAGGATCAACACCCTGAATATATACTAGTTTTGGAAGAAAAAACAATGAATTTATATAGAATGAAGTAGATTATTTAAGTCAAACTTTGCTGTTGGAGAGCTAAATTTTTATACTGTGCACTATATGTCTTTTTTATGAGGCCACTTTCTTCCTTGAATTATTCATCTAGTGATAACATTGTTCACAGCTGTAGCTAGTTTTGGTAAGTGCTTCACACAGCAAATCAGAAATACATTAATTCCTGTGAATGCTTTCCACAGCTTGACTGAGATACATGCCTATGAGAGAAGATATATAGACACACAACTGCTGGAGGCCCCAGAGCTGAATGCAGTGTTCACAGTGCGGTCTCATGAGAGCGGAGTGGAGGGGGAGAGTCGCCTTCTTTGACCTGCTGGTCATGTTTCTTTTTATGCAGCCCAAGATTATCTAATAATTTTTTGTCTTTGTTGTTTTCTAGACTAGTAAAAGGAAAGGGTGAATTTGACAAGTGTTGATGAACACATCAGTGTAAACCTAAAAAAGATGGAAAAATATTTAAATTTAAGGCCAATGACTTAATTTATAAAACAAGAATTATATCTGTGTGAAAATGACCTTAATTGGTAAAGATATCTAGTTCTAGGATGGATTTCTATTCAGTGTAATATTGATCAGAAAATTGGTTTTAACATGGATCTTAAAAGATGGTAAGTTTATGAAAAGGATTGTCTTATCAGAGATCTGTGATAGCACAGGATTGGGTCAATGTCTGTTCTATTTCTACAGCCATCTTGTGTAGGTGAAATTCTGTCCCTTTACTGTTTTGTATCAAGAAGCGAGTTCCATTTGGTTGATACTCAATAACAATGTTAAGCATGAATAAATAATGGACTTCTGTTGACGTCCACAGAAAATACCTGCTGCTCAGCCAGGATGAATTAACTTTTGATACTTGCTTCCATGGTGTTCAGCCTTTTGTATTATTAAGCCAAAACACACAAAACAAAAACAAAAACAAACAAACAAAACCTTTCACCCTCAGGTCAGGTTGACCAAATGCAATTGTGAATTAAAAACACAGGACCTGATCTGACCCTGGGGCATTACCATTTACAGGAATGTAAAAATTAAGATGTAGAAGATTATTTTATTTGTGTGTGTGGTTTTTTTTGTTTGTTTGTTTGTTTTTTTTGGTGGGGGGGGGAGGGGGGAAGGGGGACAGGGCAATAAGGAGGGTTGGGAGGGCAGGCTGTCAAAGAAAGATTGTCAAGTATCACCTTATATTTGCAGAAAATGCAGTAGCCTATCCCCGTGCTGGTGAATAACTAATGCTTGAATCTTATAGGTTCTGATCAGGCAAAATCCTTCAGCATAAATTGTCATAATGATACTGAAAGCATATTTACATACTTATTTAAAATATATCCATACTGGGTCTAGCTGGGATGGAATTAATTTTCTTCATTAACAGCTCTTATGGTGTTGTGTTTTAGATTTGTAACCAAAACAATGCTGACAGTACACCAATGTTTCAGTACTGGCTGAGCAGTGTTCACATGGCACCAAGCAACTTTGTTGCTCACATTGCCCTGCCATCGAATAGATTCAAGAGTGTATAAGAGGCTGGGAAGGAACACAACGAAGCAGATGACCTGAACTCACTGGAGATAATCCATGCTAAAGAACATCATTCTCAACAGTAAAATGAAGTGGAGCAGGGGCTGGATAGGTTAAGGAGCTTGTTGGACACTGGTCTACACTTGGAAGGTGGTGTTTGATTGCCTTTGCATTGCTTATTTTTTTGTTTGTTTTGTTTTCTCTCTTCTTCCACTTCTTCACTTATTAAAAGATTTTTATCTTGACTTTAGCTTTCTTGGTTTTATTCTTCCCCCATCCCACATAAAGTAGAAGGAAAAGTGAGTGAGCAGCTTTGTGGTGCTTAGCTGCCTACTAGGGTTAACCCACAACAGTGTGAAACAGAGTAGATTCAGTAAAGCATCAAAAGGTGCCACAGGATCTTCAACAATGATGAACCCTCAGGATCTTTATTATTATTATTATTATTATTATTATTATTATTATTATTATTATTATTATTATTATTATTATTATCCTTTAAATTATAGCTTGTCTAATAGAAAATCATTTTTTAATTTAAAAACATTGAGATAAGACTTAGGACATAAGTAATCATAAGTAGAAGAGCAGGCCACATGACAGCATTAACAGTTTTGCATTGCAGATGCATAACATTAGTCTTAACTTATGCACTGAATAAACTCCAGCACTTCAAGGAAGGCAAAAGTGCCTATAGTTAGAAGAAATGATATATATTATTTGCATTTTTTCACCTGAAAATAAAATACTTTTAAAAAATATCTAGATGCAAGTGTTCAGCTAAGATTTTTTTTTTCTATTCAAAAGGAGAATTAATATGTACATTAATTTAGATTAAAGTAATTAAACTGATTGATTATTCTTTTCAGCAATTATGAATACTTCATGTAGTGAGACCTACTTTTCACGAACAAAAAGAGAAAGAAAAAAAAATAAAAGGTAATGTTCTATAAATCCTTGAAAACTTTTCTGCTGCCTTTTTTTGCTAAATGTTGTTGATTAATATCCCAGCAATATCATCTAAAATATCCTAACTATAGTACTGTTGTGCATGACAAAGATTTTAACAGGTACGTAATAACAGAAAATCAATGAAAATGAAGTTTTGATAAAATTAGGAAAGCCTTATTTAATGCTTAAATAACTGACAACAAATTAATTATGATACTTCTCATAAAAGCAACAGTTTACTTGATAATTGTCACCACACGCTATTTAATGCAATGGTCATCTTTGTCATTTAACTTTTTATAATGAACAATGGGCAAAACACTTATGTTTCACTGTTCATATATTAAGATTTGAAGATAGTCTCATAATGCAGAAAGTGTACATAGGAACATGAAGCCATGCACACATTTGCTCTCCAATTGCATATACATGGCCTCGTGCCATGTATATGTTTGGGATAGATTTAATTTTCTTTGTTGAGGCTCACATAATTCTGTGTCTTGGATTTTTCATGAAAATACCGGTGATACACTAATGTTTTTACTTTTTGAAGAGCAGTGCTTCCAAAGAGCCAAGGACTTTTCTACGTCTCTCTACTCCTATCACTCTACAAAAGTAAAGTGATAAAGTGTCCATATACACTGTGGTTGGTCTTGCCTGTATTACCCTCCTTATCCATGGACATATGGGATTCCTGGACTTTCATCCTTTTTATGTTTTCCTGCCATGACACAGTCAAATATTCTTCTTTTCTCATTGCAAAATAGAATGTGTCTTGGATCTGATTCAGGATTAGTGTCCCATAAGCTGGAGGGATACCTGGTAAGAGGTTTTCCATATGTGATGGCTGTCTATAGATGTGGGTGGCTCTTTCTGCAGCTTCAGGTGGTGTCCCTGGTTCACAGGATGCTCACACAACCAGAACTTCTTCTTCATTCACCAGTGAACATAACTGCATGTATTTTCCATTCCCTTACTTTTTCCCCTTTCCACAATTCTGCTCCTATGAGGCAGATTCCATCAAGGAAGTAGTATGCTCCAAGCACTGGAGTCAGACATGCTTAGAAAGACCTCTCATAAACCTACCCTTTCAAGAAAACAATTCTAATTTGCAGATCTCTCCCATGACCTTTTATTTCATGAGGTCATAGAATCAGAGAATACTCTGAGTTGGAAGGGACCTACAAGGATCATCAAATCCAACTCCTTCTCTCTTGATCCTATCTACATTATCTGTAAACTGTCCTTCCTGGATCTGGTTAAGCTCCTACAGAAAAGAAATGCCAGCGGCTCCAGGAATCTACAGAATAAGAGCATATCACCTTAAGCATAATATATGTGTCTTGCATTTGTTAAACAAAGCTCTCAAAGTTACGTTTCTTACAAAAATCTAGAAAAGACACTTATCTCACAAGCAGACCTTGACACACAATGTCCTTCTTGCCTTTCACCGCAACATGCAATAACAATTTAGTGGGATTCCAGTGAGGATAGTTTCCACAATGTCTCAGACTGGGAACTGGGGAGAGGAGTGCCTTCAAGAGAGAGACTCTCTAGAGAGACTGCAGGAACAAATTTTGGAGCATTAGGGGCTTTGTTTATGGAAGTCCCTTTATCTTGACCAGAAAATACTATTCTTCTGTTATGTATTTTCAGTCAGGCTGAATGAATCTTAATCAGAAAATCTTCCCAGGTGTCTCTCAGACAGTTTATATCACCACTGATTCTCCTTCTGGAGTTTGCATTGTTCTGGGTCTTAGTCTGGAACAGCTTGCCATGGTTTTGGCTGGGGTAGAGTTAATTGTAGAGGTTCATATGATTCCACATTTTGGATTTTTTGATGAAAATGGTGTTGATAAGATACTGATGTTTTAGTTGTTGCAGAGAAGTGCTCACACAGAGCCAAGGACTGTTCTGCTCCTCATGCTGCTCTGCCTGCAAGGAGGCTGGGGGTGCACCATGAGATGGGAGGGGGCACAGCCAGGACAGCTGGCCTAGGCTGGCCGAAGGGGTGTTCCATACCCTGTGACATCATGCTGAAAAATAAAAGCTGGTGTACAGAAGGAGGAAGGAAGGGACATTTGTGACAGCATTTGTCTTCCCTAGAAAGCATTACACATATTGAGCCCTGCTTTCCTGGAAGTGGCTGAACACCTGTCTGCCAATGGGAAGTAGTGAATGAAATCCTTGTTTTGCTTTGCTTGCACATGTGCAGCTTTTGCTTTACCTAGTAAACTATCTTTTTCTCAGTGAATGATTTGATGTACTGTTATCTTTCTGATTCTCTCCCCCATCCCATCTGGGGAGAGCCAGTGAGCAGCTGTGTGGTACTTGGCTGCCTGCTGGGCTTAAACCACACCTTCTGCTGCTTGATAGCAGTATGTTGATATACAGTAAAATGCTACGTTGAACTTGTAAAGTAAATAAATCAAATTAATCATAATTATTTCATACATATCTTTTATTCATAATAATCAAAATAACTGTAAGCTGTACTGGGGTCTGTTCAAACCTGTAGATTTCAATACATATTCAAGTTTTACAAATTCAACATAAATGTGCATCTTTCCTCTATTGTTCAAGATGGAAAACCAAACCAAACCATAACAACAACAACAACACAGATGCAGCTATTAGAGTTTAAAACTACTCAGGAAAACTTTTCCAGATAAAGGAGTCCATGTCTTTCATAGATGGATGCAACTGGCCATCTGGTAAACAGAATAAATGTTCTGTGAAGTTCATTTTTGATCAGTGTGTAGGGAAAATGTATATAGAACTGTTTAACATTCTGCAATAAAGAGAAATAAGGATATAGTGATTTACTGCACTGTACTTCAAAAAAGTAGGAAGCACTAATGTACTTCTGAGGGTATAACATGCATAATTGCTTTCAGTATAGAAGAACAGAATAGGGATGTTAACAATGAAAATGGCTCTACGTGCACAGATGTCAGTGAGGTCTACAATGACATATTGTTATTATAGCTTAAAAAGCTAGAAAATAACACTTATTTCCAGTTTAATTATTTTAAACAGTTATATTCTTTGCTTGTGGTTATTTTCATACTAATACTTTCACATTACTTTTAAGCAACAGGAAAATGTTGTTTGCATGTTTTTGTTTAGAGTACTAAAAGACAAATAGCAAGTTGTAACTTATCTAAATAACCTTTTTATGTTTCCTTTTTCACATGGTCCAAATTTCATAACAATTGCCAAAGTAGTTGTTTGGCAAACAGAACCTTTCAAAAATAAGTTGTGTAACTGTTTTTTTTTTTTTTTTTTTAACTGCCACTTAAAAATTTATCTACAGGATTTCAAGATAACCAGTGTATTTCAAATCATTTATACTTTTATAATTACCTCTAGTGGATAGAAAGAATAATCAATACTTAGGTAAAATATAACAATATATATTTTCTTTCAATACTTGTTGCAGGTTGTGGAAGAGCAACACTGCATTTGGCTTCAGAATTTGTTGCTGTTAAGTCATTTTTAATGACCACTAGCAACAGTTGTACTACAGTTTTCTTCAGGAAGTTTTACAGAGACACATTAATGTTTCTGTCCCAAAGGAAGCAATATCTCAATATTTTTCTTATTTGAAATCATTTCTGTAAATTTTAGCTTCCATTAGCCTCTCTATATACAAAGGTACTCTTGCTCCTTCTTATGATTTAAAGCCAAAAACCAAAACATTTGTTTTCTTTTCCACCAAGCATTTTACATGTAGATTCCTATGCTTGAAATCAGATTCATTAACTGTTGAGTTTTTACCTTTACTTCAGCTGAGAACAGTATCTGACTTTACATTGTCTCATACCAAATTATCATATAGATGTTGGAGAATAAATTTGTGATTTCATCAAGGTTTAATTTAAAATATATTTTGACTTCCTTTTGCATACAAAACATCAAAATGATCTGCTACAAAGAGGTCATGCTTATTCTGTCTCATTTGTCTGTGACTTCAGAAGCTAGGTCATTTTTGTACTATGCCTGTATAAGAATACTTAGCAGTGTCATTAAAAGTAGCATATATTCATTTTGTGACTTCCTAAATTACATATGGAAAAGAGTAATCACAATAGCGCACCTGAATGCAATTACTGTATGCCCTGATCATGCCTAGTTATGTATAAATGATGAGATAGATATGTGGATAATTGCCTATTGAAAATATTAGTAAGGAAAAAGAAGCAAGTTTTTGTATGCAAGGAGACTATCTGGGTTTTGTCAAATTATCTAGAGGTAAAATTAATTAAATAAATAAAATAGTAGTTATAATAACAACAACCAGAATTGCTAAGAATATCAATAAATTACTGTGCTGTAAAGGTACATAATAGACTAATGACAAATGTATGTAATATATTTCTCAAATATTTTCTGTATGAAAAACAGACTTCAGAGTCAAACTCAAAACTTAGTTATTTCAGCTGAAATTAATGTGGTGGTTATAATGGGTGGTTATATAATGACTATTTGCAGTCTTTAGGCAACAACTATATTAGTAGATGTAGATCATATAGAGCTATGATTAGGCAAACCCTAGATAAATACTTTTCTTTTTTTTTTTCCACTTAATTATTCAAACAGATACTGTACTACTCTACTGGCAAGTTATAAAAATCTAGAAAGAATAACAACTGTTTAAAGAAAAAAATACAGGTATAATATAATACAGGCTTAAATTTTTAATGCTACAATTCTTAAACTCAACTCTTGCTACCTGTCTCATGCATTGTCATTCTTCACATTATATTTTATAGTAAGTATTAGAAAATATAAGTAATGATGCAAATATTGAAGTGATAATCTCAGATTTTAGTGAAATAACACTTTGTACTTTTTCCATCCCAGTCACGTTCTGTACAGGAGATGTACAGTCACACATTGTGATTTACAATGAAGAAAAAATACTAGACAAACCCATTTCTTGCCCCAAAGAGGCAGCAATATCTGGCTGTGAGTAGGTCCATTATACTGAACTAGTATTCTGTGGCTGTCCTATTATTGCTTTTGAGATATGCAGAACAATCATTGTAGAAAGAAGAAAAGGTAGCCCCTACAGATTATTCAGTTTTATGTCAGAGGAATTAAAAGAAGCACAAGTGAAGAGCTGAAAAATACTAACTGAAGGACGTTTTCAAGTGCAGAAATCAGCATGAAAGAAGGCTAGAAGCTGAGGATGTGACAACAAAATACAAGCTTTACTAAAATGAAATTAAGGATTGAAGAAAGTTGGCCATAAAGAGAAGGTGAAAGAAAAGATTCAAGAAGAGCACAAAATAATGGGGGGTGAACTTGAGCAATACCAAGTTTCTGAAGCTGATTTTCCAAATGATGTCATTAGATGTTTTATTACAAAGCCTGACAAGAGAACGATAGAGCTTTAGTTGTACTGACTGCAACCTTGACAATTTTATGCATGGTTCATAACATCTGCTTCAATAAAGAGCAGCTGGCTAATAACTAGCCAAAATATCAGCTGAATTAGAAAGCTGTGAATCACTGAACTCTACCAATTACATGCTCAAAAGATTCCATGAAAATCAAAGCTCCATGTACACAAGTAAAGAGTAGTAAGCTTTTGTAGTGTGTCTTACAGAAATTAAATATTACTAATACATTCTGCAATGTATGACATTTTTGTCTTTTAGAAAAAGCTTGCAATGGTGGGCAATGTATATGATTACTTCTTCAGGAAACTCTTGGAATATATTTATTGCCTCTGTTTGTTAGACTGGTAATACAATTTGTAATTTGTTGTAAAGGTGCCCAGTGCTTCAGATGGATGTCTATTAGTAATTCATGAAATGAACTAAATTCACACTTAGATGTGATTTTTGTTGCAATCATTTAGGGATTAAGCTTTTGAAGTAGGTTTTAGAAACCACTTTTGAAATATTAAGCAACAACATTTCCAATTGATTTTGTTTCCAGTATACAGATCCCCAAAAGATCTAACAAGAGTTTTCTGAACTTGCATAATCCGATCACTGCTAAACATCGTAGTTCATAGGACCTTTTGGATTTCAGCAGAGACGGAGTTGGATTTTTACAGCTTTAATTGGTGACTAAATGTTTGACATAAGTATACACATGAGATACAGAAACTCCACTTAGACATTACCAATGAAGACAAGGCAGTGTTTTAAAATATAGATACCGAGCCCCAGGACTGTGGTTCAGAACATACAGTTTAGATACCTAACACTTCTTATATGACATATGGAAAGGATAACTGATGAAGAATGACTAACGACTATGAAGAGTGACTCAAAAATATTACATACTGAGCACACATCTAAAGTAATCTATCTTCAGAAGGTTTCAATGCTTCCAAGCCACAATAGCTGTAGGAGGAGCTGCTGAAACAACATTTCGCAATTATCCCGAATACTTAACTAGGAAGTTCAACCCTGAACTCCAGCTTTAGCCTTAACATGCTTAAGGACACATTCCTTGCTTCTGAGATGAGTGCTCTACTCATTTGACTGCAAATTGTTTGGAGAACATAAAGTTCCGTTAAAGAACATGATTCTTACTGATCCAAATAAAACAAATAGAATGAGTCTGATTTTAGTTAAGCCATTAGAGAACTAAACTCTGGGAAGGGCATACAGAGTTCCACACAAACACTGTATTAGAAATGAAGCACCTTGATCTAAGGAGGGAACTATAAGAGGGAAATAAACTCAAATTATATTTGAGCCAAGAGGCTCTTAAGCAACAGATGGGTACTGGCACCTCAATTTATCTATTTATGTTTTGAGCTAAACAGAATAAATCGGTGATAATCTGTTTTTAAAATGCTCAGAGCCTAAATCAACTAGGCCTCTTCAAGGACTTATAAAAATGTTAATTTCTCTCTGGATTTCTCTCTGAGTCATGATCATGCTTATACAGCTACTGATACACAGAGTAAAAAATACAGGAAATTATAATTTCATTTGCAATCACAAGCACACATTATTTTGCAACACCTCGTGTAAAGACTAAGGTCTCCTCTCTCACCCAGGAATTAGAGTGGAGCTGCCATGAGCAGCCAACACGGGAACTTCTAATATACAGAGCAAAGCCTACCCAAAAGCACCATTCAGAATAAATGAGACCTGGATCCAGTCTGTCCAGCCGTACTCAATCCTGGAAGAACAAAGCAGCACAAGTAATTGTTATTGTGCAGATATGTCCAAAAGATCTGGACTACCTCTGCTCCACAATTATTATTTGCACTCAGGAAGGAAACTGTGAAGCCCAGAACTCTTAAAAATTTTACTTCTTTGTAACATGTTTGGAACAGGAGGCAACAAGGGCAGAGAAACCTAGGCAACAACTGCTAAGTGGTTTTAAATATGGAAAAGGTCAATGAGATTGGCCTAGGGTTGCTTTGGATTATTAAGGCAAATTAAGTTTTATAATGACAATGTAAGTTTAAAAACAATAAAACAGTATTCTCAGTAGGTACACATCCACAAACATCCAACAGCTTTCAGAAATGTACTTGTATTTTAGAAGATCTTCGACTAGAAATCACTATCTTCCCACTATACCCATAAATGTTGGATTTTATGTCACTGAGTGGTATGGTTTGTTCTCTCAGCTATTCCACAGTAAATATAACATAACAATCAGGCCATACTTGCATGGCTTCTCTCATAACATTCTGAGAGATACTACTACTAAAATGTGATTTGTTTCTGGCAAAATGAAAATTTATTTTACACAGTACCTCTTAAGAATGAGAATAAACACATTAACATTAGCATGACAGGTAAGGATGGGTAATACTCTGTGAATACAGAATAATCTGTATATAGCATTTGTACATACACATGTAGAACAGTGTTGTGGTTTTTTTTTTTTTCTTAATAATTTTATGCATGAATTTTATGTCTAGCAAATTTAATTCTCTCTCTCCTCTCCCCTCCTTCCCCATCTTCCCCACCCTCTCTTCCATTCTCCCCTCCCTCCCTCACCTCCCCACCTCAGAATAGCATTGCACTGTTACTGAGAGTATTTCAGATTTTATTAAAATTAAAATCCAACCATTTGAAAAATATAATATTTAACAGATTAAAAAATATCTTAAGGTGGATAGAGAAGTTTCATTTAGGGCCACTTACTACCACTAGCAATTTAACAGAACTAATTCCTGAAAGGTGAGAATGACCTTTCTTGATTGAACAACATCCCACGGTTATTCTTCTGCAACTAGGATGAAGAATGTTTTATGTGAGACAGCTGTTGAACATCATAGAATAGTAAATTACTTTAACAAATCTATTTGCCAGAGAGTTTTTTTAGTATATTTTTTATTTTTCACAATAATAATAATAATAATAAATTATATAAATTGTCTGTATGTGGAAATTCTCCTTCTAACAACCTTTGAAAATGAAGTTTCTGTCACAGACTATCTGTTAGTAATACGAACACCCCATGTCACTAAAACTTCATGCCTAAACAGTTCAAGGAAGGATAAGGGTTGTTTAAATTCTGTCCATGTTCACTTCTTGGCTGTTTTGTTAATGAAGTTAACAATTTGTGAACTGTGGTAAATCTGGATGGAAAGTACATTAGTACTGAAAGACAATTTTGCAAATCTAAGGAGTGGGTTTTTAACTGCTGTTGGTGGGCCAAACTGCAATGCTACTGCTGAGACAAAACATCCTTTAAAAATTAACATACTTTTGAATAATTTGTTCTCTGGGATAAAGACCACCAAATCCATCCTTAAAGAAACAACTGGAAGTGGTATAAGTTGTAAACATATAAAGAAGAAAAAAGGATTTGAGCACAACCAGCGTGCCCAATAACATGCTTAAAATTCCGTCCTTTCTTTTTACATCTGCATCTAGTTTTATCTGCATTTCTACTATTCACCTGTTTCAAACTTGAGTCCTACTGCTAATGAACCTTGTAAAAACTCTCTAATATATTATCTAACTTTTCTGCACAAGCCCAGAACCGTTGTATTTAAACAGTGCTGCCTAAACAAGGCACAGGAAGTAGGAACAATAACCTCTACAAACTCTGGGACCCTTCAGAAAGCATTCCCAGATTGGCTCTGATTTACTTCGATAGGATCAAGGTATCTTCTATAATAAAGCTTTCAGCATATTTTAAAATTTCTTTATTAATTTTAATAAAATAAAATAAATTAAATTTTTAGTGGTTAGTGGTCATTTGTAGTTACGTGGTTATAATTAGTGGTTACACCACTAATCCCAAATACAGCAGCTGAGAAGTTACAGAATCCTCTCAGAAATGTGTAGATGAGGACAAAATTTGGAAGATTTAAAATCTATTTCGGATAGTAAAATTACATATGGAATTTATTTAAATAGAGTCCTTTTTTTTTTTTTTTTTTTCATTTCTGTTGAGACCTACAAAATAAGTAATTTTTCTAATAGTTTTCTGTCTAATCATTTGTAAGTTTCCTCAACATTGTATGATCCTAATTCAAACACTTGTATTAAAGTGGTAGTTTTTTTTAGAAGCAGTAAGCAACAAGAGTTTCCACTGACTTCAGTGGCAACTCATGATTTCAGGAAGTAAGATTACTTTTATCACAGTAGTGGAATTTTAGTATTAACAGCTAAAGAGTTTGATTGAAATGTTTAAAGTCAACCTATGAATTCAGGGAAAAAAATCATGGATAAATAAATAAATAAAAAAAGTAAATCTTGAAAGCTTTCCCAGCGTGGTGTGAAATGACTTCCTTGTGGAAATGTGAAGTAGCAGACAAGGGATTGGCACATGCCTCTTATGAGGGGAACATGAAAGACAAAATAACTTGAAGCTATTCTGCAAGAGCTGTTTCAGCCATATGCCTAACAGTTGATTCTTTTGGCAAGAAGTGAATAAATGGGATGACATAGAAATGAGAATGTCTCATGAATCCATTTTATCCTGCTTTCCTCAAGAAATTATGTGAACATATTATCTCTGTGTATTTCTGCATATTCAAACAAATTTCAAATCATTAACCAAGTTCAATTGCATATTTAATGGTAAATTATTGTGTTCCTAAGATTCATGACAATATGTAGCCTAACAAAGGACAGTGACCATATCACTATTTCCATTTAGGTAAACTATGCCTCATGTAAGGTAGAGTATAAGTATCCTCTCACTGGAATAATTTAAAACCAAAATCACACCATTTTACACAAGGCAGAGACAGTTACTGAAAAAAGTGGATTCTTCTACTAATTTCAAATTAAATTACATATTTAATATCTATTATACATATAAATAAATATTTCAGTGAAAAAAAAAAAAATCAGTTAAATCCATTAGAGAGAAGACTTCAGTTAATAAAGCTTGTATTAGACATCACTCTACCCGACAATTATGCATGAGACTGTTTAGGGAAGAAGACCTTCTTAAAACTAACACATGCAGACACTAATAGCAGCACAGTCGAAACATGCTGATAGTGACTCTCGTACAGAAGGCCCTGTACTGACATGCCAGGATACACAGAAGTTGGAAAGAGCTGCCAAGGATACCAGAGCAGAAATGGTTGCATATACCGCCTGTAAATTAGTAATTATATGACTTAATGATATTAGGATCTCTCTCTATAAAGCTGGTGATAGAGGATTATCTGACCAACTAATATTATCTACCCTTTTTGGTTAGCTGAGTGTCTGTAAGCTCCTAAGGGCCAGCTGAACCATATAAGACCTTATGAAAGTAGCGGGCTTCAGGACCTAGGGAAATTCTCCAGTCCCAGCCCCGTAGAGGTGAGGCTGCCCTAGTGCTATGCCCCCAGTGTGCCCAGAAGCCAGGCATACAGACACACACACGCACTTACACACACACATGCCAACACAGTACTAACGCAGCCAACCATGCAGTTCAAGATGGACAGAATGAAGCGGTGCCTTCACTGACACACACAGAATACAAATCACTCACATAAATATTGAACATCAGAGATGTCCTGATCCTCTTCTTCCCTTGTGGCTGATGAGGACTGACTTCACTACAGTTAAAAAACAGATACATACTAAGGGATGCTTTGTAACAGGTTTCAGACACTTGATCTATCCCAATTTCCCAGACCTCCAAGCCCCTTGGTCTCATGGTTTCTCACTCTGGTTGCTGGCACTCAAAACCTCTTACCATACTCTCTTGTTATTCTTGCTTCACTTTTGCCTGTGCTTACACCCAAACTCAGAATAGAGAGTTCACCCACAAAGGAGACACTTACATAAAGGATTGCAGTGTAGGATAGATAGCAGCGGTCAAGTATAAGTCTCACCCACACACAAGCATATTGACAAGTGCTCTGTTTACACACCACCTAGTCTCTTTTACCAGATTCTCCATTTTCCAACATTTGTTCCTAATTCACGCTTATTTCACCTCTTACTACATTTGGTGTTTACCCCTAAATATGTCTTGCACATTCCCACAGTCCTTGGCTTTCTTCCCTGCCAGGGCTGCGTTTAATTTGCTTTACTTGATCTAGTCAGAGCCACCATAGGGATACCTGGTATATTCATAGTATCGAGGTCAAAACTGACCTAACAATCTGCTGTGTGTATAACTCATAATCAAGAAAAATAGTACAAAAATTGGATTTCTGTTGTGGATTCTACAACAGCCACAAGTGGATGTCTACAAAAAGCTGAGCAGCTGACATAAGAATGTTATACTTTATTTCCCTTCAGATAACAGCATTAAAAGGCAGCTAATAATGCATGTAACTTTTTCCTAACTTCAGTTTCTATTTAAGCAACAGCTGCATTTCTTTCAAGGATAATATCTGATTGCTTTCTTGCCCATTTACAATTTGAGCAATTGCAAGCAGGTAAGATGGCCTGATCAGAAGAACTTTGAATTAAAATATCCAGACTATGACAAAACTTATGCAAACAATCTAGAGCATTCAATTGCTAACATATATCCTTAGGCACAATTGTCCAAAAGAAACAGGGTCGGCATTTCAGTTATAAATTTATATTTTAAAGAACATTTTTCCACAGATTTTAAAGCACTGCCTATCACATCATAAAATACATCCATCATAAAAAGCATAATATATTTATGATGCTCACCAATTTTGAAATAAGTTTTTTAAAAAACATTTATCTATTATTTTCTATTATTTTAACTAGAGCACAAAGATATCTACAAAAACTGAGGACTGAAATAAGTTCTTAAAGAAGTAAAATATGCGTAGTTTATCATTTGATAAAAACATACACAGTATATCCTAGAAGTTTAATATAAACACTGGGACAATGTCTACCTTCTTATGACTGTATCAACTGACCAATCAATGATGCCAAAGAACTAGGGCAATATCCTCTCAGGCTGGAGGAGGATTGCTTTCTAAAGCCATGTAAACTCATTGCAAACTGCATGCAAAGCTATGCTTCCCAATGGTTATAAACACGGTGCTATGCAGGATAGGACAGACTGAGAAAACAATTTTGTACAGCTGCCCACACTTGTGGGCTCTTAAGATGGAGGAACAATGCCTCCAGAGAGCCCAGTCCCTAGTGGCTGAGGCTTCCACTGCTGCTTTAAGTCTATGTACTGAAATATAGCCAAATTTTTCCAGCACACTGCCATAATACCAAATTGCCAATGTGTACTTAACCTTTCCCTAAAACCTTGCAGAGCAGTTTATATTACAGCTTTGCAGTCATCCCTATCATTCAGAAACAGGAGTAAATCTACTAAAAAGACATGCTTAATTTTCTCATTATATAAACCCAATGTAATGCATTTTTAAACATATTTTAATCAATAAAACATATCCACCGTATAAATGAGGTATGCTCTGTAGCAAAGCTGTAGTTAGAAAATCCAGCAGTATCTCTCCTTGCCTTATCTCAAGAATTAATGTATTCAAATGATAACACTGTAAATAATGAATATGTTATTCCAGGATGAGACTAATGAGAAAGTAGAGGTTGTTTCCCGTTCTTCTGACAAACTAAAGAAAAAATTTATAAATCACTTAATATATTTTATTCTTTAATTCAATTGCTTTATCTGAAAGGCTACTGTGGTGGTTTTACTGTGCTGGGCAGCTAAACACCACAACCGCTCTCTCACTCCTCCTCCTTAGATGAGGAGGGGGAGAAGTAAAGCAAAGGACAACTCCCGGGTTGAGATAAGGATAATTTAATTAAAGGGAAATAATTATAATAATTAAAGAAAGATTATTATGAACTAAACAATTTAACTAAAGGGAAATAGAAAGGGGAGGGGGAAAGGGAAAATAAAAAAAAAAGGGAGGAAAACAAAGGAATAAAACAAATGAAGGCTATGTGGAAGTGCAGAGGAAAGAAATTACTCTCTACTTCCCACAAATGAGCGATGATTGACAACGTCCTTGAAGCAGGGCCTCAACGCACGTAGCCAGTGTTCGGGAGGAGGACTGACATTTTCACAAGAAGAGCCCACCCCTGCCCTCTTTCTCCTGTTTCCACCTTTTATTGCTGAGTGTGACATCACATGGTATGGAATATCCCTTTGGTTGGTTTAGTCAGCTGCCCTGGTGATGTTTCTCTTCTCACTTTTTGCCCACCCCCTAGGAGGGTTAGAGAGAGGCCTGATGCTGTACCAGCACTGCTCAGAAGTAGACACAATACTGGTGTGATAACACTGCTGTTCCAGCTACAAGTGCAGAGCACAGCACTGTATGGGCTGCTGCAGGGAAAGTTAACATCCCAGCCAGACCCAGTACAGCTACTTAGCTTAGTGTTTATCAATATAATGTAGATTTTGAAAATGAAGCTTTATGAGGAGTATGGATTCCCAAAGAACACTCAGAAAGCTAGACCAGGATGAGAACCCAGCTCTCCCATGTCTCAGTGTCGTAGCCAACTCTATCATTAGTTTGCTGCCATCAAACTAATGTGCTGCATTAGCTACATAACAAAGAAAACACACACACACACAAAATCTGAGAGCGTTGTTCGAACAATTCTTTAATTCTGGCAGGCTTGGTGCTGTGACCAGTTCCCCGGGGATCCTGTTCCAGTGCTCAACCACCCTCTCAGTGAAGAACCTTTTCCTGATAACCATTCTGAACCTCCCCTGTTGCATCTTCAAGCCATTCCCCTGAATCCTATCACTGGTCACCAGAGAAAAGAGCTCAGTACCTGCCTCTCTGTTCCCCCTTGTGAAGAAAACTCCCACACTTCCCGCAACCTGTAGCATTGCATGGGGCTATTGTGCCCTAAGTGCAGGACCCAGTACTTAGCCTTGTTAAGCTTCATATGGTTGGCTTCAGCCCATCAATCCAACCTATCCAGATTCCTCTGCAGAGCCCTCCTGCCCTTGAGCAAATCTGTACTCCCACACAAGTTAGCATTGTCTGCAAACTTACTGAGGGTGCACTCGATCCCCTCATTCTGATCACTGATTAAGTTGTTAAAGAGAACTGTCCCCAGTACTGAGCCTTGGGGGACACAACTTGTGACTGACCACCAATTAGATTTAATTCCATTCACCACAACTCTTTTGGCCCCACCACTCAATTTTCAACCCAGCAAAGCGCACACCCATCCAGGGCTTGAGCAGGCAGCTTTTCCAGGAGAATGTTGTGGAAAACAGTGTCAAAAGCCTTACTGAAGTCTGGGTAGACCACGTCCACAGCCTTTCCCTTATCTACTGAGTGTGTCACCTTGCTGTAGAAGATCAGGTTAGTCAAGCAGGACCTGGCATGGCATTCACAAACCCATGCTGACCGGGCCTGATCACTTGGTTGTCCTGTAACTGCTTTGTGATGTCACTCAAGACAATCTGCTCCGTGAGCTTCCCTGGCACTGAGGTCAGACTGACAGGCCTCTTCCAGCTCTTCTTATAGATGGGCGTCACATTTGCTAGCCACCAGTCTACTGGGACCTCTCCTGAGGTCCCCCACAGGTGGGCAGCAGCTCCCCCCAAGCCCCCTGCTCCTGCGTGGGCTCCTCTCCACGGGCTGCAGCTCTGGGCCAGGGTCTGCTCCTGCGGGGGCTCTCCATGGGCTGCAGCCTCCTCCAGGCCACATCCACCTGCTCCACCGGGGGCTCCTCCATGGGCTGCAGTGTAGAGATCTGCTCCGTGTGGAACCCATGGGCTGCAGGGGGACAGCCTGCTCCACCAGGCCTCAGGGGAACTTCTGCTCCAGCACCTGGAGCACCTTCTGCCCTTCTTTTGCACTCACCTTGGGGTCTGCAGGGCTGGTTCCTCATCTGCTCTCCCGGCGGCCCACCCAACGTCGCTCCCTGGCTCGGGTCTGGCCAGCAGCAGGTCCTTTGGAGCCAGCTGGCTCTGATCCAACAGGGGGCAGCTGCTGGGCTCTGCTCACAGAGGCCACCCCTGCAGACCCCTGCTACCAAGCCCTTGCCACGTAAACCCAGTACAATAACCTTACCAAATTTATTCCTCCTTAAAGTTTTTTCATAATTACATTTTATCGTTAATCACAGTACTTTACTGTGTTATTCACCTATTTCAGGTTCTCAGTTAATTATAATAATAATAACAAAGTATTGATGTTTGAATGAAATCAGCTTTACATCCTTAGATGAAGTATTATTTTCCAAGTAAACTTCCATCAGGCTTAGCTGATCAGAAGGTATTGCCTTTTGCCTGATTTTGAAACTATTTCAACATCAGCTTGAAAATTTCAAAAATAACTTTTTACAATGGTG
The DNA here is from genome assembly GCF_963932015.1 of Anas acuta. Taxonomy (NCBI): domain Eukaryota; kingdom Metazoa; phylum Chordata; class Aves; order Anseriformes; family Anatidae; genus Anas; species Anas acuta. The sequence goes on from NC_088981.1 coordinate 96,129,294, forward strand.
TATCTGATTTGGCTTAATAGAGGCAGTGTGGAAAAATTTCTGCCTTTGAGATATCTGTTATAGCAATGATACATAATCCCTTAGTTCCCTTATTAACGTCTAAAAACACCTAAATACTGGGCCAGAGGATTTCAGCTGCAGGAGAATAAAATCAGAATTTGTTTTTGAGGAGCAATGGAGACTTATCAGATTTGACATTTTCTTAGTGAAGTAAATAAGTATTTCTTAGAACTCGCAATCAGTCTGAAATTCAAATTAACTATTGATATTAACCGGATTAAAACTGCAGATGAAACAGTAACAACATCTTTGATAGTTTCACTGAGAAATTAGAATAAAGTATGATATTTATAAATAAACCACTAAGAGTATATCATGTCTAAAGGAAACAGTCTTTGCACCCTATAAATAAATTCTGATCTACAGAGCCATATACTAAATAATGAATTATTTAGCCTTACTCTGACTTGACAGAATCTATTCACTCTGATGTTGTTTTCACACCTATCTCCTCCTATCATACCATCTTTCCAATATTTCTATGATAAGAACTGTTTTCCACCAGAAATGTTTTTTCTTAAATATATGGAAATATGTTCTTTTTTTTGGCATTTGAGCCCTGAACAGTCACATACAACCAGTAACTGTCAGTGCTCAGTTCTGTATTCTTTCCAGTAATCATATGTCCTAGTCTCTGAAATGCTTGTCAACTGTGCTGTTAAATTGGGTCATGTAATGTTAACAACACCAAAGCTGGGCTTTGTATCTCCCCAAAATAATTCCTAAGAAGTTCTTATTATGTTTCTGTATAATTGTAGCTCAAAAATATACACAAAATTCTGTCATCTCTTCCTCTGGGATGGCTTCAGGGCTTTGTAGTTATCTCTAGATCTTGAAGGTACTGTAATTTAAATGAAGAAAAGATGCAACAGATTTCCTACAAAATGAATATAAAATCCCTTTCCCCTCCTTCACTGTTTCAGAGGAACTTATGAATTCAGAATTTAAAAGGACTATTGTTAACATATTAAAATAATCTGACTCACGGGAAAGATGAAGATATATATTTCAGAAGTTCTATTCCATATATAATTTAATAGACTCTCCTGCTATATTTTTCATAACTTTAGTCAGTTTGCTTAAATATTATATAACTGATGTCAAAATATTAAATAAATACTTCAACTACAGTTGCATTACTGTCTGACAAAACACAAGATTTTGCTTAAATGTTTCAATTTTTTCCAGTTAAACATATCTCAAAACATCCTTCCCAGTACATGTTTTATAATATAGAAGTAAATATATATCTTTCCTTGACAGACAGAAGGGCATTTAGAAAAATCACCCCACCCCACAAGGTATAGTAATACAAAATTTAAAGGGTGTGCTTGTGTTAAAAGTATTAGTACTAAAAATAGATTTAGACAGATGTTCACACTTAGGAATTTAATTCACAAATGGCCTGGTCTAATTCTCATTCAAATCAATACCAGTCTTTATTAGGCTTTGAGACTAGTCTGTTTAATCTCTCCAGATCTCAGTTATACCCCTATAAACAAAGGCTATCTCCTTAAATCACAGCAGTGATGTGAGGATGAATGTTTAATCATTTATGAAGAGTCAGAAAGTGTTCAGAGGTAGGTCATGAATGTAATCAGACAGCTCCTTGCTGCATCTATTACTGAAAAACCTGCGTGGGGTCCAGCTTCCCTAAGTTCTGTGCCCCAGATGGAAAAAAAGGAGTCTCACACATGACCCTGAAAGACTCCTATCACTTTTCTTTGACAAGACAGGAAACTTACATGCACTAGGGGGACTGTTTCAAACCAGCAACTAAAGGAAATTAAATATATTAGGTGACTAGGATCTCACTCCTTATGTCTATCCAGCATTCCCAATTATCTGTGTATACTAGGGAGTTGAGCAAGACTCACAAATATGCCAAAAACATGCTCCACCGTTGGCCAAAGCTAATCCAATAATTGACATTGTGTAGTCACTCACACCTCTGTGGTGCATATTTAAGAAAGGAAAAGAAAATTGCAATAAAAGCTGTGAGAGCGGAGTGGGAGAAACAACTATGCAGACACGAAGTCAGTGAAGAAGGAGGGGGATGAGGTCCTCCGGGCTCCAGACCAAAAGGTCCCCTGTATCCTGTGGATGATATCATGAAGATGCAATCTGTCCCCCTGTAGCCCATGGTGTACTACAGCAGAAGAGATATCCATCCTGCAGCCTGTGAAAGAGCCCACACTGGGATGAGTAGATATGACCTGAAGAAAACTAAATCCTGTGTAGAGGAGTCATTGGTGGAGCAGGGGTTCTGGCAGGAGGTACAGCCTGTGGGGACCCATGCTAGTGTAATCCATTCCTGAAGAACTGCACAGTATGGCCACAGAATCACAGAATTATTTAGGTTGGAAAAGACATCAAATATCATCAAATCCAATCATTAACACTGTCAGTCTACTACTAAACCACATCCCTAAGCACCACACCTACACACCTTTAAAATACCCCCAGGGATGATTACCCAACTGCTTCCCTGGACAGCCTGTTACAATGCTTCAGAACCCTTTCAGAGAAGAAATTTTTCCTAATATCTGACCTAAAGCTCCCCTGGCACAATCTGAGGCCATTTTCTCTTGTCCCCTTGCTTGTTGCTTGGGAGAAGACTGACCCCCACCTCACTGCAACCTCCTTTGAGATAGTTGTAGAGAACAATAAGATCTCTGCTGAGATTTCATTTCTCTAAGCTAAGTAACCCTAGTTTTCTTAGATGTTCATAAGACTTGTTCTCTAGACCCTTCTCCAGCTTTGTTACCCTGTGATATGAACCCATATTTGAGCAGTTCTTGAAGAACTGAAATCTGTGGTAAGCTAACTTTGGATCAATTACTGAAGGATGGGAAGGAGTGCATCACACAAGAGGGACTCAGTGCTTGAGCAGAGGAAAAGAATAAGGATGAAGGAGTGGCAAGAAGCACTGTAAACTGACTACAATCCCCATTCCCCTGTACTGCTTGGGTAGAGGAGGAAGGTGTTTTACGTTTACTTTAATTATTACTACTCTGTGCTGTTATTAATTGATAATAAGTTAAACACAACTTCCCCAAGACAAACTTATTTTGCCTGTGATGGTGATCTGTGAACAATCTCCCTGTTATCTCAACCTGTGAACTTTTCTTCATCATATTTTCTCCCCGTCCTGTAGAGGAGGGGGAGTGAGAGAGCAGCTGTGTGGTGCTCGCATCATGTGTGGCAGCTCTCTGCTGCCCATCATCCTTAAACCAGAACAAGCGGTTCCTGTCCTCTGACTGTGCCTGTCCTTTAACTGTGCCTGGGTATAATCTGGGTGAGTATTAGCAGGCATAGACCAAATTGTGCAAACAGGTACATGGAATTCTGGATCAAGAGACAGTGCTTAAGGACACGCCTTGTTCCTAGGCAGTTTATACAGGTGTAGTTGCACCCAGACTTGCTCATGAAGGAACAGATTAAGAAATTCTGACCTCAGACTGAATACTGTTAGAACTGCCAAGCCATGGGACTAAGGATATGTGCTTGTTTTCACAAAACTTTATTTTTTTCTAGGCTATTAATGTGTTCAAGATATGTTGCAGATTGAGTAAAATTAAGGGAGAACTAAGATATTTTATTAACAGTTAACACCATTCTTACTCTATACAAGGCTTCAAATTTGTCTTCACATTGAGTCATAGAAAACAAACCCCACTTTCTCATACAGGGTTGCGAAAGTAGGTTTTGAAAAAATTAGTACCATCACTAAATGTTTAGCTATAGAATCTGTTAAATATAACAAACTGCTGTTAAAAAAAAAAAGACAATTTAAATTATATTCAGATTAACAGCTAACAGAGTTGTTCAATGTAGAATATTTCTATATATCATGATGTAGAATTTCAATATAAAACAATAAATTAAATTCATGCTTTCTTTGCACTTTCATATGAGATGCAATTCAATACTAAGTTCAAGACTGTTTTCATGAAATCTGTGTATTCCACAGTGATTATGATCCGGTTAACATCTAGAATAGCTATGTATCTGTAGAACTCCATCTTCATACGTGTATATCTGATTTATTTCATTATCAACTTCCCCATCTATAAAACTGATTCTTTTTCAGGTACACTTTGAGCTTACTAGCCACCTTGTGAGATCTAAAAATACCACAACTGCTTCCCCCCAAATGCTAGACCTCAATAAAGAGCATCTTGTAGCTTTTTTATTCAAGTAAGAACAGGACAAGTGGACTGCCAGTGTACTTATAAATACCTAATTAAGCTGGCTGAACACAGATGCTAAGATTACAGAAATTATTCATCACATAAATCTGTGATTGCAACTGTTGTAAGTACTAGATTTTACTCCCAGAGAAGAGTTACAAGTAGGAAGTACACTTGCAAGAATAAGAGGAAAATAAAATAATAAACTGTTCAGAAAAAAAAAAAGCTGTCTGTTCAGAAAAGCTGTCTGCCTGTATCAGAAATAGTGTGTCCAGCAGGACTAGGGAACTGATTTTTCCTTTGTATACTGCACAGTTTGGGGCCCCTCACTACAAGACAGATACTGAGTTGTTTGAGCATGTTCAGAAAAGAGCAATGAAGCCAGTAAAGGGACTAGAAAACAAGACATAGGAGGAGCAGCTGAGGGAATCTGAGTTGTTTATTCTGGAGAAAAGGAGGGTCAGGAGAGACCTCATCATGCTCAATAAATACCTGAAGAGGCTGCAGAGAGAAAAGCATTGATCTCTTTTCTCAGGTGACAGAGTGTGAGGAAACAGTCTCAAGTTGTGACAAGGGAGGTTTATATTGGACATTAGGAAGAATTTCTTCATGCAGAGGGTGTCAAGCATTGTAATGGGATCTCCAGGGAAGTGGTGGAACACCCATTCCTAGAGGTATTGAAGAGATGTGTGGGTATGCCACTAAGGGGCATGGTTTAGTGCTGGGACACTGCAGGTCAGGTTGACGGTTGAACTTCATGCAGCAAAAGCTGCATGCACAGGCAAAGCAGAGTGAGGAATTCATTCACTGCTTCCATTGACAAGCAGATATTTAGCCATTTCCAGGAAAGCAGGGCTCCATCACAGGTAACCACTACTTGGGAACACAAACACCTTAACTCTGAACATCCTCTCTTCTCCTTATTTACTTCAGTCTTTAGGTCTTCAGAACTTCATATCATAAGGTCATATGGTATAGAATATTGCTTTGGTCCATTTGGGCCAGCCATCCTGGTTATGTCCTACACCCAGCCTCTGTGCTAGTAGTGCAGCATGAGAAACAAAGTCCTTGACTCTGTAAGCACTGCTCAGCAACATCTGTATGTTATCAACACTACTTTCAGTATCAATCCAAAAGAAAAAAAAAACAACACTATCCAGATACTATTAAGAAAATTAACTCCATCCCAGCAAAAACCATGACAATATGCAATCATGTCTTCTATCTAATAAAGGTTTTCTTTTAACATTTACGTGGGCATAAGTGAGAAACTTATGGTTCTCAAATAATAAAGCTTGATATTATGTACCTTTTTGCAATCTAAACTGCCTAAAAGTTTGCTAGAAATATTACTTACTTGCCTTATTGCTCTCTATATAGACTATTATATGTATAATAGTCTAGTATGTTTATTGACATATTTTAATATATTGACTTATTTCCTGGGTTCTTGAACACCTGTAGCCAATATTGATATCTGAAAAATCAGGCCTGTTCCCATCATGAAGAAAAAGTTATTTCCTCTATGAATACTCAGAATTTTATTAATAGTATATTGTTCCTTTTAAATCAGCAACATAAGTATCATTAGGGCTTTTTAGAGAATGAGTCAGATCTTGATAATTACAAATTTAACTGTGAAATGAAGGTATCTGTGTGTGCCAGAAAATGTCCTCTATTAGTCTATAGGCAATAACCTCAAATAGTATAAATCCGCTTACATCTGTTGATTTACACCACTAAAGATCCTATTCTTTTATTAAACCCTGATATTCTGCATAGTGCTATTTGTATTTTCCTTTTACAGAACTCAGAATTATGGCCTTTGGGTTTCACAGATTAGTAAATTGCAGGAATAGAGGTACCACAGGAATTTCCATCCTTTTTCAAATATCCTTGAAGTTATTATAAATGACCAGGCCTTTCTCAGGCAGAAAGGTAAAGGCAAAAAATTCAATAACACATCTTCAGCCCAAACCAAACTCATAAATCTACTTCTGAAGGCCCTAGGGGTTACAGAATTCTTATATTGAGAGCTACAAATCTTATCCATGAAGGAAGCCATTCCTAAGAAAACATTACATAGACTTCTATGTTATTCACAGGCACTACATTTGAAGATTAAACAGGAAACATTTCTTACAGCACAAAAATGCATCTTGCACTGGGACTTGCACCAAAATACTCATGTCAGTAATTCTTTTAACTTCCAGTAAAGGGTATGACATGTCTTATGTTATATTCTGGATTTTTTTTTTGCCTTTTACAAGAAGAACTATTTATAATACTTTTTATTGGAAGGCAAGTGCCTCAGTTTTAATAAAATAAAATAGGATATTATCTTAGGTCCAGGATAGGATTTTGTTGAGAAAAATAACCAATAACATTATCCTGTGATTGTGGGAAGACAGGCTGAAGCCTTTCTTCTGACTATTCTCACAAATTTTTAATATGAATTTCTACAGGAATTTTCCATTCAATTTGTTTAGCTTTGTTATGAAATTCCATAATAAGAAAAGTTCATTTTGGGCTAATTACAAGTGTGTGAAGAATTCATGTAATTACCATAAGCACAAATAACCAGGAGTGCTAAATATGATGTCTTTTGGGAATACTATGTCATGTCAAATATTAAATAATTGCATGTCTTTCATATCATAGATTTCCACTGTTGGTTATGGGAATTCTGGGTTTATTTAAACTTTCTACTCTACAGGACAAAACAAAAGTAATGCCTGGATTCCTTTCATTATTTCTATTATAAACTTCTTTAATAAAAACTTCTAACTCTAAAGCAGCACTGAAACCATTTTAGAAGGTATGTTATCAAATCATTGATTTGATGTAATCTTAATTACTATTTTTCTTGTTCCTGTTCAATAACTTGAAAGTTCAGCCTGCTAGGTCTGGTCTCCTAAATCTTCTCTTGTAGAGCCTTTCTTTCTTTTGTCTAAGAAAAGGGGCAGTTGAACAGATTAAATTATATCAGCCAACTTCCAACACATTGTACTTCTTGGTAATTTTGGTACATATCATTAGTCCAAAGCATGCTGTGGAGTTTGTGTTTAGAAACTGTTTTATGTCTTTCCCATGAACTGCTCTTCAGAGCTTTTATCTGATAAAATCAGGTAGCAGTTTAAACCCATGTTTCCATGGATCATTTTATCTCTGATAAACCCCTGGTAAATTACAATTAATAAGTAACCTTGTACTAAACTCCAGTTTAAATCTTATTTCTTAAATTGTAATGGAATTTGAACTCAATTATCATCTAGACTAAACAAATAAAACATTGCTTTTAGTTCAATCTAATCTTAATTTGCAAACTCATGAATATACATATGATCTTCTATAGTCTTTGCTTAGGGTTGGAAATGATCTGCTTTTATTTTCACATAACTGTACTTTTGGTAACACTTTGTCCTTAGACTGACAATCACTTGAATCATGAGATGAAGAAGAAAGTTTATGGCGTATGAGTACACTGTCATTGTACTGCTTCCTGCTTGTTGCACAGTTTCTTTAATATAGATGGATCTCCCTGGCATTGTTAGTAGCTCTCTTTATTGATAAAGAAATTCTAGGGCATGTGGTAAGGTCAAATTACCCTCACTTTACCACTTTTGGGTTGTTTCTTTTTGTACATACATGCACTAACTGGTCCCTTAATGGATCATTTAAACTCTGAACCAGCAATGCTCTGTTAATTTCCTTAATTCAGGCACTTCAAAAAAATGTATAAAAGTAGAAACAGTCTGAAGTCACCAGCAGTTTAGAGACTAGGTGATTTTGTGCCATTTCCATAATCTATGAAAATGCTTTCTCCACTGGTTTAATAGAAAGTCTTAAACTGTTTATGTAACAGCTTTAAAAGGTTAACTGCTGTTACCCTCACTAAAATCACAAAGCTTTTCTCATAATTTACTATATTACTTAGTCATATTGTTTCAAGTCTGAGATACAGGTGGGTCAGTTCTCTACTGAGCTATCAAACAATTCTATTTCCCCCAAGCCACACATTAACCTTTTCTTTTTTAAACAAGCAATTTACTCACAGTCCCAGTAGCAAAATGATGCTTTTTACTTGCCTTTATTCTGCTAGGCTTTAATCACTTTATTTTACAATATTTTGTAGGAGTCCATTTTATTACTAGTGTTATGTCTTTTGCCAACAGTTCAACAACTGAATTATGAAGAACAGTAATAATTGTTTTTGTTGAGTAAATTACACATGCAACTTTTAACTAAAAATACATGCAGCTCATCTAACAGTTTTAGATATAAGTTATGAAGTAATCATAGTAAGAGAACTTGCAAATCATTTGAAGACATATTACCAACTTCTTTTACACCCAGCATATAAAGAACTTTTCATTTGCATAATTTTTGAACAGTCCATGAGCACAGTTCAGTTTTCTTGATTCTAAATGCCAAAGCAGGAGTTTTTGTAGCATACATTTGGAAACATTTCCCTTTCCCATTTGATATAGCTATCTGTTTCATGGCACACTGTAATGCTGCCACTATGTGCAGCAAACAAAACCAAACTAAATACAGCCACACCCCAAAACAAACAAAAACAGAAACAAATTATCCACCTCATCTTAGTTACAGGAAGATCCAGCAAGTGTATTGATATGTATTGTTTGTATCCATATGTGTATTAGCTCTCTACTCACTATTAACAACAAAAACAAAACTGAATGTTTGAAATATTAGGAAAGGAACAGGGTAAAAAAAAAAAAACATCCTTATGTCACAGTAATAAATCCAGGGTGTACTCATCTCTTAATGTGAGTAGTTTCAAATATCCAATCTCAAAAACAGAAGATACAAAACAGAGGCTTCTAAATGTAAATGCCAAAAAATAAAATTATTCAATCTTGGAAAGAAACAACAAGCAGATGACAACACTTGTCAAATCAAGAGGAGCATGGAAAATGTGAGCCAAGGATTTCTGCTGTTTCTTCCACTCAACAAACAACTCAGGGGCTCAGCTGAATATTAGAATTTAGTTTTAGTTTTAAGATGATTTTGGTTTGAAATTCCATATTTATTTTCTTATCCATTTGGGCTGCTGAACTGCTAATGTATATTCTATAAATAATGTAGACAAAGTATTTTTTTCAGTCTTCTATGTGGGAGATTTTGCAACCAGGTTGTTACTGCTCCATGATATTTAAGCTTTGTATTGCTAAACAACAAAAAAACCACTAAGCTTCATAATAAATTCTACTTGTAAAAAAAAATGAAGATTAGAAGCTGTAAAGGAAGTTAAAAAGAAGTGGAGAATAATAAGTAAGAAAGCTACTGGAACAATTTAACTTGCAAACAACATTTTATAGGAAAAGGGTAAAGAGGGTTGGGATTGATGTATTTTTTTTTTATTTTCAGGATCTCAGATCATCTATTTAAGGTCACAACAATTTATTCACCTTGGGTTTTATCAAAATACTTGTCCAATAATCACAGCAAATACAGATGAATTCTGTAAGATTTTACCTTGTGTCATTGTCAATCAGTGAACACATTAATTTAAAGTTTCAAAGAAGGATAGACATTAGAATTGTAAGTCATATGTCAAGAGAAAAGAGTGGTAATAACATTTCTTTCCATTATAATTCGACAAACTTGTGATGTGAAATTCTATTTTTTAAGCATTATGTCCAAGGATATTTTACATTACCCTTAGTATTAAAATGAATTTAAAACCAAATGAAACTTTAGCTTAACAAATTACTAAGTTGTTGTTGACATATCTAATCATGCTTCAGTCATCAAGACAGGAAAAGACAGAGAAAATATCTTCGTCCCAAGTTGTAACACTTTTTTTAGTAGAGCATGGTCTTTGAAGTGCTGTGAACACAACCTTCAGCCTATATCTGTGCTTAGGTTTCCTCCAAGGTCATAGAAAAGTTACTCCAGGATATGGCAGTTTTACTCAGTATTGATTCTAATGATCAGTGTGATTTTTTTTGGCTCATGTCAATACTTAAAGAACAACCAACCAACAGATCAAATACACTCTAGACAAAGTTACATGAAAAGCTCTGAACTATTGCACTAGATCAGGTGGGGTTGGAGTTGATCATTGTAGAAGCTCATATGGTGGTATGTTTTAGATTCAAAAATCAAAATAGTCTTAGTAAAACACTGATGTTTTAGCTATTACTCAAAAGTACTTGCAAAATATCAAGGACTTTGTTTCTCACTGCATTCCCCCATGAAAAGACCAGAAGGTGCACAAGAAGCTGAAAGGGGACGCAGACAGAATAACTGACCCCAGATGACCAAAGGGATATTCCATACAATATGACACAGTGCTTAACAATAAAAGCTCAGGGAAAGAAGCTAAAAAGGGGGCTATTCAGAGTTAATGCATGTCTTCCTAAGCAACCATTATATATGACAAATTTCATATTTCCTAGAAATGACTAAACATCTTTCTGTATATGGGAAGTAGAGAATGTTTTTCTTTCGTCCTTCCTCCCTTTCTACAACTTTTGCTTCACCTTTTAAGTTCTCTTTATCTTAACCCAGGAGTTTTAATATTTTTACTCTTCCCATCCTCTCTCCCATTCCAGTCATCAAGTGGCTGCATGGGGTTTAGCTGCCTACTAGGGTTAACTCAAAACAAGTATACAGAGAAAAAAATATCTAAGATGTTATATTAAGGAGTCTGCCACACACAGAATCCGGTCTCTTCAGTATGTCTCAAGAACAGCTACCTGGCAAAATGTTGCAATTGAATTTAATCACTTTTGAAACTCTAGATGTCAGGTCCTATGTCCTACACTAGCAATCTAGTTTGAAATATCCTATTAATGCCATGAGGCAAAATAGGAAAAAAGGTCCACTGGCACTGCAAAAATCAGTCTATAAAGATGACCAAATGAGGGATAGGCTATGCTGGAAATAGCTTAGCATATATCTACAGAAAGAGACTTATGTACACAGTAGTGGGCCACCAAGGAAAATATAGTTATAACAAAATAGTGATGTCAAGCAGAATATAGGCTATACAGACTATAACCATAGGCCTTAATTTTAAAGACCTGTATGTTAGTTTGAGTGATCTACTGTGATGTCAGCATGTACTGCCTAACTATATACTGCTCTTCTACAGAGATGTGTAAGAGTGTAATGCCCTCAGAAAGTCTCTGTGCACCACCTACGAATTTCAGCAATGTACAGATACGAGACTGATAGCTTTGTGCACTTAGAGTATTTATTATAAAGATGTGAGGAACAGAGAGGCTGGCCATCCCCACCATAGATGGAAAATACACCAAAGATACTGTGATTCACATGCAGGTCTCATCCAATGTTGCAACAGCCAAGGATCCCAGCATCAGGAGAGATGTAAGATTGCAATCACCTTTTACATAAATTCTATTCTTTACACAATACAACAGATAACCAGCCTTGAGTATCAGGTACTTTTTTTTTTTTAACTGAGGTAAAATAATTGGCACCTCATCTTTGAGAAACATGCACACAAGCAAAATTGCAGTTAGCTGAAACTTGGCACCATTTCAGAGGGTCAGAAGAGCCCAGCTTGGGAAAATGAGGTGGTTGCCCTAGCCATGCTCAGGGTGAAGCTCTGGACAGAGGTTTGGCCCTGGTATGGGTTCTGTTCATATGCAATGCTGCACATCTGTGTAGCAGTGTTTTCCCCAGTCTCTATCCTTGGAGGGTGAGGGGTTGTGGCCACATGTTAGTACAAGCCATCAATCAAGTCAGTCCATGGCAATATTGCACTGCACCTATCCATCAGTCTCAGGTGTTCTCCTGTCACTCGTTGTTACTGGGCCCCTACCAAAGCACACTGCATTCCGTTCTTATTTGAATTGTCTTGTCTGTTACAGATAATGATGTTCAGTCACTTAGCTCTAGTCAAGGCCAGGTTGTAATATCTTGCTACAGTCACCTGGAAGCCACCATCTATTATTCCTTAAGCCTTTTTTGCATAGCATACTACAAAAATATTAACTTGCATTCATCATAGTCAAATCATCATTTTAACAAATGAGCATGCATTTGTCAGTAAGAGCAAGTCAAAGAGAGATCTTTTGGTAACTGTCAGTGAGGTTTGATTGCAAGACCAATTGAATCAAATTGTGGTTAATGAGTACCTCCAGTTTAAGTGGCTTTTAATGCCTGGTTTATACTTCTAGAAAAATACTTGGATGAGTAAAGGAAATATTAACGTTAGAAACAAAGAAAACTGATCAGATGGGGAAGAGATTTTCTTCTACTAGCACAGATACTTTGAAATACCTTTTGAAGAACTCATAATAGAGAACATATTGACAATTTCAGTGTTTCTACGTAAGATTACTTGCATGCTATTTCTGATGCCCATAAATGAAAATGCAAATTAAATAGTTTAACTATTTTCAATAACTTTTAAAAAATATTTGCAAAACTGATCCCCCCCCAGAAAAAAGAGTTCTGAATATCACTGTCAAATATTTTTGTCTACAGGCTGAAAAACTCTACAGCTGAAAGTCTGTCAGCTAAACAAACAAGTAAGCACTATTATCACTGTGACCAGTGACAGGACAAGAGGCAGCAGGCACAATCTGAAGCACAGGAGGTTCTGGCTGAATATGAGAGGGCATTTCTTTACTGTGAGGGTGACAGAGCACTGGAACAAGTTGCCTGAAGAGGTTGTGGAGTCTCCTTCCCTGAGAGCTATTCAAAACCCACCTGGATGCCATCCTGCACAACATGCTGTAGGTGATCATGCTTGGCGTGGAGGTTGGGCTAGATGATCTTCAGAGGTCCCTTCCAACCTCATACATCTTGTGAATCTGTAATTATGAAGTTGTCAGTTTTATTTGTATATTAAAGTGTATTTGTACATACATTTCAATGACTATACATGTTTATTCTCGTTGGTCATGAGAGCTTCAGGATTATCACAAAACATTTTTGATATGACACCATGATTCCATTACAGCCACGTTTCATTGCTAGTGTTCAACCATACATACTGATTTTTTTATGCCTGTATTTATATAGTTATTCTTCATTAAAATGAAAATATTTTAGAGCTCCTAGTTTTTGGATGAATTTCTATGGAGAAAAAATTATGTGATCATATAGTCTCTATTGTCTTTTAAATCTCTTTTCTAGATACTTTAAATCTTTGGCTAGTTTCTGCTTAACTTAGCAGAACAAGATATATACACTACATAAGCTCAGATAAGAAGGGTATGAAAAGTCTTCACAGAGCTCTCCTAGAGACAGTTGTTTCATCTTCAGCAGCTGAAGAGAGCTCTTTAGACTTATGAACTAGACACATGGCAACAGTTGTCTTGCCTCTAAACTTGCTTTTCCTACTTTGTAAGTCCTAATAAACTAAAGAGATTTGTAAGTATTAAGGTAAGAAATGGAAAGGGTGATGATGGTACTGCGGGTACTGAAGTGGAAAAAATTGGAAGAGCAATTAGCTGAAATTATGGTTAAACCACTAGCTATATAAAATACCAGGATTCACTTTGCTCTAGTGTTCACAAAACTATTTTTAGGTTAGCTGTAGATACATGAAACAGAAAAATGCCTTATAGGACTTAGCCTAAATTCAGAATTGAACAAATTCAAGTAAATATTTTATTTAAAAGCCATATTTGTAAGCCTTGTTTCAATGTGCTTTACATCATGTTGTCTGAGAAAAGAATCAGGCAGAAGTACCTGCTACTGGTTTGCAAATACCTTAGTCTCTATATGAATTAACTGGTATTAAATCACAGGAGAATGATGATATGAACACTACAGCAATTTTAAGTATTTGAACAAATATATAATGAGCAATTAAATATGGGTATGTTCAAACCAAGTACATCCCACAATTCAATGCAAGACAAGGAAGTACTGATAACTTAAAAAAGAAAATTTGTGCAAATTGTGTTTTCCATCGCTTCTATAATTATGGCTAATCCTCATTTGCACTTTTATCTTGATAAAAAATAACTTCCTTTTTATTATTTATTATTAAATAAACCTTTTACAACAGAGTATGCTTATGGCAGAAGTTGCCCCAATATTCAAGCATCAATGATTCCTTACATTTTAATAGGGGGAGAGGTTCTGCATTCTCAGCATATGTAACTTTATAGATGATTTCAATCATATATATTGTAGTAGCATTTTCAGAAATTTAGATATTTGAATTGTATCTAAGTCTCAAAATAGCTTAAGTGAGGAGAATGCAACACATCCTTTTCATTATTTCCAGGTGAAAGGAAAGGTGACCCTGCTCAGTCTCTTGGTAACACTACACCTATGTAGTCAAGCCCCTTGCAGTGCCTACTGAAGCTCTTTGTAAATCCTCTAGAGAGTTAAACAAATGGCTTGATATAGTCAGAGATTAAAACATAACCCAAAACCAGAAGTGTACCCCACCACACTGCAAAAACAAGTTAGCTGGCAACCTCTGCTAAACATTATGGGAATTCCAAGCACTTAATATCTAGAAGGCTACAAGGTCTAAAGACTCTACAGCCAACAAAACAGCAGGAAAAAAAGCTCCAGAAATATAAGAAACTGCCTGTAGCCATTGAGGAAACTATACCTTATGTACTTACTTTTACTGTTTTTAGATACTCACTGGCACAGGGAACTTGGATGATACATTTCCCATTGCTTTAACAGCAAGGTGGTAAGTTTGACAATATTTAACATATAAATGAAGGCATGAGGTTACATTCACAGTAAGCCCCATAATTCTGCAAAACTCATAAGAGACCTAGAACCACAAAGCAAACACATAAAATAACATCATCTTCCTATCCACAAGCACACTGTAAAAATTACTCACCTGAAGAAGAGCTGCATGCAGTAAAGGTACCTACTACTATACAGTTTGCTTTACTCTGAAAGACCCTACTAGTTATTACCTCAAAAAGGCATGCTTATCTCTCTCAACTTAGAAACATCTTAGCCCATATACTCTGACCCATCTAAAGAACCCTGCAAGGGGCTGAAGGAAAAACAAAACACTCACCTCCAAAGTACCACTCAGGTAAAAAGAGCTCTCTGGTAGGACACCGACACCTGCAGCTTATATACCATTAGGCCCACCTGGCACACAACCAAACACCTGGGAAAGGGGCAGGGCAAAGCAAAGCAAAAAAAAAAAAAAAAAAAAAATCAGCAGGATGAGCAGCAGCTTTGTTGTTTTTGTTTATCTGGCTTTGTTTAACAGTGTGCAAAGCACAGCACAGAGAACTGCGCTGTTTTTAGAAGCAATGATTCCCATGTCTTTTGCTTCAGCTTCAAATATTGAAAGGGCAACATGACCAAGTAAGTAACTGAAACTATTTCAACTGGAATTAGCTCAAACTTTTATTCAAGCTTTCTTTACACTCATGGTAGATGAAGACATCTCTATGTCAATTCTCTTAGATTTATAGCTGCTGTTAGCAATGTTAACCATAATCTCCTTTTGAATCTGAACAGTCTTGTAAAAGGATTGCTTAAGGCTGGCTGCCCATGTTTTTCTTTTGGTGGCCTTTAAGTTCATTGTTTATCCTTTTCAGAGAATGTTCCTGCAGATAAGGACCAGTCAAGGTTATGGCTGGTCTTAATAAAATTAAGTACTATGAAAACTGGAAAAAACTTACCGAGAAAGTTTAATACTAGCAAGCTAATGTAAGTGGTAAAAATTGTTTTAAATACATTCACTTCCAGTGGGATTTGTGGAATAAAGGGAAAGATACAGGGATAAGAAAATGAAACTTCCCTTAACATGGAGAATGTTGCTTTTCCCAGCTATGTAAAATGGCATCAGCATAAGCTTCTCACTTCCGCTTGGCCTCTTTGATTTTTAATCAGGTTGTTTTAACTTTTACTGTCTTATACAACGTGTGAAACTGAGCATGTGGTTGATATTAAGGAGACTTATATAGATCTAAAGATATATATTTGTGCTTTCTTTTTGACTATGTCAGAGTAAATTAATCAAAATATAGGTTTATCCTTTTGAAACAGCAATTTGATACTTAGAGGTTCTATCATTTGTTGCATATTCTAAAGATGAAAGCTACTTCAAATCATGTAATATTGATATCAAATACTGTATTATACAAGCTGTTCTCCAAGTCACACCAGATACCAAAAGGTTTTTAGGCAAAGTTCACAGTGATGTTTACAACCTATTGAAAGGTCTAATCTTCAGAGTTCTATGTGTTTATCTTTGTTTCTCTTCTTGCATTAAAAATAAGTAATGAAAATAGAACTTGCATGATCAGTTCTGTGTGTTGCTGAAGTAAATGCTAGCAGTCAGAAACTTGCAAGAACACCTGATGTGCTTCTGCAACAGCCTAGTAGCCAAACTCTGCTGTTGTGCAATCTATGTATGTAGTTCTTTCAAATTATACTAAATAATATTTGCTGTCTACCACTGGCAGCCATGGCCAGAAACCTGTCATCTGAGTTCAGGGAGAAAACAAGGAAACATTGTTATTTGAAGGACTAAAATGAGGCAATAGATAGGACCATGCTGGTCCAACTATTTTAATTAAAGGTCATGACGTTTCTTCCCAGTATATAATTCAGCAATATAATAAAGCAACCTCATATATTGTCTTGCTGTCATGATAGTCAAATATCCTGACAATATGGACGTAAACGTGGGCAAAGATGACCTGAAGGGACTGTCATTATCTGTCTGAATCCAGGCAGAGAAAACCTCAGAGAAACTCTTGATTTATAATGAATATTAATTATTCATGAGTAGTAGCTGATATGCAGTATACATGTAATCTAGCAGGAGTGAACAGTTTAACTATATAGTCAATTGAAGCAGGTTTAATTTAGTTGAAAAGCCCCCTTTTTATTTGCTCTTTCTTACAATTTTCTATGCTGACATTCAGCTGAAAAAAAAAACAATTCCTCAGAGATATAAATGTAAAGTGAATTAATTCATGAGTGTTTGTTCCTTTTTGTATTGGTATGTATTGCTTCTTTTATGTTATCTTCTAAAAGGGCTGGGTTGCAAGTTCTTTATACATGAAAAGTTTGAAAGCACAAAAATAGTGGTTTGAGCAATGAACATAAGCACATTTCTTTTATGCTTGCTAGGAATAAAGTTACTAATACAACTGTATTCGTAGTTTTCATTCCAGGGAATCTTTTCAGAATTTCAGGGAGATGCTGAACAAAAATGTGTTTAGATGAGGAATAGAAGCTGCCCTAAAGTTCAAGGCAAACTTTATACAGTTATTCTGTCATCGCTCCTGCTCCTTTGAAGCTTATCCTAGTGCACTTCACTGTTACCACTTCCAAACTGTTATCCCAGAAACTTTTATTTATAAGTTAGTATGTTGAAGTATCTCAACCTATTTTGAACAAACTGAAACATTCTGTGTGTTCATATCTCTTTAATAGATCTGAAGAGAAGGCCAAGCAGGGAAGAAAACAGATCTGATCCTCAAAAGGCATTGTTCAAAGGAATCTGCTTTCTGAAAAGAAATTGTCCATTCCAAGTTATACAATTCCATAACAAAAAAGAATGCTGTCCAAGAATCACTAGTTGATTAACCACTTTTGATCATTTATTTGCAGCTACATAATACAGAAGTGCAAGGGCTCAGAGATCATTCAGAACACATAGTTATACAATAAACATTTTAATGGCAATATCATTTTCTATAAGATAGCTGTAACAGGTCACTGTAATTTATTATAAAAATTTTTTTTTGCTAGTGACTAAATTTCTAAAAAAAAAAATAAATAAAAGTCTCTCCTAAAGAACAAGTCTGTTAGAAATGTCTAAAAATTGAGGAACTGTGGTAGTTAAGCTGTTACTCTATGTAACTGTTAGATAGCACTTTGAGCATGTGAACACTGTTAAATTAATTGTTAAAAGCAAGAAAACAAGAATGTAATTTCACAATGTGTTTAGAAATTTATTTTCATCTCCTTTTGGCATAAAGTGTGTTTGTTTTTAACATCAGGGATTTGGAAAAGAGATACAGATCCACCCAAAATTTGGAAGAAGTTCTCATCTTCTTGTTTAGTTATAGTTCCTCCCTCACTGCTGTCCATGAGCTGTAAGTGTTTGTGCTGATTGCATAGTAACTGTGGTGGTTTTGCCGTGCTGGGCAGCTAAACCCCACAACCGCCCTCTCACTCCCCCTCCTTTAGATGAGGAGGGGGAGAAGTAAAGCAAAGAACAACTCACGGGTTGAGATAAGGATAATTTAATTAAAGGGAAATAATTATAATAATTAAATAAAGATTATTATGAACTAAACAATTTAACTAAGGGGAAATAAAAAGGGAAAGGGGAAAAGGGAGGGGAAAAGGGAAAATAAAAAGAAGGGAGGAAAACAAACAAACAAAATAAATGAAAGCTATATGGAAGTGCAGAGGAAAGAAATTACTCTCTACTTTCCACAAATGAGCAATGATTGACCACGTCCTTGAAGCAAGGCCTCAACGCACGCAGCCGGTGTTCGAGAGGAGAACCGACGTCTTCTCAATGAGAGCCCACCCTTCCCCTCTTCTTCCTGTTTCCACCTTTTACTGCTGAGTGTGACACCACATGGTATGGAATATCCCCTTGATTGGTTTAGGTCAGCTGCCCTAGTGATGTTTCTCTCCTCACTTTTTACCCATCCCCTAGGAAGGTTAGAGAAAGGCCCAATGCTGTGCCACTGCTGCTCAGCAGTAGACACAACACGTGTGATAACACTGCTGTTCCAGCTACAAGTACAGAGTACGGCACTGTATGGGCTGCTGCCGGGAAAGTTAACATTCCAGCCAGACCCAGTACAGTAACATGTACCTGGAAGCATTTCATGTCACTGGAAATTTGGCCCCTAGTGTCTCAAACAGTTCATGATAGAATCAAAGATAGAAACCACTACTCATTGTAGCTTTGTACTTAAACTACAAGATCACATCCTTTCCCCATTTCCTTTAGAATTCCTTCCTGTTTCAACATCTTCCCAATCATCTAATTGAATCTTACTCTCTACTTTGTAGGAGTACGGTGATTAAACAGAGTAATAGATTTAATGAGGGATTTCTGAGATAGTTCAAAAAGATAATTCAGTATAAGGGGGAAGCCTTGAGCTAATGTTGTGAGATTAAACACTGGCAGAGGTGCATTGTTCCTGTAGCACTGATTTTCCTAGGAAGTTCTTTGTAAGAAACAAGCATAAACACAGATTTTGGTGGAAGAAGCATATATTATAAAATCATAGAATGGCCTGGATTGCAAGGGACCTCAAAGATCATCTAGTTCCAACTCCCCTGCCATAGGCAAGGATGCCACCCACTAGATCAGGTTTCTTGGGGATTCACCTAACCTGCTCTTGAACACCTCCAGGGATGGGGCACCTCTCTGGGCTACCTGTTCCAGTGCCTCACTACCCTCTGAGTGAAGAATTTCCTTCTAACCTCTGATCTAAACCTCCCCTCTTTTAGATTCAAACCATTCCCCCTCATCCTATCAATACCCCATTGAGCAAAGAGTTGCGTCCCATCTTTTTTATAAGAGCCCTTCAAGTACTGAAAGGTTGCAATAAGGTCATCCTGGAGCCTTCTCTTCTGTAGGCTGAACAGGCCCAACTCTCAGCCTATTGTCGTAAAGAGGTGCTCCAGCCCCTTGATCGCCTTTGTGTTTCTCTTTGTGGTTGTCCTCAGCTCCATATCCTTCTTGTGCTGGGGGCTCCAGACCTGGATGCAGTACTCCAAGTGGGGCCTCACAAGAGCAGAGTAGAAGGGGACAATCACCTCCCTTGACCTGCTGACCACTCCTCTTTTAATGCAGCCCAGTATGTAGTTGGTCTTCTGGGCTGCAAGCCCAATATATTTCTGTTTGCCTTCTGTTACTGCACTAATTTTACCTTCTCTCCTGGATGTTAGAATTTGCAACACTTAATATTTGTCACTGCTTAAAAGCTATTTAATTCTCTGACAAGCAAGATGATGTAATCCTGTTGAGTGCCTTGACAAACAAATTCATGTTCATGTTTAGAGGGGTAAAATAGGGAACACCACAGCCTGTAAGAAACAAAATATAGACCAAGCAACAATTTACAACCACCCACTCCAAAAAGCCAGAAAGAGCTTGGTGATATTTTTAAAACTGAAGTTCAAGTTAATAATACAAAGCGCCATTATTTTACTGAAAGCTTGCCATTGTATTAATATTTCAGATTATTACTTATTCATATTCTTTTTTCAATTATCAGTAAAAAGTATTTTAAAAAACCTAGATCAGCAAACATAAAAACCCTCAATATGTGACTTACCCACCACCAGACATCTAAAAAAGTAAGGTGTCTAAGTCTGAACTAGTCACACATAGTCATCTGCACACAAAAGCAAATGATGGTCTCCCTGCCCCACACTTTTTGGTGCTTACGATAAAATGGGATATAGTGCTCAAAGTAGAGCAACATGCAGAGGTTTAAAGAAAGTATAGGAGACTATTCTTAGACTAGCTGTCTAAGACTAGGTGTCAAGTGAATGCTGTAGATTTACTGAGAAGCAAGACTATTAACTCCTTAGTACTCCAGAACCAAGAGCATCATGATTTTTCTATGTTCTTTACTTAATAATGTTAATTGGAACTTTGAGTGTATACAAAAGACAGCTTTACAGCAGATTTGACATTTTGGTGTTTGAACGACAATTTTTTCCTCTTCAAGTGAACAAACTATATGGAATGGATGCTGTGATACTTAAAAAAAAATACATTTGCATGAAATCTTTTTAGATCTGCAGTTTAGGCGATGACAACTTGACAACCTGTTTCATTTTTATTTCATATCTTCTAAAGGCAGAATGCTGATGATATTAATTGTTCAGGAAAGTATGTAAAATTACTGGAGTAAAATGGCATCCTATAAAAAAATCTCCTAGCTTTCCCTTCTACAGATTAGTCACATTAGCTTTTAATGCAAAGTCTTAAAACTTAGAAAATATGTACAATATATTAATTACTGGGAACATAAAAAAATGTAGAATATTCAGCAAATTTTGTAGGAATATATGTGTCACTATTTAAGTACAGAACTAGAATGGCTGTGTCCCCTATAATTTTAGAATCCTTAGGCCATGACAACCAATGGATGGAAAATAAGTGTAAATTGGTTCAACTTTCCAACTGTTTTCCACATTTTTCAAAAAAGGCTACTATCAAAAAATAATAAAGTGGGGATATTTAAAGGATGTATTTGTAAAATCAGCATTTAGAGCTTTTTTAAAAATACTTACTTTCAGAAATAAATGTTTTCAGCTTTGACATTCTTCCTAAAATCAGGACAAACTGAAAAAAATACAGCTTACACACAGAACACATGATACACAGAAACAGCAAGAGGATAAGGAATATCATATTTAGTTTAAATTGAGGGAAAGTTGCAGTATTCTATTATTAGATGTGTAGTAGGTGATCTAGTGACTACTCTCTAAGTTCCCTTAAATATTATTGTACAAATTCTCAATAGTGAAAAACTGTCAGAATTCTCCTAAGCTAGAAATTTAACATCCACTCTCCCCACTTCGATGTGCAAATCCCATTGATGTAAACAGTGCTCAGTGAGATTTTTATTTTACTTTAATGTTTTTTTTAGCATTCGCTTTCATAGCAAATATCTCAGAAATCTTCCCAGGGCTGAACATCACATCTTAAAGATGAGATTCTGCCTCCTATTATCACTTAAGTGAAACGAGCTTTGTGAATTTATAGACTAAGACTGAGAGAAATCAAAAATAACAACAACAAAAAACCCTCCACCACCACCACCAAAACCCATGCATAACACTAAAACCTAGCAATCTGACAACCCTAAAGTCTTGAAAGCCTTATAGGAACTTTCACATCCTATCTAAGTTGTCATTGACTGAAAGAAAAGGATAAGTCACTACTGGAAATTTCCATTATCTTCCCTCTTTATAAGCAACATCAATATATATATGCAGGCATACATCTGCGTTGTTGCAACTTTATATGAAATAGACCTGAAGCTGTTAACCTTTCCCCTCTTAACAGACATTATACAAATAGATTTCTATAATTCTGCAGTATGTTTTGAAGTGGACCAGTCCTAGACATTCCCAGAAAATCAATTTCCGTAAATAGTAACAGTGTATCTTTAGTTCTGGGCAATGAAATATTTTTGAGATGAGTGTCACAAAAGGTTGCCTAACCACTGGTAGGCAGAAAATAAAATGTGCAGTTAGCCAACTCAGTTACACCATCAGAAAGAATATCATACAAATATGCTTCAAAACTGGAAAGATAGAACAATGAAATGGGAGAGCAAATTCTGAGGAGGAGCACATGCTATAAATCTACATCCAAAAGGTCCTGTGGGCACAGGAAACTAATTTAATTGTATCTTGTGGCATAAATATTCTGCCAGTCTCTGTGAGATCTTAGACTTGGTATTTGAATATATATATATATATCCAGCTACAAAAACGGCATGAGATAAGACCTAGGAAACTACACACTTTGTCTGTAGTCCTCAGTCCCTGGTATGCTTATGGAGAAGATTGTCCTGAGGGATACTGAAAGGCACTTTCTCTCCTTCAGAGGAGGGAGGGCAACAAAGCTCTTAAAAGGCCTGGAAGGCATGTCCTGTGAGGAGAGGCTGAGGACACTTGGTTTGTCTAGTGTGGAGTAGAGAAGGCTGAGGGGTGACCTCATTGCTCTCTACAGCTTCCTGAGGGAAGGAAGAAGAGAGAGAGGCACCAGTCTTCGTAGTAACCAACGATGGTACACACTGCAATGGCACAAAGCTGTGCCAGGGGAAGATTGGTCTGGATGTTAGGAAAACATTCGTTATGGCAAGGGTGGTCGAACACTGTAAAAGGCTTCCTTGAGAGGTGGTTGATATCCCATGCCTATAAGTGTTCAAGAGATGTTTGGACAATGCCCTTAGTAATATGCTTTAACTTTGGGATAGCTCTGAAGAAGTCATGCAGTTGGACTAGATGATCTTTGAAAGTCTCTTCCAACTGAAATAATCCTCCCCTCCCTTTCCCTTCCCTTCCCTTCCCTTCCCTCTCATTTCTCTTCTCTTATTTGAAGAGTATGTTTTCATTAGTTTTTGTTCTCTCTGTCTCCCAAGTATCATTTCAGTGATTAAAATAACTGAGAAATTGTTTGTGTATTCCTCTTTAATATCAGGTAGCCTACTGCTTTTTGTAAATACAGTATCTATTTTTACTTTTAAGTACAGGTGCCAAAGAAAGTTTTGTGTGGCTTGACTTCTACCTTCTGTATGGCTGTTATTCAGGGGATGTCCTTCTAAGACTTTCTAAGAAATAAAGTCACTTTTAGATAGATTTAACTGAAATTTATCAAGCTGTTTTGTCTTAAATGAATTAGATGTTTACTAAATGAGAATAAATTAAATTATTTGCATCAATTTCAATACCTATGTTCCACTAACTGACTGGTCTGAATTAGTAATGGTTCACAAAAGGGAAATTCGTTATTAGTGATAAGAGGATCACTTTTCAATAATCCTGTAAATTATTCAGAGGAATAATACTCTGAGCATTTTAATATGTATTATGGATTTGCAAAAGCATTTATCTCAACACTGTTTTTCAAATGAGTGGAAAATATCCTAAGCAACAAGCAGAAAAACATTATTAGATACACATATAAATATATATATAAACAAATACAAAGCTGGATCCATAATCTTTCAACTTTATACAAGATTAGCTCTGCATTTACAAAAAATTAAAATTATTCTCACTGTTTGATGGAAATAAAGACATAATTTTCCACATTTAGGAATCACTTCATTATATGAATAGTAAAAGCAGAGACCTTTATATCAAAAAACTTGCTATAATTACGCTACTAATAGGGCTTATTTTTTCCCAGTAAATCACAGAATGGCTGAGGTTGGAAGGGACCTCTGAAGATCATCTAGTCCAACCTCCATGCCAAGCAGGATCACCTAGAGAATGTTGTGCATGATGGCGAGTTTTGAATATCTCCAGAGAAGGAGACTTCACAACCTCTCTGGGCAACCTGTTCCAGTGCTCTGTCACCCTCACAGTAAAGAAATACCCCCTCATATTCAGCCAGAATTTCCTGTGCTTCAGTTTGTGTCCATTGCCTCTTTTCCTGTCACTGGGCACAACTGAAAAGAGACTAGATCCATCTTCTCAACACCTTCCCTCAGATATTTATACACATTGATGAGATCTCCCCTCAGTGTTCTTGTTTCCAGGCTAAACAGTCCAAGTTCTCTCAGCCTGTCCTCATATGACAGGTGCTTCAGTCCTTCAATAATCTTCGTATCCCTCCTCTGGATTTGCTCCAGTACTTCTATGTCCTTGTACTGGGGAGCCCAGAACTGGACACAGTACTCCAGGTATGGCCTCACCAGAGCTGAGAAGAGGGGGAGGATCACTTTCCTTGACCTGCTATCAACATTCTTTCAAATGCATCCCAGGATCCCATTGGCTTTCTTGGCCATGAGGACATTACTGACTTGTGGTCAGCCTGCTGTCCACCAGGACTCCCAGGTCTCTCTCTGCAGAGCTGCTCTCTAGCACATCAGCCCCCAGTCTGTACTGATGTTTGGGGTTATTCCTCCCTAGGTGCAGGACCCTGCACTTGCCCTTGTTGAACTTCATGAGGTTCCTCTCAGTTCTACCCTCCAGTCTGTCAAGGTCCCTCTGAATGGCAGCACAGCCCCTTGGGGTATCAGCCACTCTTCCCAGCTTTGTGTTGCAGCAAACTTGCTGAGAGAGCATTGCGTTCCATCATCTGGGTTGTTGATGAATAAATTGAAGAACAACGGACCCATTACTGTCCCCTGGGAGACACCGCTAGCTTCCAGCCTCCAACTAAATTCCACACCACTAAGCACAACCCTCTGAGCTCTGCCATCCAGACAGTTTCCAATCCACCTCACCATCCACTCATCTAGGCTGCGCTTCCTGAAGTGAGGTTTGAATACCAATGCAGTTTGAAGCAGGTTTGAAACCAAAAATAGTATGGTAGCTATGAAATATAGTAAAACTTTAATGTTCCTATCAGGTGAAAAATATTTTTTGGTGAATACCATGAGTAAATATGGACTTATGTTTATAGAACACAGCAAAATATTGCATTTTCATTCCGTAAAAATGCATGTTAGGTATAAAAATATGCAGAGGTAATCATGTTTCACAGTAAATTGGGAGCTTTAAGTGAGTTTGAATATATGTTTAAAATGAAAATCTAAATTCTACTCAAAGATAAATGAGTATAAATATACTGTTTGTTTTTGTTTTTTAATCAGTGTTAAAAGAGCAATTCTCCTATACTCTATCAAAACAAAAAATAAACGTAAAAATCAAGTTTTATGATAATGTCATGATATATACTAGAGTAACTAAAAGCAGAACATGCCCTCTTTGTACTTAAACTAGGACTAAATAGAATGAAAATTCCTAGGGAGATATCTAGATAGCTTAAAACAAAATATATGGTCTCTTCTATCATGACCAGAGGCACAGCACAACTAGATCAAATTAACATAGATAGGCATGTATATATATCTGCATTTGAACAAAATTAATTCTGTATTCCTTTTATTATTTGCTAAATGACTAAAATGACTAAACAACCCACGCTACAATTAAAGTAACATTTGCACTCCCACATACCAATAGTTATATTTTGTATTAATTAATAAGGCTGTCACTGGCATGCAGGACAGACAAGGGAAAGCAAAAGATTAAGTAGGTTATATCAATACTTCTGAGCAAAGGGAGCAGAACCCAAATAACCTGAATAATAACCTAAGTCAATACCTAAACATGCGAACATTCCTTTTAAGCCTATATTCCTGTAAAATGAGAGTTTTATATATGTCTATATGATACCTTCCTGTCTATCTCTGTAAGTTTTTAATCTGTTGGTTCATTCAACAAAATATATGATAACAGTATTAAAGACAGTCCCTCTCCTTCAAGGAAATAGAGGCCTTGCAGAGACATTTTTTTCAAATTAGAGGGCTTGGGAAATTATCAGTTGTATTAAATTTGACAACAGCAAGTGCCAGATTCTGCACCTGGGATGGGGCAACCCTGGATAGACTGCAGAATGAGAGGCTCAAGAGCAGCCCTGCAGAAAGATTTTTTTGGTCAACAGCAAGTTGAACATGAGTCAACATTGTGCTGTGTCAGCCAAAAGGAACAACTATGCCCTTGGGTGCATTAGGCACAACATTGCTAGCCAGGTGAGGGAAGTGACTGTCCCACTCTGCTCTGGTGTGCTCTCACTGCGTGTAGTACTGCGTATAGTTTTGGGTGCCACAATATAGGAAGGACATAAAACTATTATGTAGCCAACTACAAAGGTGGGCTACAAAAATGGAGAAAGGTCTAGAGGGCAAGACACATGAGGTGTGGCTGAGGTTGCATAGTTGGTTTGGCTTAAAGAAAAGGAGACTGAAGGGTGACCTCATTGTGGTCTACAGCTTTCTCACCAGAGGGAGTAGAGAAGGAGGTGCAGATCTCCTCTCTCTGGTGTTATGTCATCGCAAGGATCCTTGCATGAAAGACTCCTGTCACCAGTGACAGTCTCCTGTTTGAGAGATCTAATCCTTATGTGAGTGTTTACCTGGTGCAAAAATATCAGTAAATTAAGTTTTGTTTTGTTCTTAAATAACATTCTCTTCATAAGTGTCTGTGTGTCTGTGCAGTATGATTCTAACTCTCCAGACAAAATCTCTTTTTGCTAGATCAAATGACATTTTAAAATATTAAGCAAAAACATTATATGAATTATAGAAGAATAATTAGAAGAATAATTATATGAAGGTCTAAAATGATTTAAGATTTTTTTTTTCCACAAATCATATGTATAATTATTTTAGTTTGATACACTGTGGTGGGTTAAAGATGGCTAAGGGCAAAACTCCCACCCAGGCGCTCTTTCACACCCCCTCATCAAGAGGACAGGGAGAGAAAATAAGATGGAAGAAGCTCATAGGTTGAGATGAAGATAGGGAGGGAGATCAATTACCATCATGAGTAAGTTTATTAATTGAATTTATTACCCATTAAAAATACAGTAGGATGGTAAGAAATGATGGCAAAAGAAATTAAAACAATACCCTTCACCCTACTTATTCTTCCAAGGCTCAATTTCACTTCTTTCATCCTGATTCCTCTACATTCCTCTGTTGGTTTTACCTTGCCAGAACTCCACCACAACTGTTCTCTCACTCCCCCTCCTCAGAAGAGGAGGGGAAGAAGAAAAGAAAAAAAAAAATTCACATGTTCAAATAAGGATAATTTAATTAAAGGAAAAATAATTATTAAGGTAAAATTATTATTATTAAGAGAAAATTAAATAATTTAACTAAAGAGAAAAGGAAGGGGGGAGAAAATAATACAAAAAAAAAACAAAAACAAAAAACAAAAAACAAAGGCCATGTGGAAGCACAAAGAGAGAGGAAATAAATTATTCTCTACTTCCTACCAACGAGCAATGCTTGGCCATGTCCTTGGAGCAGGGCCTCAATGCACGTAGCTGTTGTTTGGGAGGACAGACATTTTCACAATGAGAGCCCATCTCTTCCCTCTCCTTCCTTTTTCCACCTTTTATTGCTGAGCGTGACATCATATGGTGTGGAATATCACTTTGGTTGGTTTAGGTCAGCTGCCCTGGAGGTGTCCCCAGCCTACCTCTTGCCCACCCCCAGCCTGCTGGCTCTCTGTGGGTGTTGGAGGGAGGCCTGATGTGGTGCCAGTATTGCTCAGCAGCAGACACAACACTGGTGTGATACCAGTGCTGTTCTAGCTACAAGTGCAGAGCACATCACTGTATGGGCTGCTGCAGGGAAAGTTATCTCCATCTCAGACCCAGTACAATTCCCCCACCAAGCAGTGCAAGAAAGATGGGGAATGGGGGATGTGGTCACTCTAGTGGTTTCTTTCTGCTGTATCCTCCTCCTTACACTTTTACCCTGTTCTCTATCGGCTGCAGGAGAATCCCAGCTCCAGTGCCTGGAACATCTCCTCCCCCGCTTCTTTTATCTGTGTTCACAGGATTGACACTCCCCCCTGCCAAGTTGTGCAGCATTTTGACCTTTCCTATATCTGAGGTTCCACCACTTTGGCTGCTGGGCCAAGCCATGCCCTGAGGTGGGGCCATTGAAGCTGGCTGTATCTGGCATGGGGCAGCCCCAGTCTCTTCTTACAGAGGTTGCCCCTGCAGCCCCCACCTGCCAACACTTTGTCACCTGCATTCAGTATGCTAAAAATCATTGGAATTTCTTTATTGTCAAATGTAGTACAATTTTGAAATAGTACATAAAAGTTTCCAAATGTGGCATCTACATTTTATTTACATCCTCCTCAGCTCACCTTGCCTTCAGAAGTCCTTTCAGTTAATAGACAATGTAGACCAAAAAAAAAAGATACCTCATGGATACCATTGAGCTTTGGCCCATACCCCATCACCTCAGCCCTCTGAAGTGTTGCCTAATGTCTACTTCAATTCTTCCTCATTAGATAATAATAATAATAATAATAATAATAATAATAATAATAATAATAATAATAATAATAAAATGTTACATTTCAGAGAGAGAACAAGAACAAGCATCGCGAATTACCTAAAGAGATTATTTTCCCCAGAAATTTTGTCTGTTTGCTTTGGTCCTCCACTTTCCACTTGGGGCGGGAGAAAAGAGCAAAGTAAGAAGTTGAAACTCGGTTTAGTGGGAGAAGATGGCGCAATAATGTTATGAAAAGGTTTGGATTCCTCTGAGGCTCTATGTGAGGACTCTGTAAGCCAGCTGTTCTGCAAAAGTGGAAACTGAAAATGATAAAGGCAGCATACTTTTGCTAGCATTTAATTTATAAGGATCACTTTAATTGGAAATTTAACAGAAAAGTTCATAATAATTTGATGCTGCCAAATAATATGTTGATTGCAATTCAAGCTAATGTAACTTCAGAAAATTAAAGGATAGCTTTAGAGCATTCTTTTGATTCTTCATGTATTGATGTTCAGTTAGGTTACTGATCATCACAAACATTCACTACAGTTTTATTAAATAGCTTATTTATTTATTTATACTGATGAATGAATTAGCTACAATCCAAATGATAATTCAAACAGCTCTAACCATTTAAAAGGATATAAATTGTTTTATTAATTCACAAAGACAGGATATTGAAAATAAGGTTCAATTCTTCCACACATAGTGGAGTACTGTGGTGTTATGGTGCCTAATAATATTATATTTTATGTTGTGTGGTATTTTAATGCTATAATCTCCATTTTTATATGTAATTATATCTCTTTATCTTACAATATATATATATATACACATATATTAATTTCTGTAAGAGATTCTGTAAGAAATGTTGCCACCTCCCTGCAGGATACACTGGAACAGGAAGCAGCTTTTCCGGAGTTGATTGTTGTGTGCATTTTTTTATAGTTGTTTTTCAAGAAGCTCTCTATGTTTTGTGACAAAATGAATTTACTTGATCTTAAGTTCTTGTCAGATCTGTTTTATCAGAACATCACCTTCTCTCTAGCTTTGGGAAACACAGGAAGAAGCTTCCTATGTTTCTTACTTCATCCTGTTGAAGTAAATACATGTAAATAGCTGTACTGTGCATTTCTTTTACAAAATAACACATTGCAAAGAAACAAATAGGATTTATGAAAATATCTCAGTTGTTTAAAAGTATTTTGATATACTCACTGCTTATTTTATATCATATCAAATATAAATGTTAAAAAGACTGGAAAACAAATATATTTTCCTTCAACTTTGGAGACTGAATCTAATAAAATTTTAACTAATGAAAATACTTTGGATCAGATTCTGATAAAAAAAAAAAACCATTAATAACTACAAGTGCAATGAGAATTAGGATCTAGTTTTCCCTATTTTCTTCAAATTGCCCTGCTTGACTGAGTGTTTAGCTAAAATTCAGTTTTCACTAGGAAGAAAGAATAAATAATAACAGCTGAGTATATGAGGCAGTTCTGTTTATTGACAAAGAATTGATCTCTGTTCTCCAGTACTCTCACCTTCCTTTTTTTGGTAGTTTCCTGTTCCCTTCAAGCCTCCAGCTTGAAGGAGTCAGCTGGTCAAGTGGCAGCAATGGATGATTCAGACACAAACATTTGTTATAGATTGTGGTGGATTGACCTTGACCAGGAGGCAAACACACACCTGCCTTTCACTCACCATCCTCTCCTTGTGGAAGAAAAATAGAAGGAAGGTGAAAAGACTCATGGACCAAGAAAATGATAATTTCATAACAAAAGCAAAATCTGTTTTCACAAACAAAACAAAAAGAGAAATTAATTCATTACCTCCCATCTGCAGTCTAGCCACTTCCTGGGAAGTGGGCCCTCATCACACAGCAGTTGCTTGGGAAGACAAACAACATAACCATGTATGTTCCCACTTCCTCCTTCATTCCCTAAGTTTTTATTTGAGTTTGATGTTATATGTCATATTGAATATTCCTTTGGTCAGTTTGGGTACACTGTCTTGGCTATGGCCACTTCCCTCCTCTTACTGACCCCAGCCTACTGATTTTGGGGGCTGGACGAGACAAAGAGAAGATCTTGGAACAGTGCTAGCTCTGTTCATCAATAGCCAAAACAGTGATGTATTATCAATACTGTTACTATTTTAGTAAAAAATGCAAAACATACCACAGTGCAGGCTAATATGAAGAAAGTTAGCTCATCCCAGCCAGACCCAGTACACAGGAATGCAATAAGCAATATATATTGAAAAAATACTGATAAATTGCTTGATAAGAAGTATATTGGCAGCTGGCTGCTGTCTTGTGGCATAGATAAGAGGTTGAGTTATAACTGATTTTTCCTGTCTATGGACACAGATTCAGATCTTCACCTTGTGTCCAGCTCCTGGTTTTCATAATATTCTTAGAAATCTTTGAGCCCTTGTCTGAAATTACTGAATTGGCATAAAATTTGATTTGATAGGAGATGCTAAGATGAAAGTCAAACATATCTCTCAACAGAGAAGTCTGGCTTTTGGGAGTTCCGGGCAGCTCTCCTTTCTCTTCTAAAATTTTCAGTTATACCACACAATGTGTTAAAATTGACCACAAAAAAAAACAAAGCAAACAACTATATGATTAAGCTTATTGATGGTACAAAAAGAAAAATAAGAGCAGTACACAAGACAAAAGAAAGTGCTGCAGATATTCCAAGTTCTCATGCTAGAACACCAAGGCACAACCCCATAATCTCTGATATCATGCTATCCAAACTAATATACAAGTTCTCTCTGCTCTTCTGAAACAAAGAACAAGGTAGAAGTTTGAGCACTTAGGAATGCAAACCAATAGGCATGGAGAGGACCTCCTGGGTTTTTAATCCTGTCTTGTGAAATTTCAAATGCAAAATAAAGAAGCTTTTTGTAAAGTATCTGAAGCTTTTCTAAGTATCTGAACGTTGTCTGTATGGATAAATTAGATCATAGAATCATAGAATGGCTTGGGTTGGAAGGGACCTCAAAGATTTCCAACCCCCCTTCCATGGGCCACCCACTAGATCAGGTTGCCCAGGGCCTTGTCCAACCTCTTTTTTGAACACCTCCAGAGATGGGGCATCCACAATTTTTCTGGGCAGAACTCATATAAATATATCATACAAAACACCATATTAAGTCTCTGTGTCTGTCTATTGACTATAGAAGGGTCAAGATTAAGTTGCTCAGAACTTTGCATTTAACTTTATGATACTTAAAATTGGGTAAAATAAATACACCTTAAGAGATGAGTGTGGAAGAGCCAATAAAACAATTACATAACAGCAAAATCCTCAGAAACTCTCAATATCTTAAATAAAGTTAAAATATAAAGACCATGAAACCCCATAAGTCTCTAATGACATACAGGAAGATGAAAGATCAAGGTTGATCTAGGTCCATTAAAGAATTTATGAAATTAAATTCTTTGTGGTTTTATGTAAAGATCTTACACACATACACCACAAATGAATGATGGAATTCCTCCTAGTTTTTGATTAGTCTTGAAAAAAATTACATTCTGACCTCTGGATGGATAATCAATTTAATCCAGAGTTTGAACAGGCAACCCATCTGGGTGGTTAACTATGTATAATGCAATAAAATACACAACTTGCCAAAAAAAAACCTAATACTATAGATTTCAATATCTTTTCCAACTGTACAGAGGCACTAAAACACAGTTTCACAAAATATTCTTGTCACCAGTTACCCAGTAAAGGGTAAGGTAGTTTGGCAGGACCTAAAGCCCCTTGTGTTCCAGCTTGTCCTCAGATATCAGAGAGGCTGGGGGCATTTGGACTTAGATTCTGAGTGATGCCCAATTCAGCACTAGAAGTCCAGTCTCATTCACTATATTATCACAGATGCACAAATAGCACAATATTGCAGTTCTGTAAGTCCAGTCACATTAATCATGATCATGAATGCACAAATAGCACAATATACTTTCAATCTAGCAAATGACTGGTGAAGCTTATTGAAGCAACAAGATTACAGATTCTTTTGGATTGCTAGTGATAAATACACTGTCTGAAAAGCATGTTCAAATACCAAGAATATGACAAACACAACCAACTACGCATGTGCAAACTTATGAAACAATTCTATAGCGAATGTTAGGTTTCCCGGGGAAGCACTCAGTATAACTGAGAGCTCGAATCTTACTCAATAGGCATCCCTATGATCAATAGCATCCCTATGAGGGGGAAAAAGTTCAGCCAGTCGACTGGATTTCAAGGCAGGATTTTTCCTGCCTTGATATATCCCCTCTCAATGTAGTTATAAAAAGTCATTATATTGCCTCTTAACCTTCTGTGGCTAGGCTAAACAAGCAGTGCTCTCCTTAATCTCGTTTTGTAAAATAAATATTCTGTTCCTTTATTCATATCCTTTCTCTGAAACCGGTCCAATTTAAACTAATTATTCCTGAGAAAAGTGATTAAGGATGTAAACAATATTCCAGATGAGGTCTTGCTGGTGTCCTGCATAGTGGTATTTACATTCTCCTCTCTCTTAGAAGAGAGGTTCACTCAATGTCTTCTACAATAGCGTAAGCTTTGCTTCATAACTACATTACCTGACACTTCATATTCACCCCCAACAAATATACCCACTTTTTTTTTTTCCCATTTCATCATATCAGATTGAAAATGTCCCTTTTATAGCAATTTTTTATTATTAATATGCCAGTGAATATTGCAGTATTAAATCTCGTGTAATTTGTGTGATTTTTGTTCTTAAGATGATCAAATCTTCTTGATGTGGTCTCAACATATTGTTGCTTATATATTTCCCAAGCATACATAGTTTTTACCGCTATATCATTGTGGTAGTTTTATCTTGCTGGGCAGCTGAACTCCACCTCAACTGGTCTCTCACTTCCATTCCTTAGAATAAGAGGGGGAGAAGAAAGTGTGCTGGAAAGAAAAAAACTCCTGTGTTGAGATAAGGACAATTTAATTAAATGGAAAAGAAAGAGGAGGGAATAAGGTTGCGTGGAAGCACAGAGAGAGAGAGAGAGAAAATGAATTACTCTCTGCTTCCCATCAGTGAGTGATGCTCAGCCACATCCTGGGAAGCAGGGCCTCAATAACTTTATCAGTTGTTTGGGAGGATAGACGTCTTCATAATGAGACCCCTCCCTCTTTTTTCCCTTGTCCACCTTTTATTGCTGAGTGCAATATGACACCCTATGGTATGGAATATCCCTTTAGTTGGTTTAGGTCAGTTGCTCTGGTGATGTCTCCTCCCCACCTCTTGCCCACCCCTAGATGCTGGCTTTTGGGGTTGGGGGAGGGGAGGGAGTGGAGGAGGTGTTGTTGAAGAGAGTCTTGATGCTGTGCCATTATTACTCAGCAATAGGCAAAACACTTGTGTTACACCAGTGTTGTTCTATCTACAAGCTGCTGCAGGGAAAGTTAACTCCATCCCAGCCAGATCCAGGACAGCCATAAGCAAACGGTCACTTCCACGGCTTTGTCTGAGACATCTTTTCTCCAGCCTGTTTAGTATAGCCAGGGTTAATCTCCCTTCTAAGAATTTTCTTTCACACCTTGTGTTAATCACTGTCATCATGTTCAATACTATTTTCCCTTTGAGGAATCTTATCAGATATTTAGCTTAAATCTGAATAGATTAGCTTTATTTTATTAGCCTCTCTAGGAAGTTAGTTATCTAAAAAGATATTAAGTTAGTCTGACAAAATCCATGAGATAAAACCCTTTTGTAATGCAAGTTCCATTTACATCTATGCAACTAATTAGCCCTTGTTCAAAATCTGCTATAGTGCTTTGCATTGAATTATAATCAAACTAACTACTTGGATCATGTTCTTTCTCCACTGCTTTTTATCTTGCTACTACATTTGTACCTCTCCAAATTTAGTACTACAAGATTTATGGATTATTTTTAAATGGTTTCTATGAGATTTGCAACACTATGCACTAATTCATTCAGTAGGCTTAGATAGATTTTATCAAGACCTTTAATACTTTCACACTTAGACATCAGTTTTGCTTCTAACTTCTGTATTGCAATTTGTATCATGATCCTGTCATTTGCAGCAGATAATGTATATTACGCTCACACTGACCCTTCAATTAAACAAAGCAAAACACTGAGGATCGGATAAATTAGTAAATTTGGCCATTTCTAGATCATCCTTGCTGCTTTCTTATCCTGAGTATACAGCAGTCTCCTTCTTTTCTAGTTTCCCCTCTTTACATAAAGAATAATGTGTAAATCTTAATGTAAAAAAAGATCTTTATCTTTTAGTTACCTGTGCTGGTAGTGCTCTTTAACCTCTGAAACATTGCATTTTTTTTTCTTCTGCATTTTTTACTTTTTCCTTGTTCTTTTTGTCTCTGTTCCTATTAAATCCTTTTTCACATGATTATTTATATTGAAAAGCTCTTTCATACAAATATTTAGTTTGCTCTTTTTTTGTGTTTTGCTCTAGTTGTGTTGGCACATTTTACTAAAGGGTTCCTCCAGGTCTTTCTCTGAATTCAAATCTTTAATTTTATCAAACCAATCAACCTAATAAATTTGTTTACCAGCATCCTAAAGTTTATCTTTCTAAAATCCCAAGGATTATTTCTAGACTTATTTCTGTCTATCTTGCTATTAACATAAGCTGAATCTGTTTATTGTTGCTGAATCATATTTAACTTACTGCGGGGATACTGTTCTTATGAACAGCTTCATGATGGTATGGTTGTTCAGTTATAGTTTAATATTACCTTGTTAACTGAGTTCCTCACTTTCTTAGTTGTGCCATTTGTACAAGTGTACAAATAGTTCCTGTCTCTCTATCACAGCCAAAATGAATAGATGGAACTCTTGATTTTTTATTTAATTATTATTGTTTTTTTAATTTCATTTGTAGTATTGGGCCATTGGATCTTCTATGCCACTTAATTTTTAGCTTGCTCTAAATTGTTCATAATGGCTCTAAGTTTTCTCTAGGATCTCAGAGGATAATCCACTCCAAGAGATTTTCCCAAGGGGACTGTATCTCATTTGACTTCTACACTGTGCAAGGCTTTAATGCTTAGCTCTCTCTCAAACAATGCATGTATTTTCCATCCTCAGACCACTATGCGCCATACATGTTAACTCACACTTTCAGTTCAGTTGCATACTAGAAAAACAGCATTCCCATGGGGAGCTGGCTTTCCCAATGGAAGCTTGCCTTAAATAACCAAGACAGTTTAGGGCTAATACAGATGAACTTTTGCACTAATTTCTTTAAATTTTTGCTTTAAATAAAATTGTTAAAACAAAAATGCTAATCTATTTTTGGTAAAAAAAAAAAGTGGTGTCAGAATAGTCTTTCATTTTCTCACAACCTAGATAAAATCCCCCATATGATATTTAATGTATAAATAAAAGGAACATTTTTATCTTACCACTTGGTAGACTAAAAAGGTATTACAACTAAAAGTCACTGAAGGCCTCAAGCAAGAAATTCTTGAAAACAAAAAAAAATATTTAGGTTTTCTTCAGCAGTTGCAACCACTTATGTTATGTGGGAACCACAGGGTCATGGAATCATATGATAATTCAAGTTGGAAGGGACCTTGGAAGGTCTTTGATCCAGACTTAAAAGCAAGGGATCAGACCAGGTTGCTCAGGATTTTAACAAGGACAGACTTGGAAATTTCCAAGGATGCACCATATCTCGGGGTAAAATGCTCCACTGCTGGACTGCTGTCTTGGCGAACAAGTTATTCCTTAAACCTAATTCAAACATTTTTTTGTTTGTTTTTTGCTTTTGTGCATGTGTGTGGTCACTGACCTTTATCCTCACACCATGCACCTCTGTGAGGAGCTTAGCTTTGCCTCCTAAATAGCCTGACCATAGGCTATAGCCTGCTCAAAACATTTAGTATATGGCAGAAAAATTTGAAAAGACTTATATGGCTTCATGAAATTTCATTCCAAAGTTTTGTATAACAACTTCAGTGAATTTGTACAGAGTCTTGATGTGGTTATTTCACAATGATAGCTAGACTCCACCATGCTGCTCTCTTATTCGTCCTCCTCAAAAGAAGATGTGGAGAAGATAAGAAATAAGTCTCATGGGTTGAAATAAAGAGCAGTTTGATTAACTGAAAAGAAAAAAACAAGCAAAGGCCACGTGGAAGCAAAAGGAGAAAAAAATTATTCTCTGCTTCCCATCAGCAAGAGATGTTGAACCATGTTTTGGGATGCAGGGCCTCAATGCACGTAGTGGTTGCCTGGTGTACTGGGTCTGGCTGGAATGTTAACTTTCCCTGCAGCAGCCCATATAGTGCTGTGCTCTGCACTTGTAGCTGGAACAGCAGTGTTATCACACCAGTATTGTGTCTACTTCTGAGCGGTGCTGGTACAGCATCAGGCCTCTCTCTAACCCTCCTAGGGGGTGGGCAAAAAGTGAGAAGAGAAACATCACCAGGGCAGCTGACTAAACCAACCAAAGGGATATTCCATACCATGTGATGTCACACTCAGCAATAAAAGGTGGAAACAGGAGGAAGAGAGAAGGGGTGGTCTCTCGTTGTGAAAACATCAGTCCTCCTCCCGAACACTGGCTACATGTGTTGAGGCCCTGCTTCAAGGACGTGGTCAATCATCGCTCATTTGTGGAAAGTAGAGAGTAATTTCTTTCCTCTGCACTTCCACATAGCCTTCATTTGTTTTATTTTTTTTTTATTTTCCCTTTCCCCCTCCCCTTTTTATTTCCCTTTAGTTAAATTGTTTAGTTCATAATAATCTTTCTTTAATTATTATTATTATTTCCCTTTAATTAAATTATCCTTATCTCAACCCGGGAGTTGTCCTTTGCTTTACTTCTCCTCCTCATCTAAGGAGGAGGAGTGAGAGAGTGGTTGTGGTGTTTTGCTGCCCAGCATGGTAAAACCACCACACCTGGAAAAGACAGACACTTGAATAATGAGAGTCCGTCACTTCTTCTTCCCCTTTTCTAGCTTTTTTTGCTGAGTGTGACATCATATGGCATGGAATATCATTATTGTCAGTTTAAGTCAGCTACCATGGTGATGTCACCTCCCCACCTCTTTCTCAACCCCAGCCTATGTACTTTTGGGGAGTGGAGGGAGGGTATTTGGAAAGACAGCCTTGATGCTGTCTATTGCCAGCACTGTTCAGCAATAAAAAAAAACATCAG
Organism: Anas acuta; assembly: GCF_963932015.1. Taxonomy (NCBI): domain Eukaryota; kingdom Metazoa; phylum Chordata; class Aves; order Anseriformes; family Anatidae; genus Anas; species Anas acuta. Next base: position 96,167,246 of record NC_088981.1, read on the forward strand.
TGTGATACCAGTGATGTTCTAGCTACAAGTGCAGAGCACAGCACTGCATGGGGTGTTGTGCAGAAAGTTAACTCCATCCCAGCCAGACCCAGTACACTTCAACAAATATCTGTTTACAGTTAAATCATTTTTTTATTATCTCAAATTCTGCATTAAATTTAAACAAAATCCCTAACGTCAGAAGTTGCCTACTCATTTTTTTCCTATCAGTGTAATGGTTTAGGCTGGTAGGTAGGTAAGCACCGTACAGCCATGTGTTCACTTATTCATGTGGGTTGGGGGAGAGTATTAAAAAAAATAAAAGTAAAACCAGTGGGTTGAGATAACAATGGTAATTTGACAGAAAAGAAGGGGAAATTAATAATAGTAATATACAAAATAAATAATGTATAATAAAATTGCTTACCACCCGCTGAGCGATGACCAGCCAATCCCTGAGAATTGACCACACCTTTGCACAACTCTCCCCAGTTTTTATTATTCCAAATGATGTCATAATGTATGGAATATCCCTTTGTCAATTGGGGTCAGCTGTCCAGGTTCTGTTCCCTCCCTGCTTCTCGTGCACCCCCAGACTCCTTACTGGAAAGGCAGTATGAGAAGCTGAAAAGTCCTCGCTTCTGTGTAAGCACTGCTCTGCAACAACTAAAACAACAGTGTGTAATCAGCAATTTTATTTTATTTTTTATTTTTTTCTAAATCTAAACCACAACATCATACCAGACAATATAAAGAAAAGTAGAAATATCTCAGCCCAAACAAGGATAACCAGTTAGGATGGGAGCAAGTGCAGTGGCACCTTATTACATGAGTCCTGGAAACCAGGTTTGCATGTCCTTGAAAAGTCACTGCTTAATACCAAGGAATTCAGAATAGTTTTATGTTTTAGGTAGTAACTTATTGGCGTGCTTGGTTTCCTTTATAATTTTCTCCAACACCTAGAACAAGAATTCATTAAAGTATTTTAAATGCTCAGTATTCAGTAAGGCTTTCATTTGGCAATACTTCTTATTTCATTTTCCTTTAGCTGTTAAGAGATTTTCTAAAGAAAACTTCTTGTTTGACAGTCTTTTAGATGGTAATAAAGATGGTAATAACTTGCCTTTCTGTGAAAATGAGAAAATGTTACAGTAGAAAATATTAGACTATAGGTCTTGAAAGGTCATCTAGTTCCTGCCCTGAGGCAGAATCAGCTCTTCCCAATGGTAAGCTGAGAAGGTCAAAAGCTGTTTTTATTGCTGTCCTGGTTGAATTCAGATCTTCTTATGCTCAAGATGAAATAAGACAAATTACACAGAAGTCTGCAGAAAAGAACAGCATGCACAACAGGCAGTTTGAGCTGCTCCTCTAAGACCCTCCAAACTCACAGAAACATCTGACTGTATAAGAGACTGCTTTTTAGCTGCTCTTTCCCTGTGGCTCACAGCAGCTCTGTGATAAAGATAGTCTTGCTTCACTAAACTGGTTTTCTTTATCAAAGGTTAAAAAAAAAAAAAAAAAAAAAAAAAAAGACAGAAACAGAAAGGTAGAAAACAATAAAGTAGAGAAACAAAGCACATAAAAATGTTTGTAACAACATGAAGACAATTTTTATGCTCTAAATTATGTCCAAGATCTTGCCAAAGCCAGTGAAGACAGCAATATATATATGAATAGTGTGACTTTGCTTTTATTCAGGGTGTTTGTGAGACCAAGGATGCTGAAGATCAAATAACTGAGATGACTGAGTGAGTGGAGAGTGAAAGGACTGAGGTGAGCTACCAGCTTTCCCCATAAAGACACTTTTTAAAGACTTCATAAAGGAGCAAGAGATGAAAAAGCTCTGCATCTTGGTATTTTATTGAAAGTGCATTCTGGGGAAATTTTTAACATATCACTTTTAGGTACACTGATTTTTGCTCCCCTATTTTTCAGATTTATGATAATATTTCAGCTTAGCCATTTTTTTATCAGATTTTTTTTTCTACTATTATTATTTTCTATTTCTGTTTTGACTATTACAATTTCTTGTAAAAACCAAAGTTATACTTTTATTACTGTGATCTTTGTACTTTTCATTTTAAAGTTACTTTTATGAACATCAACAAGAATATTCAGAACTGTGGTGAAAAAAATAGACTTTATTATTGTTAACTAAAACAGATGATATAAAGGCTTAGCTTGAGTTATAAAACTCAAAGTATCAATGACAAATTAAAGTAAGAGCAAATGGAGAAATGCTATATGTATTCAGTAAATTGTGCGAAGCAGTATATAAAAACTGTCACATGCTTAAAGCTTCATTTAAGGTTTCCTTTTTGAAAATGATGTCTTACTGCAAAATTTTCATGTGAGAGAAACAGCAATCTTTACTTATCCTCATGTGTATGTAGAAAATCACTAACAATCAGTGACAATGTAGACAATCACATACTTAAAGATATAAACATCATTGATACATTGCAAGACAAATCATAATCCCTTTCATTACCTCGTTTCTTTAAATGTGTCAATAACTGCTATTAAATAAACCTTAATGCAATCTTAAAGTTAGGAGACAGCAGTAGATGTGGTCTCTCATAAATATGTCCAAGGTGTCATTAATCATATTACTGTGTGTCTTCTCTAGATGTTGATCCCCGTCACCTGATCTACTTAAAAAGGTATAATACAGTCATCACACATGCCACTATTAGTATTTTAGTCTCAAACTGTTCTAGGACATTTTAAACTCACCACTGACTAGAGTGACAGAGCCCAGCTCTAGAGGGAAGAACTGACAGTGGCGTTTAGTTTCTGCTGCTACCAGAATGTTTAGAGTATAAAGTTTAAAGTAATAACATCCAATTAGAAAGCAAGAGGAAAATCATGCAGAATTAATTCCTGATATTGAAAAATCATTTTACTATTTTCAGATAGAACAGAATATTTTATTACTAGAATTACTGACTTTGCAATACCTACTGAATAGCAACTCATTATTAACAAGGTTAATATTAAATCTCAGATACATAAAATGAGGATTAAAAGATAAAAACATGGTTGGTAGGGTTGTTGTCATGATTTTTGTGGTATCATAAGTGTGTTGTTTCTACACTTTTCCATTTCCTCCTAAAGCATGAAGTATATAATCAAAGAAAACCCAGTGTATGCAATGGTGTGATCTAAAGAGCTACAGAAAACTGTTCATGGAAGAGATGTCTTTGATTAGGACAGCCCCCAAAATAATTTATTATTCTTTTAACACATTTTACATATTACGTAATTCCTTTCTCAAGTTTTAGATTTGAGAATTTCCCCTTCCAGATTACCACAAGGATGAGAGACAAACACCAAGTAGGTTTCCTCCTCTTATCTATCAGTCCGATATATATATACGGACTATATATAGTCCGATGCAAGAATTTATCCCAGTGTGTGGTGACATGATCTGAGAGGCAATCAATGTTCAAAATTTGCTTCAAAACAAACAAATCAGCCAAAGAAAAACACAAGTCACTAATCTTTCACATAGTCAAGGAAAATGCTGAAAAGATTCACTAATAGTAATTTTAAAATTAGCTGTCCCCCAAAAAACTTGAATGGAAAGATCTGTAAGAGATTTCTGGCCCACTAGTGTTAACAGAAGAAAGGAAGCTATTGAGTCAATACTCAAAATAATATAAAAACAAAACAAACAAAACAAAAGGCTCTGACCTACTAGCTAGAAGTTGACTAATTTGAATTAAATCCTTATGGAAATAAAGGGAAATTGATAAAGAATTAAATAATTAAAGGAAGAGTTTCATTTGAATGTTTTATAGATCTTGTCAAACATACTTGTTTTCTTTGTATGACAAAATTAAAAATTGGTTACTGAAAAGATATAATGCACTTAAGCTTTCAGAATACATTCAATCTTATCTTTACATGTTATCATGATTAAGAATTATTTTAAGTATCAATGAAGAACATGTTCAAATAGTTTTCAAATTCGATAGTGTACAGTTCATGTAATGCCCTACCATTTCTGATAGCGTCTCACTAATATTGATGATTAAAGTTATTATTGATATTATCTTACTATTATTGATGACTAATATACCTGATAAAGTTCAGCTGTGGTATAAATTATTTGAAATAAATATGACATAAATATCTGATGATGCTTTCAGAAAATATAGGTATTATTGGAAAAATAAAAGGTAAAGGACAGCCAAAATGTATTAACTGCCCAGTGGTTCAGCCATAAATTGTGGGCACTGCTAAATGAGGTGGGTGCCTTGGTGACAGCAGATACAGAGAAGGCAGTTACTGAATGCCTTCTTTGCTTCTGTCTTCACTACTAAGACTAGCCCCCGTGTACTACCAAGCCTGGAAACGAGAGAGAAAACCTGGAAAAAGGAAGACTTTCCCCTGGTTGAAAAGTGTTGGGTTCGAGGTTATTTAGGAAAGCTAGACACCCACAAATCTATGGGCCCCAATGGAATGCACCCGAGGGTGCTGAGGTTTATTTTTTATTTTATATTTTTCACTGCTATGAATGCTTAAATGTCTTTATTTCTGCTTTCTAGGTGTGCAAGAGATCTCACTGTGAAATGCTAGCTCTCTGGCTATGTAAATGCCTATGTTTCTTCCTACTTTTATGTAACATAGAGCCTTAACTTGTTTAAAATGCTTTGGGCTAAGGTGCTTGCATCTGGAGTGTTCAGTAGCTCAGTTGTACCAGGCAGATGAGATGTTCTGTCTGTGCAAAGCAGACACAAGGGAAACATTTCAAAAAGGTTTGCTACATAAAGTCCTTCAAGCCTGCTTTCAAAAGCAGTTTGCACTTCTTCAGTGCTTGTTGTCACATCCCTACTGGAACACAAAATGCCTGTGGGAACTGTGTGAAAATATGGAGCTCTTTTTCCTTTACAAACATAGCTATTCACATAAAATTAAGTCCATGGAGTGTTACTATGTGCCGTAGTCAACAGTTTAACCACAATAGTCAAACAGACTCTGTATGCGTCCTTCTATTAGCCAAGGATTTATATTTGTTTTGGAATAAGACTTGATTAATGTTCACGTTCCCTAAGCACGCATTCAGAACAAGTTAGGATCTCAAGCATATCACCAAGAGAAGTTCAGGCAAAGACAGGGCACTGCAATCAGCCTAAGATGCTGCAGAAGGTCAGCCACAGACAATGCCAAGCATGTTACAGCTCAGCCCACAATCTCTATTCCAGGGAAGGTTTTTCTTAAACCTGTTGGAGAGAATAGAACTACACCAAGGTTCAAAACAACAAATTATATATATAGATAGATCATGGGGTATTATACATAAATCCCTGCTTTCAAGCTTTCTTATATCATAATGAAGATATGGTACCACCAAGACCTTCCTAACCATCATCAAACATGCCCTGTCAAAGAAAAAAAAAAAAGTTGTAAGCTAAAATAAACAAAAATCCCTCTCTCTGTTGATTTTCTTGACCAAATACCAGCTATTCCTCTCACCTGAAATATGAGTTAACAAGTTAACTTGTGTTACAGGGGCAATTTGACCAACTACTCAGTACACAGGGGTTACATAATGCAGAACTTATGTGAAGAACCATGGAATGAAGTTGAATAATGAGGAGGAAGGAGGAAAAAATAGAAAAAAAAAAAGAAGTGGAAAAGAATTATTAAGAGGACAATATATTCTTCTGAACTGTAGCTTCATTCCAATTTATCATTCAGAAATTCTTTTGGCATAAGGGTATACAACTCCTCCCTTACTACCTGGAAGAAATTATCACAGACCTTGTGGATATTCTGTTTATCTGGATAGCAGCGTAGGACATATCTAAGGCAAATTAACTTTATTTTTTATTAAATTACATGGAGGTAAAAAAGTAAATATTTTAATTGTCACATGCACTGAAGAAAGGGAGAACAAAATCAAAATTGCAATGTGATGAATAATATGCTTCCATTAACTATTTTTATAGGAAATTTAGATATATATATATATATGTATATATATGATATATATATACATATATATATATATATCATGATATAGGGAATTGGAGATTTATATTTTTATAATGTTTTTTTTTGGACAGAATTTCTCCATATTAAGCAGTGAATTCTACAATGCAAATTGAGAATTTTAAGACACTGTATCCCACACTGCCTTTCACTATAGTATGTAGTGCAACCTAAAATAAAAAGCTTGCTGATTTCAGAGAGAGAGAGAGAAAAGGCTCTAATCACCAGCAAATTACGGTTTCACACATAAAATAAATAATAAGAAAGAACCACAGACTTGGTGCTAGATGCAGTGGATGAAAATCCACTTTGTATGCCATACAGGGCATCCTGGATGGTCATAAATGTCTTTTTCTATCCAAAAATCTATGTGCAAAAATAAAGATAGCTCATTAACTGAATACACTGACATTTCCAGACAGAACAATATACATGTGACAATGGTTATTATGTTAGGCCAGGACACAGATCACCTCTTCATTTACTCTGTAAAATAGGATTTTCAGAAATTTTTCCTTTTCCAAACATTACAGTGGTGAATGTGAGTGATATGAAAACAAGGTGAAAAGCTTTCAAAGGTTATGGATCTAAACATAAATAGATATTCTATTAAATAGACATGAATACATATTCCTTTATTTATTTATTTATTTTGAGGGAGGGGGGAAATTTTCAACTGCTTACATTGTACTTAAATAAAACTGTAAGTCTACATCTCTTCTCTTGCATTACAGATTATCTACTCTAATCCCCCTGCTCCCCCTAGATTTTTCATCTTTCACAAAGAGAAAAATATTTTATATTAAATTTTTCTGTTCCCTCTGTCAGGTGTGTCCTGACACCAGAATATCTTCATCAGATGCTCCTCAGACAAATCTGTTTCACAACCACATTCATGGGGTCCAGAAGTGGAAAACCAGTTTGCCTGCAGCAGGAACCATCTCCCTGCATATCCCATTAAAACAATTAATCAAACTTGAATGATTTTTCCATGCTAGAATGCAGGAATTTCTCCCATCATCTTTTGTGGTTCAGAAGGAAAGAAAAACACACAAGGTGTGACAGTCATACATTCTGAACACCTAATAAACACAAACCACAGCAGGACATAAACATCAAATCATCCCAAATCATCATCAAAACAGCTTACATTTGTGACTTGCATTTCATCCTCAAAGATGGATTCTTCTGCTATCAGACAGGTGCTATTAAACACTGCCACCACCAGAGCAACACAGACTACATGGATAACTGTCCTAACTGAAACCAGGACCCAGCCTCTGAGCCATACAGACATATCTCTGATGGAGTCCAGTGTGAAAAGGGGGAGGGAAATCTTTGAGATGTCCTCAGGAAAAGGACATAACATCAACACTGAAGGTTAGCCTTACCACTTAGATCTGATTTCTTGCACTAGTTCAATGCACTCAATCTCTGATGAGACAAGGTGCAACCACACTCACATCAGGGCAACCCCCAGGCTGCCCAGGAAGGGAATGTGGTGTTCTTATCAATGCAAAACAGGCTTTCCAGCTTTCTCCATTTTGTCTTTTGTATTATGGAGGAGTGCCTGATGCCTCTTAAATACTTTTTGAAAAAACACAACAGAATGTCTTATGTTTTGAGAAGATAACTTTTGATGAAGACAACCCAAATCACAAATATGATATCAAAAATATGGGCAGCATTCATCAATTATGAAAAAGTGCTATCTTCATTTTCTCATTTGGTGAAAATAGTTTGGACTTGGCAAAGTGTTACTTTGGTTAACTCTTTAACATGTTTGTTAACTGTTTAACATATTTGGTTAACCTGTTAACTTTTATTTTTGGCTTTCTGGTTTCCACAAATCAAATACTCTGTACTTGATGTGCTCTAAAGTAAAAGTACAACACAGTTGCTAAAAAGTTGGCATTACTGTTCATTTTGCTTACTGCTTTTCTTTCAAGATTTGAAACACATGCACCCATCTCCCTGACCTCAACTATAATATCTGTTTGTAGTTGCAGTGGGTGGTTGCAAAGCTGTAGGAGGACTTCCAGAAGAGAGCCCTCCCAACACTGGCAACACACTGATGGACTTTCAGGAGAATGTCTCCTTGAAAGAAAAAATGGCTCTCTACCAGGCTGCTGTGTCCAAGGCAGAGAGCACCAACTGCTTTTCCAATGTAAGATATCAATGTCTCTTTATCTTCTTAATTCTACCTTTACTTTGCACAGGGACAGATCATAACTGTCATTATTTCTACAAGCAAGCTATCAGATGGATCATAGAGTGGATCAAAATTTAAATCCAAAATTAGGAAATGGTTATCCTATTCGCTCATGATGACAAAACAAGGCAGTTTCTTTATCACAACAACTATTCTCTATCGCCAAATAATAAAATCACATTCAGGAGAGCAATGAATTTAGAACTCTTGCTGCTCAAACTGAAGAATTTGAAATTACCACATTATAAAACAGTTCAGGTATGGGTGCTCAGGTATCCTAGAAGCCACCTAGGGGAAGCAGCGACCAGCCACACTCACCTTCTGAGTCCAGGTGCAGGCAATTCCTGTTTACCGGCTTCTTTATTTCCTAATTGCCCTTGTGTACTCAGAGCAGATTTTTGCAGTTCTTCAGGCCAAGAAGGTTCCAATGTCCTCTTCTTGATGCTGCCAACAATACTGCCATTAGCTCTCTCTCCCCAAAAGGAACGACTGTAGGAAGCCTGACCCAACAGAACCATATTAAGAATATATGAACTGCTTTGTTTATGCTCTAGACCACTTTGCCCTTTCTCATTGAAATGCATGCTACATCTTACTGCAAATGGAAAACACCTGGCCTTATTTGATCACATGACTTCAAAGGAAATCAAGTCCTGCACTGTGCCTGGTGGCCTGGCTGTAGTGAGGAAACAGTTTGAGAATGGGCAGATGACCCCTTCAAGGACTACCTTTTCTTGCTCCAAGCACCAGCTCAAATCTTCAAAGGTAAAAATGACATTTTTAATACTAACACATTAGGTCTACCTTGCTGAAGAGCTCAAGGGAAAAATGCTATTATTTGCCTTATTTTGGGATTCACGATCCCTGGAGGTGTTCAAGGAAAGGCTGGACTTGGTGCTTAGGGGTATGGTTTAGTGGGTGTCAATGGTGGTGGGGGGATGGTTGGACCAGATGATCTTGGAGGTCTTTTCCAACCTTAGTGATTCTATGATACTGTGATCCCCTACGATTCTCCTTAAACAGAGTAGACATGGGAAAATTTGCAACCCATTTTCTTTTCAGCTTCCTAGGGTGTTAACTCTATACCTTCTCATGTTGTGTGGCTCTCTCAGCTGTTACACAGACACAGCTTGCACAAGTATGTCGTGCTCTGACTTGCCCTCCTCGAACCTAGCCTAACTTTGTCCAAATTTCTTGGTACATGGGATCCTTGTGGCACTTGTAACCCATTAAATCATCACAGTACACTGCCATAAAGGAACTGTTTGGGCCTACGCCTCTTAATGTAGAATTGTTTTGTGATGTCCCTTCACAGGCAGAAACAAAAATCCAGATTACTGTTAGCAGTACCAGGGAAGCTGAGTGTAGTAGAACAACCTCCAAAAAGGCCTAGTGGAAGCCTTTCAAACTCAAGAGGTAACTTTATCAATTAATAATTATGTCATTTGGCACGTATACTGAGATGCTGATCCTTATTTGCTTTGCCTCTTACTCCAGCACTACTTGGTACAACAAGATCTTGATATTCTGCCAATAGCCGCCCTCTTTTGGCAGTGCATAACGATGGTTTTAGGATGGTGTCCCATACAGTGTTGTTTGAATGTGGTAATGAATGAGGTTTCCCATTCATATTTCTCTGTGATGTTTCGAAGACAGCAGCAGAAATATGGAAAATTCTTACATGTTGCTCTAAATCCTGACGTAAATTGAAGGGCTCGTGCACAGGTTTCTCTTGGGGAGCAAGTAGTATTTAGTAGAGTCTGTAATTCAGCAAGTACTTCTATGTCACAAACACAATTAAAAATAGAACTCAAACACTTGTGCTTTTCCTTTCCTTCTCTGATGAAGGCAGCCTCTTCTTTCCTTGTTTTCAGTCCCCAAAAGTCTATGTTTTCTGTCATCAGTTTCTCAGATGCGCAGAAACTGTCAACCTAAGGAAAAGTGAAGACAAAAGTCAAAAAGGTGAGGGTTATCTGGACCAGGCAATTCAACTGGCACAGATGAGAGAAGCACTACCCCAGCCCAAAAGCACAATGTCATCTGCTGCTTCCAAAATGAGAGCCATTAATTTGATCATTAAGAAACATGCACACTCTGTAAGATGGCCACATCATCAAGGAGCTGCTGGTCTGCCAGTCCCAAATGTCTTTGAAGGAGAAAATCTAAGGTGTCAAAGAGGTGAAATCTGTTCAGAGGAGATGTTCCCTAAGCTTATGGAGCCACAGATGAGGGAGCCACTCAGACAGCCCAAAAGCAAAATCAATTCTGTGGCTTCCATAATTAAGGCTATCAATGAAATCTGCAGAAATCAAAAACATTCTCAAAGACATCCAAAGCAGGAAAGAGCTACTTTTCTGGCGGAGAGTGTGCAAGGGTTCAAAACTATAAAATCCAACATAAAGAACAAAGACACCAGCTTCACAGTCTGTGTGCTATGCAGTAATGCACAAGTTTAAAATAAAGAGATGAAATTATTTAAAACTAAAAGACTTGTCTAAACTTTTTCTGTCTGTCTCTCTTACTAGGAGTCTCAGCAGTCTTCCGACATCTTTCTTTGGCAAGGACATGTCTGAAAAGAAAAACTAAAAATCACAACTGGGGAAGAGCTCTGGATCTCCAAAGTACCAGTCTGCAGGTCTTGTATGCAGGCTACCATTATGTCCGGATAACAACAATCTGCTGCCCAGGAAGATTAATCTTGGAATTCAGTAGGCACTGTAATACTATGCTCCTCAGAAAATCAGGACATTTGTGATCTGCTTTTCATCCATGGCTTCTTCTGCCATCAGACAGATGCTATTAAACTCTGCCACCACCAGAGCAACATGCAGACTACATGGATACATAGTTGAGACCAGGGGGAAAGGGGGCCACTGTAGAACAATTAATCCAATTGTAAGGTACATAGACCCTGGCTCAGGTTGCTTCCAGTCAGTAGAAAACTACCTGTTACTCCTCAACATCAGAAACTCTGTTTGCAGATGTTAGAATGAACCAAACATTCCAACCTCCTGGCTCCTGCCCCAACAAGAGTCCATCTCCAAGCTCTGGGGAAGTACTAGCTCCTAGAAAAACCAGGTGCACAGGACGGCAAGAGCGCGAACACAAATGGTATGTGAGCATGCATGAGTGAAGGGTGCCCTTTGTTGAGGGCATAACTTCAAATTGTCTTATTGAGGACAGGCTCCCTTCTTATACCATTCACTCGACAGCACTACCTTTCCACTAACTGTTCATTGGTCAACAACTTTGCCCGGCAACAGCAAACAGCTAGCAACTTCCATGTCTTAACAGCTGGAGAACAAGCAGTCTGAGACAGCAAGGCGTCTCCTGAATCACTCTTCTTTGTTCCTTCTAAACTCTTTACGTTCCTTGTGGCCTCGTTGTTAGGAGTCAATGTTATCGCCAACCATGGGGCTTGTCGACCCCCATGGCCACACTCCCACAGTTGTTCACTGTGTTCCCATGGTCCTTCTCTGCAGAATTCCTCTCCAGCAGGTCAGCCCCTCACCTGTATAACGGTTATTCCTCCCCAGGTGCAAGACTACGCTTGCTCTTGTTGAACCTTAACCGGTTCCTCTATGCCCAACTCTCCAGCCTGTCAAGGTCTTGGTAAATAGCAGCACATACTTCCGGTGTGTCAGCTAGTCCTTCCAGCTTGGTATCATCAGCAAACTTTCTGAGGGTGGACTCTTCCTTCGTTCAGATCATTGATGAAGATATTGAACAAAACTGGATGCAGTACCAACCCCTGGGGAGCACTGCTAGTTACATGCCTCCAACTAGACTCTGAACCACTGGTCACAACTCTCTGAGCTCTGCCAGTCAGCCAGTTCTCAATCCATCTCACTGTCTCCTCGTTTATCTGACACCTTCTAAGCTTCATTACAAGGATGTTGTGGGAGACAGTGTCAAAAGCCTTGCTGAAGTCAATACACAAGTTATACAGAATCCGCTATTCTCCCCTCATCTACCCAAGCAGTGATGACATCATAGAAGGTTATGAGGTTGATTAAGCATGATTTTGCCTTGGTGAATCCATGTTGACTAGTCCTAATAACCTTCTTCTCTTCCAGTTGCTTGGAGATGGCAACCAGAACAAGTTGTTTCATCATCTTTCCAGGGACAGAGATGAAGTGGACTGGCCTGTAGTTGCCTGAATTCTCCTTGTTGTTTGAATACAGATGTTTTATCAGCCATGCTGACATTAGTAAATAAAATAGACTGTATACTATTCCCTAGACCAGAAGCTAGCAGAGAGGGCATGGTTTGCTTCTGCAAATTATGAGTGAACTCTGCTCCTCTCCTGAGTGGGACAGCTACATTCCATGTACAATTTTGCTGCTACAGAGATAGCCAATCTCAGCTGAAACTCTTCTGAGACCATGGTAATAGTTTATAGTATACACAATTATGTGTAGGTGTTTGGGTCCAGGTCCTGACCTTGATCAAATTACAAAAGGAAGCTGGTATACATAAGTCATTGTGTCTAGTCATGCTAGCCAACAGGGAGATAGCCATGGGGCTATTTTTTATTTTTGAGCTGTTTTCTAACAGATGAAAAAGGAAAATTTAGTTCTATTATTAGCTAGGAAAGTATTTGAGTTACATTACCTGAGTATCGAGTTAGTGAAATTCCTATTCCCTGCAGTTTATTTTGCACCTGTGATCTCTCTAGAGGACAAAGTTCAACATGTATCCTGAGATACCTCACCATAGTTGTATACAAACTAAAGGGAATTAATAAGCAGTGCAATGATGGTAGTGGAACAAAGAAATGAGTGTGTCTCCTAGTGAGGGAAAGGAAAGGAACGGAATGGAAAGGAACAACTATTAAGTCAAAATCAAAAGTCAAAAAGTTAAAAGTCAAAAGTCAAAAATGTTAATATACTGTCAAATTGCTGTGATGGGACTCTGGCCGGATCCAACATGAGAGGAAAATATTTTCCCTAATTTACTTTTCTTCAATCTTTTGGGATAAAGCCAGAAAGATTCTGATGTAGCAAAGACCCCCAGCAACATGATAAAAGAAGGTGTAATACAAACATGGAGTGGCACCAGAGGCCCTGAAGGTAAACACAAGCTGAAAATGATGTCACTGGTCACTATAGGAATGAAACCTTGAAAGCAGAGTTGAACCAAGCTTAGTGCACAACAAGGAGGAAAAAAACAAACAAACAAAAATAAAAACACGTGCCAAGATATATAAATCATTCTGTATAGAGAGCATAGCAAGGAGGTATGAAGGCACGTAAAGATCTTACTTGAATGAGGCAAAATAAGATTAGAGAAGGAAGATTTCTTTCAATATTTCTATTCTAGGCTAAGGATTATGAGCTGATTGAAGTTGTTACTTAAATGTTAGTGGGTGCATCATCACCTTTGCAATGTACATGTTTATCTTCTGCGGAGAAGTGTTCTGTTTTTATTTGCCTTTCACTGCATGTTGTTATTGCAGCTTAGCTATTACATGCAAAGTATTATTTTTTATTCTGTTACTGGGTTTAGTAAATTAGAGTTTTAAAAAGACATGGGAATGTTAGGTGAGTGGTAGGTATGTGTATACCTACCTTATATATGCATTTTTACTAAAACCTTCCCAGATGACAAAGTGATAATCGATAATGCAGCACTGGACTAGATTAAAAAAAAAAAAAAAAAAAAAGTAAAAGAACAAAGCAAAAAAGCAACTCTGAAGGCTTTCAGTCTTCAAAGTCAGATTTTTTTTTTCAGAATAAAAAAGAATGTTTTAGAGCATGATGCATGTTTAAATATTGAAAAATATTTTTTTAAATACAATTGAAATTAAATATTTGCAAATCTGCTGTGGAGAGAATCTCCATGTTGACTGAGGCTGCCATCATAGGTCAGGCTCTCTGCAGCCCAACATTGTCCCTCTGCTCTCTCTGTTCTGCGCTGAAGGGCTTCCTGGCTGAATATATCACTTCAGTGAAAAACTGTGTATCCAGACCATTTGATCTGTGGTGCAGCTGCTGCAGAAATGTAAACAGATAGCAGCCAGCTCTAATACCCAACTACATCCTCTTCAAAAGTATATACAATTCATTGTCTCTTCGATAAGGTGTAGACACTTGAATTATAACAGTTATATCAATTTTCACAGCTGACAAAAGTAATTCTTCTCTGTGTTGGTTATAGAAATGCATATCTTCCTACTAAAAAAAGGCAAAGATGGTAGCCACATGGGAGGCCCTTTTTTTTGTCTAGAAAGGCAATTACAATGTAAATTATGAGTCATCTGATGTCAAGCTTACCTCTAAAAAGCTTGGAATCAACATTATTGCTGAGTCCACTGACTGGACAGTGAACGGCAAAAAACAGCCTATGTTCTAATTTGATTCACTGTCTGCACTGAAGGGTAGGCTGGCTGATTCAGGTTACACAGGTTTTGCAAGGTAGTTTTGGTGGTAATTGTCAGATCATTATAATAACCAGCAGTTTCAAACTGCATACGTTTTCTCTCACTTTTTTTTTTTTTATTTTTTTCATATTTTCACTAGACAAATATGTTTCACTTATGAGGTGTTAGGTTAGCTTGATTTTCAATACTTCACGTAATGCAGCTGTAGTGGGTTTATGTGGCAAGGTTTTGGTAGCGGGGGGCCATAGGGGTGGTTTCTGTGAGAAGGATCTAGAAGCTGCCCCATGTTTGGGAAGGGCCCCACTGCTGACCAGAGCTGAGCCAATAAGCGATGTTGTTTTGCGCCTCTGTGAGAGCATATTTAAGACAGGGAAAAAAATGCTGTGCCACACACAGCAGCTGGGAAAGTGAGAGGAGTGAGGAACCGCCTTGCAGGTGCCAAGGTCAATGAAGAAGGAGGGGGAGAGGTGCTCCAGCTGCTGGAGCAGAAGTCCCCTGCGGCCTGTGGTGAGGACCATGGTGAAGCAGGATGTCCCCCTGCAGCCCATGGAGTACCACGGTGGAGCAGGGTTCCATGCTGCAGCCCGTGGAGGAGACCACGGTGGAGCAGGTGGCCCTGCACCGATGGAGGCTGCCGCCTGTGGAAGACCCCTGCCAGAGCAGAATCCGGGCCAGACCTGTAGCCTGTGGAGAGGAGACCACGCAGGAGCAGGTGACCTGGCAGGAGATGCTGCCTGTGGGGGAGCCAGGTTGGAGCATTTTTCTCCTGAAGGATGGACCCCGTGGTACGGACCCATATCTGGAGCAGTTCTGGAAGAGCTGCTGCCTGTGGGAAGCCCACGCTGGATCAGTTCATCAAGGACTGTATCCCGTGGGTGAGAACCCACAGCACAGGGGACGAGAGTGACCGAGAAGGAGTGGCAGAGAAGAAGTGCTGTAGACTGACTATAACCCCCGTTCCCCCATCCCCATGTGCCACTCTGGGGGAGGAGGTGAAAGAGGGTGGATGGGGGGGGGAGGTGCTTTTGGTTTCTTTCCTTTGTTTCTCACTTCTCTAGCTTGTTAGTAATGAGCAATAAATCTTACTATCTTCTTATGCTGAGTCTGTTTTGCCCGTTACAATAATTATTGCATGATTTTCTTGTCCTTATCTCAACCTTTGAGCCCTTTTCACATATTTTCTCCCCATTCCTCTTAGAGGAGGGGGAGTGAGAGAGCGGTTGTGGTGGAGCTCTGCTGCCCACTCGAGCGGAACCACCACAGCAGCATAAACAGATGCAAACCTTCACAATGTAACTCAAGGGTCATATAGAACAGATTTAAACTAACATCTGTTTCCCAGGGCATTTACAAGTGCCACAGGTATACTCAGTTCTTTAGTTTTCAGAGACTACTGGACTTTATTTCCACTTAAAGTATAAACAACCAGAAACAATGTAGACAGTGAGCATTCACAAAATGGGACTTTTCAGAGACCTTAAGTCTATCTATTAAAACACATATAAATGGCTATTTTCTTTTCTGAGCATTATTTTTGATGATTCTATAGATACATCATACATATTTAAAAATACAGTGGAATATGACAAGTGAGCCTTTCACCTGATTTGCTGCCATTTAATCTGTGCAAGGCTACCATAGTTTAGAAGACTCTTTGATGCAAGCCATAGTTTGTGAGAGCCTATTTAGTATGTCTAGGACTAGGCACATATATCACTGAGTTGTGAACTGCTGTAAATAAGTGGTCTATGAAAATGTTCTTATCCCATTAGAGTTTGATGTCTCCCTCCCTGACAAACTCCCTTTGTAATGTAAATTCATTTCAGAAGTAGATATGTTGGACTGCTACCTCCAAATCTAGCCAACAGTCTGATTTCTCCTTTATTAGTTATAGATGCTACCTTTGCCATTCAAAATACTGTGCTAAGGTAAACAATAAATAAATAGTTTATTTGAATATAATTGTTTTGAAAACTTTGAACTTCATTAATTGCCACAGATAGATAGATAGACAGATAAAGAGCTTCTGCTCCCTACCTTCAGCATCTGTCAGACTATTAATGACAGAGTAGAGGATGAGCAGCATTTCATAAACCGTTACCTCTGCTGTCTGTTTTATCTTGCATAGAAGCACACCACCCACAAATCAGCATAGAAATTTTTTTAGTGAGAAATATTTCTTCTTAATAGGGAAGTTCCACAAACTGATCAAGGAAATTCTTTAATATGTATGTATCTGAGATGTTCGATGGGTGGTTTGCTTTTCTGTTTATGAGGTTATAACAGTTAGTTTTACATATTCTTCAAGCAAGGTGCACTTTTTCTAGTAAATGAGTAAAACTGGAAACCTTATAGAGTTTGCAAGAGCTCATTCTTTGTTGAACTTAGTAAAGGCTGAAGAGATTGATGATGAAAAAATTTTGGTAAGTCCCCTCTAATTTTGTTTATTTACATTAAGTGTATTTAAAATATAGTACTATCAAATTTGAGTCTGTCATGTTACCAATCTATTTGGAAATAATCAGTTAAACACTTGATACTTTGTTAAGCTTGCCCAGCTGAATAGACATGCTGAAATTATTGTAGGAACCAATGAGTTTATTTCAGCAGAAATTAAGGCATACATTTCAGATCTTTATTGTTGAAATTAATGCTGTTCATTCACTTAGCTGGAATGCATAACTGAATATAATATCATCCTAAAACCATGCAATACTGTTATCTTCTCTATCTCCTATACCTAACAATGGGGAAAAATGGGAAACAAGTTTGTAACACAACCTCAGTGTTATAAATCCCCTTTTTTATCCAGTTAGGTGAGGAATGCTGCTTCAGTTCTTGATGTACTCGTTAAAATGCTCTGCCTTCACACTTTCACAACTAGTGAATTCCACGATCTTTGAAAAAAAGTCGACTTTTATAACCACTATGCAGGAGACAACATTGGCTAACAAAATCGGGAAATTAGTAATGCTACTTATGTAGTAGGTTGCTGTTAGGAAAATCAAAACTCAACTAGAGTTGTTGCTTGCAAAGGACATTGAAAACAATAAGAAAAACTTCTACTGCTATATTTTTTGGAAAAGATTAAACAATGAAAATGTGAAACCATTACCAAATTGGGTCATTCAATGACAGTGGGCACAGACAAAGCTAATTTTTTAATTAGATTTGTCTTTTCATCCTGAAAATTCCTGTATATGTTTGAATAATTCAGTCTTCTAGTGCTGTGTTTTTATTCCAGATAGATTTTTATAATCACATTTTCTCATATAAAAAACAAAACCAAAAACATTCTAACTTCCTAGCTTCTGCTGTGTAAAGATAAATTTAGCCTGATTTTTCTGCATACCACTGTAGTCAATAAAGTCAGTGTGAGTTCTCTGTCCTCAGTACATTTGCAAATGGGTCTAGTTTAGGTTTCAGCTTTTTTTTTTTTCAATTTTTTTCCCTTACCATAAATTTAAATGCTTAATTACCATTTTATTTTATGAAAATGTTTTCAGTCTAGTGTTTAGTCATTCCACTTCTAAATTTACAGTTCAGCTGAAATGTTTAGCTGCCGAATGACATAAATTTCCTTTTTCTTTTACTAGTAGCATCTAAGACTTTCAGCTTTCTTCAGAATAACTGTACTTCCATTACTTAGTCAAGTCAAGTCTTTTTGGTGTAAATAATGTCATTATTATCATGTCATTTGCCATGCAAGAGAGATGATGAGACAAAATGAAAAAATACTACTTCTTGTCAAAAAAGAAAATTGCAAACATTTCTTTCAGGTTGTGGAGTTACTGATGTATTTTCTAGCTGAAGAATAAATATGTAATGGTACTGAACAGATAGTACTGTTCTTGGCTTGAACATACACAGTAGGAAGTTGTTAGTAATCTAACCTTACTTCCTCTAATAAGTCCCTATACTCTCAGTGGCTACAGTGTTACTTGTTGAGATCAGCATTTACACTATTCAATGCAATTTGAGAAAAGCCTCTAGAGCTGGAGACAGGGATTACAGCCAGACAAAACATTTTGTTTTACAGGTACTTGTAAAATTTGATAAATGAGCAGTTGTACATTCCCCTTGAGCTACTATATATATAAGTGCAACAGATGGGATGGCTCTGTTTCTCCTGTGGAGAAACCTAAGTATTGAAAAAGACAATGTCAATACTGCATGTGCAATCATGACAGAGAATCAAGGGGGGAGAAGGAATAAGCCCTTTTGTGACCTCTGCTTCTAGGGGGAAAAAATCAAGGTATAAACCGATTAATAGCTGAGCACCCCACCCAGTCATTTGCTCACTCTCCTCTGCAGCAGAATGGGGAGAGAGTTGGAAGAGCAAAACCAAGACAACTCATGGGTTGTTTTAAATACAGGTTATTAAGTTAAGTAAATACAGGTTATTAAGTTAAGTAAAGCTGAACATACAAGCAAAGCAAAATAAGAAATGTATTCACTACTTCCCATTGGCACGTGTTTATGCTCTTTCCTGGAAAGAATCATGTGTAACAGTTACTTGGGAAAGCAATTGCTATAAGCTCAAACTTCCCTGCTTCCTCCTCCTTGAGCTTTTACTGCTGATCATGATGTCATATGGTATGGAGCATCCCTTTGGTCAATTTGGGTCAGCTGTCTTGCTGTGTCTCCTTCCAACTTTTACATACTCCTAGACTACTTGCTGTGAAGGCAGAGTGGGAGAAAGAACACCTTGATGCTGTGCAAGTGCTCCTCAGCAATAACCAAAAGTCAGGTGTGTTATCAACACTATTTTAATCACACATCACATCACTATACAAGTTGTTTTGAGGAAAATTAACACCATCACAGCCAGACCCAGTAAAATCTCCACCTCTTATCCCACATCATTTACATCATGCTCAGGTCTGGCACTATGGTCCACTATGTACAGCTATGTAGAAGGAGAGTGTCTGTTCATTTAAGGGAGTCTGGTAAAAGACCTTTTTCAAAGCAACAAAGAGTAATAAGAAAGGAAGGAAGCCACAGACAATAACAAACAGGCACGCACACATGACCGACAAAGGTTAAGGAAGGTAGTGAGGGGGACCAAACCTGGTCAGACACACTCATTGACGAGGACATGTGAGAGTATGAAAATGTTTACTCCAGCAAGGCTTATCTGACTGGGGGCCTTGTCAATTGGGAAACTAAGGGAAAATGGGAAAGCTGACAAACAAATATGAAATCAGTGATTACTAAGGAAAATGTGGGTCTGCTGCTCAATGGGGTAGGGGGCCTGGTGATAAATGACATAGAAAAAGTGAAAATACTGAATGACTTCTTCTCAGTCTTTACCCATAAGACTGGCATTCGGGAGTCCCAGGCCCTTGAGACAAAAGGCAAAGTCTGAAAGCAAAGAAGTGGAGCAGGACCAGGTTAAGGAACACTTAAACAAAGTGGACACAAGTCCATAAAGACTGTTAGATTGTACACATGAGAGCTGAGGAAGCTGGCTGATGTCACTACAAGACCATTCTCTATTATCTTAGAAGGGTCGTTGTGACTGGGAGAGGTTTCTGAAGACTGTGAAAGAGAGCAAATGTCACTCCTATCTTCAAGGAGGATCTGGAGAACTGCAGGCCATATCAGCCATGCCTCAGGCCCCAGGAAGGTGATAGAGCAATTTTCCTGGAAACTATTTCTAGATACGTAAAGGACAAGAAGACGATCAAGAGTAGTTGGCATGAATTTATGAAAGGAAAATCATCCTTAACCAACATGATAACCTTCTACAGTGAGGTGGCTACCTTGTCACTTGAGGGGAGAGCAGTGGATGTTGTTTACCTAGACTTCAGTAAAGCTTTGGACACTTTCTTATAACATCCTGATGGCTTCACTAAGGACAGATAATACTTGACAAATCTGGTGGCCTTCTACAAAGGGGTTACATCATTGGTGATAGAGGAAGAACAAATGACATCAGCTACCTGGACTTGTGCAAAGCATTTGATGCTCCCCCAGGATATTCTTGTCTCTAAATTGGAGAAACATGGGTTTGACAGATGGACCACTCAGTGGGTAAGGAATTGGCTGGATGGTCACACTCAAATAGTTGCAGTCAATGGCTCAATGTCAAGCTGGAGATCAGTAATGAGTGGTGTTCCTCATAGGTCAGTATTGGGACTGGCACTGTTTAATATCTTTGTCAGTGACATGGACAGTGGGATTGAGTGGGATCAGCAAGTTTGCTGATGACACCAAGTTGCATAGTATGGTCAACAAACTGGAGGGAAGGAATGCCATCCAGAGGTATCTTGACAGGCTTGAGAGGTGGACCTGTACAAAGCTCATGGATTTCAACAAGGCTGATTGGAAGGTCCTGCATCTGGGTCAGAGCAATCCCAAGCACAAATACAGGCTGGGTGGAAAATGGAAGCAGCCCTGAAGAGCCCTTTTAAACTAAAAGCGGTTAGGTTTAGATTAGATATAAAGAGGAAATTTTTTACTCAGAGGGTGGTGAGGCACTGGAACAGGTTTTCCAGAGATATTGTGGGTGCCTCGTCTCTGGAAGTGTTAAAGGCCAGGCTAGATGGGGCTTAAAGCAACCTGTTTTAGTAGGATGTGTCCCTGCCCATTGGAGGGGGCTTGGGATTAGATGATCTCTAAAGTTCATTCCAACCCAAACCATTCAGGATTGTATGATCCTGATAGGCATGTTGACAAAGTACAAGTTAGATAAATGGATAGGATAGCAAGACAAATTGAAAATTGGCTAAACTACTGGTGTCAGAGGATTGTGATGAGAGGCAGAAAGTCCACTTGAAGGCAAGTCACTAGTGGCGTAACCCATGGACTGATATATTTTTGTTAAGAACCTGGGACAGAATGTACATGTTGCAAATTCATAGATGATAAAAAAATGGTAAAAGTGGCTGATGCACCAGATGGGTGTTCTGTTTTCTATGCAGAAAAATCTCAACAGGATGGATAACTGAGTCAAGAAGAATTTTCATGGAGCTAAACAGGGGGAAATGTGAAGTCCTGCAGCTGAAGAGGAATAACCCTAGGCACACTGGGGACCAGCTGGCTAGAAAGCAGTTCTGCAGAAAACCTTTTGGGTTCTGATGGACAACAAGCAGAACATCAGCCTGCAGTGCACACTAGCAACAGAGAAGGCCTATAGCATCGTGAGCTATATGAAGAGAAGCATTACCAGCAGGTCAAGGGAAGTGATTCTTTCCCTCTTTTCATCCCTGGTGAGACCATATTTTGAGTCCTGAATCCAGTTCTGGACATAGAGGAACATGTCTAATGTAGGGCCACAAAGATGATCAAAGGACTGGAGCATCTGTCACATGAGGAAAGGATGAAAGAACTGGTATTGTTTAACCTGGAGAAGAGAAGGGTCTTATCAATGTCTAAAAATACCCAATTGCAGGGAATTAAGAAGGGGGAACCAGACTGTTCTCAGTAGTGTCCAGTGACAGGACATGACACAATGGACACAAAAATAAGCATTAAATTCCTTCCAAACAGAAGAAAACATTTTTACTATGAAGCCAGTCAAACACTGGGACTAGTTGTCTAGAGAGATTGTGGAGTTTCCATCCTTGGAGATACTCAAATCCTGACTGAACATAGTCCTGGGCAATCTGCTCTGGGTGACCTAGCCTGAACAGGGGGGTTGGATGAGAAGACATCCAGATGTCACTTCCAATCTCAACTGTTCTGTGACTCTGTGATTACTGTCTCCTCAATGCTTTGACTGGATGAACTACCCAGTAGTGTGACATAGAATTGTTTGGGATATGTCATTCACCGTTTCTAAGAAAAGTGAAAAAGTTTTTTTTTTGTTTTTTTTTTCTCCTTTTCCTTTGGAAGTTTTGATCCACAGGGCTTTCAAAATAAATAAATAAATAAATAAATAAATAAATAAATAAACAAAAGTCAAGGTCTGCAAGGAAATTGACTGGAGAAATAAATGGTCATGAATTCAGCTTTCCTTAGCTTATTAAAAGCAATTCCATAATACATATATATATGTATTCTCCAAAATGTTTGTAGAAAAAGACTTTGCACACAAGAAGAAGACAGCAAACTGCAGTACTTATGTTAATTTTGAAGGCTCCCTGCTCTACAGGGGAAAAAAAATAATAATAATAATGTGAATTTCATGGTTAAAAAAGAAAATGATTTCTCAAGATTTAATTGACTAAATATATTTAAGGGAGGAAGAAAACACTCCTTATGAATAAATTCTGTGTGTAATTAAATGCTTTAATGAAGGTTCTTCTACCCTTCTAACCTTATGTCCTCTACCTAGATACTTAAATTTTATTATTTTGGAATATGTCTTTTAAAAATAATTAACATTTTAAGACTCAGTAGAGGAGTATGGGGGAGTATAACTTTTTAAATTTATATTGTGAACTTTCTGGGACAGGGCAAGTTCTACACCTTTCCTTTCTCCCTTTTGCTCATTTTCCATTGCAGTGGTCTGGAGAGAGGAGACCCTTAATATTATGTTTTCATCTCTGGCTTCTGCAGCAGTTGCTATGGTTACAAACTATCAGACCAGACTTCCATTTCTACACACATGTTCATTGTGCTTTGCAAAATGGAATTGAGTAATACCACATATTCTCTTTCTTCCCATTTACCACCCCCCACCCACATCCTCTCTTCCTTCAGGATTCTACCATTTATAAACTGTTAAGGAGTTTTGTTTAATTAAGGATATTAAACAATTTCCAGTGTTAGGATAACTACAATAACATTTTTGTCAAGTCTAAAGATCGGAATTTGTAGCTGCAAATATATGCACATAATTATGTAAGAAAAGTAGTCCTCTAGAGTTTTAAAGAACTACTCACAAAACAAGTTACCTGTGAACGTTTGTCCTATTTGTCACTTATATTGTAACTTCCTTTCAGTTAAGATCATGGAAAGAGGATTCTAACAGAATATTCAGGGCAATATTTAATGTAGAAAAAATAAGCTATAATAAATTAATTGATTTGGTAGCCATATATGTTTATAGGATATACCTACATCAACAGACTGGGTTACAGCATTACAAATCAATTTACCCTTTAAAAATACATTTGCTCATATGAAAAAAAAAAAAAGCACAGGCAAAATACACAGCCTATTTTGAGTATCTTTTGCTTCAGCTAACAAAATCTATGTTTGATGTAATCAAATACTTGAAACTGCAACACTTGAAAAAACTGGAACATGTTTCTGAAATGTATCACTATTTTTTAGGATCATGTTAGGGATAAAATACTATTTGCACACTAGTGGTTAAAGTTCAAAAATATTGTGCAAGTTTATTTATGGTCAGTGCAAAATTTTAAATAGCTTCTTTCCTGAAGTGCTTTCATTGTTCATAATTTTGATTGGAATTTGGCAGTTAATGTCTTGTCAATACTGTCGAGCTGGGCAAATTTTTTAATAAATCATTGGAATCTCATCTGCTTATACCATGGTTTACTTTGACGTTAATTTATAATTTTTACTTCTTAGGATTTTATTTTTCCTAGTGCTGCTTCCCATCTAATTGGGACAGCAGCTTCATGGTTTATTGTTAATGACCTGTTACCAGTTCTGATTGGCTTCTAAATCCTAAAAAAGGAAAAGTGAATAATTTTTTAAAGCATTTTAAAGAGCAGGATATAGTTGTTTTGACACAACTGGTGTCCCTTTCTTTTAGAGGGACCTTATGAGCAATTCTACAACTTTTCAGTCTTCTAACCTGGCATCAAAATAACCTTCTTCCTCACCAAAAAAACTGTCATATGTAGACTATACTAGCAATTACATATTCCATTCTCCCAGAGTGAACACTTCCATCCTCTAAAAAGCAAATAAAAAATATATATTGATTTCTTGTACTTATCTATAATTGTTCTTTCCTCTGATATAATTCTGAGCTTTGGGTCTGACAGTCATCATACAGTAAAGTAAGACTTTTTTTTTTTTTTTTTTTTTTCCTCCAAGTTGCTCTGGAAACTCTCTTAGTGATTTTTTCTATTAACATCATAAATACAGAAACTTGCTCTTCACCTCAATGTCATTCAAACCCATGCCATAACAGGCAATCAGTTTTGGTTATCAGATTTATCAATCATTGTGTGATTGATTTGATAAAGCCTGCTGTTACCAAAAAGATGAGGTCATATTCAAAAAGAGAACTTTAACAAAACTCACCAGACAAAACTTTCTAATGATTAAATTTTACTAATGTTCCTCAAGGTGGAGATGTTCTCAACTTCTTGTTGGTTTTTGATTTTGATTTGTTTTTAGAAAATCTTGGTGTGTGTGTTCTGTAACAGAAAGCATGGAAGAGACAACAATTTCAGTCACAACTAGATCAGCTGTGAGACAAAAAGACATGGATCCGTCCATATGCACTGTTAATGTTATTCTATATACATATAGTCAAGACTGTGATATTTATGCATGGCAGTGTATATCTTCTGCACATTTTTATGAATAGAAAAAATCACCAGATGTTCAGGGTCATGATTAGTGGTAGCTTCTGATGAATGAATTGTAAAATCCTATAGATAGAACTAGGCTTCTTAAAAGCTTGCTTTTAATTTTGTCCCCCCCCCCCTCCCTTTAATATGAGTTCTGGCTGCTCAATGATCTGATATATGTTTAACCGTTGACTGAAAGTTCAATTTGGGCACCAAGATTGCCTGATCTGTGACAATTTAGGAACATATCTGAAAACAAGAATTTGACAAGTCCACTTATATTGCTTTGGGGAACAAAAAGTGTCATTTTTGATGGCAAAAAGTCTTTGCTGTGCTGTGCAGAGCAGGAAAGAATTCTTATTCTATATACGTATAAGGTTCATGCCAACAAAAACTTAGACCCAGAATGTCTTATTTAAGGGGCTTCTAAGTAAGTTAGATGATATTTAAATATTGCAGTTATGATAATGTTTCATTCTAAGTAAGAGACTGAATATTGTGGTGTTTATAGATAAGGATATCCACATGCACCAGGCATAGGATTTGCTTGCTTAAACATAGGTATCTAGCATCATTTCAGATGCTTGACTTCCAGTGCTGTCTCCCAAAGAGCCAAAGAACATGTCTTCCACAGAGCCTTTCCAACTTTTCCATTTCATCTTGTCTTTTATGGCATTTCAGATGAGGTTTCTCATGGGTAAGCAGTTGAATCCCATCCTAATCAGGATTCTATAGATGTATCTTTTTTTCATAAAAAAAAGAACTCAACAGTAGAAGATGAGTAGAAGATTTCTGGCAGTCGTTATGGAAACAAAGTTCCTTGTAAATAAGGTAAGTAATGTCTATTAAACAGAATGAAAAGTCTAAAATTTCATTTTTTAGCAAACTAATAATTGGCCTGATCCATGCACCATATATAGTGAGAGTTGCTCAATACAAAGTAGTGAACCTCTAATATCAGCAGATTTCTTCAGATTTCCATTTGTATAAATTAAATTTTACTTTCAAAATACATGAAATCCCATTGATTTCAATGTGAGTAATATTGCTTCTTTGAGGAGCTGAAGAAATGAATAAAGCTAAAGGTAAGACAGAATTGCAAGGCACAGACTTCTGGACGGTGTTGCTTCTCTGTATAGAAAAATAACAGTAGAAAAATCAGAATGATATTTTGCAGGTTTAATAAACTTTTATCTCTGTAAAACTTGAAAATGTATGAATTTTTGCCTGTAGTTCATGCATTTTATGTATCATTGCATAATTTCCACAAAACCAAGATAATGGTGTAATAGGTCAGTAACTTTATGTTAGTAACAGGAACGCAGTTGTGCCTGAATTCACCCGGACAGTTTTCATCACCGAGGTATATAACTTTCAGTCTTTCAGTACTCAGTGAAGACAGACACCAATGATTCAAATACTAAACACCTTGAATTATAAGGTTGAGTTGTCTTCTGAAGAACCTGTTTTCCTTATTATTAATCATGTAGATATCTAAGAATGGGCGGGTATCTCAAGTGATTATCTAAAATCAGGTCAAATTACTCCTGTATATTTTACTACGTTTCACTCCAGATAAGAAAATAGAGTTTTAGTACAATAAGCAAGAGTCCTCCTTCTGTTGCTGCAGTCTGTGCAAGAAGTGGTTCTTAGATACTTCTGAGCACAAACTGCAACATCATCATATGAAGTGACATACCCAGGCATATATTTAAAAGACCTGCTGACTTCCATGCCAACCCCCTGCAGTCAGATCTGCTTAGATCTGACTGGTAGCTATTTATTTTTTACTCAGATCTGGGTAGCTATTTATTTTTTCTTGGCTGGAATACAATCAGGACAGTGCTTTTTATCTTCACAATTTATTTTTTTGTGTGACCAGCCTGACTATTCTGACATTAGAGCTGTTGCCAACTTCCATGCAGGGGATAATCCTCCTCCTTAATTGGAACTGCTCAGTGTAACCAGCAGAGTAAGAAACCTCTGTTTCTGCAAGATGACCTGCTGGCTGACGAGGCATTTCAGGCAACCACAGGGGGCTGGGATCTTGCCTGTCTACCCAATGGAGAGAGAGTCTACTGAAGACCTTTGGAAGAAAAATTTGTCCCTTCAGACTTTCAGGTCTCATATATAATGGTGCAGAAATAATATATTTTTACGTAAAAGAAAAAGTTTTTTTTTTTTTAATTAACTTTGGCACAACAATTTTCCAGTAGTGAGTAGAACAGTTATTAGGTTGCTCATTTCATATTTACATAGCCAGGCTTGAGTTTACAATGCCCCCACTAAAAATAAAAACAGAAGAAAACTATTGTTTTTTGATCAAAAAGAAAAGGAAAGAAATAAAAGGAAAGAAATAGAACTGTTGTTAAGTATGAAGGAGTTAAGTTATGTAAACATAGACACATGAACAGCAAGAATCAGACACATAACTGGTAAGAATATAAATCAATATTCATTAAAGCCATTTTCTAATCTAAAGAAGACATCTCTTTCTCTCTCTCTCATTTGTGTTGTATGTTTATATATGTGTACAATTACATGCATGTGTGTGTAGCTGAGAATCAGAAGCAGTGTTCTGCAAAAGGAAAGATGTGCATAATGAGCTCATTAGTAATAATCTCGTTAGTTAAAACTCTCCTTTCCCATCCTGTTGTCCTTGACCTGCATAAATTATTCAGGCTTCAAACAGCTTTCCTTGCTTCTTTGCTGAAAAGATGTGCCTGCTGCAGAGCTAGAGCTAAAGCACATGACCTTCAGAGGCTTTTTCATAACAGCATGAGTCTGTCACAGAGACTGCCAGAAAAAAAAAATAATAATAATAATTTTCAGTTTATATGGGAATATTGTAGGTTTCATTTTAATTTTTATTTTTTTCATAGCTGAAGTCAATCTGACCAATAAAGGAAATTTCTAAACAGAGTAGGAAATTCTGCAAGATGAAGTTTTTCAGTTTTACTGAAGACACTTAAGGATTTTGATTACCATTCTCTAGCTGAAGTTTTCTGTGGTCTGAATGTAGTCTTCAAAAATCTTTCTTAGGTCTTTTTTAGTAAAAATTCTTAAAATTTCATAAATGTTGTCTTAGATTTCTTATAATTCTTTTTAGTAACACAAATGAAATGAACATATAGTAATTGTTGGAGACAAAATAAAATTTTAAACCTGTCTGAATGTTAAAGCTAAACAGAAATATCTGTATTTGATGATATTTCTGCACCTTGTATTTATTACAAAGTACTCTGGGATTTTACCCAGGCAGGCATCTTGCATGTGCACTTTTCTCAAGAATACAATAATCTTTAGAGAATCACGGAATCATACTTAATCACAATGTCATGGGTTGAAAAGACTTAAAGACCGTGTAGTTCCAACCCCCCACCATGGGCAGGGGCACATTCCAATAGACCAGGTTGCTCAAAGCCCCATCCGATATGACATTGAATACTTCCAGGGACTGGGACATCCACAACTTCTCTGAGTAAACTGTTCAAGTACCTCTCCACCCTCCGAGTGAAAAATTTCTACCTAATATTTAATTTAAAACAACCATCAGTCATTTTAAAACCATTATCCCTTGTTCTATCACTAAATGCCCATGTAAAAATTCTTTCTCTATCTTTCTTATTAGTTCACTTTAAGTATTGAAAGAGTTCTATATGGTGTCCCTGAAGCCTTCTCTTCTCCAGGGTGTATGACCTGATGCTAAATTATATTGCTTACCAGTGGGATCCAATATCACGTATTTGCATTAGACTCCAGTACATCTGGTATTAAACATTGGTGTTATTACCTGTACAAGTGCAAATTGAAAAAGACTTCCTTTACCCCAAACAATTCTCAGTCCTCTTATCTACTCTGACATAAGAACCTGATACTAGAGATCTATGCACGTAGCTTAGGATCTGGTACAATCAGAATGTAAAACTGTCAAACTGATGGACATATCAAATGGCTGAAGTGTGTATAAAGCATGTAATCTGGGTTTCTGCCAAAATTTACTATTTTTACCATTCAATCAGTAACTAAATGACCATTTCATCCACAAAGAAAAAAAAATGATGATGGTTTGCAATTCTCATGTACTCACATTGGCCTGCTATTATTGAAGGTTTATGGATTTCTTCAGATGCGAAGCTGAATTTGTCTCGAATTCCTGTTTATTGGAATATAGAAATGGAAGGGGCCATCTGAAACCAGTGCAACTCTTGTAACTGCAGACATTCATGGAATGAGCGTCCTGCTCAAAAAGGCTTTCTGAATGTATGCTGCTTACAGCAGTATGAAGAAAAATGTTTTCCAGACCTTTTCACCAATTTTAAGAAAGCTTAAAACATATAGTGTGTCAAAGGAAAATAGGAGACATCAAAAGTCCATCCAGCATCTTAAACCACTGTAGGAATCTGTTAAACTAAACTCACACTTTTATTATTAAATAGACTATACTAAGAAGAAAGAAAAGGAAAGACAGAAAAGACAACACCAAGAACCACTACAACACTAACTTTCTGCCCAGTATAAACCCTCTGATAGCACCCTGACATTTTCTTTGAAGAAGTGGTTCTTTTAAGCTCCAAATCTGTCACTCAGCTTAAACCTTGAACAAAAAGATACTAATTAGATACTTGTGAAATTGTATTTGTACTAATCTTAAGAATACCTCTTCTTTTTTTCCTTTCAAACTGTAACAATCTTCCAACCTTCAAATGAAATCTTCTTCATGTCCTGCTTACAGAATGACAGGCTTAGTATGAAAATTATCCTCTCTAGTCTCTAGAAAGGTCTTTGGTCTTTAGCAGCATCTATGAAAACAAAAAATGCCTATACTGAATGTGTAAATATCAGTCCACTTCACTTTAACTCTTGTGAAATATGCCAACATACAAATCTCTACTCAAAGCAGACTGAATGAGATCAGATTAACATTCCAATTTTTGCTTGACATGCCTATTTATGTAAATCTCATTTTATACATGTCTGAGATATACATTTTCCTAATGTTCTGATCAAGATCTTCAGCATTTAGATCTAGATCTATGTCTAGATTTTGGGAAGTCTGAGCAATAGATCTAAACCAAATATTTAGGCATCATATGTTTAGTTTAAGATAGAATTTCAGATGATATGTATTATTTCACTCAAATTGATCATCTCTTCTGTCATCTGAACCTATCTTTTAAGATAGATAAACATATTCTGAATTTTGAACTTCAGACATGGAATCACAGAAAAAAATATATAGGTTGGGAAGTATCTCTGGATGTCTAAAGCAGGTTAACTTTTATGATGTATTAGGTTCCTCAAGACTTCATATAAAATTTTTGAAAATCTCCAGGGACAGAGATTTTGTGAAACTTGCTCTAATATCTGATATTCTCAATAAGACTTTTTGTCTTATATCTGGATGAAATGCCTCTTGCTTCACCTGTGACCAAACAAGGATGTTATATTAGACTGAGCTGATAATGTTATTAAAGGTAAAGTTAATGACATCCACTGCTTTCCCCTTGTAGAAGGCTAATAAATTGGTCAGGCTTAAATTTCCATCATTATTTCCATATTCCTTGTCTCCAAAGATATGCTTGTTCTTCATGTGATGGGAAATGGCTTTCAGTGACATTTGTTCCATAATCACCTAATGGACTGAGATAAGACTGGACATCCTGCAGTTTCATCTTCCCTTCTTAAAGATGGGCTGATTGATTCCTCTTTTTGATTAGGCTGTCTGTAGCAGATGTCCACCACAACACCTTCCAGGGGTAACAATCCCAACCAGTACAGTGTGTCACCACCATTATAGCACTGACTAGAAGTTGCATACAGCCTCAAACATTACCTCCAGGTATCTGTACACTCATATTTTAACCACTCTCTGCATTAACTTTCTACTTCTTATTTTCATCTTCCAGCTGCTGGCACTCCATAGGTGCTACCTAACTAGGAAGACAGACAGAAACCCATTCTGCACATCTCCCCCTGCCTCCCTGCCCTATCCCTCAATATTTTGCTTGGCAAGCATTAACTTTGCGTTCTTGGCTTCAGGTTTATGAAACATTTGGTCTATTCTGCTTCCTATGCAGAGCTCCAAACTGCTCTTAATGGGACAGTCAAACAGATGTCTATTTTCCCACATTAGACAAAAGTCTAGAAATCTGGCATCATTCTGAAAAATTCCTGCATGGGATCCATTTGGGAAGGTTTCTCAGAGAACACCTGGACCAAACTGCATAATACTGTGGTACCAATCATCTTTAAAAGTTAGTTTGGAAGAAAAGGTGAGATCCCTGGGCCCAGTGTGTCAAGAGCACTGATCCTTTGCCAGAGGACTATCACATTTTCTCTTAGATTTAGGTATCTTACTCAATGGTGCATGAGAGCATCTCACAGCTCTACATATCAGGCCTCTACTAACCATAAAGAACAGGTCTCTGCTTAATAAGCAGATGACTACTAGGCAAAACTATTGTCAGAAGAATTGAGCAATTGTAGAGATAGACCTTCCCCGTTTAAATAAAGAAAAATCATGATCTTATAATTCATACTTTTCTAATGTAAGGTGTGCACAACACTAGACAATGTTGAACCAGTTGTCACAGTCCAGCTCCATGAAGAACTAGGTCTGATAGCAGTTTAACTTTCTGATACATTAGTGTGGTACCATATGAACTCTAATTAGCTGGGTCAATGGGGTATGTAAAAGAGCTATAGAGTTTCTAGTCCTAAAGCTTGCTGGTTCAGCTTTAAAATCTAGTTTGAGGTTCTATGCTGTGCTTTCCCCATAACTAAGCAAAAATGCTATGGATAGTTTTTTCCTTCTTTTAATTAATAAACATAGAAGCTTCTAACACTATAGGAATTTGCCAACAGGACTTCTGATTACAATGATTACAAGTATAAAAAAAAAAAAAAAAAAGCATTAAACGTATAAGTAATGTAAAAGGAATTAAAGAGTGAAGGAATTAAGAGTGAAACTGAAAGTTATTTCAGTAACCAAACCAGATGTGCTTAGTTCTTTATGCTGATCATCATGATGCAGCTATTTCAGCTGGGACACTTGAAATAGAGATGCCTTGTAGCAACTTCCAAATCCAGAGTGGCTACCTTAAGATGACATGATGTTTTGCATCCCTATAGCTAAAAATTACTGCAGTTACTCTACAAGCATTCTTTTTGTGTGACAGTACTTGTTTTCTGAAAGTACAGAACAAACGTTTGCTTTTAAAATTAATTACTCTTTGTAGGGTTAGCAGATCCTGCAGGTATATATAAAAGCATAAAAGCTATATATACATGTATGTGTAAGTATGTATGTATACAAGCAGGAAAACTGTGGAAACAGAGAAAAGTTTCCTTCAAAAACAGGAACACAAAAAGGTATCCAACATCTTTGAGAAAAATATACACTTTGCTGATATTTTCATATTTTCTTTAAACAAGCATTTTACATGTATGTTTACTGTTCTCTTCTTTTCCTGAATTACTTTCATTCAGTTTCAGTATGCTGCATCATGGTGTCTTAGGAAGTTGGCTTGATTTCTTCTTAATTCAGAGACATGGTGTGTGTTACTCTTTCTGTATACAGCCATACACTATAGAAACTAAGGACACACACACACACATATATATGTATATATGACATATACATACATATATATATATATATATATATATATATATATATATGTAATGTCAGTATTTCCAATCAATCACTTTGACAGGCCAATATCTTATGAACAGTCATTTTCAGTTTATCTTTTGAAGACATAGCAGATTGAATTCTGACTTGGGACATGGCAGTGGAAGTAGGAAGTGATTCAACTGAAGCCAGAAGAATATGAAAAATTCAAAACTACCTTTAGTGAAAAATGAACTAAGTCCATTGAATGTTATTGGGTTTGTATAGAGCTGTGTCTGAAATACATTAGAGACATTTCACTTAAAAGAAAGCTAAGCAAAACTACTGTGAAAATACCACGACTGCAATCTCTCAGTACATGCAGGTCTTGCTCACTGGGTGTTGTGAGATGTAAAAATTATAGGTTAAGGCCTCCAGAAGAAAGAGGAATCCATAAGATTATTTCTTTAACACCAGTCTTTTTCCTGTAGGTGGAACTACGAGCACAGAGGTTTTATTTGTTCCTATTAATGTTAAAGAAACAAAGATAGAAGGTACTATAGAAGCTTGTGAATTATTTCTTAAATCAGATGACAATTCATAAGCATAGGCCCTGTAAAACTAAGAGATTACTGAGATTAATTGCTTTAAAGGCTATATTGGACATAAATTTGTTTTAGATACAGCAGTTAAATAGCATATAACTGCACTGTAGTCTCTATACCTGAAAGTACTAGGTGAATATCAGTAAAATGGAATGAATCTCAATGAAAAAATCATTAAGATTAAAAGGTTGTGTAGTGCGCTTTTATTAATTTTCTAAATTATCCAAGAGTTCAGGTTGCTTTTTAATGACTATCTTACACAGCATATTGAAATGCAAGAATAGCCCATAAAGGATCAGAACAAAGGTTTTCTTGTGCAGTGCCATCCCTCAGAAAGCAGACAATATTCATAGAATCATAGAATCATTAAGCTTGGGAAATACATTCAAGATCACCTGGTCCAACCATCACCCCACTACCAACATCACCCACTAAACCATGTCCCTAAGCACCACATCCAACCTTTCTTTGAACACCCCCAGGGATGGTGACTCCACCACTTCCCTGGGCAATCCCTTCCAATGCCTGACTGCTCTTTCTGAAAAGAAATGCCTCCTAATTTCCAACCTAAACCTCCCCTGGTGCAACTTGAGGCCATTCCCTCTAGTTCTATCACTAGTTACCTATGAGAAGAAGATGATGCTCAGCTCCCTACAAT
Organism: Anas acuta; assembly: GCF_963932015.1. Taxonomy (NCBI): domain Eukaryota; kingdom Metazoa; phylum Chordata; class Aves; order Anseriformes; family Anatidae; genus Anas; species Anas acuta. The sequence continues at coordinate 96,201,139 of NC_088981.1, forward strand.
TTCCTTTCAGGTAGTTATAGAGATCCATAAGGTCTCTCCTGAGCCTTCTCTTCCCCATACTAAACAACCCCAGTTATCAAAACAACCCCATGAGCTTAAAATCAACCCCAGACACTCCTCATAAGACATGTGTTCTAGGCCCTTCACCAGCTTTGTAGCCCTTCTCTGGACATTCTCCAGGGCATTGATGTCCTTCTACTACTGAAGGACCCAAAGCTGAACACAGTTCTCAAGGTGAATATTGGGTGAGTGTGACAGTGAGGTGAACACTGAAAATATCTGTCCTGCCCTTTTCATCTTTTCCAGTTTGTTCTGTTTTCTTCCTTCCAGCCACACTTGTACCAGTGTGAATAGAATCTCAGAACTGAAGAATCATTTACATTGGAAAAGACCCTGAAGATCATCAAGTCCAGCTATCAACCTAACTCTATTCACAGAGCTGCACAATAAAATACAACAGGGACTTGTCATGAAAATTTCTGTGTTTAAAACTCACACACTCATGAGATTATTTAAAGTTATTTCAATCCCATAGTTGAGTTAATATTCAAGGGCAGCACTAAATTTATTTTTGGCATCTTAAATTGAGAGGAAATAAAAACTAGCTCCAGCAAGACAGAAATATGAACCAACAGACAATTTAATTGTGTATTCTATTCATCAAGACACTAAGGGGGTAGGAATTCCCATAGTGTTACTTAAACTGCAAGTAGGGAATCATTTTTTGAGAGAAGGTATGATAAATTTTGTTTCTGTGAAATCCTTGGCATTATACACTCTGTATTTTAAATGTAAGAACAATGGGAATTGACTGTAAGATAATTGATTTTCAGAGCATACTGTTAACATATTTTGAGTAACTGCATCCAAAATTAATTAACCCAGATCAGATTTACACCAGATTTCCTCAAGTTAGTTGATTAAGAATTAGAATGTAGCTGTCTGAGCAAATCCTCATCTAGGACATTACAGAACATTATGTATTTTTCATATTTCCTAAATTAAAATAATAAAAAAAAAATCTAAGTCATGAAATCATGAAAATACCTTTCCTGAATAACAGAAAGAATATATTAATTTAAGGTAGAATAAAAGGGATGGAAACCTCTGAATTCCAGTCCCTTCAGGGACATGCAGAGACAGATAGTGATCATTTTTCTTAATGCTTGTCAGCTCCAAAGATTTTAATAGACCTAGGTGAACTGTGAGACTAATCAATCTATTTCAACCATCTGCAGTGCAATTGATTTTGCCATTTTTATAATTGATAATTGTTTGCAGCCATGCTGATCTTTATTAATCTGCTTACGTCTCTAAATTATTCTGTGACAGTGGCATTCAGACACTTCAATTGGTGATGTTTTGGACACTTTATTTACTTTGAGACTAGTCACCTTTATCACATGACTTTGTATTCTTAGAACGTCTTGAAAACACTTTATCTGCTCACCATCAAGGAAAATGGAAACAGCTGTTCAGAGAGTAATTTTGGCTTTTTCTTTTTTTTTTTTCCCTCCCCTGGAGTACTTGTTGTTGTTGGTTTCTGTGTTCTTATTTGATTATAGCAATAGTTTTATTCATTATTGTTAGTTGTTGTTTTATTATTACATAGGATTTACTGCCATCTACTTTTATCAAAGTTAGCCTTGATTAGCTAAAAATCATCATTTACTTCTTATATTAAAAACTAAGATCACTGGTAGGAGAATCAAAAACATGGGCTGATACTTTGTGGGAACAAAAGCAGTGAAGGGGAAAAAAAAAAAAAAAAAAAAAAGCTTGTTTAAATACGTTGTTTTTAGAGCCAAAATATATGATTGTCGTACTGCTCTTAGCCTATAGGATACACTGAGACTGCTTTGATCCTACAAAGGAATTTCAAGATAATCCAAACAATTGTTAAGTCTTTCTGAAGAAACCTGTGAATGAAAAATAATTATTGATTCAAACCATAGCTAAGTGTGACATCCATTATACCTTTTATTCTGGAATTTTCTATGTTCCTCAAAAAGCAGTAGAATGCTTTGAAAATTTTAGTTAATTTCTGTTTGATACCTGTCTACAGGGAGATATGGTTATCATATAAACAAAAGATAAACTGTTTACTGATGAAGACAGGTGCGTAGGAGTAAGGGCAAAAGTACCTGAGAGTTTTATGTATTCAAATTATATATCAGAAAGCTGATTCTATTTTTATTTTTTCCCCCTAAGGATGTAAATATAAACATCTTTTATATCCCCCTAAATCAGATCTTATTTTAGAACAATTTTCTGTAAATATTTTAAGCAGCAGTGTGACATGCATAGGCTTCAAGTTTCAAACATAGAACTTCGTTCCTTAAAAGTCTGCCATTCTTTTCTCAGGTAAAGGGCCTAAACTTCATGCCCTTTGCTTTCAGAATGTTCATCAATCACAAGATGGTTTGCTATTTATAACCAATGTATTATTCTTTTATTCTTTTCAACAACTCAGTATTTGTCAGCAAAATATTAGTACCATTAAGCGGTGTTAATTACTAGTGAGGACAAGTCACATTGCAGATTTTTATTATTTTTTATTTTTATGTCAGCATATCTCACATTCAAACTAAGAAAAACAGAAATAGGTAGTTATTTTTACCAAAAAATATTTGCTTTCAAAAAGGAAATATTTCCCTGCCAACACTCAGTAGATATGCATACCCATTTAAAAACCACTTCATCAATCAGATACTGTAAATATAACACAATTAACATGAAAGAAAACCAATCCTGAAAATCCCTTTACTGGATTTAGTAGCTTTTCTCCACAAAAGAGCAAATCAATTTTCAATACAACTCAACAGCATATAGCATATTTTAAGTTCCTCCTGAACTAAAATTAAATTCACGTATCTATAAGTTCACTGGAATACAATCATATTTAGCGGCATCACAGAATAAAACACTAAACATTTACAAAATGTGATAATTCTGAGAAAGAAAAATGATTAATTTTCTATTTATTCTTAGATGTAGTTCAGAAATATTCAGTTCGTTAGAGAAAATTTACAATGTATATAATGGAAGCAACATACAATAATTATTTATCTTATTCTATTCTTCATGATACTAGTAGATAGCAGGTAGTTAAAACTTGTTTAATTAGAATAGAAAGATAGAGTAGACATTAGATGAAATTATGTTTTGGCCATAACAAGAAAAGAGAAAAGTATGTCAAGTAATGATACTGCATGAAAGAATTGTAGGGATTATTACCATAATCACAGACAAGTGAATACCTTTAAAGAGCAGCTACTTTTAAACATGTTGGATTATTTTTAATCAAGCACCACATCATTATTGACTTACCTCTGCTGTTGCTATAGTTGTGTAGCCTATAGTATTTTTATTTATTTATTTATTTTGCTTCATTCAATAGCTATTCATCAGAAGATTTTCATGTTCTCAACATCAGAGGACACTTCCTAAGATAGTTCCAACTGAGTGGATCATAAAACAAGTAATGGAGCAGACACTAGTCCACAAAATTCAAGGGCACTTACCAATATATTGATAACACAGCTGAATTTTTACATTTTTTTTCTGCCTTCTTTTCAGAATTTAAAGGCCCCGTACTTGAACACTTTAAGGACAGTTACTGACTGCCAACATTTTCAGTATCTGTCATTAGACCAAAAGTAATCTCAGTGCTTTCCAACATTATACTTACAATACTGTCCATGCAGCATGACAGATATATGTTAAGTGCAAAATAACTGTAAATTTACTTTTAACAATCTTCAGTTTTCTTCAATAATTCAATCTGTTAAATTAGGTGGCCACTTTAAATGTGACCTGAATGAGAACATATACTTCTTTTCTAATCAATTTGTAACTTATATCATCTACAGCTGTGACAAAATACTTTTGAGCTGCTACTTATAAAAGTCATTAAAGTGCTTACTATTGGAACAGGTAGAGGACAGAATAGACAGCCAAAGCTTGCAAGAGGTGTGAAGTGGGTTTTTCCTCTAATAGCTCAGTGAGTTTGGAATCAGAAGAGAGCTATTTCAGTTGCATACTTCGAGCTGTGCCAGGACGACGATGTTTCTTCCTTGTTTTCTGAGTAACCAGGAAGGAATCTTTGCCTTTTTTCTGTATTGTGATCCTTTATCATAGGTGGACAGAGAACAAATCGTGAAACTGAGATGACAGTATTAAAAAATAATAGCAGTGCATGTAATAACGGATGAAGGAGTAACTAGAGAAAGACAGAAGGTATTAAGACAACAGTGAAAATGTGAGGATAGAAGGGAGAATTAAACAAAGGACATAGACAGAGACTGCAAAGATGAGATACACTTTGAGGAAAGGACTTTTTGGAATACAAATTAATAATTAGAAGAAAAAGAACCATGTGGCAGAGAAAGAATGAAAATAAATAACTCAGCTTCAAAGGAAAAATATGAAGAGAGTGTTCTGAAAGACGGGCAAATAGAGTGTGGGAGAAGAGCTGCTGTTCTTGTTGCTTATTTGCCCAAAGTATATGGGAAATTACTTTCCTGAAACTCTCTCCTTCATACTGTTGGTCTGCTGCAAAGCTACTCTGAAAAATCCAATCTCAGTTGTTTTCACATTCTTGCCCTATCACTCTCATTACCCTCTCAGTAGGAGCAACAATGTAAAAAATAAGTGAAGTCATCAGCTACACAGCATTTTATATTGATCCACAACTATGTATGTCATGTGCAGTTTTTGCCAGGATAAAAAAAAAAATGGGAAAGAAGGTGGCTGCCTGTGGATACCATTGCTGAAATATGACATTCAAAAGAGAAAAAGATGTTCTACAGCTAATGACAACATGACCAAAGTTTAGTCAAAAAAATTTCAGTTCTTATGTCTCTCCAGTTTTATGTTTTCATTCTTTTCCATCTTTTTTTTTTTCATCACTACTGCAAGAGAAGCACACATGAAAATTAAATATATATATATAATGAATTATCACAACAGCATATTTTATACTTGACATTCAGACTGAGAGTAAAAGACAAAATAAATTAGTTGATGCAATTGAGTTTTGAGACAACAAAGGGTTTACTTTCCCACTATCATGGAAACAAGTTTTGGAAAAGAAATTTCTTTTGTTATTGAAATCTCTAGAATAATATTTTATTTTCAGAGAAAACTCAGACACACTTCTGTTGTTTGCTGTTTGCAGTGTAAAAGCAGATGTATTTGCAACACAACACATAGCCTAAACTGGATTTTTAAATCAAAGTAACTCAAAATTTTCACCGATGCCACTCAAAATTAATTGAACCATTTTCAACTTACACATATCACTGAAACAATGTTTAGTCTGTTTGCAGAATAAGTTTCTCCTGCATTTGCATGATGCCTTATTTTACAGACTCCTTATATGCAGTATTCAATACAACACTTTCAATACAAATTGAAATTATGTGAATAATTCCTACAAGATGGACAGACCTAAATTCTCCAAATCCTCAACAAATTTTAGGGTATTCTTGCTTACATGTTAAGAAGAATTAAGTTTAAGCAACCTCAGTAAAATGAAACATAATTTTAATGTATAACATTATTTACAAATGTGTATTATGCAATCTCCCAATGCATCTCTGTGATGTAATTTGACATAAACAGAAATGTTATCATTTCCAAAATCAAAATAAGGTGTGATTGTTTTGTTTTGTTTTGTTTTCTCCTGATAATCTTAATACTTTTTTTTTTATATCAAATATGTTGAGTAGATCTTTTGTGCTTTTTAGGAAATGTCACACATAGGAAATAGATGTCATAATTGGATTTAGGAGGAAAATTTTGGTACGTTGGCAGTTCTGCATGTTGTTAAGCCATCCTAATAACAGTTTTCAGCCATCCACAAATTTAGAAATAAAGTTTTCAAATTTCATTTAAATAATTTAAATGTAGAGAGGAAGTCATATATCAATTATTTATTTTGGCTGATCTCTGTGTTCTAATTAGAGACAGACTTGAGCTGTAAATTTTCAATTCAAATGCATTGTACCAAGTTTTTGACTTTCTGAAAGTAGAGTGTTGGTTTAGTTTTAGGGTCCTATTTGTCAATACCATATTGTTGAGCTATGCATAGAAATGTACAAAATGAATTTCTTAAAGTTCCATGAACTTATTAAATCAGTAAGATAATTTAAAATATGCAGTGACCAACTATTTACTATATTTACTAACCACAAGTATGAAATGTTAATCTTCCTTCCTCCCTTCCTCCTTCTCACACATGAGAACTCCATACCCACAATGGGTTTAATTTAATTTAATGAGAGGAGTAGCTAGCTGTACAGCCTGTGTACTGTGTAGTCAGTAGACATAATCTCACTGTTTGACTACAGGTTTTTTAATCACAGCTGAGTTTAAATTGTGGTGCAGTAGGTCATATCTTCAAAACATTAAAGTAAATATTTTCCTTTCTTTTTTTTTCTAATGTATTCAAAATGAAATCTGCATAACTGATTTTTAATTACATTTTAATTTTAATTTAATATATTAAGATATGTTTATAATACTACTGAATGCCATTTGTACTGAATGGGTGATATATAACTACAGGATATCTTTTAACATTCCTGAGATTTGCCATGAATTACTCAGCCAAAAATTTCCTTTCTAAAATTATTTTTATAGATTTGACTAATTTTTTAACATATATCATAAGAATCTCACACCTGAAATTGACTCTGTTTTTTCATGTCTTTTGAATCTTTCAGAGAGGTTTTATTTTTTTTTTCTATTTTATAAAATTGATACTTTTATTGGTACAAATTGAGAGTCAGATGCTTTAAATTTTACACAATTCATGTTGTGACTGTCCTACTTTAATCCAATTATTCAACAAAATTATTTCTAAACACATTAATGTGGATTTGGAAATGATGAAAGGTTTTAAAATTACAAGAGTTCCTAACTACAATATAAATAGACACCAGATTATTCTTTTACAATACTCAACTAAGGGTGCTTTTCCATACATTTGAAGTCCTTGTAGTTGGTCCTTAAATTACTCTTAACCTGCAGAATTTAGGAGATTATTTAAAAAGAAACAAACCCTAAATACCATTTTTTAAACCCAGAGCACGTGCCTTTGTGAAAATCAGTTTTACCAGACACTTCAAATGGAAGAGATATTATAGCTTCTTCTAAAACATAACTGCTTCAGAGATTGCATGGGTGCTCTTCTCACTACAGAAAAGCCATAGGGTCCTAAAAGAGAACACAGCTTGAGGTACTGCAACTAAACATTGTCAAAAACAATATTGTGTTTATGAGTCTTCTTCAGCAGCTCTGTAAACAAGAAACAACTATTGTGACTCACTGCAGTAACATCCTTCTGAAATTAAAAAAAAAAAAAAAAAGTGATAAAATAATCATGCTTTCTGACCTAAAACTATGCTTTCCTGTGCTCCTGATCACAGACATTAAGATCAAAATATAAAATGTATTAAATCTTATATGTACCATTTTTTTTCCTCAATATGAAATTGTGAACTAACAGGCCTAATATGAAAATAAATATATTTTGACACAGCCTGAAAAGAACTTGGGTGAATAATTCTCACAGTATAATACAAAGTCCATAAGAATATAAAGGTTGAGAAAGACACTGAGAAATTTATGAAGGAAGTTGAGAGAGTCAAAAGCAATAGACTACATGTAGCCCCCATCACTGGAAGTAGCTGATGTGCTGAATTCCAGAAGCTGAGACAAAATAGCAGAGGAAGGATGACTTTTTTTCTCATGCAGAAGATTGTGACCTAATTAGAAGGTTCTTAAATATACAGAAGCTCATGTATTAGCTGGATAAATTATTTTCTGTCCCAGGTACAATAAAGCTTTTATTAAAGTACATTAAATTATATATTATATCTACTTTAATTTAAAGTACACTAGAGCATCTGAAAATTGATTGTACGCTAATCTATATTTAGGACTCATCCTTTAATTTAGTAATATTTTACACAGCTAAACATACTAATGTGGATTAGTGGATTAAAATAATGTGAATATCATTAATTTATTTTATTTTATAGATCATAATGAATCATAGAATAGCTTGGGTTGGAAGGGACCTTAAAGATCATCTAACTCCAACTCTCCTGCCACAGACAGGGATGCCACCCACAAGATCATGTTGGCCAAAGCCCCATCCATCCTGGTCTTGAACATCTCCAGGGATGGGACATCCACAACTTCTCTGGGCATCCTGTTCCAGTGCCTCACCACCCTCAGAGTGAAGAATTTCCTCCTAATCTCTAATCTAGATCTCTCCTCTTTTAGTTTAAAACCAATTCCCCTTGTCCTGTCATTATCTGATTGAGCAAAAAGTCACTCTTTTTTTTTTTTTTTTTTTTTAACTCCCCATTAAGTACTGAAAAGTGACAATGAGGTCACCCTGGAGCCTTCTCTTCTCCAAGCTAAACAGCCCCAGCTCTCTCAGCTTTTCTTCATAGAAGAGGTGCTCCAGCCCCTTAATCATCTTCATGGTCCTCTGCTGGTCCTGTTCTAACAGATCAACATCCTTCAGATGACAGGATGTTGTTAACGACAGTTGTAAGATCATGATGAGATGACAAAAGCTTAAAGGGTTTTTAATGATCATTTACTTCCCATGACCTTATTATTTCTTCACACTCACAAGAGGTTAATGTGATGCTAGTTATATACAATTGGGGTTAACAGATCCAGCAGTTGTGTGCTGATATGTACTTTAGTCGACACAGTTTCCCTTTTAGCAAATCTCTTCTAACAAGTGGTAGTGTCAGTATAGAAAATTAAATAGCTGCTGAGATAGCAGGAACTACCAGTAAGTTATGCGTTAAAAAAAAATCTAATGACTGTATACTTGAGGCAATCTTTATCAGTAAGAATCAGTTAGAATTAGTTCATGTTAGGCTGTATAGTTAATTCTGAATGCTACAATACATAAAATGAAAATATGGGCATATGTGGAAAAAAAAAATCTGAAATTAAAATAAGCTTTCTTTCTAGTAGAGCTGAAGAAGCAAAGCCTATTTTGTTTACTAACAGAAGATATTTCATTAAAAGAAGTGAAAAGAGAAATAAAAGAACCGAATTTCACTTACAGTGTACAGGGGAATCAAAAGATCACTGTCTTATGAAGTAACAGTAGGCTCAAGTAAATGTGTACAGGTGTAGTTCCCATTCCTTTTTAGTTTTCTTTAGCTCATTTTTCTTTGGATGGTCAGATGTTCAGTTGTCTACCCAGACAACTATGTACTTTGAAAACATAGTATTATGTGCTTAGGATCAGAATAAGCTAATGAATTCAATTTCTGGGTTCCTCCATTGTTTCACATTACACCATTGCTTTGAGAATATGATACCTGAAAGAGATATCTGTGACCATAAAACAAAACTTAATATTTTATTTACTTATTGTACTTAATTAATTATTTTATAGTACTTATTGTTAAGAATGCCTAAGTGCTCCTATTTGTAACTTCAAGTTCAGAGAAGCTTTTACACTCTGGGAGAAATATAATGAAAAAATGTTATATTTTACCACGTTTTCCATTTAAACTACATAAAATAACTCCTGTATTGTGTGAAGAAATAAATACTAAAACTGCTGAAGCTAGCTTTGTTTTGAAAAGTTGAGGTAATGTTGCATTTTGAGAAAGCATCTTTACATTCATTTCAAATTACACTTTGATTTTTCTTTTCACAAATACTTTTCTTAGAATTTGATTAGAACTAAATTTGATATACACGCTCTAGTGATAGCTATTATTTGAATATTCACATAAAATTGTTTTAATCTCAAATCCAAAGTTATAGTAGAGAAAGCGCACAGGGGTTACTAAAATGTGTCTAGATTTTCTATTGTATATCGTAATTTACACAAACTCCACATTTATTAAATTTTTTTACACTATTTACCTGTGCTAATTTAATTTGATTTTACTTTTCTTTTTTTTTCTCTAGTCTTCCAGCTACTACAGTTTTTATTTTTGATCTCAGATAACAGCTACAGTTATAGATATGAACAAATGAAGTGATTTCTCTATCTTTAAGAAGACAATTAATTAAATGCGGCAGTCTATTATTTCTTTATGAGCATGGTGTGGGCAGGTACTCTCCAAGGAAAATGGAGAACATTTGAAGACTTACAATATACTTTGAGAGAGAAATTCATTGAAAGACCTTTTACCTAGGCTAAGGTCAAAAGAGAAAATTTGCTATAACATTATTAGAATAATCGTACAGAATATGTTCTTGTCAAGTCATTTGCACAAAACTATGTGAATAGCAAAATACTTCAGGTCAATAAGGAAGATTTCTGTTTCAATTATTTTGCTCAAAGTTTTATTCAAGTAAAATAAAATAATTTTGCCTTTCCCAAATTTTCACCTCTATTGTGAGGATAAGAGATGTTAGAATTTTCTCTAATGATACCTATCTATAAAGATAAGAAGAAAAGGAAAGAGAGGTAATAAAAAGATTATAAATCTTTTGTATATACACTTAAAATAAAAACATTTATAACCCAGTTGTACAGAAAATCAAGTTTATTACTTAAGTGCCTGCTTATAGATTCTACCCTGATATCAATTGGCAGGATCATTTACTTAGTGTATTAGCTAAAATTTGTGTTAATGATCTTGAGGGTTAAATAAAAAAATAAAAATAAAATAAAATAAATAATATTTAAACGTTGTTTGACCTTATGTTTTCTTTACTTGAAGAAGCTTTAGGCTACATTAAGTTTTAATCTCGGCCCTGTGAAAGTTGTGGTCCAGATTGGTGCAAATACAATGGTGAGAACACTTAACAGACCACTGACACAGAAGTCACTGTGAACTTACTGATCATGTATATAGCATTGTGAATTTGTACTCTGGAAAATGTCTTGGAGAGGGTGGCCCTGAAACCATTAATCCAATGTAAAGGATTAATGATAGCATGAGGTTTCTCTCTTCATGAGGTTTCTCTCTTCACTTTCATCCAGTCAGGTGTAAAATAACATTTTTTCCCGACTTATTAACAACAATTTACTTGTTTCAAAAGAACCTGTAGTACGCGTTCACTTTAATGTGTAGCAAAAGAAGTGTCAGTAAATTAAAGACGTATGGACTCGGAAGTTCATGGAGCAGAATGAAGGATCTTTTTAAAAACATTAATGGCCATTTTTCCAATCAACAAAATGTTACGTGAAGAAAAGAAATCTCTAAAAATCTCTTGAAGGAAAGAAGAGTGTTACTCTCTTTATTCCCTTCCATATTTAATCAGCTATCACCTGATTTTTTTTTTTACAAAAATGTGTTATTTTGCATACATATTTTCATTTGACAGATTGAGAAATGTCTGTCTAAGCCAATCATACAGAACTGCACCATTTATTGTGAGTAGACCACCCTTAAAATAAAGGAACGTTAACTATAGTATCTGCAAAACCCGTGTAGTCTGGAAATCATAGTATCTTTATACTTCAGAATACAGGGCTAGCTAAATAATTACTCTCCCAAAAGATGTAAAATTTAGAAAGTTTTTGGTTTTAGTGTACAGTTTAGGACTGTACCCAATCATGATCGTGGTGCAGCTTCAACATTATTTTGTCTGTGTAAGTATGCCATGAATGCACATATTTCCTTATAAATTCCACAGTAAGGTTCCTCAAACAGCATTTTAGAACCAAAACAAGTGTTATGTGCATAAAATACTGTCCAGTTGACAATTCTGTGTACCTAATTTCAGAATTGAGATGCACTTAAAATTTCAATATGCTAATAACCAAAAAATTCAATTCTGACATTTTGTGTAAATCTGTTATTCTAGCTTCTCTTATATCTGTGCAGTTACCTGGAATATTGCAAGCAGCTAAAATCCACAACCAGAACTTTCCTATACCTTCTTTACAATAAGATAAAAAAGATGAACTATTCAGTCCTTTGATTTAGGATTTATTTTCCAGTTTTTAAGCATCCTATATTTCTTCTTTGAATGCTTATTCAAGTGTATAAGCATAAGTATACCCCTTTCCTGGTCTGTGGACATCAATATCTATGACCATATAAAACAAATGTTAAGTTCATTTTTACCTGTTTAAATATAAAAGGGTTACATAATTTCCTTCTAATATATGGCTCACATTGTTTTCTCACTTTCTTCCAATTAATTATTCTGTTTTGGACTGATCATTCATTGATCCTTTTTCCTATTGTATGACTTTACATCACCTGTATTAAAAATATGCTGTTTTTTTGCATATAGGTCTTTGTCATTCTCCTGTTTGCTTATTTATTTACCCCTACTTCATCCTGAATGCATCCGATGTAAGAAAAACTATTGCTGAACAGTGATTGCACAGCATCAAGACCTTCTGTTTCTCACTTTGCCCCCCAATGAACAGACTGCAGGTAGGTGAGACAGGTAGTCTGGGAAGGGACACAGCCAGGACAGCTGATCCAAACTGACCAAAAGGATATTTAGTACCATATGACATCATGCTCAGCAATAAGACTGCAGATGATGGCTTTCCAAACTAGTTTGTTGACTGTCTGGGTGTTCCGCTGGTGGGAGGTTGTAAGGAATTGCCTTTGAGTTACTTTTTTTTTTTTTTTTTCTTTTTTAATCCTTTACTGAATAAATTGTCTCTATCTCAACCCACAAGGTTTTCTTGTTTTTGCCCTCCTGATTCTTGCCCACTTCCTGCTGGGAGAGAGTGAGCAAGCAGTTGGTGGGTGCAGTTACTGCACAGGGTCAACCCACCACAGTTTGACAATTCTGATCATTATCATCCACCCTTAAAGTGCTAATATAATTTTTTCTTCTTGTTCCTTAGAACTTCTGAAATACAATGACATTTTTTTTTTTAATATTAGTATTAAAATTCTGAGGAATTATTTCATTATCTGATTTTGATGGCAGGTGACTGTTAGAATCTCTGATCTTAATGGCTACCATTTACCAACAATTGTATGTTCTCAGGTGATGTGACAGTAGATTGTATATTTTCCTGTAACATGTTTAAATAAAAAAATACAATGGCTCTGATTTTGATTCCCTTTACATACAAAGCCATGCTTTCATTTGAAATATGAATTGCCATTATGTGAAATCTACATGGATTTAGAATATATTTCAACCACTCAAATGTGTATTTCAACTATAACAGCAAACAGGAACCACATAACTATATAAATTTTTATCAATTTTACTGTGGAAATGCATTCTCCTTCAATAAAATACCTCTTCAATTATTCCAGAAGTTTTTCAGTCACTTAGTGTTTGTCCTCTATCCAATGTTCTTACTTTTTGTCACACACCGTTTTACATTCATTACAAAAGATATTCTATGCACAGAATGATAAAAAGATTTATAAAGAACATAATTTATTGACTGATGGGCCCAAAGGGTTACACCTGCCAAAATACATTACCTATTGTAATGTGATGTAGCAAACTATGATGTGACTGGCTTGAAATAATATAGTATGCCACTTAGAAAAGTAAATGAACAAACAAAACAATAAAACTATATAAGTAGTAAGGAAAAAGTTGCAAATTTAACTTCTAGTTTTAAAAAGAAGAAGAAAAAAATATGTTTGTTGGATAACATTGATGTCAGGTGAACTTCAGGATAATTGGTACTCCAAGGTTCCTGAATATATCCTACCTAAGGCCTTATCCTACCTATATACATCCTACCTAATATATCCTAACTATCTTGTAGGAACTTCTCCCAGTATAGTAAATATCCAAGGTAGGGCAAACCTGTAAGAATAAAAAGAAGTAAACAATATATAATACATTCACAATACAATTAAGAAATTGCTATAAGGCAAAGTATTCAGACAGATTTTCTCTCTAATATATAGGTACAGATTACACATACTAATCTGAGTTAAATTGATTAACCTAACCCTAGATGAAAGAGATCTTTCTTTACACATTGGTTGACCTTGAGTAAAAAAAAAAAAAGTAAAAAATTAAAAATAAAAATTAGACAGGTAAGAATTTTCTAGCTACTGAAATACATAACTATGAAATACATAGTCAAGTGTCTGTATTATACAAATACTTTACTTGCTCTAACAGCAGTAATTAGAAACCAATCACTGCTTCATCTAGGCAAGAATGCTGAACACCATCCATGACCTCCAGAACCAAAGAAACAAAATACAAATAGTAAAGAAAATTGATCAAAATACTCTGTGAAGTTTTGAGAACTGATTTGTGTACTTGGCTGTTGTGTTTTAACCCAGACAGCAGCTAAGCATCACACAGCCATTTGCTCACCCTCTCCCCTCCCTCTCTGGGATAGGGGAGAGAATCAGAAAAAAATGAAGCCTGTGGGTTGAAATAAAGACTGTTTATTAGGACAGAAAAGAAATGATTAAAAAATAATGATAATAGTACTGCTACTAATAATGTGTACAAAACAAGTAATGCACAGTGTAATTGTTCACCACCCGCTGACCAATGCCCAACTGGGTACCAGCCTGAGCAGCTGGTACCCCCATCCCACCATGACTTCAGATGGTATGGAATACCCCTTTGGCCAATTTAGGTCAGCTCTCATGGGTCTGTCCCATCCCAGCTCCGGCTGCACCGCCAGCCTGCCTGCTGGCAGGACAGAGCGAGAAGCCGAAAAGTCCTTGGCTTGGTGTACGCACTGCTCTGAAACAATTAAAACATCAATGTTATTCTTTCTCTAAATCCCAAACACAGCACCATACTAGGAGGAAAAATAACTCTATCCTAGCTGAAACCAATGAAACATTGGTGTTAGACAAAGATGGAGCTCTGAACCTTGAAGCAGCACCTTACAACTACACCTTTTTACTTTATGTAAGTGTGTGTGAGCATGTGGTTTTTCTGATCCTTAGTTTTTTATTATTATTATTTTACAGTACAAGCAGTTCTTCATCAGAGGCTCTGGAAAACACTGGTCAAAGTAAAAGATAGGAGCGGTTATTGAAACTTATTTCAAAGTAATAAGTTTTCTATTAGAACAAAGAGATCCCTAGAACAGCTCTTGCTGATTTTGAAAATATACCTCTATACTGAGATTAGGATTGCTTTTGTCACTTAATCATGACAATGTACTACTGTATATTGAATTACTTTGACATCCAGCAAAATAAACTTTTAAATATGATTTCTGAGGTGCAAATAGCACCTGTCTTAAATAACATCAGATATATAGTCTTGCGTTCTGACATAATCAGAAATTTTTTTCAGGCAATAACACAATTACTGCTAAAGTCCAAACAACAAAAAGAGATCAGTATATGAACAAAATTAGTGACTTGCTTAAAATCTGCAATGTTTCTGGTAAACTTTCTGACAATGATGAACAATGTATAATGATTGTTCAAAAAGATAACTAAAACACATTTTTGAACATAAAATCCAAAGCAGCGTGAGAACATACAGTTGCATGACATTCCTGAGTAAACTGATATAATTATTCCAGAGGGAAATAATGAGTGAATTGAGATAAAAGCTTTTAAAAGCACTTTTAAAAGTGCTTACATTTTAAAAATTAAGCACATGCTTAAATTTATCAAAATCATTAGCACCTGATTGGATACATATTTTCTATCTGGTATTACGCATATGTATGCACATATTTATATATGTATCTTTGTATTTTATGTGTTGTTTTTATTTCTAATTTTGATTTGAAAATGAGGAGAGATCTCAAGTTATCCCACTGCAGAGAGTTGTGAGCATTTCTGTCTCTATCTACTAAACTGATGAGCAAATAATATAAAAATCTAATTATTTTAGGTTAAAGAATTAAATGTATTTCTTCAATCTGTTCAGTAAAGAACTTTCCAAAATTTCAGATGAATTCTTGTCTGGTAAAGTGTCCTTGTTGCTTCGTTCTCTGAGCAAGGAAAGTTCAATGTCACAAGAGAACCACCTAGCAGTTGCTTGCTGTGTGATCCCATGGCTGAAATCTGCCAGCCGTGAGTGTGACTGATCAGGGAGAATATCAGAAATAAGAACTTATCTTTTACATGCTATTTCTCTCTTGTTGCTTTGTGGATCAGTGCAGGAAAGAGCTTGACCCCAAGTAAGAAGGTGCAATGAATAAGTTCATTTAAAGTATAATATTCATACAGATAGGATGATAAAGATCTAGAAATCTATGGGGGAAATACAAATCTGTTGGAAAAACAGAAAAAGCCAAACACATTTAATGTCTTCTTCACCTCTATTTTCATCACCAGCAAAGGGGCTCACTGATCAGGTCTGGATTCTTCTTGCATAAGTTAGACAAAGTTTAGTTATTTCTTTCTCCACACCAGATAACGATTTCAGTTGTTAGCCTTCTGGACTATTCTATCACCTACTAGGCTGTCATGCTAAATGGCATATCTGTTTCTTCTAACTTAAATTGCTATCATAAAGAAATCAGAAGACATTTTACATCATGGAGAAAAACTGCATGTTTTGGCGGTATTGGAAGGACTGGAGAATAAGAGAGAAAGAAAGCTTAATAAGCAAACAGCCTTCCCTACGACTCATATAGTCCTAGATTTCAAAGATACAGGGGAAGTAAGAATGGACTGCAGAGTGAGACTTAGCAACTGAATGCCCCTATGCCTTCCCCATCCTACACACACAAAACAGTTCATTGTGTTGAAAAAAATCAAGTAATATCTGCAACTGATTAATAATAATAATAATAATAATAAATTTCCAAGAAGACACAGTTTAGTTTCTATGATGTAGCTTTTTTGTGTTTTTTTGTTTTGTTTTGTTTTGTTTTGTTTTTGTGTGTGTGTGTGTGTGTTTGTTTTTTTTTCCCTTTATGAGGGAAATACATCAGAAACTTGTAATTCTGAAGCTTGGGGTCTTAAGTCCATGCTTTTGAGCAATGCAATCTTTATTTCTATTTCTTTCTTTTTTTTTTTTTTTTGAATTTTTGTCATTCAATAATTTCATAAGTTGTTTACATTCATTTAGAAAGAAAAATCATTTGCAAGGGGAAAATGAAAGAGCAATAAATATACAAAAAAAAAAAAAAAGACAAAACTAATGCCTTAGACAACAGTAAATATTACTGGAGTACAGAAAACTGAAGTGGAACATTACTCTAAAAGTCAACAAACAGATTTTATCAAAATAATTTCTGACTTACAGAAAAAAAAAAAAAAAACAATAAAACAATTAAAGTTCATCAGAGAAAGGTATTTGCAAAAAGCAGATAATCAACATTTCCTCAGTTATATAAATACATCACATATTTTATAAAAATGTCAGGATAGAAAAGTATTTACAATTGTGTGCTTGTCTACAGCAGTTCTCTACAGCAGTGAATCCCTTGACAGCTAAGCAGCAGCCATTTCCAGTGTACTTTCAGTGCCATTTGAGTCTGATGTCACAATGTTCAGAAAATAATAGAATTAGAGCCCTTGAATAATCTGAGAAAGGTGGCTTCTGGAATGGCATGATATGAAGCTGTATGCAAAAGGATTAATATGATTTAATACTGTGAAGGAGTGCAAATAGCTCTGGAGGCAGGTAATTTAATTAAAATATGAGAGTTTAAAAGGTAAACAAGGGAATGAGAAGTTAGTATAGTGAATGAAATGACAGGATGTCAACAGAGTTATTGCCACCAGTCAGAATGTTGGGTAAAACAGCATTTTGATTTCAATATGATCCATTTTTCTTTGATCAAATATGGACAGGTGCACTTATGAAAATAGAAGGAAAAAAATATATAAAACGAAAAAAGAAACAACAACAAACAAACAAGCAAAACCACAACCAAAGCCTTCACCCAAATATGAAGGAAAATGTTTTAAAACCTCACTGTATGATTCACTCAAAGGGAAAGGTTCAGCCAACGTTCTGATGTTTACAGAAAAAAAAAAGAAAAAAAAAAAGAAAAAAATTAATCTGGGCTGTCTTTTTACACTGAATTATCACAAGTTCAGATCTCTACCAGTAAGGAATGAGTAAAAGGAAAGTTCTCCTCACTGTCTTTGTCTGCCTTCACTGACAGTGTCTGTGAAAGAAATAATATGAACTGCAATGCAAAAGAAACTGCAAAGAAAAAAATGTAATAAAGTAGATAAAATTCTAGATCTTAAGAAAACAGGTGATAATACTAAGCCAAGAATCCATACTCAGATATGGGAACTGGCTAGGAGCAGACAGATGTAAAATAATCAAAATCTAAATGAATAAGCTACGATGGCAAGGGTAATATTACACTAAACTTGCAGTGAACAAATCTTCATGAGAAACTAGGATGATTATTTGACTAAGGATGATTATTTGAAACTAGGATGATATGATATTTCCCCTCTTATGACTAAGAGGGGAAAAATAGCAGAACTCTGCAGAATGGAGCCCAAGGGGCCCAATATTATTTTTTTATGTCACTTATATCAAGAAAAGAAAACTGGACTCTACACAATGGAGAAATCAGAAGCCTTCTCATTGTCTTATATCTAACCCATAAGCAAATAATGCTAAATAAATGCTATTCATATCTTTCTAATTCTTTTTGTGTTTGTTTTTGTAAATGCATTTTTATTTTCTTCTGCAAAACATGTCATAGTATTATCTCTTTAAAACAAACAAACAAACAAACACACACACACACAACAACAACAACAACAAATTGTGGTCTTTAGCTGAAAGACATTTATGTCCTGCATGACTACACAGTTTTATGATTCCTGAAGTGGGACAGTCATAGGGTATTATGACTCTTGCAGATGCTCATAGCCACATTGCCCAGTGTTTCCACAGCAGAGAATTCTTTCAGGACTCTGATCTAAGAGAATCTCAAGTTTACTCTCAAATCTTTTTCCAAAAAGCAGCATGGTTTCTTATCTTAACAAAGAAACATAAAGGGTTATAGAAATTGGAAGAAAGGAGAAAAAAAAAAGACAAGAGAATGAGAAGTCTTCATTCTTCTCCAGATGTGTTTCTGTGTTGGTTATATTATACCAATACTGTCTCTAGAAGCCCTAATTTGATGAGAAAGGTGAATAGTTCATTCACTTTTATGGATTTTCAGAGGTAGAAATAAACAGGTATTCCAATGAAACTTTGACCTCTTTTTCTCCCTTTAAGAAAATATTCCAAGGTTTCTATATATTCAGTTTTTCCAAGTAGCTTTTTAAGCCATGTTCTATGATAGAAATAAAACAAAACAAAAACAAAATCAAACACAGCTTTCTCACTTCCATTGTAATATAAATTATAAATTGAGATCTTTAAAACAGTCTTCATCACATTGTAATTGCATTAAACGCTCACTAAATGATTTGCTGAGTGCCTCATTTACACTTCTTATTGCCTGTGGGGTAGTGAAAGAAATAGATTGCTTGGAAGTTATCTTTCCACTCTGCAAAGCTTTAACTGAGCTCAAAGACAGTTACTCTTAGAGACTGAAGCATAACGTCCACTTACAGAACAGGTGATTTTTGCCAAGGATCTTTTATCCAGGAATCAGAATAAAAATCATCACATCATTCAAAAAAAAGTAAAACTGATAGTTTATGAAGACAAATAGCGGCATTAGCTCAGCTTTAGATAAATCTGTACTTTAATGCAAAAATGCATATGTACAGAATTACAGTATCACAGCTGGAAGTGTCTTACAGCCAAAGCTGGCAGGGCCTTCTGAAGATCATCTAGTCCAACTCCCCTGTCAAAGAGGACCACCTAGAGCACATTGTGCAGGATGGCATCCAGGTGGGTTATGAATATCTCCAGAGAAGGAGACTCAAGAGGGGAATCTATTCACATACAGAAACCTTGTTAAATATTTACAAGTATAGTTTAGATTTATCCTTATTTAATAAAGTAAAAGATGCAATACTTGTTGCAATGCTGTTGGAGAACACTCTTCAACAGTAGTACTAGTAGTACTTTTTTTTTTTTTTATCTTTCTAGTCATACTGGCATGAGAAAGGTGTACCAAAAGAAGCAAGTGTCTAACAAATACATTTTTTTTTTTTTTTACGAAAACAAAAACAAAACAAACAAACAAAAAGAGTAATAAAGAATAGATGTATCAAATACTGCATTGCACAGAGATAGATTAGGCAATGGAAGATTTATCACAGAAAGAGACATAAAGGAAAATATTTTTTCCTTTTGCCATTGTGACATTATGACAGTTTGGACAATTCAGTATATTTCCACAGAAGTTAAACGTGAAGTATCAAAAGACTGTGCCATCTTTTGATGTCCTGGTGTAAAATTGAACTCTAAGTCAAAAGAGAATCTTATAAGTGACCACAGAGGAGAAAAGTAAAGAAACTTTGCCAGTCCAAAACTTATATAAAGTGTACTGTAAATAGATATTTCAATAAAGTTTTAGAGTGACTCTTTTAAATGTCAGTATGATTTCATGTATCATTATTTACATTATAACATAAAGAATATATATAATTCCATGTATCAGGAGGCTTTAAACAAATTAAAATATTCATTTTATTTTGTTATTTCTCCAATACAATCATTTTCTTCTGAAACAAACGTTTTAATGAAATCAGGAGAAAAAAATAAAAAAAAAAAGCAAGCTTATTACTATTTCATAATTTCTTTGTTATATAGAATACCAGAATGCTTGAATCCTAGCAAGATAACTATCTAAATGTTTTGATCATATAATGACATAAAAAGCCAAAACAATATCAGTAGATTTGAGTTGTATAGTTGTAGTGCAATGATTAACACGCTTGATCACACTTACTCTCTGTATGTCCACGAGTGACTTCCTATACCACCATAAATGGCAATTAATGGATAGATGAGCACTCTTCGGGGAAAAATATTTCAATGAAGGCTGATTAATTCTGATGGAGTCTCAGCAGTAAATTTAATATCTTATATGAAGTGGTTTGAATCAGAACATTGGTCTCTATCCTGCTTCTACTGTAGTCAACAGCACGACTATATCCATGATTAACTTTATTTCAGGGGAATTATTTATCCTTACAAATCTTTTCAAATTTTATAGTAAATAAAATTATAATAGAATAAAAAAAATAATAACTAAATTGGTATTTAAATTAATCAGAAATAGAAGTAAATTTGAAGCATAGATTTAATTAAATAAAATAAATGTGAGATTAAGTGTTCTTTTGACAAAGGAAGATATGCTTTTTTGTTCCTTTGTTTCTTTGTTTTTATTTGATTCTTTGTTTTTGTGCTGTCTGGCTTTTCAGCAGATTCAGGTTTGCCGTTTGAAGAACACTCAAACTACATCAAAATTCTACAATTACAGTAATATCAGGGGTATCCAAACACAGGATGAATATGATAATTAAACAGAAAGCATAGCTATCCACATTTTTCTTCGCTTGTGAAAATTTTGCAATATTTTATATGTGAGGAATGTATACATATATATACATATATATATATTTAAGTGATCTTTTAAGCCCAGAGCATCAGACATTTTAATAAATAGTCTCTGATTCTTTCTGAATGTGGCTAATATGCCCTTTCTTAGAATCCTGCTTTCAGACAAAAGTCACCAGATTTTCTGATAGAAATCATTGCAGTTCCACAACACTTTGTAACTATGCTGATTTCCTTTTCAGGAAGAGGATTGTAAATATGACTAGGGTTGGAGGATGTTTTCTGCGTAGTGCTGCTGTTTATAAATATTTATATACGTGTGGTTCTTAGAAACAATTTTAAATATGAAAGTTAGTTTGAAACTTGTATATACAACTTCCTTTCCGCTTGCCTGCTGCATGCACATCTCAGTATGGACAAAAATTTGGACCAAAACACCATGGGTTGTGCAGATAAGCTGGTGTCATACTAGGCTGTTTCTTTCAGACTAGGGTATGTCTTGGCTGTTTTTGTACTCATTTGCAAGATGCTGACTGGGAGTTTTAAGGAAGAAATCACTTGGCATAGAGATATAAAAGAGTTTGTTTATTAGTTCAGATAATATCTTTGAATCCAGTTATAATGAAGGCAATTAGTTCTTAGATTAAGCAAATCCATTTAATTTTGCCTCCTTCAGACATGCTTCAGAATATACTATTCCTAGCATATTTAATTCTCTTAAGACTTGTCTTCATGTTGCACACTCGTAATGGTTTTCTACTTTGCTAGTAACTTTTCTCATTTGTAAGATGAAATTCCGTACTTTTTAATAATTTACTCCAGAAATTTTTGGCAGAAAGAAGGTGTTGAATAACTGTGTATTTCCAGGTTCTAAGGAAAGATATGTCACAAATTATTGCACAAAATGTGTCTTCAAACAAAACAAAACAAAACAAAACAAAACATTCTTCGAAATTTCTTTGAAATACTGTCATTAAATCATCATTTCTGTTCAAGAGATTTCAAGATTTAGATAATTGCCTAAAACTTTGCAGTATTTGCTTTGAATTACCAAAAGGACAATAGAGTAATGGTCTTACAGTGTGACTGACTTATTTTGATAACAGCCCTCGTCAAAATGAAGGCTATGAGAAAAGGAAGGCTCAGCTGGAGGAAGGTCAGAAGTGATTTTGTGTTACTGTTAAGAACTTTGATCAAACTGACTCTCTTACATGTGGTAGGGAATCTGAACAGAAGTTTTTAAGACACTGATCATTATGTATAGCAACATAATGGCTTTGTAGTAAATGTAAAATGTATACATTCCAAAAGCTTAGTTTTAGCTTTGGTTTCTCTGAAATATTATGCTGTGAGCCAGAGCAATCACAATGAATTTAGAATATGGGCACTTATGTATGAGATGATTGATTTAATGTTAGGCCTGTTTTGAGCAGAGAATTGATTAACTAACCTCCAGAAGTCCTTTCCAGCCTAGATTTTTCTATGATTCTGCGAAAAGTACAGAAAGGTCTTACTGCATTGATCCTGGGCCAAGAGTTCTGTGGAGGGATAAGGCTAAGGAAGATTAATGCTGATGAAAGTGTTTCAGATGGTGTTTTTCACATATCAGTATGCTGGAAAGGCCCAGAGTTAAAGGCAATCCAGAATACCTTAAAACATGGGTGATCTGAATACATATAGGCTCAGTTTGATAACCAAATGTATAGATACTACTCAGTAAATGGGCTTAGACAGATGCTGAACTGCAGCAAATAGTTGAAGCTGTGTTAATGGCAATTTTTCTATTGGGTGTAACCGCTCTCCTCAAGGCAGCATGTATTAGATTCATCTCACCAAATTTAGCTATCTAAAAGTCAAATATTTAAGACAATCATGCAAATTCTTCTCTGTCTATATATAGAGAAGCATCTCAACATGATATGCAATCTAGTATGGAATGAACGACTGACCCATGGATCGGTTGGTCATTGTATGGGTTTGAAAAGCAGTCCAGAATAGACATGCACTTATGCATAAAATTCTATGAGGTAATCCACTCTGCTTACCCAATAAATAATGTGTCTATGTCTAAGAAAAAGAAGAAGAGAAATTGTTACACTATAACATTGCCTGAATATTTGTAGTGTACTTATTGCAGAGATTTGAAAGGAGATTGAGTGAAGCTGTTAAATTTTGCAATCAAACTAGTCTATCTTAACTAAAACTAATTTTTAATTCTGATATTATTTTCTACCTAAATTTCTACCTAATTTGCAATTAACCAAAGCACTGACTGCTTAGGGTGGCTCACTTACAAATATGATTAGCCCTTTTTTCTTGGATACAAAAAGGAAAAAGGTCTCAAAATTTGTACAGCTTGCTTAGATTCAAATTATCAATTCACAATGCCAGAAGCAAAATCACTGGTCTAAATCTATAGATGACACAATATACTGAAAAACAGCTGTACTCCATTAGACTATCTCCCCCAGACAATTAAAAAGATGTCACTTTTTTTACAGAGATCAACAAATGTATATCAAGGTTATTCATGCTGAAATAGCAGTAGGTTCATCTGATTCAGAAAGAGGAAGAGATGTTAGAACATCACCTCTCAACCTTTAGCTTAAGATATGAAAGGAAGCAGTTTACAGTGAATATAATAAACTAGTGCAGTCAAAGGGATTACCTGTAAGAGTCTTGGGACACAAAAATGGTAACAGAACCATAAATGAAGAAAGAATGAAAGTAATGGCACAATCTACTGAACTTGAAGTGTCCAAATATAATTACAAAACAAAACAAAATACAAAAAAATAGGAATATAGAAATAAAACAAAAAGTTTGAAGTTTTATTACAAAATCAAGCTGACAGAATTGTCACAATGATTTCTGTAGAATAAACTATAATAATGGGATATTGATATCCAAACTTCTATCTGTATCAGAAATTACTGAAGAAAAAAAAAAAAAAAAAAGGAGAAATATTGCATTGGAACTGTATGCTTGCCCTAAAATGAATGGAGAGGTAAGAAACAGAAAGCAGATGTCTTAGCAATTAAGTAAAACCGCTTTTTTTTTTTTTTTTGGCCAAGAGCCTTGGCAACATCAGGATAAAGCTGATGACCTATTTATAAATAAATAAATAAAAAAAAAAAGTGTTCCAAAATACTGGATAAGTGGTGGAAAGTTGAAAGTTATAGCTACATAAATACCTACTGGGAAACCAACACGGAGTGATGTGAAATAGGTATCATAGAATCATAGAGTTATAGACTCAAAGAATGGTTTGTATTGGAAAAGACCCTTAAAGATCATTTAGTCCAATCCTCCTGGGCAGTGACACCTTCCACCGACCAGATCAGGTTGTTCAAATCCTCATCCAATGTTACTTGGAACATTTCCAATGCTGGGGCATCCACACCTTCTCTGGACAACCTAAATTCAGTCCTTACAATTCAATCCTATATGAATCAATCTTTAGAAAATGATGAGCCAAAAAAATGGTTCCAGAAGTCTGAGAACATTTTTATATGGCTATCTTGTTTCAAATAAATAATGGTATATTAGTGTTAGCTGTGTAATACAAGATTTTATTCCACTGAATCTTTACTTAAAATATATCAGCTGTATCAGACTCAGATTAAAGATTTTCATTTTCATGTTAACATAGTTACAATGTTTGCTTCCAGAGAAAATCTAATATCATGAAGCTTTTAACCTAATTATTCTTAATACCACTGTCAAGGACCATCTTGATGTATTGGTTCCTCCTGTTTTCTAATTTCACATAAAATAAGATGAAAAGTTGTGGTTAGTTTCTGTGCTTAAATCAGAATGAATTAAATATATTGTTTTGTGATTAGACAGAAAACAGCAACAGGATACCTCTGAAGCCAAGATTCCATATACCGTGTTCCAAACAATTTATTTGTATTTCATAAGCCATCAGCATTCATGCTCAGAAATGCCAAATTACTGCTAGACAAAAAGACTGCATGATTACAATTCACATGTCATCTGACAAGAGTTATGACGCCAACAAAGTGCAATAACCTTGTGGAATTTCTAGAGATGGGGGAAATAAGATCATCAGAAATCTCAGAGGATTTAGTAGTCTGATATAGTAATGCCAAAACATAAAAAATGAAATTACTTATGCTTACAGTGGCATATACATATTTACTGTCTTCTGTGCAGAACACAGAATTACTTTCAGGTAGAAATTGAATTAGTGACTTCATATTTAAAAAGTTAGGCTCTTATTATACTTTCATTATAACTGCCATATATCTTTTCTTACATCTCAGGATGCCTAGTGAGAAACCTTTTTGGTAGCAACTCTGAAGTTAGACATGCACTTTTACAAATCAGGTACAGGACTTTCATTTGTCATTCTTCATACCAAGTTTAAATATTTTATGGCATTCAGGAACTGGATGGCTGCTTTAGAATGAATAATTAAAACACATTTTAAAATGTCTTACGGGAATGGGTGTCTCAGTGAGCCAAGCAATGCTCCTGTTCTCAACATTATGCTGCTCCTGTTCGCAACATTATTTCCTTGTAACTTTCTGACTTGAATTACAGGTTCTTGTAGATTTCAGGAAATAAATACATGTGAAAGTATCATGATGAGAAATAAAAATCCTGATACTGTAAGATTGCCATAGAATTTAGGTGACTAATGTTATAAATGGCTCAGTCTTCAAAATAGGACTATAATTAAAGTTTACAATTTATTAAAGGAATAGAGGTAAGCAAATAGCGCTGGGTGCGCTGGGAGTCTCTGCTCCACCAAGACATACACCAGTTACGTCAAGCAGCTGATTTTTATGCTCCTAGGCTAATACATATTCATTACTACTTCTAAAAAAACAGGGTTATTATAATTAGTTTCTGGAATCCAAACCCTCCTACTGGAGCATGCGTATCAGTCTCCAGTGGTCCCTCTGGAGGTCTCTGGGGGTCTCTTGTGCTGAAGGCTCATAGTCTTCCTCCCTCTTGTCCTTCTCCTTTGTCCAACTTGGCTGTATGTCAGAGACTTGTGCAGCGTCCCCTGCAAGGTTTGTCTTTTAATTGTTCTTCAACTTTCCTCATTTCCTTAATCTCCTGGCCAGATATCAGAAACTTGCATAGTGTCCCATGCAATAGTCATAACAGTTACCAGTTATTCTGAAACCCCCCAGATATCAGAGACTTCAAGGAAAACCCTACAAATACATTTCCCTTCAAGCTCTCTATTGACACGAATTGCTAAAACATTCCTTTGCAAGATACAAGAGCTATATACATTAACCACTCTGTTTTTCTTAGACTTGTAGTTATCCAAGGGTATGTAAGACACAAGGTCACATTCATCATAATATGCGGCCCTAGCATTGCTCCATACTGACACAAATCAGATGAACACATTTCACACTAAGCAGAAAGAAAACCTGCTTCCACCTGAAGCAAATATTCCTCAAATTTTCATCAATTTAGAGAGTAGTTTTAATCCCTCCTTTAAGAAGCTTGTCTGGTATAGACTAGATAGAGTCATTGTATTCCAGAGTTTGCCAGATAATTTTCCTGTCTAAAAATGTTGATGTGTATAGTGGAAATGTACAAACCTCAAGGAAACTTTAAAAAGTGAAGTCTTTTTTTTTTTTTTTTTTACTTTCCTATTAAAAATTGTGTAAATATTATGGAATATAAAGCAGGCAAAATTCTAATTTAGAAGGAATTTCTATCAATCAAATTAATTATTTTTTAACAATCAAATATATTTTAATCAATCAAATATATTATCTCTCTATCTCTCCATCATTCCTTTTCATTTTTCTTCCCTTCCCTTCCCTTCCCTTCCCTTCCCTTCCCTTCCCTTCCCTTCCCTTCCCTTCCCTTCCCTTCCCTTCCCTTCCCTTCCCTTCCCTTCCCTTCCCTTCCCTTCCCTTCCCTTCCCTTCCCTTCCCTTCCCTTCCCTTCCCTTCCCTTCCCTTCCCTTCCCTTCCCTTCCCTTCCCTTCCCTTCCCTTCCCTCCCCCTCCCCCTCCCCCTCCCCCTCCCCCTCCCCCTCCCCCTCCCCCTCCCCCTCCCCCTCCCCCTTCCCCTTCCCCTTCCCCTTCCCCTTCCCCTTCCCCTTCCCTTCTTATTCTTTTTCATTCTTTTTTGTTCCTTTTATTTTTCTCTCTCTCTCTTTTTTTTTTTTTTATGGCATTTGAAAATTTCAATTTTTTACTGATATTATGGCATTTACTTTGAAACCAAAACATCCATCACCTGATTATTTCTCAAGCATTCCCTAGCTGCCTTGGGTAAGCATTTGTCTAAAAAGATATGGCATGTTTTCAGAATGTTAGCAGCTCAGAAGTTGTTCACTTCAAAGCCTGTATTTCTGCTGCTTGAAAAAATAGTGAAAAAAAAATATTCTGTGGCAAAAACATACACTTTTAATATAGGGAATGCATCTGACAGAAAAAATCAAAACAGATTTTTTATGCTGCCTTGACAACAAGGTTCATGACAGAAGTCAACATGACTTAACAGTGTGCCCTGTCAACCAAAAGGGCCAACAGTATTCTGGGGTGCATCAGGCATGGCATTGCTAACTGGTGGAGGGAAGGGATTGTCCTTCTCTGTTCTGAGCTGGCGTGGCCTCATCTCAAGTACTGTGTACAGTTTGGGGTGTCACAGCATAAGAAGGACATAAAATTATTAGAGATTTTCCAAAGGAGGGCTACAAAGATGGTGAAGGGCAAGACATATGAGGAGCAGCTGAAGACACTTGTTCTGTTCAGCCTCAAGAAGAAGGAACTGAGAGGAGACCTCATGGCAGCCTAAAGCTTCCTCACAAGGGGAGAAGAGGAGTAAGTGCTGATATCTTCTCTCTGGTGACAGTGACAGGACCCAAGGGAATGGCATGGAGCTGGGACAGGGTGTTAGGAAAAGGACTAGGACAGGCTCTCCAGGGCAGTGGTAACAGCACTGAGCCTGCTGGAGGTCAAGAAGCATTTGGACAATGCTCTCGGACATACGGTCTGATATTTGGGTGGTCTTCTGTGGAGCCAGGAGTTGGACTCAATTGTCCTTGTGGGTCCTCTCCAACACAAGATATTCTTTAAAAAAAAAAAAAAAAAAAAAAAAAAAGTATTGTTTTGCTTTAGTGCTGGCATATATAGTAAATATGACACTGTATAAAGGGTGAGAGAACCAACAGCTGTAGCAAAGTAATTTTTATGGAGTTATTGAATTCACCAGAACATTCCAAGTTTTGCAGGCATTTATTGTAAATTGAGCAGCGTATTAGGGGTCAGAGTCTCAGAACATACTCTGAAAAAAATCTTAATTGGATGAACTGAAGTAGAGAGATTGAAAGATTTCATGCCTGTGATAGGCACTCTGAGATTTCTAGGTTGCTATCTTAGCTGTAGTTCGATTATTGTAACACTGATAGAAGAAAAAGAAAGGCACTGAGACAGAGAAAAATGTCAATTAAAAAAAAAAAAAAAAGATATGTCTGGCCAGAAAACGCACTCTATAAGAACTAATAAATCTTTTCCTTCATTTGTCTCTATGTCAATCACAGTAACAGTGAAGTCCTAAACAATTTGAACACATTTGAATAAGTGTTCTGAAGTCAGCAATCAAACGAAACACTGGATGCATTCATTTATTCATTTTTGTCTTTGAGCAGAATTTTAGAATGTTATAGGTAGAAATAAAATTTCTGTAGTGTCTTTTCTAACTATTTTTAATTTAATCTCCCTCATTTTCAGATTCCTCTGAAGGTCAGAGGATTTCTTAAAATTGTCCCCAGGCAAATTGTAAGATTATATGTCACTTGATTTGAGCCATTTTTGTCATCTTGTTATGCCATTTAAAAAGCAGATCAAAACCAACAAAGATGTTTTGGATGTCCCACTTGGGTGTTTATTTAAAATATGAAACTAAAAGCTTCATAACTTCAGTAACTCAACCACCTGATAAATTAAAGTACTTCAACCATGTTTTCTTAAAATGTGGAAACTGAAGCTAAATTTTGAAGAGCTGTAGAGGAAACAAAGATCTACTTGTCTGTCCCCTTTACTTTGATTATGATCTAGTTACTCTAAATAATGCCTGTAAAACAAACAAACAAACAAAAACATGTAGGATCGGTTTTGAATAAATTCTTAAACTAATTTTAATTATTCTAATCTCAGAAAGCTTGTTAAACAATTGTTAGTATGTTTGTTGGGGACTCTTTGCTAAGAATTAGCTATTGACAGGACAAAAATTTTTGCTATGTTTGTGATTCCACTGCTGTGACTCCATTACTGGAATTGTAAAAAACTTTAAAAGTAGCCTGAATTTTCCATATATTGTGGCAAATTCCTAACATGTCCAGGTTCAAGTGATGAAAATTATGGCATTTTGTCATTTGTCGTTTTTTTTGTTTTGTGTTTTTTTTGTCTTTCTCACTGCTCTAGCTTCTTAGTAATAAATTATATTAATCTTCCTACACTGAGTTATTTTGCCCAGGATGGTAACTGGTGAGTGAACTCCCTATTGTTATCTCAACCTTTGAGCCCTCTCAAAAACATCATATTTTCTCCCCTCTTCCTTTGAGGAAGGCAAGTGAGAGAACAATTGTGGTGGAATTTAGCTATCCAGCAGGGTAAAACCACCTTTTGAGAAAGCTTCAAAATATGAATAACATACACTTTTTATGACAGTTTTATAGAGAGATAATGAATGGAGGTTTTGACTTATGAGAAACTACATAGTCAGTTGCTACCGGAAACCTTTAATTATTACATGGTGTGTACAAAAAAACACCCCAAACTTAATTACTTTAAAACTTCAGACAATTCTAGTTAATTACTCTGTTTTACTGTGTGATGTTTTTCCATAGTACAATAAAGACATGTTTGTTTTTGTTTTGTTTGTTTGTTTTTGTTACTATGTTTTTCTTTATCCCTTTATCCTCACTCCCCCCCCCCCCCCCCCTTTTTTTTCGGTTTCTTGGAAGCCTTTATAGAAGGCAAACATTATTTTGTCCTTTTCAGACTGTTATAACTATTTTATTGGCATCTAGTATACATTCTTCTTTCCATTTATTTGGAAGTGGTATTTTATCAGTGCAATAGAAATGAACCATTATTCTTTACCAGGTACTATAATTTAAAGTCTAACCTTCATGGTGTACTTCTCAATCTGTTTTATCGGGCTCTCAGGCTCTAATCACACACACACAGAAATAATTCTCTTTTCTCTCTCTCTCTCTCTCTCTTTTTTTTTTTTTTTTTTTCCAGATAACTAAAATGAAATAAGGTTAATTCCACCTTTGGTATCCAAATTTGTTTTTGAAATTTTTACTGTTGTCCTCTGATGCACAGATGGAGGGAAAAAATAATCATTTTGAAATGGGACACAGGTTATGGATCTCTTTTATTTTTATGCTAAATAGTGAGTTGTGGATTGATTAGTTCTTTTTCCTGAAAGATCCTTCTATGATGAAAAAAACTGGCCTGTGTTGGGAAACTAGTCTGATCATTCATGATCTGAATGGCTGCATTGCTTTCAGATGTAAGAATATTCAAAGAAATGTGTAAGAGTCAAGGAGAAAAGTTGGCTGACTCAGGATAGAGGGTAGCAGTGTTCTGTCATGGTGATTTTTGGCTTGCTTCTACACATCGTAATCTCCTGTGTAACAGTCTGTGCAGCATCTGAAGCAAAATAAATATGCCAGAAGTTTCACTGGTGAAACTGGAGTTTTCACTTCTCCAGCTTGGCATTTGAGTTCAATATCATTAGCTTCTCCTGATCCACCTGCATACATTGCAAGTGATTTGACACTTTGAACAAACAAAGTTATTTATACCTCATTAGTAACTGATCTTTTCAGCTTGAGAGTATATTTATGAAAAGTTGAATGCGTTCTGAAACCCAGAGAGAATTAGCAGGTTTTCAAAGTGGCCATACAGATGCACAAACTTTCTATTATTCATTGTCTTATATCTTATCTAGGTGAAGCCACTGATGATATAGGGTTGATGATCTTCCTTCCAGCACAGGGTACCACTGTTTTACTACTATTTTATTAAATACATATTTACCTACCCAGAGATGAAATGAACCATCTTTCTTACCAGAAAGGATAGAATCACTAACAAGTGATATAAATGATTAGATAAATCTTTAAATCAAGTTTTTCGAAAAAGGAAATAAGGCAATAGGCAGATTAACTTGGATGCTTGTCTTTACATAATTACTGAGTTCTATATGAAAGGACAAAGGGAAGAGGATTGAAAGGGCCAATGGAATCTGCAACTCTTTGAGTGTGACTATCCAACCAATTCCTTATCCACAGAGTGCTCCATCTGTTACATCCATTTTAGAGAGAAGAATGTCATGCAGGACAGTGTCAAATGCTTTGTACAAATCCAGGTAGATGATGTCAGTTGTTCTTCCCTTATCCACTGATGCTGTAACCCTGTAGTAGAAGGCCACTAAAGGTCATCAAAATCACAGTGAGATGGGTGAATCATTTGGAGGGAATGTGGAGAGGCAGTAATGGCAGCTAGTTTAGCACCTGTTCTGGCTGAAGTTTATTTCATGGTTGGAAAAGTAGGTTACTCAGTTTGGTACTCTTCTGTGTTCTCTCAGCAGGGTTCAGGGGGTTCTGCTCTTTGCATTCAAGGAAGTATAAATCAGAACACATCTCTTTGTGAAATTCATTCTGGCTCAGGAGACAACAAAATTATTATGTTTTCTGGGTTTTCTTCTCCCTTTTATTTTCTTCAGCTTCAGTGTTCCTTCCCAATGCACTTTTATTGTGCTTTCTAAATAGAAACTAAAATGATTATTTCTGAAATACCTATCTGATTATCTTTTAAAGGTTTTACTTATAATACTGTGTGCTGATTTATATATTTATATATATATATATATATATATATATAATACAAATGAGCAAGGATGACAAAACCTCAAAGAGATGTCTTGTGAGAAAGTATATTCAATAAATTTATCTCAGTAGGTTGTCTTCAATTTGATAGGTTCTTTGATTTCATGCAGACATTTTGCAGTGAACCAGAGACTGTCCAAATATAAAAGAAATTATTTTCCAGAAGCATAATGTAGAAAACATCTTAAAGAAACATTAACATCTTGCAACTGGGTCAGAATCATCATCCACCAGATTCTTCATTAGGGTAAAAAAGTAAGGATGTGACAACTAACATTCTGCTTCAATGTATGACCTTAGAGTGGTTTCAGCTGGAAGGCAAAAGAAAGCCAGAAAAGTTACCAGTTCTCATTAAATTTATGCTGAAAGGGAAATGGTCATTTTAAAATCACAAATGATACTGAGTAATCCCAAAATACAGAATAAGGTAAAATCATGCTTTATCTAAGAAGAACAGAAATGTCTTACAAGCTTGAAAATAGAATTGTTTCTAGTTTCAGAATAACTGATCTCTAAATGTAGATACATATATTTAGAAATCTTCTTTATATGTAAGTGCACAATATCTTAACTGCAGACTCATTTTATTAATAATAATAATGATATCTAATAAATGAACATGTTAACCATGAAATAGTACAATAACATTGATAGAATTTAGGAATGATATATAAAGCTCACTATTTGCAAAGAATTCTTTAAATGATGTCCAAAATATATCTCTGTCTGTGATCTCTGTCCAGTCTCTTGTAGTAAGCAGGATTAGGGGAACACTAAGCACACAGAAGTACATTGGAACTCCTGCCTGTCCTTGAGCTCAGGTTTCCTGGATGAGAAACAAATCTAGGAATCTTCTAGGCATCTGAGACAATGTGGACAATTCTGTAAAGGCCTATGAAAAAGGGCTCAGTATCTTAAGATATGTTGAAAGGACCGCAGTCCTCCCTTTAGCTAGTAACTGAGTGATTAGAACACTCTCCTAGGAAGTAAGAGAATTACACTAGTATTGCTACAGTTTAAATCATAGAATGGCTTGAGTTGGAAGGGACCTCAAAGATATAATGCCATAGGCAGGGATGCTACCCATTAGATTGGGTTGCCCAGGGCCTCATCCAAACTGGTCATGAACATCTACAGTGATGGGGCATCCACAGCCTCTCTGGACAACCTGTTCCAGTGCCTCACCACCCTCTAAGTGAAGAATTTCCTCCTAATCTCCAATCTAAATCCCCCCTCTTTCAGTTTAGTTTGTTTGAAAACGTATTTGAACCATATTTGTGTCTGTTTCTTGATTATTTACCAGAAATTATGCAGAAAACCTCACTTTATTAATCCAGTATCTTGCATTAACCACAACACTTTCAGTCTGCACAATTCATAAACTGAGTAAACTGTGGAATGTAATTTTGAATCTCACCACCAGGGTAAGATTAATCATCACAGCGACAGCGGCACCAAGGACCTCCTGAATTCAGCTAAGGATCTATCTGTTGGTTGAAAGTTTTAACTAGTTTTATAACTCATATTGCAATTGTTTAGATAACTATCAGATTCAGTGGCTTTCCTTTATTACTTTTCAACACATAATCCTTTTTCTTAATAATCCTTTAGTGGTGAAACTGTGATAAGATAAGCAATTGCTACATCATCAGAAAATTCAAACAAGTGGCCATTAGGTCATTGATATGTATTTAGAGTTTATCTTGTGGCCTGAAGCTTCAAAACTGTGAGTTAAATACAACTATATGGAATACTTATAATAATTATAAAAAGTATGTATACGTTCTTACACTGCACTCTGGATGCTTGTTATTAGTGAATCAAATGACATGACTATCATTTTGTATGTGTCAGTTCTTTCATTTTTCCTCAGAATGAGAACTTTGTGCAATGGGTCATGTTTTCTATTAGTAGGGATTTATTTTTCATACATACTGCTATAGTTATGGTTACATACGGTTGTAAGGTTGTTACACACACTGCATATACACACTTGGTGCTGTATATATTAATGAAAGCTATCTCAATGTACGTGTGATACACTTGGATCAGAAGATATTGTAGTTTCCTGAAAAACTTAATATAATTCCCTTTGATCTCCAAGGAAGTGTCTTTTCCTGCAAAAGCAGAAGTAGACATTTAACTTTACTCTAGGAAACTCTGTTACGTGATTGCCTTATTGCAATTGTTTTTCTGGGTTTCAGAAATATTTAGCTATTCTGCATACTGTTTTTGAAGGTAGGGTCATGTTTTGAAATTGATAAAAATCTGGTTGCTTCAGAAATGTTAAATACCAAAAAGTGAGACAAAAATCTAAATCAATGGCAAAGCAAATAATTGGAATATTGTAATTTCAAAAAAAGATATTTAGTAGGCTGATAGTAAATTGCTCTAAATTTCCAGTACTGTGTAGAGAAGTAAAAGGCTACTCAATGAATATTAAAGACCAGGAATATTGCTCTACATGGCACAGTTGTGAATGCAGCAAGAAGAAACAGGAGAAAAAAAGTGTAGGTCAAGCAAATTTCATTATTGAAGAAAAACCTCAATGATTCTGATACGGAGGAAAAGGTTTACAAAGAAGAGATTAAGGGCTGACTGGTAAACACTGATGAAATTATCAATGAAAGAACAGTGACATATTGTGTATACCATGACAGCCTATTTGACTGCTGTTAACATCAGGCTACAGGGAGATTATCACTCTGGTATAAGGTTTAATCATAGGAAATAATAATTTGGAATTAAGCAAAACTAAAATGAGGCCCTCCTACAGAGATCCAGTTCAAGAGAAATCTCTGAAAAACTATAAAGACATCACTATAGGGGTCTCTATCCTCACATGGCCATACATTTCTAAGAAATTTTTAGGAATTCAATATTTTGTACTTCTCTACCACTGTAAAATTTATCAACGGGAAGACAGATAAACACAAAACAGTATGAAATACAGTTGCATATCTTTTGCAGGACTAGATAGTGGCCTGTGTGATATATATATATATATATATATAAATATTATATATATATATATATATAAAATCATATATATATATAATTATATATAATTATAATATATATAATATATAATATAATACATATTTTATATATATATATATATATATAATATATATATATATATATATATATATATATATATATATATATATATATTAAAGTATCTTAAATTATTTTTAAGGTATTTTCCGTAGTGTCACAGGATTGTTCTCACTTCCATTTTCATGTCATTCTCAAATGACATATCTAGCCAAATATTCAAACCTTTCTGGGACCTTAGTTCAATGACTATTCAAATTGAACTGTCAGATGCTTCAGTGGTATTTTCTTCTCATGGCAGTCTGACTTTCTTTAAAGATTTGTTGTCAAATATCAACTGAAATGTCTCCCGCTATTACAGTAAGGGAAAAGTTTGTCTCATAATTCCATAAAACACCGAACATGCGGTTAGATCCTAATGTGTTTGTACGATTTATGCAGAATTTCTCTTTTTTAAGCGCTGTTACAGAAGATCTGCATTTGTTTGGGATGCTAGACCATTATGGAAATACAACTCAAGTGTAGTCTGCTTTAATTATGCATGCAAAGTCGCTTTACTTTTCCAAATTCGATTATGTGAAGGCAAACCCACTAACATCAGTGGAGATACACACATACAATTCAGAGCAGAATTTAGCCTCAAATGTTAAAGCCATTAAACAGAATGAAAAGACAAAATTATTTGTCAAACATGTGGGTCCTTCCTCATATGGCCTTTCTCCAGCCATATCACACTGAAAGCACTCTTCACCATGTTTAGAGATGCAGTAATTACTCCTTGTCAATTAGATTCTTGATCACTATAAACAGCTGGTGCATAAACATCATCCCAGTTTAAAATTATAGTACCCATTCTTCTACTATTTTTTATTTCCACATGTTCACAAAATTTCCTGCCATAAAAGTATCTTATCCTGCCTTTAAAACTGCTAAAAACTAGGAGAAATGGTACAATGGTCTAAAATGCTAATGATAGTTATGCATCACCAGCTGCTTGTAGCTCAGTGATTTAATGTCTAATCAACAAGGGATAATTACCTCTCCCTGCATAAGGTGAAGTCTACTGTCAATTTCTCAACACTTCTCCTGTTGCTAAATGTATATTAGAAAATAAATTTGAAGAAGTAATTTAATAGTTTTCAGCATTTTATTGTCACAAATGTATAAAAATAAAAAAAAAATATTTGATCATTTTAAAAGCAAATATTATTACTAGCAGCAGTGAAAATTTCTCTGTGCTAACCTGTACATTCAGTACTAGTGGTTAATTGAATTAACTGGGCAATTTTATATCAATGAGTTGGTCATCTCTTTTTGCATTCTGCTCAACCCCCGACGTTTCATTTTGAACAGGAATTCCATTTGGTTCTAATTACGTATTCTGTGCATTTGTGATTCTTATTATGCAAGAAAGGCATTTAGGGTAGAATTCATTTTGTTGTCTCAATATAGACTCTTGCAGTTATATGAACTGTACTTAATGTCAGAGATCAGCTCATTTTGGGCATTGATATTTCATTTCCAGCTGCTTCTGGCCTCTCTTTCTTCAGCTCTATCACTTGTGTATGTGGTGGTTTTACCCGGCTGGGCAGTCGAAGTCCACCACAACCACTCACTCACTCCCCATCCTCAAAGGGAAAGGGGAAGAAACTGTGATGAAAAGGGCTCAAGGGCTGGAATAAGGACAGGGAGATCACTCACCAATGATAGTAATGGGCAAAACAGACTCAGAATAGGGAGATTACTATAAGTTATTTCCTATTATTAATGAGCTACAGCAGCGAGAAATTAAAACCAAACTAAAACCACCTCTCTTACCTCCTCCCCCCAAGCAACCCAAGGGAACAGGGAATGGTAGCTGCAGTCAGTCCCTGACACTTCATCTCCACTTGTCCTTCATGGTCACTCTCCCCCTGCTCCATGCGGCGTCCCTCCCACAGGATGCCATCCTTCCCGAACTGAGCCTGCGGGGGTTGAACCACAGGGTTCATCCATCCCCCAGGATCAAACTTCTCCAGCATGGGTCCCCCACAGGTGGGTGGCAGCACACCCCAGGCCCCCTGCTCCTGCGTGGGCTCCTCTCCACGGGCTGCAGCTCCAGCCTGGGGCCTGCTCCTGCGGGGGCTCTCCATGGGCCGCAGCCTCCTCCAGGCCACATCCACCTGCTCCTCTCTGAGGTGCTGCAGCATGGAGATCTGCTCCATGTGGGACCAGTGGGCTGCAGGGGGACAGCCTGCTTCACCAGGGGCCTCTCCACAGGCCACAGGGGAACTGCTGCTCTGTGCCTGGAGCACCTCCTGACCTCCTTCTGCACTGACCCTGGGGGCTGCAGGGAAGGTTCTCACTCCTCACTCTCCCAGATGCTGTTGTACAGCAGGTGGTTTTTTGTTGTTGTTGTTTTTTTGTTGTTTAGTTGTTGTTTTATTCAGGCTGCTCTCACAGACAAAACCAGCAATGCTTATTGGCTTGGCTCTGGGCAGCAGCGGGTTCCTTTGGAGCCTGCTGAAATTCTTCTGGAATAAGAAGAATTCTTACTCCAGAAGAATAAGAATTGCTGGATTCTTCTCACAGAAGTCACCACTGCAGCCCCCTGCTACCAAAACCTTGCCGTGTAAACCCAGTATAATTGGGTAAGCACCACAGTGTATGAAGAGTGTTTTGAAATGGATCAGGTTTAAATCTGGGTTTTGGCTGCTGCTGCTGAAAAACAAGTCTCACATCTCCCAGCCCACAACATATAATCATGCCTGTTTCAAGGAGTGTTCCTGCCTTTCTAAAGCTTTGTGTAGGAAGCTGCACAGCACTAGCCTACTGACTTGGGTGAAGAACAAGGACATCTGTGAATTTCATTTTGAGATTGATATGATGTGTGATATGATTTGGCAAACGAACAAACAACAACAAAAATAAAACTATTAGTATCAGTGCAAGAGAGAAATTGGAAAAACATAATGAAAGGATAAGAATGGTTCCACAGCCAGCATATTCTTACCTCAACTTATGTTGTCCGTTAAACCATTCACTAAAATCAGACATTTTGGTTTTGGTCATACAGGTTGCTTATCTTAGGGAACTCATTTTAGGATGTGGTGATTTGTTTTCTAGAGATTTTTATTTCATTCATTGTTTATATAAGGACCTTAGACTCCTCGTGACTTAAACTTTAAGATGCATGTTAGACAAGATAAATCTCACCTTTTGTGTCTATGGTGTTTTTGAAGTTTCCTTTGCCTGAGAACAAAACAACAAAATCAAAGCATGTAGCTAAATCATTTTTGGTGATCTGCAAATACACAAGTATCTAATAAATGTCACTTATGTAATTCTAGCCTTGCTCCCTTTTCTTTAATTAATTGCTGCCTTAACAGACTGAGTTCAAAGGGCTGGCAGTTATGTAGGCAGTGGTGGCCATAATGAGTGAGTGAAGAAAATGGGAAGGCAAGCTAGTAATTTTCTTACCTGACTGAAAGAAAATTTACATTGAAGATACATGGTACTGCATAAGAAGGCAACTACCTGAAATTGAGATCTTGTAGGTTAGACATTCTGTGACAAAGACTGCACAGCCTGCTTCATTATACTATCATGCCACTGACCCAAGGAGAATGGAGGATTTTGGAACCCAATGGAGTATCCAGACTTAGAAATCTAAAATTTCATAACATGTTAGAAGGGTACTCAAAGCATAGGGTCAAATCCAAGAATAACACATGAGCATACTTTTAGAGGTAAAGACTCTGATTCTAATATTGGTTATAATAGTTTCCATTGAAGCAAAGTAACAAATCTCTCATAGGTAATTGAGCTCAAAGGCTGATTGAGGTTTTCATTCTTTAAATAATGTATTTTCATAGGACAGATAACTACAAGGCAATGATAAATTTGACTCATTAATGTGATATAAAGTCAGGTTTCCAGAAAGCTCACTCCATATATATTACTAATACTGTATTCTGGACTCGTGTGCTAGCATAAGTAGAAGCATAAACAACTAGATCAGCTTCTCCAAAATTCTTATTTTCTGTCAGAACTTTACTGGTTTTAAGCAGGTTTATATCAAGTCAGTTGCCTACTGATTTTAGAATCCAGGCTTTACAGAAGGAATTTATTTTCTCTTAAGAGAAATATCTGTTTTAAGAATATCACATTATGTGTGGGTTTCCTTGTATTTATTGTTGTTGTTTCTTTGCTTTGTTTTTTTTTTTTTTTTTTTTTTTTTTTTTTTTTTTTCCCACAAGGTTTCTTTTGTTTTCCTTGATCCGCAACAGAATCAACATGCCTGAAGAAATGGCATTCACAGAGAGAAAACATTCTTTTATTTTAATTCCCCAGTTTCACTTAAGTTATTGGATCAGAACAACTGGTATAAACTGAGATGGCTTCCTAGACCATATATTTTGTTTGTTACAGTTCAGGTAAATGAATGATAGAAGTGGATCAAATAGATGTTAGACGTAGTCCTCAAATTATTGCATTTGTGTTATAAGGCAAAATAGAGGCAAAATAGAGACTGCAAAACTGCTCAAAAATTTTGCATGAAGTTTTAACTGTTCTCCCATCTCTTCATTGCCCCACCGCTGTAATTACTATCTGTCTTCCCAGCAGACTGTTCCAACCACTTCTCAGATAAACTTTAATGCTGAGCAGTACTGATTATCATTTATGCTATACTCACTTCCCAGGCAGACAGATATCTCTTTGAAAACAAACTTCTAAACCTTAACATTTATGTTTTAAGCCATGTAATATTTTCTTTTTTCTTTTTTTCTTTGTTAATATCGTATTATTTTTTAGCATAGCTGTTTTCCTCATTTTAACAATTCTACATTTTCTCAGCAGTATTTTTTCTTATCAAAACATAAAAAAAAACAATTTTTATATTAGTTCCTTCATTTAAATTACTTTTATGTTCCTGAAAATAAAGAGATATTTCAGAATACTGCTAATAGGAACTGAAGAGTTAAAGTTGAGGGAATTGGAATGTATTATAAGTCATTGGCTCTGCCCTTTATTTACCATGAACAGCTTTCAGTATATATAGCCATAAAGTATTATTTTGAAACAAAGAAAGGATTAAACGTAGAAGACAAACATAACAATGTTAACAACAACAAAATATTTCTTAGACTTGATATTTTCTTGAAAACATTCTTATACAAATCTCTTTGAAGTCATATCTATTCAGCTTTCCATAAGAAGTAGGGGGATTGTTTTTTACTTCCATCATTAAATCTTCCAGACATAAAATTCTATAGATTACTATGCTGTACACCTGTATATTTCCCTATATGCCACATTTTTCTTGACAGTATATATGTTAGCAGCTGGCTTGTTCCCATTGTGGTAAAATGAGAGGTCTTGCTGTTTAAGAGATACCACCATCTTAGTGGAAAAATGTGAATGGGAGTGCACATGGTTCACAGTTCCTGATAATAACATAGATCCAATGGGTCATCAAGTGGTTATGATCACATTTTTGCAGGTCACATTTCTAATTACGTTTGTCAACTTTTTGTCTAGCACTGAACAATATGTAAACTTAAGCAAAGCGTAATTCTGTCAGAACTAAATCTCTGATTCCTTCTTGCCGTGCATATTTTTTTTGAACATGGAGGAGCAGGTTCTTCAAGGGGAGTTACCTAGGAACCCTG
Source organism: Anas acuta (assembly GCF_963932015.1). NCBI lineage: Eukaryota > Metazoa > Chordata > Aves > Anseriformes > Anatidae > Anas > Anas acuta. Next base: position 96,242,082 of record NC_088981.1, read on the forward strand.
GATATAGGATGTTTGTGGGACAAGTGTGTGAGTACCTCTCTCTATTTTCAGTGAGCACTGAGGAGAACCAGTGAGCAGAGTACTCATAGAATGTGTAAGAGGATCTGATGTCAGGGCAGGGGTGTCAGATGGACCAAGAAGCAATGCTGCTACTTGAGCTTTCTACAACTGTGCACATGAAACTGGAGAGTGCTGTGTGTGTGCCTGCACCAGTGACCTTCTCTATCTGCGAGCCAGAGAGGAGGAGGGGACTTGGCTGGCTGTGCTTATGTTTATGTCAGTCCTATGTGCAGGTGCTATCGACACAGCAGCTTGGCTGTCTGTGTCAGGCTGTGTCACCAGCCACATCAGTGCTATCTGTGTGTTTATCTCTGTGTTAGGAGCTCAGCTTCATGATTTGTTGAACCTGCAAATGAGAAAGTGGCAGCTGCATCCCTTAGTCCAGGCAGTCAGCTAGCTGTCTCAACTCTTTTTTATCATCAATGAAATGCAACAGTTACTTCAGGAAGTCAGTTCATCTCACCTTAATGTGTATGTCTAAACTAGGTCAGATAAAATCATGTGTTAAAAGGACCTCTTTCTATTTAGTGACTATAAGGAAAATCCAGATATTTAGCTTAGATGTAGCCATGTACAGTGCAGATGCCTACTGTTAGATGAGGTGAATTTCACCAGAGATACCTTGCAGAGATACTGCAAGATACTCCGTGATACTTAAGTACTCTACTCAAACACCCACTTCAGTAGTCCTGCACTATACAGGTGACTAAGTCCAACCTTTAATCTAGCACTGACAAGTTCACCATTCAACCATGCCACTAAGCTCTACATCGACACATTTTTTTGAGGCCCTTCGAGGATGGAAGGTCCCTGGACAGCCTATTCCAAGGTCAGACAACCCTTTCAGTAAAGAATTTTCTCTTACTATCCAACCTAAACCTCTTATGATGCAACTTGAGGCCATTTCCTCTTATCACTTCGTGCTTGGGAGAAAAGACCAATCCCCACCTCACTATACAGGATAAACAGGAAGATTTAATGCAGAATATATATTTCTTTCAAATAATTGCCTTTTTTAGAATAATTTTCTCTAGCTACATTATAGATGAACATTACTGAACACTTTATACTCCATTGTATGTACCTATTTCTTTAAATTCTCAGGTGCATATTTTCTGTACTTATATAAATAACTCACGTCCTTCACAACAGTAAGGTCAGACACAGGCTGTTTCCTAAATGTGAATGATCAAATTATTCTGCAACTCACCTGTAATTTCTACTTTATAACTTTGCAAGTGTAAACCAGGATCTCTCCTGTAACAGAGAATCTCAATTTTGGATTACCAAAAGTAACAAATTGATTTTGGAAAAAGACTTTTTTTTTTTTTTTTTTTTATAAATGACTTTTACTAAATTCAATTTATTTAACTTGTGTAATATAATCTAATAGTTTCAAGAATACTACCAACCCTTCTCCATAGAAGGCAAAGAGGCTCAACCCTGCTAACCATTGTTGGAGATACATAAATGAATGTATTCAATGTAGAAATGTTTTCAATGTTATCCATGTTTAGCCAGATCTCTGAATAATTCATTTATTATGAAAGAATTTGCCAAGGCCAACTTCGACCTGCACAGGAATTTAAGTAATCTGTTAGGGATAATTGTTTAAATTGCTGTTCTCTATTCAGGTAATCTTTCCATTTCAAAAAAAAAATAAAAATAATAAAAAATAAAATAAATTTCCAAAAACCAGCAGAGAAGAGAGGGCTTTATTGCACTACCTAATTCTCAGCTGCACAGATGCCATATTAATTATTGTATTTAAATATTATGAAAATTATCTGCGTCAGTCTTTGTCTTACTGAGTTGATACAGATTCTTACCATCAATGGCTTTCCTAATATATTAGATTCAACTCTGTATTATGATTTTTTCACAAAATTACTGTGTAGCTATTTCTCATTTATGATATGTTTCCTCCCAGTCTGATTGGCTGAGCGGTTCAACTAGGAGACAAGATTGCAAGGATTTGCATAGTAATGGCACAATTACTTTTTAAAAGCTATGCAGTTTCTATTTGTTTTGATCACTCTGTACAGCCCCTGTGCCTTGAATAGCCCATATGCCCAGAATATTCATCACTAGCCAGCAAGTTATCTTCCCCTAGAACTCCTTCACCCAAAATAAAAGTGTCTCACCAAGTACCTGAAAGAGAAGACTAAAGATTTCCTTTTCAGCTGGAAATCATCAGAAACCTAAAGACTTTGATATTATTCCTGCTTCAAGCATTTTCTTTCTGCTTACTTCGCATTTTTTTCTCAACTTGTAAATAAAAAAATAATGTTCTATAATAAGTGTGATATATTTTGTGATGTTTTGTGCAAGGATTATTTCTGTCCCTTGAAAACTCTTTTCAAACAATAAATACTTCAGTGCCTCTAAAAGGTGGATGAAAGACAGGTGGAGGTTCATTCCATTTAAAGGTAGAAAGAAAAACAGTGGTGTCATAAGCAGACGAATGCAGAAACAATGTTATTACAATTATGATATTACAATTATGATATTCCTTTTTTTTTGGTCCACCTCAATTTATCTTCCTAGAGACGACATGCCAGGGTTGTGTCTGATGTGCGTTACTTCATTCCACTTCTTCCCGTTCCCCATTTAGGGTCGATTTCCCAAGCTGTATCTGCACTAGCAGTGATGGCCAAACTTAAGGTTTCACCTTAAGGCGTATACTGAAAGTTTCTGCAATTGATCTGAGCTTTTCTTCATTTTTTCAGTTACTCCTTGAGTCCACAGCAGTGTTACTGTATCCCAATTTACAAGATTTTACTATATTTATCCATAGAAAGATTTTACTACATTTATCCATTACTATGTGTTCCTTTAGCTAAGGGTGAGCTTCACCTAGAATAAAACAGGTAAAAATAAGGGAACTGCTGTTAATTTAAGTACATTTTCAGAACACACCTTTTTAATATGTATTATGTACTTTTATTCTTCATTGCATTTCTGATGCTGACAAATTTGTTTTCAATTATAAACATGAATAAACTGTTCTAAAATATATTTATTATTGATTTTATATCAATTCAATAGAATGATTTTTTTCTTAATCAGTGTGAGACTCTAAATGAATTTAAAACTCATTGAATTGATAACCAATCAAGTTTGTCAATTTTTCACAGAGAAAATACTCTTTCCTCCACTATCAGATTTTTTTGAAACATAAAACATCAAACTGAATAAAATTTAGTAAACTAAACTTATTTTATTCTGTTTCCTTAGGATGTATAATAGGTACAGACAAAAATATACAAAAGTCTTCTACTTTTTCTTCTATGCTTAAAGTTATAATAATAATAATAATAATCTTATTGCAAAGGAATTAAAATATTTGCAATATTCAGTCCTTGAAATTGTCTCCACCATTTGATGTTTGATGTTCCCAAATAACTTTAAATTTTTCATTATATTTTTAATCTAATATTCAGAAATTATGCCTAACTGCTGAAAAACACATTTTTATATATTTTAGCAGGACATGAGCATTCATATTTTAAGAACATACTACAATACTCCTATATATTTAAAGGTGGGAAAATGAGATACTTTCTGTAATTCTGAAATGCTTTCAGCAGATGGGAACAAAGATTTGTAACATTTTCCACACAATCTTCAAGATAAGATAATGAATTATCATTAGTGTATTTTGCTGTATGATATGGTCATAAATTGGGAAACTACCTGGAAGAAAATCCCTTTCATTTTACATTCACTAGTAGGCCTAACATTCATTGATCATTAATATTCAATTTCATATCATTTGTTTTCAGAATCTTTCTACTTACTCAAGTATTTCTATGGCAATTTTCATGTATATTTTGAAAACAATCAGGCAGACAATTGATTGCTCTCCTACGACTATGCAATAACAAAACTTTTGGAAACATTTTGGAATTTCAGTGGCTTAAAGTGCCATAGAGAAAAAATATGACCCTTTTGAACTGAGACTTAATTGTCTCTTCAGATGAAAGATGTAATAAACTGTTAGCAATACAAGAAGCTTTAGTGTTGCCAAGAGGTTTCACTTCAGCTATGAGTGAATTCAGGAAAGCAACATTATTCATTACTGTTGTAATCAAATGATTTGTGTGAATGATTATGGGCAGTGCAATGATACACATTTGTTGTTTCCATTCGCCACAGACTGTTTATTTATTTTTTTTTCTGCTTCCGTATTTCTTAACCATAAAGCATTTTCAATCCTCCTATTACTAGACCCTGTGTTAAAATCACTTATATTTTGTTTTACCCTAGTTACATGCTGTCTTACAGCTGGCAATCTATCTTGAGCAACAAGAAACTTTTTCCTCATAAACTGCTGCATGTTTGGATAGCCATTGCTATCTTTAGTCATCCATGTAAAAACATTTTCTGTCAAGTCTTTACTGGATATTTCTTGATTTGTCACAAATGTTGCCACAAAGGTGGTCACAGATGCTGCTATTTTCAGAGTAAAAATGTAACCAATACAACCACATTAATAAAATTACAGTTAATTCATATTAACCTGTACTGCATACTTACCTATTGATGATTGGCCCCAAAGTGTCCATACTGGGAGGTAAAGTAACTTTTAGGTGCAAGATATTTGAGTATTTGTGGTAATATATTCTGCAGTTCTTACAGATGGACTAACCCAGTCTTTCCAAACATTATTTTCTGAACTTGCCTTTTGGCACAGCAGGGTTTCTATTTCTATACAAACTGGGGAGGGTGGAGATTGGGGCTGGGGGATGGAGGGGAGGTGTCGTGGTTTAACCTGGCCGGCAGCTAAACACCACGCAGCCGTTCGCTCACCCTCCCCCCTCCCTCTCTGGGACGGGGGAGAGAAATGGAAAGTGAAGCCCGTGAGTTGAGATAAAGACAGTTTAATAAGACAGGAAAATAATAATAACAAATAATAATAACAATAACAATAACAATAACAATAACAATAACAATAACAATAATAATAATAATAATAATAATAATACAATGGTGATAATAGGTAAGTAATAATAGTATGTACAAACAAGTGATGCACAATGCAATTGCTCACCACTCGCTGACCGATGCCCAGCCTAACCCCGAGCAGTCCGGTCCCCTCCCCCTGGCTAGCCACCCCTGTATATTGTTTAGCATGACGTCCGATGGCATGGAATACCCCTTTGGCTAGTTTGGGTCACCTGTCCTGGGTCTGTCCCCTCCCAGCTCTTACTGCATCCCCAGCCTGCCTGTTGGCAGGACAGAGCAAAAGGCTGAGATGTCCTTGGCTTGGTATAAGCACTGCTCTGCAACAATTAAAACATCGGGGTGTTATCAGCACTCTTCTCATCCCAAGCCAAAACACAGCATTCCACCAGCTACTAGGAAGAAAATTAATTCTGTTCTAACTGAAACCAGGACAGGAGGACAGAAAATGCATGATTTAAAGCTGATATATCTATTGTTGTCCGACATCAAGTCTGGTAAAAAAGGCAGACTAGAAAAACAAAACAGCTTTTAGTTAAGACAGGTGAGAGTTGATCATTCAGAAATCATGAGTGCCCTTCTCTTTACTCATTTCCAACTCTTTCTCTCACTGACCAGATTTCTCAGTGTTCATATGTCTCACTGTAGAATTCAGAATAACTTTTGATAATTCTAATTTCTCATCTCAGTTCTTTGAAACTCACTTCATTTTTCTCTAAACCTTAATGCCCCATTTCCACCAGACTCCTTCTTCAATCTTCTCAAAACCATACAAAAAGGAAAGACAGGAAAGTTTCCAGATACGACAGCAAAGTATTTGTAGAGTGCTAATCCTCAAAAAATTTCAGATAGGCCTAATACAGTTTCTTGGGAGAAAGCCAAGACATTGATGACCACCTTGTTTCAAACATCTGAGTATTGTTTTGTAACACTCAGAAGTCCTTTAAAATTAAATTTATTAATGGCAATATATGGTAATCATTTATTCAGTTTCCCTCTTGAAATATGTTTAGTTTCTTCCTGAGTGTTTTTTAACACTCAGGTTGCAAATGAAAACAACAACAAATAAGACAAACAAACAAACAGAGGCTTTGATTTACTTCCTGGTTTTATATAGAAAGTCTCAAGCATTCATAATACTTATTGCAACAGTGGAATTCACTCCAGTCCCAAGACAACCTGAAATGACAATATTTTTCTCTTTTTTGAGCCTTGTAGTTAGTTTCTAGTGCTCTGATCTCACATACAGTTTCCTCAGCTAGGAATACTGTTTACACTGCTTTTCTCTCCTGAGAACCCTGACAGCTCATTCACACCTCTACACCATATCCTTCTCCATGATGGCAAAAATATTTGTTGAGTCTCATAATGAAGCAAAATAATGAACTGATTTAGGTTAACCACAGCCCTTGTTTTTGGTGTAGGATGAGGAAAAATGAGATTTGCCACAGAGAAGACTCAGAAGAGCCAAAGGCCACTTCAGCACATCCTTATATGCATGATATCCATTTCAATCTTACCTTGTGTATGTGACACACAGATGATATATGGGATGTTCCTTAAAATAAAGGAAAGGAGAAGGAAAATAGTTATCTTCAAAAGGCAAAAATCCCTAGTGTTCATCTTGGGATGACCTCCTGTACTCTATTGACTTTAACTTGTATTCGATACATGCTAAATTTCATATTAAAAATACTATATATGATTTGTATTCAACTTCAAATAGCATGCACTGTATCAAAATTAGTACTATGAAAGAAAGATGATCAATTTTTAAGCTTTAATCTAATAAGCATAATTGAAATAAACTCATTTCTTTTATGTTTAGGTAAGACAAAATAATATTTTTATTAGTATTTTTATGCCTTAGTGGTGCATGCACAGGAATAAAGCAGGTATTACTTGCACAGAAAAAAAGATCATGGTTCCATTTGCTATGTTTTTTATTGTTGGTGGTGTTCTTTATTTTGTTTTGTTTTGTTTTCTTTACTAAATAGAAATGAATTATCTTCCCCAAATCTCTTAAAATCTAATTCTACTATGTTCATTCAGGCAAAAAGCTTTATTGAAGAAACCGTACTGAGAATTTCAATTGTATCACAACATAAGGCCTACCTATTTTAACAGCCCTATTACTGAATAGGAAAGCATGTGGCTAGAAAGAAGCAAAAAGGTCTTATGGCCATGTAATGAAAAGGGTCAAATGCGCAGAATGAATCATGCAAACAAATTGACAAAGTAAGCTAAGTACTAACTCTTGGAATTTATGAAAAGGTAGGCTCAGATGTGACAGAAAATGTATTAAGGATATACTAGCAAAAATATGCCAGATATGACAGAAGTCTATACAATCATGAAAGAGATGAAGATCACTTGGGCTTATTATTTTCATATAAGTGCTGGAGACATCAGACAAGGATAGTAAAAATGAGGACTCAAAGGAGTTAAAGAGAAATGGCCTTTACTGTTTCAAGAAGCTATGGAGCTCCTTGGCTGAAGATGTAATGGAATGTAAAAGTTTACGAGGAATAGTGAAACTGGATCAGTTCCAAGGCAAGAAATCTTCTGTGGATTGCTCTTATGTGAAATATTTATAATCAGTAGGTGTCTGCTACTTCTGGTGACAAGATCCCATCAAAATATACTTTTGTTCTGGTTGATTTTAGTCATGTGGATGTTCTTCTAACTTCTATTTTAAGTTCAGACATAAGAACTTCTGTGAGCATAATTAGGTTCTCACCTTTAAACATTTAGTTTCCTTTATATCATGTCATATGGAATTTCTGCTTCCTATATGCCACAGAAAGTCCTTCTTAATTACTAATTTTGGCTTATTCTTTAAAAGGTCTCTGTTCTTGTTTGCAATGAAATGCTAAGTTTTGAAACCATTGTCATTTCATACTGGCCCATTACCTTAGGTCTGCCTTAGAAACAATTCTTTCTCCTCCCATACTAGGTGCATAGCTACTGCCATAGTTCTTATTCATTTTAAACAAGACTAGCAAGCCACAGAGGTTTAATCCAATTTATTTACATCCTCTAGAGCTGTTTGGAATGGCTGGCAGAGCTCAACACTGTCAGCAAAATACATGTAATTTGTATAGTTTTTGAATGTTGTGGTCAGCTTCTGCCATGACTCTCACCTGACGTCATACCATCTCATTACCTTTCCTCAGATACAGACACTGTATGTCTTCAACAACTTTTAGATAAAGATTACTTATGAAGTCATACTTCTACTTTTTATACCTGAAAATGCACCGGACAAAATCTATCACATTAAACATTTACATAATTCTGGGAGAAAAAAAAAAAAAAAAAAAAGCAACTCTAGCTATGGGATTATCACTGTCTGTTTTGAGGTTGTTTTTTTGTTTGTTTGTTTGTTTTCCTGCTTTTTTGATACCTGGTAGTAACTTCTCCAGGGACAGACTATTGTGGATGCTTTTATTTTAATAGGCTTCTATAATATAAAAAGCCTACATGCTTCTTGTGTATTATTATAATGTGGTTGTTATTAACGCTATTTTAGTGATTCAGATCTGAGACAGATTTTGTGACCTGGATTTGTTATTTTTTTCTCTCATTTATAATAATGATGCAGTGTAATTTTAGATGGAAACAGCAAATAATCTATTACTGATATTTACAGCAAGCAGTAACTACATGAAAGAAGATACTGCATCACCTAAGGCATGGTCATAATCCATGCTTTTCATCATCTGTACAGTACTTGTACACAGGAGTTTACTGTTCTAAATCACACTGTGCTTTCAATCTTGTAGTCCTGAGGGTCACATCAGAAAAGGCCTGTCAGATCTACAGGATTAGTATTTTACTATTCATCACCTGGCTAGCTGAGACCACTAGAATACTAATATGCATTCTGCTAGGTGAAATTTGGTAGATACTCGTAGACAATGTGATAAACATGAATAGAAAAATCAGAACTGACAATAAAGAGCACCACAGCAAACAGCTGCATCTGCTGACTAGCAAACAGCAAACTAGCAAACAAATTAATGTTCCGTATGCCACAAAACTCTCAGGAAGATTTGAGAGCTTAGCATTATCCCACTGAACCCGGTTACAAAGAAGTCGTACTTTGATGATGAAATGTCTTAATTGCTCCCACTGGGAATACATGGAATTGGCCAGGTTTGCTACAGATGAGGCACTTTCAGAGAGGAAGCAAAACAATCAGAGGTTTTGCACTGTACTGGGCAGCTGTGGACTCCCAATGTTTCTAATTCAGGAATATGTCTGCTGTTTGATGAGACATTTTTCTGAGCATTAGCAGTTACATGAAAGGCATGAAAGAGAAAATAAACAATTGAAATCTAGTCCTGCAACCCAGGCATTTATAATGACCAGCATATTTATTTACTAAACTGTGCCATATATAGAAACATGTTTAATATAGCAGAATGAGCCCTATCTCAGCAGCCTGATGAGAAAGAAATATTTGAATTTGCCAGAGAGTCCAGAGAGTTGAGTATTATATTCAAGAAATAGACAGCAACTTATCACCATAAATTAATACTACATTTGCTAGCAGGCATTGGAGAAAACTGAAAACTTCATTGCCTTTGGTAACTACCAGAAAGCAGGATAGAATTCTTGTTAAAGAAATTGGCTCACCAGCTTTAGTGAGACAGTTTTAGAGCTTGCATCCATTTTAAGTGAACTATAATCTCCAAATGTATTTGAATTTTACAGACCAAATCTCCATCAAAAATTAATCCTAAACTACACTCTCTTTTCATTCTTATGGATGTACTAGTTAATGAAACCAATCAGAGCATGTGTCTGAACAGTGGTCTACAGTCATTTATACTGTAAAACTGCTAGCACATTTCATGTGCTCTTTTGTTAGCACATTTCCTGTGCTCTTTTGGACTGGGCCAGCTGACTTTTCTGGGCATTTTCCAGGCATGGCTTAGTAGGAAGCACATGCCAGGAACCATCTCCAAATATCTGCGGAGATGCAGCCTGACTGTTCTGCACAGGAAGAGCGTTCAGCTGTGTGGATGCAAGCCATGCCGTGCCACATGATCTCAGGGCAAGAGTCCTTGTATGTTTTCTTTTATTTATGTAAATTTAATCTATGTGAACAAAGACCATTTTAACCACATAAATTTCCACCATCAATAGGAAAACACGGGCTCGGTAGCTTATTCATGCTGAGTATCATTTTTAAGGTCACTTTGATCTTTTCAGTCTTGAACTAGCTGGCAACTCTGCAATGGAAGTAAAGGGGATCTTCTATGTATTGCCATCTCAATGTTACTGGGCATTCTTTGCACTTCAACACTTCATCTACAACATATCCATCAGTGTTTCCTGTACAATCCTCTATTCCCTTCTCTACTCATCATTAGAAGTTTAAGTTCTAATTAGAAGATTAAGTTCCAACAAGTCATCAGACTTTTCAGGAACCTACCGCTGCGTACCATGCCTATTTACTTTAATTGTTATGAGAATTTCTGGCACAACCAGCTAAACATTTTAAACTCTTTATCTACATGTGTTTACCACTATGGTCCGTACTGAACACAAGAGTTTTCTTCTGACAAATAAAGTCCGGATACACCTGGGCCACTGGCTTTTTTACACAACTGTCTCTGTTGCTACACAGAGGGAAAATGAAAAAATAAATTGTTCTTAGAGTTCTGAGCTATAAATGGTGGCTTGGACCACAGCTTCCCATAGTAGTTCTTATTAGACTATTATTTGGGGCAGTGGCTACCGTTAAGTACAGAAGCTGGTCTTCCACAAGGAATCTTTGAAAAATATAACAGAACTTTTATAAGCCTGGCATTCACGAGTATATAGCTTTAGCAAGCAATGGCCTGAAAGTCATGCAATCTGTGATACAAGACAGCATGTCTATAGTACCAGCATCAGAAAGTTTGTTCTAGTGGGCTGTTCTTAATGTGCTAATGCTCATTTCAAATGTGATTGCCTATCCATGTGCGTGAACTGGTTCACAGTGGTATTAAGAAGCAACCCAGAAATGTGCAAATCCAACATTAAATCAAAATTGAGAAACTTACTGTTCCCTTTGAATGTTAGCGGTTGTTATATGTCCAGATGTTGTGGAAATTAACAAAAATTCCCAGCAATACCATTTTTCTTTGAAAAACTCTCTCTCTGTGAATAATACAGAAACCAAAGCTCAGTTTATTTAGTCTCCAATATATTTTCATATATTGATAGTAACAGATTTTTTTTTTATTTTTTTTTACCATGCTGTCTGCAAAGTGCTCTGTGTTCTCATGAGATCAGACAAACTTATTCCCCGTAGTCACAGCAAAGTGAATTTTTGTAAGTTACAATGAGCTCTAGTTGACAGTGAGTCCTGGACTTGATGCCATTATAGCTTCGTTATCCTGTCATGCCTTATTCAGTTAGAAAATATTCACGCCATATTTCTTTTGAGCTATTTTTAACGCAATTACTCACTGTCCTTTTACTCTAATTAGAGAAAGACAGAAAATAAAAAAAAAAAAAGAAAAAAAAAAGAAAGAAAGAAGAAAAAAAAGAAGTCACATGCTTGATCTTACTATGTTGTCTCCTTGAGAACTGAATTTGTTCTAACCCCAAATATTTTAGCAAACACTGAAGAGCTGGTGCTTTCTAACTCTATAGTCACTTGAAGCATTACATTCGACAGCACAATTGTGTTCATTGTTAAATTTCAAAAATTGTTTAAATTAGCTTGTCATCACTGCCCTTTGTACAATTTTATCTGAATGTTTAGTTTTTGTGGTGTCTATGACAACATCTGTATCTAAAAGACAGTATATTTTATAGTTAATGATTATCATACTAGTAAAATTCCTTAAGTTCAGGAAATTTACCTTGCCAATGTACATTAAGATCCATTTCTATAATATTAAATATTTCTTGCAGTAAAAGCTTATTTCATCTTGCTCTTCTGATAATATCAGAACTGCTGTAAATGTATACATACTATGTTCTCTCTAAAGTTTGTTTGTATGAGAGAAAAAAAAAAAAAAGAAAAAAAGGAATGAGCACAAGTAGCAAACTACAGTTTATGTGATCATTCAATTACTGTAAAAAATTAAATGTGAACCAGTGGCTGGAGGACATGACTGGAATTTCAGAAACCCAGGTATCACTCCTAATTCTGTCCATGACTCTGAGCGTGACCTTCAATGGCCCAAGTGGGTAGCCATCCATTAAGCTTGAAAAATTACCCTCAATATTTAGGCACTGCTGCAGCCCTATCTTCAAAATAAAAAGAATAATACTCCACAAAATACTTGGTGAACTGCAGCTTTCTGCCTGTTGAAAATATCTTCCTATTCACAGGTCAAACACATGAATCTCTTCTTGGTTAGGTACTGTTCCTTTGTCATTCTCCTTAACAATATGGAAAGTAAAATATCTTACTCAGATGAGTACATTAGAACCAGATCCATTGACTTGCAATGGGAGAAGAATTGCCTGGCTTGGAAATTTTTCTCTCCATTATAAAATATGTATATATATATATATATTTTTCATTCATGAACTGTTCCAAAAAGCAGAATTTAGTTCTCTCTCCCTCTACTGAATGACTTAAAATTCCAGAGCTCCCTTGTGATCTAACTGATCCTGATTTCTTTATGTACATGGGCACAGAATGGAGAACAGGGCTTCAATTAGTGACTACTGAGGACATTAATGAGATTTGATTTCCCTTACCAATCTCCATGGGGCCTCCAGCCACTCCTGTTCTTAGGAGTCTCACTTCAGCTCAGCACGGGGCCTTTAATTTCTGCCTGAGATATATTTTAGGGGTATATGTATGTATGCATGTACGTGTCTGGTCCCACCTCTTGCTGTTTCTGGTTAGACTTCCTGCATGGAGCCTGATATGACTCATTACCTTGCCTTTATTTTCTGATAGTCTCTGGGCTGTTGGTGGAGGTTGCTGCTGTCACCAACAAAACCCTGCTCAGGTTCTCTGCATAGTCACTATCGTGTCCATGGTCACTATCTACTCTGGCTCATTTTCCTTGTTGAAGCAACCTCTTCATGACACTTTTAAATTGAGGTCACAAGGTCACACTGAAGTTCAGAGATGCTGGCTTATATTTCCATGGAGAGGGCAGGAAATTTTTGTACATGATCCAGGTCCCTAAACTCAGACATTTAGAGCCTGTGGAGATGCTCCAGGCTGTCTGAGCTATTCACATGCCTCTCTCAGTCATGCCACAGGTTCTATAGGAGACCCACACCTTTCTGGAGAAGTAGATGAGGAGCTGGTGAGACAACACAAAAGCAAAAAATGCTTAAATATAAGCAACTGAAACCAAGAGGATGTCTTTCTCACTTTCGGGTCAAAAGCTCTAATATGCTGCCTTTGAAAAAATAGAGCAACAGCTTAGTTCATCAAAGGAACAGCACCGTCTGCTACTTCAGTGAATACTCTCATAGCAGAGGCATAAAAATACTAGAACTTAGTGTGATTGAAAACATGCCCCTGTCTTCTTATCATAAAAATGTTTCTGTTGTTCATTCTCAAGAAGAATGCTTCATAATATATATATATATTTAAATACATAGTACATAACATTATTTTAAATGTATTTAACATCTACATAAAATTTTGTGATATCTGTTTTACAGGATATATACTTTGTTAATTTCTAGGCAAATGTATACACTTGAAAATGTGAAGATGCAAAAAAAGAACTTTAGACTAATTTTGGTACCTCACTGAGTACAGGCTATGGTAAGGGGCATGATTTTGAATGCTGCATGTATAGTATAATATTAGGTAGTGTATTTTGTATAACAATTTTAAATATTTATTTTCACAATTGTTCTTGAATGGATTGATTGATGAGTCGACTTCAATCTTGTTTTGCTCAGTCTGTCACACATTGAACAGCATAACCCTTTTTATTGTAAGAAGTAATTCCTCATCCACAATGACACGAAAAGATCAGACAGTCCAATAGAAGATTATCCCTGGAGACTTGCAGTTGTATTATTTCATCTGTGAACCCGTACCCCAGAAACAGATCCTTTCCAAGAGGTCCTTCTCTTTCTGTACAATTCCTGTGGTCTTGGGTTGGAATTTGTGATATTTTCCAACAAAATATTTCAAAATTAGCATGTCTGGAACATTTCTATATGAATGGATCCTCATCAAATTTTAAAAGATAAAATTTCCACAGATCATTTCAAAAGTATGCAAAATGAAACTACCTTACATGAAAAATTCTCAGTTGAACTTGAGCTTCAGTAATGTGTTTTTTTCCTTAAAACTTTTGTATATTTATTTTTCAAAGTTATTGAGATTGTGTTTTTACCATGTTCTCTTTTACTATACTACACACATTTTCTTGTATATGTTTTTCTTCTTTTGTTTGAAAATATATTTTAGTTTAATTAGTTGGTTTAAGCTCTTGAAATAGTATCTCCTCTTTACATTTTGTAATCAGCTCTCCTACGTGCTGGCTGAATCTGTGAAAAATATTTTTTTCTTCAGAAATTACTTTTGTCTCTTGCAATGGCTTTTTGCAAAAAATCCTGCTCTTTTTCAGTGCTTTTGAAAAAGTAGCTTTAAAAATATTTTGGTTTTGTTTTTAATATTATGTATTCTGTTAAATTTGATATCGAGAGACTAATGGCAACTTTATATTACAATTCTAAATTCTCTCTCATTTTTCTTCCTAAAATAAATGCTACTCTTCCTCCCTTCGATTGACATTCATTTATTTATTTATACACCCCTCCACCCCCAACCCCCCCAGTTTTAAAATATATGGAATGTGATTGCTGTTTTATTTCCTAATTTCATGTCTTGTTTTATTTTGCAATCCCAAATGGGAATACAGACTGGGAAAAGAACTCATGGAGAACAGCCCTTCAGAGAGACTTGTGGGTTCTGGTAGATGGAAGGCACAACACGAGCCAGCAGTGTGTTCTTTGTAGCACAGAAGGACAACTGTGTCCTGGCCTGCATTAAAAGAGGTGTGACCAGCAGGTGGAGAGAGGTTATTGTGCTCCTCTGCTCTGCCCTTATGAGGCCCCACTTGGAGTGCTGCATCCAGGTCTGGGGCCCCCAGCACAAGATGTGGACTTGTTAGAGCAAGTCCAGAGGATCACAAAGAGGACCACAAAGATGATCAGAGGGCAGGAACACCTCTCATATGAAGAAAGGATAAGAGTTGGAGATGTTGATCCTGGAGAAGAGAAGGCTCTGGAGAGACCTCCTTGCGGCCTATTAATACTTAAAGGGGTCTTATAAAAAGGATGGAGAAGGACCCTTTACTCTTGTAAATAATGATACGACAAGGGAGAATGGTCTTAAAGTAAAAGAGAATAGATTTAGATTAGACATAGGAAGAAATTCCTTGCTGTAAGGGTGGTGAAACACTGGAACAGGTTGCCAAGGGAAGTTGTAGATGCTAGAGCTGTTCAAGCTGGACAGGATCTTGGCCAACCTGATCTGGTGGGTGGCAGCCCTGCATGGGCTGGGGTCTGGAGTTGGATGATCTTTAGGGTCCCTTCCAATTCAAGCCATTCTGGGATTGTATGATTTTGTCCTACTTCTTCTAAACCTTCCTAAAAATATTAGTTTTATATAAATTGTTCCACAAAATCACATTGTAAAATATTTGTAATGTCCATGCGTAATATTTGTAATCTCACATGTTCATTATGAGATTTTCGTATCCTATATGATGTTAAAATGTCCTACATGAAATAGTATTTCATCTTTACAGACTAAAGTGTGATTTTTTATAAAAATAAATATAATATCAATGTTCTTTTAAAAAATAGGAACTTCTATTTGTAATGAATTCATGCAGGTTTATGTTGTTTCTACTGATACAGGTAAGATGATTACATTAGTTTGTTCAAAGCAAGAGACTGAAAGTACTGACAACATCATTCTTTAAATCATAATCTTAAGAAATAAAACTTTTGAATTCTGTGTTAGCAAATGCCTAAGCATACTACTTTGATGATACATATATCAGAAGTCTGACAAAAGCCAGTAGTGTTCTTACAGGAAAAATGTGAAAAATCCTATTAGTCATTCAGGAAAGAAATTAATCAAGAAAAGATTATTTAAGAAATATTATTTCACGTGAATAAGAAATGTTATCTCACTATTTAATTGAACAAAATGTTTAACTAATTTCAGCAAGATATACAATATGTTCAATTCACATGCTTTAGAGAAGAATATTTTCAAAAAGAAAAAAAAAATCTTCCATCTGCTTGTACTTATTTTTAAAAGCATTTACCAGTTCAGATATACAGCTTGATAGAATGATAAGAACAAAGTATTAACACGGAAAAAGCTAGCAGGTCAAAATAAGATATGTAGAGGCCAAAAAGTAGACATATTGAGCTGAATTTGTAAGTAAAAGTTACGAGTAATGTGAATCATCTCATTATTTTTGCAATGATTTGACTTATGCTGTTACAAACAAGGAATATAAGTAAAGATTTCCTGTGTGGTGAAGAAGGAACCTCAGCAAGGTGAGTTTTAAAAGGAATGTCCTTTTTATCCTTCCACACTCACTTATTTTCCATTCTATTTGCGACTTATAACAGATACAATAGGAAGTTTTAATAGTTTAATAGTGCACGTACGGTGTGCCATTTAAGATAGATGACAAGTTATAATAAAACACACGTTGATTTTCTATCACAACAAGACAGAACAATAAAAATGTCAATGTATACTGCATGAGGTCTACAATGTGTATAAATCAGTTCCTACTATGACTTGTTGGCAGATTACCACCTACAGTCCTGTCTTGTTTAGGTGAAAGGACATGTGAAAGATAGAAAAAGTACAAGACAGGGTAAAAAGGAACCCCAAGGAATTAGATTTTCAGCTTTCAACTCCAATACAGATGGAGAACAAAGCTGTAGATTTTGTCCCAAGAGTGATGAATTACAAAGTAGGACCGTTTCTCATATCAAAGATACAAGAAGACTAAATGGATAACAATGGCAGATAATTGATACAGTAGCTGTACAGATTAATTTGAATATGAATTTAATTTCAGACACAGTTGAGAGGTGAAATTTTCCTAAACTGTATCGCTCATCTGTCAAACAAGACTGTAAGGAGTCACCTTTATAAATTTGAAGTGTTGTACTAAGATCAGTGGGAAGGATGCCACTTCTGAACTTTCCTTACTCTATTATCCACAAAAATAAATATGCCTTTTCAGCATTATTTGAAATGAAATGACAAGTTAACATCAAAATCATGAGCTTTAAACAATTATTTTCCTGTTTGCCTGACTGAATGTGTTTTCATTTCAAATCTGGAAAACTGTTTGCACTCTAAGATGGAAAGATTTAGCATAATAAAATAGAAAAGAAAAAGAGACAGAGAGAATTTCTGGTAAGGGATCATAAGAAAGCAGTTATGTCTTAATGTTTAGAACCTAAATAATTAAAACAGTGCCTCAGGCATCAATCCATTAGTCCAAGACAAAAAGGGTATCTCATTCTATAGCTGCAAGAGTATCTACAGAAAAGGAAAAAAAAAAAAAAAAGAAAGAAAGAAAAAAAAAAAGAATGTGTCAAACAAATGTCAAAGACCTACAATAACTGAGTTATTAATTGAAAAATAATGAAAGAGTACTATATGCCTAAGACCTTAAAGATCTTATATCTCCTCTTTATTATATAATTATCAAGCTCCTGTGGCTTTGGAAACTCTTCATCCATACTAGAGAATCCTCTCAAAGTTGCCTAAAGGATTTCTGACATTCACGGCATAAGAAAACAGAAATCCCAACATTTTCCTTTAAGGTAGAAGAATTAAAGTACTTTTTTTTTTTTTTCTTTCCCTTTAAAAATGAACAAAAGAAAACTCTAGAGCTCAAAGCTGCAGAATCTTACTAGATAAAGGAATAAAATAATATGTTGCTTAACATTTTTTTCTGTTCTGATTTTCAAGGTACAAATTTTTACATATTGCATCAGAGCTGTTGAGTCACACAAAGTAATAAAAGGCGTCAAAGTGACACATCCTAGACACACCCAGGTAATAATGTTATTCTGCTCCTTCAGTGAAGTGATCCTGTGTCATCTCTTCAGATCTCCTTGTGCCTTCACTGCAACCTACCATCAATTCTTCTTTCTATTTGGATGCTGGTTCCAGATAGACCCCCCTTAACCTCAGTTTTAGCTAATCATGGAAGAAATCAAGCAGCTGCATACTCAGTGTCAACGGAAACAGAGTCATAGTCAATTGCCATTAATGAACAGCTGGCACTAAAAGACAGCTATTTTAGTTAGTATCTCTACTAGACAACGTATAGACTCATTTAAGTCTTACTCCCTTCATACTGTACTGTCATTGCAACTCTTTTCAAGGGGCTCTGTCAACATTTGGTACACTGTATATTTCCCTTCTAATGACCACCTAATATCTAAATACTCTGTTAGGTATTGTTTATAAATTGTTTTTCTTTACTGCAATATTTAGTCCATTTAATCCATCTGCTTTTTAAGGAGGTAGAGAGAGAGAAGGAGTGTAGGGTTTTTTTTATTATTATTATTATTAATAATAATTATTGATTGTTTTTTCTTTAATTTATATGGTTCTCTTGATTGCTGGACATCTGGGTTTGTCACTTGGAATATCAGTCTTCAGAATCACACTGTTAAGCAATACATTTATTTGAGTCTTTTCAGGTTTCCATAGTGACTGCTGCTTAGTACAGACCCTTGTAAACTGATTAACCAAACCACTGTAGTTCTGAAAAAAAAAGATGATGCATCTGGATTTTCTTTTATTATTAAGTAATTGTCTTTAAAAATGTATTTTATGATGTACCTAATAATTATATGCAGAATATTGTGTGATATATATGCTATATGTTAATATATATGAATATATTAATAATCATTAATAATAATTAATAATAATAGATATGAATAAGAATAAAAAGTGTACGGAAATATTCATTATGAAGATCTGTCCACTACACTAACAGAGATAGAAGTTCAATAGAAGCCTAATCATTTCTTCCTAGGAATTTAGGAATTCAAAGGCAGTGATGTCAGTTGTCACTGAATCTATGGTATTCGTAATTATTTCAGCTATCTAATATACCCACAAGTGTGATTTTTTTCCAGCTGATTTTTGATATATATGAGACAAATTGGTTAATGTCAGTTCAGTTATTTGTGCTGCTGTCAGGAAACTTGTATTGGATTCTCTTCTTGAATGTAGTAAACATAGTTGTTGTAAAACTGGCACAGAGACCAAATTACTCTTCTGACCTAGTCAAAGGTGAGACATAGAACAGAAAATATCATTAAACCAGTGCATCAATCCTTAACGCACTCACTCATGCAGTATTTTGTGTAGTCCTGTTCTCACTTTGCAAAAAAGAAAGAGAAATTACATATGGGTGCTAAGAATGGTCAGAGGTGTTGAGAAAGACAGTGAAGACTAGAGCTCCCCATTCTGGCAAAGATAAAAAGGAACATAAGACAGCTGTCTATAAAATCATGAGAAAGATGGAAGAAATAAATTATGCCACAATGTTAAGAGAGCCATGGAACATCCGCTGAAATGACTGGATTGACTGGATAGTAGGTTTAAAACCAAGTAATAGATCCCCCCCATATTTAAATTGTGAAACTCATTGTCTTGGGGACCTAAAAAAATGTGTACTATAAACAGATTCAAGAGAGATTAAATAAATTAATGGAGGATAGCTCCATCTGCTAATGTTCAATATCATGGTCTAGATGCAACCTCCAGTTTTCCCAAAACCATCAAAGCAGATGAATTCAATTTATACTCAGTTTTATATTTTTTGCTATATTTTTATGACTTAATGAATTTGGAGATGAGATGGTTTATTAAGCTGAATGAATCTTTAGTTTGAATCAGTGATAATATTTTTATGTTCCTGTGTAAACTCATGCTAAATGGGATTCTTGTAACCTCATACTTCTTGACTTCAGTCTGGTGGTTGCCTTGCTCAAATACTGGTCATTGCACCCAAAGCCTTGCTCATGCAAATAGCGACTGCTCAAACTGGGTGCTGGAGAAACTGATAGACAGACATCTTGATCAACAGCTGAGGACCAATAGAGCATGAGCTATGGCAGGTGGCTACACAACAGGATGTCCCCTTGAGCTGGAATGCCTCTCAAGGTCATGCCTTCTGTAGAGATCCCATATTCCTTGTGAGAGACTCCTTGCTGCAACAGATTCTCAGCAGGTGATTAATAGCTTGTTAAGCTTTGTAAGCTTTATTAAGATTATATCTTAGATTGATTGTGCACATATAATCCTCAAACCTTTAGACATAAACTGGTGACCCAATCTGGGACTAGGAGTGGATTCAGTTTCACTTAGGCTCTACCTTTTCAGTTCAAGGAATTTAGAGAGCAAGGGGAGTCTCCTCTGAACGTTGTGAACCTCCATTCTGAATTTCCACTCAAAGGGAGGGTCTTCCTGATGTGTCTGACTTACCCTGTTTTATTTCTATGCAGTAAATAATTGAGTGTACCTTGCCATCCCCAATCTTGTTAAGTTGCCATCTTATTTATAATTAAGCTTTGTTAGATCACTACTTTATATTGCTGCTTCTCTCTTATGAGTGAAGTGTATAATTTCATCCATGACAGGGGGGAAAAACTTATCAGGGTGTGTAGGGAAAGAGCATTTGGGGATAGCAAAAGGTTGATTAAGGGGGGATCTGGTGGAGAAATTAAAACTGGGGAAAGGAAGGAATTAAGCTGTTTTGGAGACAAACAAATACAGTAAAATAGAGAGAAAGGGCTAAAAGGGTACTGGCAAGTACATTAGTCTGGCCGTGCCCTGTGACTGATTAGTGCAGTTGATCCTGTCTCCTAATTAAAATCAATAGTTAACTTTTTTTCTGGATGAGGATCTCCCTGTCTGCATGTGTGCATGGGAGTATAATGGCCAGAAACTGGAGTGGGACCTCACATCTTAGGGACTTCTTCATACAAACCTAAAAAGCAGACAGTTTTTGTAAGAAAACTAGTAACAATGCCCTTATGTTCATAAGTGAGATAAAGATCACATCATCCCTGCAACCAGCATGAGGCAGATGATTCAGGAGCTGTCCTCTCCTTCTCACTATCTTGATACTACTTTGCCACTGTGAGAGCTAAGTCTTCAACACTTCCTGACTTTAAAAAAGTTGTTCAATTTTTTTTCTTCTTTTTTTTTTCTTCTTTTTTTTTTTATCTCATGTACATATTATAATCAAAAACAAACAAACAAACAAAAAAGGTAAATACAAATTTTGATAGCATTCTTTGTTATAACAGACAAAATTATACTGTAACTCTAATCAAGGAAAAACTTTAACACGCTCCCTTTTATATGGAAGGCATCCTCTAAGCTGCTTGGAGAGTATTTAAAAGGTCAAATTAGAAAAAAATAGGTATAAAAGATGGAGGCCAAATATAATTTTTTCTTCAATAAGGTCATTAAAAAGTGTATCTAAAACTATAATTTTCTCAGTATGGTCATTATATGATATAACTTCAAGGTAGCAAAATTTTCAAATTTTGCATTTACTTAGCCTTCCTATAATTCTATAAAATTTGCAGAGAAATACACTTCAGCTTGTTATACTTCAGCTGAACTTGCAAGATGATCAAGAATGGAGAATACAAATCATGATTTCAAAACTAATAAACTCCAAAAAAGGACTGTGATGGTTTTGTCTGTGATAATTTTCTTTGTAGAGGCTTATACAATGTTGTGTTTTAGATTTTTGATGAAAATGGTGGTGATAATACACTATTTCTAGTTGTTACACAGCAGTACTTATACAGAGCCAAGGGCTTTTCTACTTCTTGTGCTGCCCTGCCACTGGAGGTGCACAAGGATCTGGGAAGGAATACAGCTAGAACAGCTGACCCAATCTGACGGTACTTGCTTAAGTGTTAATCTGCATATCTTTTCTTCTATTTAGAATGAACAACATCTTGCCTGCATCATTCATTAGGTATTAACTATATTTCAGAAACTATGACCACTTACAGTTAATCATAACTGTGTCTTTTGATTTATAATTGTAATGGCAAGAGGTCTAGGATTCCATTAAAAAAATGAAAAAAATTGAAAAAGATGAGCATATCTGAGTATATTCTCATACTGTGTTGCAAGGTTTTCTGAATAACAGCTTGCAAGAGAACTGAAGAAAAGAAGAGCAGAAGAATGGGGAATATATAAAATAATAATAATAATTTCCTATTTTAGAAACTTATAGGAATTATCAAATTCTAAGAACTGTTAACAAGATTTAGAGTTACTGCAGTTATTAAAAGGTTCCAAATATAATTGTTAGAAAAAAATTGCCAGATCTAACTTTAGAATATGCACTTATCTCTAAAGGAAACCCTAAATCAAGCTAGGCTTGATATCTCAAGCGTCCAAGCAGATCCAGTTTCTTTGGATCACTCCCTCTCCCAGTGGGGTTGAAGGAGAGAATCAGGAAAAAAAAAAAAAAATTGTTTTAAAGTAAAAGCTTGTGGGTTGAGATATAGACTATTTAATAGGACAGAAAATGAAGGGAAATATAATATAACTATAATATAACTATAATATAATATAATATAACTATAATATAATATAATTATAACTGTAACAGAGTGTACAAATCAAGTGATGCACAATGCAATTGCTCATCACCTGCTGACCCACCATGCACATCCCATCCCTGAGCAGCAATCTCCCCCACCCTGGCCATACACCTCATACTAATTGTTCAGCATGACAACATATGTTATGGAATATTCCTTTGATCAGTTTAGATCATCTGTCCTGGTTCTGTCTCCTCCTGCTCCTTGTGCATCCCCAACATCCTCACTGGCAGGGTTAAATGAGAAGCTGAAAAATCCTTGGCTCTGTGCAAGCACTGCTCTGCAACAATTAAAAACATCATTGTGTTATCAGCATTATTCTTATCCCAAATCCAAAACATAGCACCATAGCAGCTACTAGGATGAAAATTAACTCTATCCCAGCCAAAACAAGGACAGTTCTTTTAGTCAAAGTAGAACAAATTCAGTCAATATACATGTATATCCTCTCTATAATATGTAACCTACAAATAAAAGAATTGTCAAGAAAACATGACCGTGTTTTGCAATCTGTTAATAACATCAAGAATCTCATCATATTCAGATTCAGGTAGGTTACAAAACTCTCCTGAATGTGTTGGTGCACATTCTTCTGTATATAAATGTGATATAGGATGACAAAAATGTGTTCTGGTTCTTCTTGCTGTAGAGCAGAATCAACTGACTCCAAAACTGAGGAGGTATTTAAATACAGAAGAATGTGTTGGTGCACATACAGAAGAATGCACCAACACATTCTTCTGTATTTAAATACCTCCTCAGTTTTGGAGTCAGTTGATTCTGCTCTACAGCAAGAAGAACCAGAACACATTTATGTCATCCTTGTCACAGGAAAATCTCAAAC
Source organism: Anas acuta (assembly GCF_963932015.1). Classification (NCBI taxonomy): domain Eukaryota; kingdom Metazoa; phylum Chordata; class Aves; order Anseriformes; family Anatidae; genus Anas; species Anas acuta. Next base: position 96,265,594 of record NC_088981.1, read on the forward strand.
TGGGCAATGAAATACAGGTCAGCATTTGCAATGAGGGGAAAGTGAACGATGAACTTGCAGAATGTGACAAAAAAAAAAAAGACAAAGTGATAGCAAAAGTGAAAGAGTGAGGTGCTGCTGTAATTTATGATACCAAAGGGGAAAATGAAGGCATCCTACAGCAGAAATGCAGGCATGGTAGTGTCAGGGAGCAGCAAGGACTGCTCCTGAAGGGAAGGTGAACTGGAAGCAAGGTGTCACAACAAGACAGGCAGTGTCCTCACCAGTGCAACATGCAATCCCACAACATCTGATCAGGGCTAGCAGGTCTAGAGACAGTAACCTGGATCAGATATAGCTCAGTGATCACCCTGCAAGGCCATGGTGACAAGATAGGTCTGAGAGCAAGCTGAGAAGTCAAGTAAAGCAAGTCAAAATTACAAAATTAGTAAGATCACAGAATCACAGAACTGTAGGGGTTGGAAGTGATCTCGAAAGATCATCAGGTCCAAACCCCCCTCAGAGCAGGCTGCCCAGGTAGGTGTCCAGACAGTCCTTGAATATCTCCAAAGAAGGAGACTCCACAACCTCTCTAGGCAGCCTGTTCCAATGCTCCGTCACCCTTACCATGAAGAAGTTCTTTCGCATGTCAGTGCGGAACTTCCTGTTCTCTAACTTGAAGCCATTGCCCCTTGTCCTATCCCCACAAGCCACTGAGAAGAGGTTGTCTACATCTTTCTGTCCCCCACCCCTCAGATATTTACATACATTGAGGAGATCCCCTCTCGGTCTTCTCTTCTCCAGGCTGAACAGACCCAGGTCTCTCAGCCTTTCTTCATAGGGAAGATGCTCCAGGCCCCGTATCATCTTTGTGGCCCTCCGCTGGACTCTTTCCAGGAGATCCCTGTCTTTCTTGTACCGGGGAGCACAGAACTGTACACAGTACTCCAGATGAGGCCTGACCAGGGATGAGTAGAGGGGGAGGATCACCTCCCTTGACCTGCTGGCCACACTCCTTTTAATCCATGCCAGGATCCCATTGGCCCTCTTGACCACAAGGACACAGTGTTGGCTCATGGTCAACCTGTCGTCCACCAGGACCCCCAGGTCCTTCTCCTCAGAGCTCCTCTCCAGTAGGTCGTCCCCCAGCCTGTACTGATACTTTGGGTTGTTCCTTCCCAGGTGCAGGACTCTACACTTGCTCTTATTAAATCTCATTTGGTTTCTTCCTGCCCATCTCTACAGCCGGTCCAGGTCTCGCTGAATGGGAGCTGAGCCCTCTGGCGTGTCAGCCACTCCTCCCAGCTTGTGCCATTGGCATACTTGCTGAGGGCAGACACTATTCCCTCATCAAGGTCGTCAATGAAGATGTTGAACAAGACCGGACCCACCACTGACCCCTGGGGAACACTGCTAGTCACAGGCCTCCAGCTGGATTCTGCTCCACCGATCACCACCCGCTGAGCTCGGCCAGTCAGCCAGTTCTCAACCCACTTTGCCGTCCACTCATCTATCCCACACTTTCTCAGCTTTGCTAGTAGGATGTCATGGGAGACAGTATCGAAACCCTTGCTAAAGCCAAGGTAGATGACATCCACTGCTCTCCCTCCATCATCCCAGCTGGTGATGCCATCATAGAAGGCAACGAAGTTGGTCAAGCATGACTTCCCCTTGGTGAATCCATGCTGACTACTCCTCATAATCTTCTTCTCTTCCAATTGCTTGGAGATGGCATCCAGAACAAGCTGCTCCGATACATTTCCAGGGGCAGATGTGAGACTGACTGCCCTGTAGTTTCTCAGATCCTCCTTCCTGCCTTTCTTGAAGACTGGAGTGACATTGGCTATCCTCCAGTCTTCAGGCACCTCACCCATTCTCCAGGACCTTTCAAAGATAGAGAGTGGTTTGGTGATCACATCTGCCAGCTCCCTTAGCACACACGGATGCATCCCATCGGGACCCATGGATTTGTGTGCGTTGAGCCCACTAAAACATTCCCAAATCACTCTCACGTCCACCAGGGGGGAGCCCTCCATTTCCCAGACCCTTTGTCCTATTGCCAGGGGCGAGAAGTCCTGGGGGAATGTTCTTGAAGCACAGACTGAAGCAAAGAAAGTATTCAGTATCTCTGCCTTCTCAGTGTCTCCTGTGACCAGGACACCCCCCTCATTTAGCAAGGGACCCACATTATCCCTAGTCTTCCTCTTGCTGTTTGAAAAAAGTCTTCTTATTATCCTTTATCTCTTTTGCAAGCCTCATCTCTAGGTGGGCTTTAGCCTTCCTTGTCGCATCCCTGCAGGCCCTGACAACACATCTAATACTCCTCCCATGAGGCAGGCCCTTTTTCCACATTTCATAGACCTTCCTCTTCCTTTTGATCTTATTGATGAGCTCCTTGCTCATCCATGTGGGTTTCCTGCCCCCCTTCCCTGACTTCCTATTCTTTGGGATACACCAATCCTGAGCATGGAAGAAGTGCTGCTTAAATGTAGCCCAGCTCTCACAAGCACCCTTGCCTTCTAGCAGCCTATCCCATGAGATGCTACCAAGCAGATCCCAGAAGAGGTCGAAGTTGGCTCTTTGAAAGTCCAGGGTAGCAATCTTGCTTTTAGCCTTACTTCCTTTGCCTAGTTCCATCTGGAACTCCACCATCCCATGGTCGCTGCATCCCAAGCTGCCCCCAACCTTCACATCCCTAACAAAGCTGTTCCTGTTGGTAAGAATGAGGTCCAAGAGCACCCCCCGCCTTGTTGGCTCCTCCACCACCTGTGTCAGAAAATTGTCCTCAATGCATTGTAGGAACTGTTTGGACTGCTCGTGCCTGGCCAAGTTGCTTACCCAGCAAATGTCTGGGTAATTGAAGTCCCCCATGAGGACCAGCACTCATGATCGTGAGGCTACTAGCAGCTGCTCGTAGAAGACCTCATCAACTTCCTCCTCCTGATCTGGAGACCTGTAATAGACCCCCAACACCATGTCTCCCATACCAGCCCACTCCTTAATTCTTACCCACAAGCTCTCCACTTGTCCTTCACCCTCCCCCAGCTGGAGCTGGGTACACTCTAATTGTTCCCTCACATAAAGGGCAACCCCACCCCCTCGCTTCCCCAGCCTGTCTTTCCTAAAGAGGACATAGCCCTCCATGACAGCATTCCAGTCATGCAAGCTGTCCCACCACGTCTCAGTGATCGCAACGAGATCGTGGCCCTGCAACCGAATACAGATCTCGAGCTCGTCCTGTTTATTTCCCAAGCTCCGTGCATTGGTGTACAGGCACTTTAGGGAAGCAGCAGGTGCAGTTACCCCTGGGAGGATGCAACAAGAAGATACTGGACGGGGGATCAGGAATGCTACCTTCTCTGAGGAGCCCTCAGACAATCCTATAGGAAAGCTCAGAAGTTTTTCCCTGTCTTCAACAGTGACAGTAGTGATGACTTCCCCCAGCCCTTCTCTGTCACCTTTAGCTCCCCTCCCTTCCCCCATCAAACCTAGTTTAAAGCCCTGGTAATCAGCCCAGAGAGCTTGCTCCCCAACACACTTGCGCCCCACTTGCTCAGTTGGTGTCTGTCCGTAGCCCACATACCTGGCCTCTCAAAGAACATCCCAAGATTAAAATACCCAAATCCCTGGTCCAGACACCACCCCCTCAGCCAGTCATTTACCTGTCCTGTTCTGCTCCTTCTATCTGCATCCCAGTCACCCAGTGGAAGGACAGAGAAGAACACTACCTGCACTCCCGACCCCCTCAACAACCTCAACAGGGATGCAAAGTCCTTTTTAATATTCTTCATTTTTCTAATAGCAGCTTCCCAGGATCCATCTTGAATGACTACAAGAGGATAGTAGTCCTCCGGTATAATGAGTCGTGGCAGAGCCTTCCTAACGCCTCTGACACATACCCCAGAAAGACAGCACACTTCTCTGGCTAGGTTATTTGGGTGGCAGATAGGAGCCTCAGTGTCCCTCAGCAAGGAGTCCCCAATCACCAGGACTCTCCGCTCATTTTTTGTGGCACAGGTTACAATGTGGTGCTACATCCGGCCCTGATCCTTATGTTTTGCACTTCCCCCAGTCTTGACTCTCTTCTCAGGGTTGCTTCCCGGGTTCAGACTACTGTCCACACCCTCAACCTCTTCCGCAACCTCCCTGAGAGCCTCAAATCTATTTCCCAGGGACACTGTGGGGGTAGGTGGCACTGTGGGTGTTGGGGGCAGATGTCTCTTTCCACTCCAAGATAAAACAAGAGTCCAGCCCCTTGTCTCTTGCGGACAGTCTAGCCCTCTGTTCTGCATGTGTTCAACGGGGGCAGCTTCTACCCCTTGTTGGGACATAGGAGAGGGCTGCCAAGCAGCAGCAGGGACAGGGAGACCCCTCCTATCTGTCACCCTCAGAGACTCCCTCAGGCTGCTGATTTCTCACTGCAGCCCAGCCACCTGCTTGAGGAGTCCCTGAAGCAGGGCACACCTGCACCCATGTCCAGATACATGTCCAGAAACAGATATATGCACAGTGTAGCTCAGACAAGGTGCAAAGGTGACAGTCTGAGCACAGCTGCACCTCCCAGATGAGATGAGGAGGCCCTAGACAAGGCTTCTCACAGCTCTCTCACACAGCTGTTTTTACCGCAGCCTGATTAGACGTTACACTGCTGTGCTATATCAAACTGACCTTGAACGCAGGACACCAAACTCCTAGGAAGGGAGGAAAAGATTGTTGCTGCTTTCAGGGTGCTGACATCTAAATTTTCATAATTTTTGAAAACAAATTATGGAAGGTGAGAAGATGATAGTATGTGAAAAGGAGTCAAGTAATATAAAGGTGATTGTAGGGTTAGTGTTTCAAATGCGGAGAAGTTGAACTGATAAAGCAGTAGTAAAAAATGAACTTTAATTGCAAAGGCATGAAGAACAGCAAGATACTGTATTTTGCTTTCATATCCTCCATATCCTGTCTTGTTTGCTTGCATAACTGATGTAGGAAAAAAAAAAACATACAGTAGTCCTATTCTGTAGATTGAAAAAAATGATTAAGAAAAGAAGGATCCTGTCTAAATTAGGTCTTACTATAAGTGAGAACAGTGGTGTAGTTCTTGTGCAATGCTGGATATATGCTCTAGTTAACCACAAGATAGATAATACTAATAATCTTGCCTAGATTACAAGGAAAGGTTAACATATGCAGAATCAGGAGCACAGTGAATCACACACCACTATTTCAGTTATAAACTAAAGTTACAGATGTGTGGAGATTTAGAGAGGTTTACATGCCTAAATCTCTACACAGCCTGTTCACATTCAGGTAAAATGTTCAGTCTTTCTGCAAATTGAAAGAATTTCACTGAACTCGTATGACTTTTTAGTCTTAGTCCTGTGCTCAAATCGGTAGCTCACTTATGTTATAAATATACATTAGCAATTTTTCATTTATTTATACAGGTATTGAACTAACCATATTATTTAAAATGGACTTTTATTTTGTTTATTTTCTTCTCATCCTCTTTCCTTTTTTTTTTTTTTTTTTTTTTTAATGTTTACTGTTATTTCCCTGTTTTGCTAGTTTGCTAGTGTTTAATTATCCAAAATAGTAAAGGAACAACATTCTAGTGTTGTTTTTCCCTCTGAAAAATAAATAAATAAATAAATAATAATAAAAAAAGAAAGTCTTACAATGAATAAAATTGGAGTTTAATAAAATTCAGATAGTAATTCAAATAAATAATTTCTAATTTATTTTCCTTTACTTTTTAATAATCAGTCACAACCTGCTATTTACAGATTGCTTTTAAAATGTACATAGCTATTGATTTTAAAATTAGGTGGGGCCTAAGTCTCCTGCTAAGATTGTTTACATTTAACTTAAAAGAGCTATTCAACAGGAATAAGAGTGTTAGAAGCAGACCTTAAAGAATTAGAAGTTTCTCTTCAATTTTACTATCTAAAATTATCTATATGTGACTTACTCATTTTGTTTTGTCAAATATACTTCATAGAGAGAAAACTAGCAGAAGTTATGAAATGTGATTAGAATGTGCTTCTTTACTCTTCACTTTGCATTATTACTGAATAGAAAACATTATTCGTCAATACTGTGGATCCAATGCAGCTTATTAATTCTACCTTTAAGAGCTGTGCATATACATATGTGCATGTACATATGTCATACATGTATGACAAAAAGGCTATGAGTAAGTCTTATATTGGTTGCTCTTTATGGGGTGTCTACATCTCAAGCCTAGCAGATCAGAATCCAACACTGGCCAAAATTCTAGTCAGATGAGTTATGATCTTAGTAATAAAAAAAAGTATTATAACACAAATTACACCAATTAACATCTTTGGCAAATGCAATCATAATATCATGTGTGTGTTTTCGTTTTTCAAAATATGATGCAAACATTAATTATGACAACTCATTAGAAGAAAACAAAAACAGGAATGTCTAATCATTCCCTGCTGCTTATTTCAAGGCAGAAAATTTACCATAGTTGCAAAGATGTGTGTTTTAAGCCTTGAAGTTCTGAGCTTCTGAAAACAAAATTTGAGCTACTAATTCCTGTGAGAAAAAAAAAAAAAAAAAAAAAAAAAAAAAAAACACCTCTGCATCTATTCATACAGTCTATGGACTCCATTTTGCCTCCAACCTTAGCCATTTTAAAACAGGTTTGTACCGTTCCAGATACATAATTATGATAAGACATACTGGCTCTCAAAAGCTGCCCAGAATATTTCCCATACACTGAAACAAATGTAAAATGAACAAAAGATGTATATATTATGATATGAAAATGAGTTCTTACCATTAACCTCAGTATTCATAAATGATCAATACATGCTTAGTAGTTAATATGCTATAGAAACATAAAAGAATTGTATTTAAGATAAAAATAAATATATGTGTGCATATATGTATATTCCTTTGAACCAAACACATTTGTTCTTTGACCATCTTTCACAGATTCTTTTCCATTAAATCTTTTCCTTTCAGTTTATAAACAAAGAAAATCCTGTATGATTTCTTTAATACTACAGAGCTAAAGAAGCATTACTAAGAATGTTAATAAATGCTTTCATGAAAAGAAATAAAAGTAGATTACTTTTGTATACTTGAGGGAAAATAATTTAATTCCAATAATAACTTGAACTTAAGATTAGAAAAATATTTTTTTTCAGAGCTTTATCATCCCTTTAAAATTACTTTTAATCTTTTTTTCTGTTTACTAGTGAATCAGAAACTACATCCTGAATTAAAATGATGTGATCTAAAAGTCATCTGCAAAAACACCAGCTTTATTAACATTCTGTTCTTTTCTCACTTTAAAAAATGCTCACAATGGAAATTCACAACATTATTTACTGTGTGTGTGAAAGGAACAGGTATGGCACATATAAACTTGTAAGTATAGCATAACTTCTGAAAGAGTGAGTGATAGGACCCAAATCCTCTGCATTATTAGAACTGCACAAATTACAACTAACTCAGACCCCTTTATCTTTTCCATCTCTTCTGGACAAGCTTAAATCAACCTTGTGATTTTCAGCCTCCTGGGGAAGTTTTTATAATCCAACCAGGTGTCACACAAGGAAATAGGATTCCTTCACGTTACATTGTTGCCTGGTGCTGGAATCTTCATGGAAGATGCTGTGAGATTTATGATATTAATGAGAAAGTATCTTAACCCCATCTGGTATATAAAATTAGCTAGACTGCTTTCTTCAGGCAATACAATATCCTATAGCATAAATTCAACCTGAGATGAAGGCACAAGATAATTCCTTACCACTTTTTTTAACAAAATTCAAATTTAAGGAAAGGTGCATTGTATTTGTGTAAGGGGTACAGTTTAGTTTCCCATCCTTTGACAGCTAATGCCATTTGAATGCTTTGTGGTAGTCACACGTGGTCTGGCAGATGTTACTCAGACCCTGCACTTCTTGAGCTGCAGCTGGAGGCCCATTAGGATAATCCAGAGTGCTTACCATGAGGTATCTATATATGAATCTCTGAACTGAGTCCTAAGTTTCTGACAATATTTTAGGATCAAGAAAATGATAGAGACATTTGAAAGTGGAGACAAAGTGAGATAGGGGTCCAAATTAAAGTTTCCAGTGTTCCAGTGGGTGATGTGGGCAATGTAATGGATTTACCTTATTAAAATAAATAAATAAAGTAAAATCTTTCGAAAGGAAAAGGGAGTTATGAAGGAGAAAAGTCTTCTAAGTAGACTGTGGCATCTTGATGGGATTTGTAGAATGTGGTTAGACTAAGATTCAAATGATAAATGATGAGGAAAGAAGATGGGTTAGATGACCTCTGAAAATCTTTTCCCCTCCAAAATTCTCATTGTTTTAACTTGTATTTAAAACACATTTAAAATGAAATGTTGGCAATTTATTGAAGGACTATGGGAGTAGTCACATCTCTCTTTTTAATCGTCTTCAATTCCCTATCATACCATGCATTCACAGAGCCAGAGAGCCTTCCTTTGTAAACAGGGTCTGTTTGGGCCCCTGATGTCATTCCGTAAATAATTTTTTGTTGGCAGTGAAGACAAACTCATCTGAAAATTCCATGTAGCATTTCATCTAGTTGTCATGTTTCTGTTTCAAAAAATATTTCTTCACCTTGCAGTATAAGATTCATTGATAGCTTCTGAACATCTGCCAAGTAAAATTTTATTACTAGATGTCTCCTTCACCTGCCAAATCAACTGTTGATTCCCAACCTAGTGGGAGCAGTATATGAAACATACTCTTAGAAGTATACACTATATCTATACTACATATAGAATCAACAAAGTCATACATCCAATGGTCTACTGGTACCCATAGTTGGTGATGAGCAATTGGTACTCAGACCTGGATTTATGTCAATGGCAAAACATCACATCATGAGGCAGAATCAAATTAGGTAATAGAACAAGCCATGCTGTGGCAGTAAACATATACCAGTAAAGAAAAAAAATCAGCAGTAAGCCAACAGATGAGTAGAAATTTGAAGCTTAAAATGCATATTCGTACTACTAATGATGATGATGGTAATAATAATAATAATAATAATAAATAAATATACCCCCAAATCAAGAGAAGAAATAGGATGCATAAGAGATGGGTTGCTGTGATATACAGAGCCAGGATACTACCTATAATGAGGTATCAGTCATGCCAGGAAAGGAGAATAGATCAAATAATAGTATTAGCAAGATGGCAGACTCTAAAGAGCTGAAGACAACAGTCATCCAATAGTCAAGTTAATAAATGCTATAAAAGGAAAATCCTCTGATGTCTTCACCCTTCCTGGAAGCAGAAACTAATTCTTCACAGTGAATATTTAATTGAATGATCAAGACAGCTAAATAAAGTTATTGGAACCTAAACTGATGAGACGGCCTGGGAAGACAACAAAAAATAAAAGGATGATTCTTAACCTGTAGTATGTAGGTTGTTATTCAAAGAGAAAAGCATATTAACACAAGCTTTAAGAAAGATCATTTTAATCTTCTCTTTGTCATGGAATAATTTAATAAAAGGTATATGTCAAAAGCAATCAAATCAAAGACCAGAAGAACATAACTTTACATGGAGTCCATAGATCACAGAATCACACAGAATCTGTCTGTTTTTCCTCCATAAAGTCTTGACTTGTATGTACGAAGGCTTTATTAGGAATAAGAAAACTTCAAAGCCATATATGAAATAGTTGTTACTCTTTAATCTCCAAGCTGTAAACACTGTGAAGATCTTATAAAAAAACTTCTGTGCAACATGATCAAAACAGAAAATACCGATGCCTAAACTCTTATACACAGAAAAATTATATATATGTATGTATATGTATTTAAATACAAACATTTATGCTCATATTCTTACTGAAAAAAAAAAATCTGGATATTGTTAAGTATAAATAGACTAAAAACATAAAGGCACTACATAAATATAGCTTACTTAATTGCAGCCTTACTCAACAGTGTGCAACTTTCTGTAAATATTCAAGGAGTGACAAAATACAGTGAAGTAGTTTAATTATGCTGCAATTTTATTAACTGAGTGGACATTGTCTGATGGCAGTTCCCAATTACACTGATTAAGGCCTGTGTCCCTAATGACCTCATCTGTATGTACACCTAAGCAATACTTACCTGAAAGTTCCATGTAACATGTCTGTACTTCATCTAATTGTTAAGTGATTTAAGAGCACTGCTACTTTTTACTCCATCCACTCTGGTCCAGGATCACTTTTGCCCAGCCACCAAAACCCAGATCAATGCTTGGGGACCAAGAGTCTCTGCTCACACACAGGCCTTGTCAGTAGCTGACACGTAGTCATTGCAGCATGTACACATACTGGAGAGAGAATGTGAATACACAGAAAGAGGATTAAGAAAAGATTTAATAAGAAAATGTAAGAAGACAAGATAGACCGCAGACAAGCATAATAACTAGCACTATTTCACACAATCAGTCCTTTTATACCATTTCTACCTCTTCCCCTTTTTCTCCCACTTCTTCCTCCAGCTCCCCTTTCCCCCTGCACACCGCTCTTAGGTTTGCAGAGCTTTACAGTTTCATGTACCCTTTCATTCCAGGGAACCACTGGTTCATGGTCTTATCAACTTCAAAGTCCAGGTTGATCTTCCTGGGATCAGTGCCTGTTGTTTTTTAATAGCCCATCAATTAGCTTGACTGGGAGGTTTGTTTCTTGTCACTGTCTCCATGTTTGTTTGTCAGGTTTGTGTCTTTCTATATTTTGGTTTCTGGCTTCCTCGTTTTCCCTTAATTTCCCAATCAACAATGTCACTGATTAGATAAACCTTTCTGGACTAAATGTTCTCACACTCTCATATACCCATACCATTCAGTATGACTGACCAGGTTTGGTCCCCATCACTGCCTTCCTTATCATTGGCCATTCAAGTTTGTGTCATTTTATGTTCTTGTTTATGGCTTCCACATTTTCTTATTATCCCTTGTTGCACTGAAAAAGATCCTTGACCAGGCACCCTTAAAGGAGTAGACACTCTCCTTCCACACATCTTTATAATTATTGTTTTCTCCTCAAAGATAATGTGTTCTTCCTTGGTTATAGGATTTCTTGACAGCTCCTGAACAGCTATTATGTAAAATTTTATTAGAAATCTGCTTTGCCTGCCAGATCAGTTATTCATTTTTGCCTCACTTGGCTCTGTCACTCCATGGCTTCTGTCAGTCTTCTGTCAGCCCTGCCACAGCCGGTCCCAATCTCAACTGGAAAGTCACAGTTCTTAAACTACTCATGAGAGAAAGAGCAAAAAAAGGGTAACCTGCTTCTTGTATTACACATTTCAGACATTGAGGATTTTCCTCTAGATTTTCTGTGAAGTTCTTATTCCAAAGTTAATTTATTGTAAATCATCCCTATGTGACATGAGTGTTTCTGTTAGATGCCTGACAGCTGATGATAACAGCAGGAAAGCTTTCAGTCTCTCTCTCTTTCTAGTTAACACTGATCTAAAGTATAGTTACTACTTAAGTAACTGTACATGATGAATAATTGAAGTAAATTATGTAACTGATGTTTTTTGTCAATGAGCACACAAACCTGGATCCAATAAAAAATAAGTGGAACAGAATATTGTGCCACAAATATCTCATGTAATTTGAATATATGTGCTGCATTGGAAAGTGACAGTACAGTGAGTACAGCACTCGTATCCTAGAAATTTAAGCCTGGATTACAGATTATTTTTTTTTAATTTAAGCCTGGATTACAGAATTTTTTTAATTTAAGCCTCTTTACCTGTTCAATAACAACTCTGCTAATTGCCAAGAATCTCCTCCTCTTGTCAAATTACATCTCTCCTGAGTTGTAGAAAAAGAGGAACAACAAATTTGTCCTGTATCTTATGCACTGGATTGCCCTTTGCTGACCTATTACTACAAGGTTAGCTTGCATATATTAGAGACCAGGAGTTAGTCACGTGGAATTATGCTTGCTCATGCCTAAAGCCAAGCCAAGTCTTCCCACTGTGCTTTTAATTAATATTTTAATGGATGCTTTAATGCAGTAGAAATTCATCAAAGACCTAAATTTGATGTGAAAAACCCATCTGTATGCTGCTGTAGAAGTAAAGACGAGAGCAAGAACCTCCCTTTCATTTCTCGTCCTGTAATTTCTAGCAATTCAGTATGGTTTTATAATTAAAAATAGAACATAACCATAAAAATAATTCAAGGTGGAGAGAAGAAATCAGGATAGAGAAGAAATACTCCTATCACATACCATAAAGGAAAAACAAACAAACAAACAAAAAACCACCACCAGCACCACCACAAACAAAAAAAACTCTGCCCTTTCCAGTCATTAATGACTTCTACTCACTAATCAGCAACAATAAGTCAAACAAAGACAAAAACAACCTCCATCATAAATCATTCAGTTCAAACAGTTCCTTTGACTTAGATTTCAGAAATTAACTCAAAGGATTTCATTTGATTAAATGCTCTTACATCATTAGTTAATTTTCTATGTATATATTGTAGCTTATGATGTAAATCCTAAATTTAACAACCCATTCCCTTATTTGTTCACCCTCAAGAGTTCAAACACAGTTTAAGCTGCTAGAATTAAAGACAAAAGTAATACTGTTAAGGAAGAAATACTGTCATATAGACCAATCTTAGCTGTGCTCATTCTGTCATTCTTTTATTTCTCTTTCACAGACATAAAATAGCATAAGGCATTACAGTGGAAAAGACTATTAACAGAACATATAGTTTTACATATAAATTGACTAATGCCAGGAAACTCAGAAATTAAGTTTCTGTTCAGATATGCTTTCTGTCTTTTCTATCATCTCTTCATTCCAAATATAATTTTACCTCTTAGTACATTTAATGATATCATAACAGATATGATTTAATCTCGCTTACACGTTACAACACTTATATGTCTCAAACCTTTAATAACGCAGTGATGTCAGTCTTATTTATCCCTTAGATTATTATCCAGCATACATAGAAACAATCATTTTTATCTGTGTTGTTAGTACTGATTTCTGCAAAGAGTATGGTACATTTAAAAAAAAAATGTTTTAAAAGGCAGTAAAAGATGGTGTAATGATCAACAAGTATGTGTAAAATTAACATATATTTATAGTATGTTTTAGAAGCATTAATAGGAAAGTAAGTAAAAGGTTGGAAATAATATTTTCCTTAAAATGTCACGTATGCTTTGATGTGACACAACTCCTTCATCTTGACATACAATTTGAAGAAAATGGTGTGTTAATTATGAAGGTATAGAGGGAATCGATAAATGCTGTCTTATAGAACTGAGGCAATTGCAAAATTCATGAAAATCTAGAATGATTAATCTAGATATAATGAATTAGAGAACAGATACTGACTATATTGTGGATGTTCAAATTATCCTTCTTTCTAACATCTTGCTTCTTTTTACAACCTGCAATACAACAGAAGCTCACAATTTTTGTTTTCAATCAAAGGTAAAAGGTGAAATCACTGCTCCCCCAGTTATGCTCCTCCAACTCTGAGGATTAAGCAGATCAAGTTTTATCTTTACTATCAAAGAATGAGGGGAAAAAAAAATGAAAAAAAAAAAAAAGTACTAAATGCTTCTGCCTGTTCTTCATCCTTGTTTATTAGGTGATCATCTGCATGTGGTGGTTTTACCATGCTGGACAGCTAAACTCCACTACAACCACTTTCTCACTCCCCTTCTTTCAGAAAAGAAAGCATGAAGGAAAGGAAAGGAAAGGAAAGGAAAGGAAAGGAAAGGAAAGGAAAGGAAAGGAAAGGAAAGGAAAGGAAAGGAAAGGAAAGGAAAGGAAAGGAAAGGAAAGGAAAGGAAAGGAAAGGAAAAGGAAAGGAAAGGAAAGGAAAGGAAAGGAAAGGAAAGGAAAGGAAAGGAAAGGAAAGGAAAGGAAAGGAAAGGAAAGGAAAGGAAAGGAAAGGAAAGGAAAGGAAAGGAAAGGAAAGGAAAGGACTCATAGGTTGAGATAAGTATAATTAATTAAATGGAAAAGGAATAAGGAAAAACAAGCAAAGGCTGCATGGAAGCACAGAGAGAGAAAAATATATATATATTCTCTACCTCCTATCAACAAGCAGTGTTCAGCCTTGTCCTGGGAAGCAGAACCTCAATACACATATTGGTTTGGGAGGATAGATGTCTTCATAATGAGAGCACCCCCCCTCCTTCTTTTTCTGGTACTTTTACTCAGGTGGTCGGCTGAGCTCCATCACAGCCGCTTTCTCACTCCCCATCCTCAAAGGAAAAGGGAGAGAAAATATGATGCAAAGGGCTCAAGGGTTGAGATGCAGAGACAGAGAACGCCCAGCAAATATCGTGATGGGCAAAACAGACTCAGAGTAGGGAGATAGTAAGATTTATTGCCTATTACTAGCAAGCTAGAGAAGTGAGAAACAAAGGAAAGAATCCAAAAATACCTTCCCCCCATACACCCTCTCCTATTTCCTTCCCCCAGGCAGTGCAGGGAAATAGGGGAATGGGGGCGGTCAGTCTGTAGCACTTCATCTCTGCCACTCCTCAATCACTGTCTTCCTCTGCTCTATGTGGGGTCCCTCCCATGGGATGCCGTCCTTCCCCAGCTCAGCCTGCGGGGGCTGCCCACAGGCAGCAGCTCTTCAAGAGCTGCTCCCACATGGCTCTGTACCATGGGGTCCATCCCCCAGGAGCAAACTGCTCCAGCACAGGTCCCTCGCGGGTGGGTGGCAGCTCCCCCCAGACCCGTGCTCCAATGTGGGCTCCTCTCCACACGGGCTGCAGCTCCAGCCCGGGGCCTGCTCCTGCAGGGGCTCTCCATGGACCGCAGCCTCCTCCAGACCACATCCAGCTGCTCCACTGGGGGCTCCTCTCTATGAGCTGCTGCAGCATGGAGATCTGCTCCATGTGGAACCCATGGGCTGCAGGGGGACAGCCTGCTCCACCGGGGGCCTCTCCATAGGCCGCAGGGGAACTGCTGCTCCAGTGCCTGCTCCTGAACCTCTTCCTCCTCCTTCTGCACAGACCTTTGTGTCTGCAAGGTTGTCTCTCACTCTTCTCTCTTTCAATTTTTGTAGCTCTCAGTTCAGCAGGTTTTTTTTTGTTTGTTTGATTGTTTTTTTTTTTTTTTTTTCTTCCTTTCTTAAATATGCTCTCACAGAGGTGCAAACAACATCGCTTATTGGCTCAGCTCTGGCCAGCGGCAAGGCCTTTATCTAACATGGGTCTACTTCTGGATTCTTCTCACAGAAGCCACCCCTATGGCCCCTTGCTACCAAGACCTTGCCACGTAAACCCACTACACCCTTTTGCCACCTTTTGTTGCTGAGTGTGACACCATATGGTATGGAATATCCTTTTGGTCTGTTTAAGTCAGCTTCCCTGGCGATACTCCCTACCCTTTTCTTGCCCACCCCCAGCCTACTGGCTCTGGGGGGGATTGGAGGGAGTCTTGATGCTGTTACAGCAATAGACAAAAAAATGGTGTGGTACCAATGCTGCTCTAGCTACAAGGGCAGAGCACAACACTATATAGGCCTTTTATTGTTGTTGTTGTCAGACGCCACACTGGCTAATGTCAACTTGAGCTTTGCCTTTTCTTGTTTTCTGCCTGCAAGTGCAAACTGCAGCTCTGTACTCTTCCTGTGAAACCATACCTTGCTTCCAGAGGTAATATATTTTCCTTTTCTGCCATAGTTTCAGGTGGAGCTCCTTGTCAATCCAGGTCATTCTTCTCCCCATCTTGCTTGATTTGCCACACAATTGGATTGTTGGCTCCTGGGCTTTCAAAAGGAAAGTAGGGCTTCATCATGTGTAGCTGTTACTTGAGAAGACAAACACCATAATTCCTTTCTCCCAGCTTTTATTGCTGAGTATGAAGTCATATGGTATGGAATATACCTTTGGTCAGCTGAAGTCAGCTGTCCTGGCTGTGTCCCCTCCCAACTTCTGCTGGTAGGGCAGCCTGAGACAGAGGGAAAGGTGTAATCAACTTTCATCATGGTGTTGTCAGTGCTGTTTTGATCAAAAATCAAAACATCACAATCACACCATACTAGCTACTATTAATAAATAAATAAATAAATAAATATAAAAATAAAACAAGCTTTCTCCCAGTCAAAACCAGTACTATTGAGTTATTAAAGTTATTAAGGTTATTAAGTTGCCAAATAGAAAACTGTGCCAACAAGACTGAAAGTATCACACTGACACCGTAGTGTAGACCCTTTGTCAAGCTGTGTATTAACATAGTGTTGTGAGGGGCATCATTAAGACAGATCAAAGAACCTGTCACTAGAAGCTAAAGAAAATGTAGGCTTCAGTGCTTATATCTCACAAGGATATATGTAAAAGGTTGCTGTCAGCTCCTGCTTCAAATTAAATTAGGAAAAAAATCAGGCTTGTATACCACTGTTCCACTTATAGCACTGAATATCTCTGTAAGCATGAGTGCATCTTGTAAGTGTAGTCAGAAGCCATGGGAATTTAAAGGAATTTAAACCATGGGAATTTATGTTCTCATACAAGCAGGCAAACAATAACGTTCTGCCAATAGCTGTACTTAAACTTCTTTCATTAAGTACAAGCTGCCTCTTCAACAATTTCAGTTATAATAACCTTCATGTAGTTTTAATGAAGTGTTTTAGAGACCTGATTTTACAGCATTTACAAATAATATTTGGTTCTTTCCCTCTGTTTTCCCTCATCATTGTGGGAGAAAGGCACTACTTACTTGACTGTAGAAGGCCAATTAAATTAAGAATATTTTATATATATAAATGTTTATTTTTTTTATTTTTTTACAATGCACACATTCACAGCACAGCTTTTATATCTTTCTTCATACTGATTCAAACTTAACTAAGACATTTACACATGGCATTCTCATGTACATACGTTCTCATTACATATGGCAGAAACAGTAAATGTTGTGAACAAAGTGTAAAACTTTAATCTGTTAAACTATGAGTATATAATTACTGCATCTAGGTTGTTCCCTTAAACGTACACATAAATCATAGTAGGAT
Organism: Anas acuta; assembly: GCF_963932015.1. Lineage (NCBI taxonomy): Eukaryota > Metazoa > Chordata > Aves > Anseriformes > Anatidae > Anas > Anas acuta. Next base: position 96,282,600 of record NC_088981.1, read on the forward strand.
GGGCATACAATATGTATTGTGGAGTAATAATGCAGATACTATACCAGAATTTTAGTATTAGCACTATTTAGTCTGTTCTCATATACTGCCTATAGTAGCAGAAATAGGCCTTTGCCTATGTAATGTTATAGTATTGGTAGTACCAGTACCATTTCCATCATATAAATAAAATTTCATCATATAAGTTTATTCAATATAAATGTCATGTAATTCAACTCACTGTATACATATATATTTACATATACTATACACATATAAATACATATACTATATATACGTATACTATGTACTTATATATCTATAAATACTATACACCTATACACACATATATATATACATCTAATATATATGTATATACATATACTTACTCTATATATATATACAGTGAGTTGAATTATTGACATTTATATTTCCTTTTTCAAGAGTCTGATTTTTAGTACTTAAGCAAAAGGAGTTGTAACCATTGCAACTTTTCAGCACTTAATGGGGACTTACTAAAAAGATGGGGAGCAACTCTGCTCAATCAGATAATGACAGGACAAGGGGGAATGGTTTTAAACTAAAAGAGGGCAGATTTAGATTAGATGTTAGGAGGAAATTCTTCACTCAGAGGGTGGTGAAGCACTGGAACAGGTTGCCCAGAGAGGCTGTGGATGCCCCATCCCTGGAGGTGTTCAAGATCAGATTAGATGAGGCCCTGGGCAACCTGATCAAGTTAGTAGGTGGTATCCCTGCCCATGGCAAGGGGGCTTGGAACTAGGTCCCTTCCAACCCAAGCCATTCTATGATTCTATGACATAAAATCAGCTTTGAACTTAATGCATGTATTATGGATAAGCCCCTGGGCAACCTGATCTAGTGGGTGGCATCCCTATCTGTGCTGGTGGGGAAAACTAGATGATCTTTAAGGTCTTTTCCAACTTGAACTGTTCCATGATTTTATGATTACAGGGAGTAAGACTACTGGATCTCATACCAAAAGTTCTGCCTCAAATTTATATGCTGCAATACAGGTCATCCTGAATAATCCATTTGCTATTGAAAATGTATTCCATTTGTAGACACATATCTCCATCTTATGAAATTGTGTCTAACCACCAGAAGTTGGGAAAAAACAAAACAAACAAACAAAAAAAATAAAACAAAACACACATTTATAATATTTTTTTTGCAATAATTAATTATGTAGCTGCAAAACAGTGAAAATACTGTTTTAAAACACTTTGCAGCAACATAAATATGATATGAATATATCTTATTCATATAATATATTCTTATATATATCATATATATATATTATATATGAATATATAATCTCAATATATCATATTTATGATATACCATCTCCCTCAACTTCAAGATACTACTTATACGGAACTAACAGGAAATTATTTCAGCTGGATAAGTCATTTCTATCTCACTACGTCATGATAATGCTATGTTATACTTAAAACAAACAAACACCACCAACAAAAAGATTTTGTTTTCTAGGTGTTGAACCAGACTAGTGACTAAAAGAAAACCTTTATGTTTTATAATCTAATAATACTATTTAAACTTCTTTATAGACGCTTCCTCCTTCTTCCCCTTCACAGAATTACAGAATGCTTAAAGTTGAAAGGGACATCTGAAGGTCATTTGGTCCAACTCCCCTGCTTAAGTAGAGACACCCAGAGCAGGTTGCCTGTAACCATGTCCAGATGGCTTTTGAAGATCTCCAAGGAGATCCTTTCATGGCAACCTGTGCTCATTAATCTGCATGGTGAAGAAGTGAAGAAGTGCCTGGTGAAGAAATGTTTCCTGATGTTTAGATGGAACCATGTCTGTTCCACTTAAATGCTGCAAGAAGATTCAGCTTGATGAATAAGGCTGTTTGATTCTTGTTCATGGCCAATAGGAGTCACCAGGAACTTACTTGTATGTGGCCTGGTAGCCAAATGTCTGATTATTCTCTGCTTTCTCACTTTCCTCAAGTGTAACTATAAATACTTTGTTCCAAATTTCCAGTTCATTTCCTACTCAAGTTGAAAAGAAACATAGGCTGAATCTCAGACAAATTTGGAAGGCGTGACTTGAAAAGCCAAGATTTAAACATTATAAGGGAAATTAGTTTCCAGCCTTATTTAAAGTGCTAGCTAAATAATGCAGAAGTAGTTACATTTATAGTGTGCAGACTATTTCTCTTATAGATGAGGATATTTCCAGATTTCGAGAGTACTTAATGAAAAGACATTGAACCAATTCCAATCAATGTATCTGGGCTAATTTGTTAATACTGTTTATAATCTGAAAAATTGGGACTTCAAAGCCAGTAACTAATATTGCCCTTTGGTTCTAAAGGACAACTTGCTCTTGTGTTATTTTCTCAAAATACCACCAGCTCTGATGGAGGAAAGTTCCTGGCTGCTTGGTGAAGGAAAGGCATGATAGCACTTGGTTGTTATTTTATTGGTGTGTGTTGATATTATATTAAAAATAAATAAATAAAATGTGAGAATTTGTATCAATACAGGACTTTAAAAAACAGACATATAATCATTTGCTTTTTCATTAATTATATTTTAATCCAGAAAAATCTATGTGGTGTGACTGTTTCCCACTTGAATCTAATCACACGTGACAAGACACGACATAAGCTATTTCTGCAATATAATTTCAGATATCATTTCTGAGAAAAAAAGCTCAGAATAAAAACTCTTGCTGTATTTCCAGTACAGATAGTGTTTGTCAAGGTTAATATTTAACACCACCTGCTCATGCTGTTCTATTAAAGTCTTTGCAGAATCATTAGAAATTAAGCATTATAGTAAGTGAATAATGCACTTTATTCATATCAGTTCTGTCTTTTGAATTATTATTCAAATTAAAATATGTTTATTACCAATATAATGAAGAGGTTTGTTTGTTTTCATCTGGGCAGCTGTCCAAAGATCTGAGCCGTGTAAAAGCAAGAAAATTACAGAACGATTATAATTTGGCTAGATATATTTTTGTCCCTGAATCTAAGGAAAATAAAAAAAATAAAATAAATCTAAAATACACTGTATGGAGAAATATGTAGCATGGTTGTTGCTACAATAGTAATACATTCTAGGATCTAAGCAGGCATTAGCTTACAAAATAAAACATTGAGGAAGGTGATATCTACTTTTAAAATAGTAATATACTATGGAAAATGACTATTTACCTGTTATTGACTGTTTCGTAACAGTAAAGTCAGTGCAAGGAGAATAATTTGAACAGATTCTACACTAATTTTTGAATGGAAACTTATTCTAGTGTTGTTTGTTTTTTTTTTCATTATCATATTTCATTAATGAACACAGTAGTAGCATAAATATATAGTTTATTAGTTGTAAAATAAAATATCCCAGAAGATAGGTTAATTTTATTTTATTTTTTTAAAGCTAAATTAATCATAGCCACTTAGCCTTAGAGGTGTATGATGGACAAGTTTATAGAATGGAAGAGTTAATTTGATTTTGATAAATATATAAGCATTTTCAACTTATCTACCTGTCCAGACTTCTGAGATATTCAGAAATGTCTTGTATTTGTGATGTTTCATAAGAAACTTGATGAAACATGTAAAGAAGGCAAGCACAGCACCTTTTAGTCACCTGAGTATACAGATCAATCTCATCTGCTCAAATATCATGAATTAATAATGTGGAGCATGATCTGGGGGCACTAACAAACAGCAATCAATGCACAAAGATTTCATGGGTTAGTATTGATACATACATGGTTCAAAGCCCTTTTGAAATTCTCTTTAACAGTTTCCATTAAGCAATCTGGAATGCATTCATATCTGCATATGTGTACTTTTAGACACGCTACTTACCTTTCTGTATACTAATATATTGTCTTCTTATAACAACCAAAAATACAGCCCAGGAATGTAAGGCCAATGCATTAAACCAGCAGAAACTAGCTCAGGGGATGAGATTCCACCAATGGAAGGTGATGCTTAAATCATCAGGGCAATTTCACACTTCGGAAGTGAGGTGTATTTGCTCCCATGTAAAATAAACCAGTAAATAGCCCATCTTCCCATGGTTGTTGCCATATAGACATGAAAAAATGTGCACAGTGACAGAGAGAGGATGTTTTCCTTCTGCATTCCTAATAGTCTCATTGATGGAAAGACATCAGAAAACCTTGTGCACTATACCGTTTATGCTTAGTTCCATTTTACACACAGAAAAGAAACTATAAAAACAAATAGCATTTATTTTTGTTAACACTACCTGACCATATATTTTAGATATATGTGTGCATACAGACACATACATATATTATGGGTATATGTATATATGGGTACGTATATGCACAATGTATGTATGCATACATTACAGATGTATGCAAAAAATTGCAAAATTTAATAACACTACTGTAACTCTTCCATTATAGATATATGAAGCATGGAATACACATGTTGTAGAATAGAATGTAGAATATCATCAAATAGATGATACTTGTAAATTAACATCCTAAATGAATCAGTCATGCCTTATTTTAAGGAGAGGTTTCAGTACTACAGAATGCCAGCAGAACTGACAAACCTTGTTGTCAGTTTCCATGCAAAGACCTGAACGACTTGAAGACTGAATAGGTTGGAGGACAAACACATTTTCTGGAGAAGAGGTGTCCCCTTGGAGAGAAACTTAAGATGGTGTCTAGATTGTTTGCAGAACCTTTCACAGTCACTGCCCAACTTGTATTTTCTTTGTTTGGGAAATAAATAGCAGATTTAATTTCACAGGTCTGCCAATCCTGCATCTTTCATAAACAGACAGGGCATCTGAAAAAGAAGTAGGAAAGACCTGGAACAATTCACCCCAGGTTATTTTGCTACTGATTTATAAACTTAAAATTCACAGTAATATTCACTAGAGTCAATCTATTTTATGGGAATACACTTACCTGTAAAAATGGTATTGGTTGGATTAACCATTCCTGATATTATTTTAAATTGAAATGGCAATAGAGAAAATTAATAAGTAGACAGTCTGACAAATCTGCGATCAAGGTCACTGTTTTCAAATTATAGTGACCATATCTCGGTGCTCTCTGTACTTGTCACTAGATACTGTGACACACTTGAATATAAACTGATCTTGACAGCAGAAGAGAGTTCTAGCTAAAATCAACAAGGGCAATGGTGACTGGAATAAAAATCAGCTTCACACTATCAATCTTTCATTTGTTAAAGCTGAAAATGTGCTTCAAAACCCAGCATTCTCAGTTATAGACAGAAGACTGTAAATATTCTCTGAACTTTTAATTTTTGGTTCATTTACATTTGTTTGTTTGTTTGTTTGTTTTATATTACTTGTAGTATTGCCTTTATTTTATTCTGCTCCTTTCATATTAAATTTCTAAATTATGTTTACACTTTATACTCATTTGAAACGTGTCACACAGGAGTACGTCTTTGTTTCATTTAAATCAAAGGTGTAACAACCATTTAATTCAGTGCATATTTCACACAAATAATTTAAATGTCTTGTACATATGTGTTCGCTATATGTCTTCCATCAATGGCTTGAACGCATATCTACTCGTCCTACCATTAATAAAACTGGAATGGGACACTTCAGTTCTGATCCTGTTTCTCCTTTTCACTACATTTCCACTACAGCTTTTCTCTATATTATGCAACCTTTTTTTTTTTTTTTTTGCTTGTTTGTTTGTTTTGTTTTGTTTTTTTTTTAGTTGCCTTATTACTTTTTTTCTGAAACTTTATTACCTGAACCTCATTCTCCTGAGAATGTGACCTGTATGTGTGATCTGTTTATATATTGTTTATAGAACAATTTCATAGAAATACCCTCACAACAATACAAATAAAAAAATATAAAATAAGTAAGAAGAAAGATAAATTCTGCCATATACATTAAAAACAAATCATCATCAACAACAACAAAATAACAAAAACAAACAAACAAAAGTCATTTGTCAGAGGGCCACAAAAACCCTGGAGCTTAATGTCTAATTTCTACAAAGAATGATGAGATGACAAGCAACACAAAGAATATTTTTGTCATCCTTTACTATATAAAACAACGTTCCAACTATTATTTTAATCTTATTGTTAATAACTCAATTACACACCATCAATATATAATCTGAAATAGTGACTGTTCCCACTACAGATTAGCCATTCCAGTTTAGTTAGTACAAAAATTGAAAATAAAAGCTATAGGTCAAAGTACAACATAGATAAACCTTAGAGTTCACACATCAACCGTTTAGTGACTGTATGCATCATCTATGCTGCCTTATCTATGTTATATTATCTGTTCACTAATTACAAAGTTTTTATTCATACTGAACAGGTATTTAGTAAAAATATAAATTTTAGTTACAATACTTGAATTAACAAGGGAATGCCACAAAGTATATGTTCAGTTAATTAGCATAGTAACCTTTTTCTATGCAGTTTATACTCATCAACATTCATCACATATCTTTCTTATTATCCTCCGGTTTAGGTTGGCAGACATTACTGAGACACTGGGTGACATATTTTAATAAGTGTGAGTACATAGAGCTGAATATCATTCACACCTGGAAGACTTGTCCATCTGAAAACCTTTATCTCAACTCTTAATTTAAAATCCTAAGTGAATGTAATAAAAATCTTTCCTATTTTCATTGCTTTTGCATTAGGGAATGATGTTTATGTGTATCTCCAATAATGTTCAATCTACTCTTTTAGTAGTATGTTAAACTCCATTATAGTTCTGGCATTTTTCAATCAGAAACATGAAAGTCTCAGACTTTGTAAATATATACCGCTTTAAGTGCTAGTCTCAGTGCAACCTTCATTATCAGGACACTATTGCTGCCTTTGTTATATTTGTGCAAAGCATACATAAATATTCTAAAAACCCTAGTCTGAACTCACTTCTCCTGGTGTAAATTGGAAATAACTGCACAGGAATCAGTGCAGTTTCATTAAGAGCATTGTCAGCGCAGAACATTAAGAACGTTAAGAAGAGGCTGAAAAATGCTATTAGGAAGGAGAGAAAGAAAGAAAGGTGTTTTTCATCCTTCTGATTGTCCTGGTTTCAGTTAGAAGAGAATTAATTTTCTTCCTAGTAGCTGTTAGAATGCTATGTTTTGGCTTAGGATGATAACACCCCGATGTTTTAATTGTGGCAGAGCAGTGTTTATACTAAGCCAAGGACATCTCAGCTTCTTGCTCTGTCCTGCCAACGGGCAGGCTGGGGATGCAGCAGGAGCTGGGAGGGGACAGACCCAGAACAGGTGACCCAAACCAGCCAAAGGGGTATTCCATACCATCTGACATCATGCTAAAGAATATATAGAGGTGGCTAGCCGGGGAAGGGGGCCGTACTGCTCAGGGTTAGGCTGGGCTTCGGTCAGTGGGTGGTGAGCAATTGCATTGTGCATCACTTGTTTGTACATATTATTAGTGGTAGTACTATTGTCATCATTGTATTATTATTATTATTATTATTATTATTATTATTATTATTATTATTATTATTATTATTATTATTATTATTATTATTATTATTATTAATAATAATAATAATAATAATAATAATAATAATATAAAATTTTTAAAAAATTAATAAAAATTAATTTTTATTAATAATAAAAATAATAAAAATAAAAATAAAAATAAAAATAATATAATATAATATAATATAATATAATATAATATAATATAATATAATAATAATAATAATAATAATAATAATAATAATAATAATAATAATAATAATTTTCCTATCTTATTAAACTGTCTTTATCTCAACTCATGGGCTTCACTTTCCATTTCTCTCCCCCGTCCCAGAGAGGGAGGGGGGAGGGTGAGCAAACGGCTGTGTGGTGTTTAGCTGCCGGCTGGGTTTTAAACCACTACACTGATGAAGAACAATTATGCACAATGCAAAGTGCATCAATATGTGACTGCTCTAAATTTCAATAGTATAACAAGTGTGTACAATAGTCCATGCCTTTTTGTAATCTAAATATATAATACCTATTTTTAAGAACCAGCATGCAATTTTAAATCTTACATAAACTTCTGAAATGACAAACAATGTACCTCTAATGGAGTCTATATTTTGAGAACATGATGCAACTAACTTCACAAGTGTAAGCATATTCCTTGTGATTCATGTCAGAGTAGGGCAAATTTTCATTAACGCTTGGTGAATAACATTTGTTGAGTAATGTAACTTCTGCCTTTCATGGAACAAATCTCCGTTACAGTAATATTACTTGAACATCCTCCTAAATTCAGTTACCTTCAATATATATTAATATATTATTTTGTTGTGTTTTGAGCAGCTCTAAGAGGGTCTCATGGATGAAGTGGAGATTGGTGGCCATCTTGGCCATAGTGACCATGAAGTAGTTGAGTTTAAAATCTTTGGCAATAGGGGGAAAACTGCCACCAAAACTTCAACCCTGGATATGGGGAGAGTAGATCTGAGGCTGCTCAGAGAACTTATTAGTAAGGTCCTTTGGGAAACTGCTTTTGAAGGCATCAGGGTCCATCACTGCTTGTCAATTTCTAACTATCCCCTATTAAGGGCACAGGAACAGGCAATTCCAAAACATCAGTATTCACACAGGTGGGGCAGATGGTCAGCATTACCGAGCAGGGATTTTATTCTAGAATCTAAACCGAAAAAGAAAGTATATTGCCACTGAAAGCAGGGTTGGGTGACATGGAATGACTAAACAGATACAGTTCACTATTGTAGGTAGAAAATTCACACAGCCAAAACTCAATTAGAGTTGAAGTTGGCCAGTATTGTGAGGGACAATAAAAAGGGCTTAATAAAATGCATTAACAACAAAAGTAGGACCAGAGAAAAAAATGGATTGTTACTTGATGAGAATAGTCACCTCACAAAAAGGACATAGACAAAGCCAAAGACATGTAATGCCATCTTGGCCTTTATTTTCATCACTGATAATGGGCCCCAGGACTCCTGGAAACAGAGGTTTGCCCTGGCAGCCAAAAGGACCAACCATTTGTGGAGGTGCATCAGGCACAGCGTTGCTAGCCAGTCAAGGAGAGTGATTGTCTTGTTCTGCACAGTGCTGATGCAACCTCACCTTGAGTACTACCTGCAGTTTTGTGTGTCACAATATAAGAAGAACGTAAAATCATTAGAGTGTGTCCAAAGGAGGGATACAGAGATGGTGAAGGGTCTAGAGACCAAGAGGTATGAGGAGCAGCTGCAGTCACTTGGTTTGTTTAACCTAGAGAAAAGGAGACTGAGGGGAGGCCCCATGGTGGCCTGCAGCTCCCTCACAAGGGGAGCAGAGGGGCAGGTGCTGATCTCTTCTCTCAGGTGACCAGCGATAAGACTGAGGGAACATCATGAAACTGCATCAGGGGAGGTTAAGGCTAGATGTTAGGAAAATGTTCCTCACCAGGAGAGTGGTCAGGCACTGGAACAGGATCCCACAGGGCAGTGAGCCTGTTGGAGTTCAAGAAACACTTGGACAGTGCTCTCAGAGATATGGTTTGATTTTTGAGTGGTCCTGTGTGGAGTCAGGAGTTGGACCTGGTGATCCTCACAGCTCCTTTCCAACTCAGGATATTCTATGATTCTATGATTCTGATTTAGTACATGAGAACATAAATACATAAGGAAAAACGACTGATTTTCTCCATCCTCTCACAATCTAAAGTTGGTTTCTGACATAATTGTCTGGAGGCAGGTATTTTGTAATGAAATGAATTGGACTGATTTTCTTTCCTGTTGTACACATGGAATCTTTTTCTTCTTTGTCTGAATAAACTAGGGGAATGAATAAATCCAATGTGAAGCTCCTATGTGAAAGAGACATCAAATAAATGCATATATGTAAGAGGAGAAAAAAGAAGTCCATGTTTAAAGCTACTATTTGGGATGCAATCTACTATTCTGTTCAGGTGAATGTTTTTTTTTTTTTTTTTTTTTTTCCATTGGAGCTAATTATTCTAAACTGAAAGCTAATACTTTTCCTGTTAGCTGTGCTAGATCATTCAAAGTTAGTTCAGGTGTCTCTGTGTGAGTGAGTGATATGTGATATAGGCACAACTTGCAGGAGAGCTCTCCTTTGTATTTGTCCCTTAAGTTACCACATTGGCTATATTCTGTTTCCTGCCACCTGCTCTGCAAGTAAGTTCAGTCCATATGCTGGCCCACAGGGCAAGACTAACTGTTTAATGTAATTACTTGATTTTACTGAATCAGATATTTTGCCTTTTTTTTTTTTTTCCTTTCCTAAATGTTCTATACTCCTACAGGTTTATTTTCTAAGTAACTAGTTGTGGTGGTTTTACTCAGGTGGGCAGCCGAGCTCCACCACAACCGCTCTCTCACTCCCCTCTCCTCAAAGAGGAAGGGGGAGAAAATACAACACAGAGAACTCGAGGTTTGAGATGAGAAAGGTTTAATTAAAGGGAAAGGGAATGGGGAGGAAAAAAAGAAACAAAAGAAACAATCAGTCCGTGCGGAAGCACAGAGAGAGAAAAAAAAATTTTCTCTACTTCCCATCAACGAGTGGTGTTCGGCCACATCCTGGGAAACAGGGCCTCAAACGCATAGTGGTTGTTCAGGAGGAACAGCCCCCTCCCCCACGAGAGCCCCCCTTTTATTGCTGAGTGTGACATCAGGTGTTATGGAGTATCCCTTCGGTTGGTTTAGGTCAGCTGCCCCGGCAATGTCCCCTCCCCATCACTTGCCCACCCCCAGCCTGCTGGCTCTTGGGGGCTTGGAAGGAGTCCTGATGCTGTGCCAGCACTACGCAGCAATAGACACAACACTGGAGTGATATCAGTGCTGTTCCAGCTACGAGTGCAGAGCACAGCACTGTGCGGGCTGCTGCAGGGAAAAGGTGACTCCAGCTCAGACAGACCCAACACACTAGTATCTCCCTTTTCCATTGTTTCTAGCTTCCAGAGCTTCTTGCTTTGTCAAGTCTCTATACTTTTACAATGTTGACAGTTAGTGTTCTTTAATGACCTTTTAAATACTCATCTTCTGCTTCTGTCTTGCTTTGGTGCCTGCCAAGGTAATCTAACTCATTTCAGTTGTATTAAATTGGGAGAGAAGACATTGTTCCTAGATTTTGATTGGTAGAAAAAAAGGTGGAGAAAGGACACAAGATCCCATCACACAAGATCCCATCCCAATAATATATGTTTGCTTTCTGTTTGTTTGTTCCTTGCAGCCTCTGCTTGTAGCATCTGTCACTTGAATGACTCTTAGTTTCAACTACCTCATTGTTCTGTGCTCTTATAAAGTGAATGAAAATTCAGGAACAGAAAGGTACCTGTACTGGGTAGCATATTTTGTTTGCCCAACTTCCTCAAGAGGAATCAGACAAGGCGAGAGAAAACAGAAGGAAAAAAAAAAAAAAAAAGGAAGAGATAAAGAAAAATTAAAAAAAAAAAAAGGGGAAATTGTTAGGAAAGGGCAAGTACAGTGGTGACTGAAGAAATAGTTGTCCAAAAGGGAAACTTTGGACTCATTTTATAAAATAATTCCAACTTTACTTTTTCAGATATATCTCTCCAATTTGCAACTTGGCACACCTTTCTACACCTCTTTTTTTTTTTTTTTTTTATCTGAAGTCTGGCCTGGACTAGTATCCTGTCAAGCTTTGATAAAGATTATGTTGTATCACCTTGAAACACTCATTTCATCTTCCAAATAATAAACTAATTCAAAAGAGAGAAATGAACAGTACTTTCAAATGTTTTAGTAAATGTGCATGTATTGGGCTTACATGGCAAGACTTTGGTAGCTGCAGGGATGGCCTCTGTCACAGGACTCCATTGGCTGCTCCATGTCAGATCAGAGCCTGCTCCAGCTGGCTCCAAAAGGGACCCACTGCTGGCCAGAGCTGAGCCAAGGAGCAATGCTGACTGGGCCTCTGGGAAAGCAGATTTAAGAAAGGGAAAAAAATAAATGCTGCACAACAGCAGCTGAGAGAGAGGAGAGAGAAATGACAGAGAAATAGCCCTGTGGACCTACAATGTCAGTGCAGGAGTAGGGCAGGAGATGCTCCAGGCACCAGAGTAGAAGTTCCTCTGCAGCCCACAGAGACACCCCTGGTGGAGCAAGCTGTTCCCCTACAGCCCATGGGAGTACCAAAACAGAGCAGATTTCTGCACTGCAGCCTGTGGAGGAATCCATGGTAGAGCAGATGGATCTGGCCTGAAAGAGGCCATGTGGCAGGAGCAGACTCTGGGCTAGAGATGCAGCCCATAGAGAGGAGCCCATTGCAGAGCAGGAGGCCTGGTGGTAGCTGCCAGAAGTGTTGGAACAGTCTGTTCCTGAAGGATGGGGTCCGTGGTCCATGGACAGATGTTAGCTTCTTCCCAATCTGTATTGTGTTGGACTTTCTACCAAATTTTGCCAGCACTGTATTTTTTGGGGTGAATTACTCAAATTAGTCCTTAGCTATTTGTCTTCTGTCTCCCCTGAATCCAGGATACAACTGTCACTACAATTGGCACATCCAGGATACAACTGCCAGAGATGATTATCTGCTTAGGCTAGAAGCTCTGCTTAAGAAGGGAGACTGGAGATGGAGGTACACTGTCACAATGTCTCTGTTTTTATCTTAGCCCACAAGATTTTTTTCATCTCTTTTTCTTCCCCTGTTCTTTTGAGGAGGGGGAATAAGAGAGTAGCACGGCAGTGGTGAGCCACCTGCCAGTGTTAAACCATGAGAGTGTACTATAGTTCATAGCTTATCTCTAAAACTAACACACAAACAAACAAGACAAATGATATTTGAATATCATCTTAACTTTGCCGTCAAAGAGTAAAGAACTGGAGTACAGCATAGCAGAAAGAGGACATAAATCCTTTGATCATTCCTTTACCTGTCACTCCTGGATGGGAATGTTTTCCTCCACAGGGTGAGGATTATACACCACAGGGCTATAGAAAGCCTCTACAGTATTTGTTTTCATGGGCACAAGGAACTAACACTGAGTCAGAGAAATGCTGGAAGGTAAAGACCACAGCATATGGAACATAGTTAAAAATTAGATTTTATTTTGTAATCTTACCATCTAGAAGAATATCCTTGCAGCACAGCTCAGAATTAGGCAGAGCTCCCCAGTGTAACAAAAGGCAAAACGGTCTCATCTAGCAGCTTTCATGCCTGGAATTTTAAGTTGAATCCAGGTTTGTTCCAGGTTTGGAAAGAGAACCCTGTACCATAGAATGTAATCAGTGTGAAGTTTTGGGGTGCATTTCATATGTTGCTCATTTATAATCTAATCTGGTATAAAAATCCAGTGAAATAAAAATCAGAGTAAAATAATCACTGAATTAAAACCAATTGCCCTGAGCAGAAAGACACAGAAAACACAGAATCTAGAAATGAGACTTTCAGCTGTGTTTGCCCCATGACTTCACAATTTCCCTGCCAATCTTATTCCCATTTCTGCAGATTCATAACTTCTACATATGTGGAAATTCAAATTCCAAACCTTATTGTACTTCCTTCTAATAAAATTTTGCATTATTTATATAGCACATCCTTTATCTAATATTAACATCTATTATTAACAGACCCAATTACTAATCTGGGAGTCAATATACATCTGGTAGTGTCATTTATTTTATTGTAAGTCAGTGGTCTACATCCTTCCATTATTTATGGATGCAGTTTCTATTTTGTTTTAGGAATCCATTTAGAGAATTCTCATATTCAGTGAATAGCCCATTTACTGAAACTTACAAAAGAAGACAGAAAGTTTAAAAAGTTTAAAAACATCACCCCTAGAGACGTTAAAACTGGATAAAAATTGAAAGCCTTACAGACAGTAAAGCAACCAACCAAACAACAACGAAACAAACATCAAGTATTTTATGTAAACTACTTATATAAATCTATGAGAGGTAGAGCACACAAGTGGCAAATCTATGTTATCACCATTATGAGTTAGGGACATTTTGATGTTACATTAGAAAATAAAAGAGAATCGCATCTATTTCTAAAATTAATATGCATCTGGGCTTTTATACAACAGTTACCTCCTTTGAACTTGATCTTGTTTGTTTTCACACTGGAGTGACAGTAACAAAATACAAGTCAGATCTACCCACTTTTAATATCTTTAATGTTCTTGCATTAAAGTATACTTCACTGACTGAGGCAAAAATTTGATCTTTTCATCTTTATTCTTAAATATTTTTTTTCCAAAACTTTTTTTTTTTTTTTTTCTCTCTCTAGAGGAAAATGAACACATAACTTTGCTATGCTCATATGCCTTTCTAATGTTGCTCTATGGATTTAGCATTGTTTGTTCTACCTGTTAAAGGAGAGGTGGACCGCATTCTACTCAGTCAAATTTGGCTTTCAAATCATTATTGATATAAATCAATTTTAAAACATCCTGGTCTTCCAAACTCCTACTTTATGCCAAAGAACTGATCTGCTTCCATTGCAGGCTGTACATTGCTTACATTAAAATAAAAAAAGTAGTAACAAGAATTAGACAAGCAATTTATGTCTGGGTACGCAAAAAAAAAAAAAAAAAAAAATCTATTTCCCCAATACTGCAGGAATCAAAGGAAAGAAAGAAAGATTTTTGTTAACACATTTATTTTATTTTATTTTATTTTATTTTATTTTATTTTATTTTATTTTATTTTATTTTATTTTATTTTATTTTATTTTATTTTATTTTATTTTAAATTTACTTATTATGTTTTTGTCTTATGCCAGAATATTGCACAAAGCTTATCTGTTTTGTTTATTTTGTGTGGTACTTTTGAGAGATTAAACATCTTCAATACCAGTGGCAAGGTATTTGAACACCTACTCTGACCCTATTCTATTTACTACAAATGTACAGCTTAATTAAAAATAAAAATAAAAAACATTTTTTCAACATTTGTACACACATGAAAATACCTACAGCACTTATCTGAAGTCTTAGCTCAGCCTCAACTTGAAGGTTAATTATTCTTTAAGTGCCGATCTTCACCAAAGCTATAATGTCCACAACATCTGACAGTATTTAAAGGTGCATTCTTGGATAGGGACCCTGACTAAACAAGAAAGTGTGACCTCACTCTGTGAGCAAAATACACCAACACAGTTAGTTAATATGAGGTTAATCATAAGTATAGCTCTTATGTCTAAAACTTTACAAGAGAAATCTGAGACATACTTGAAATACCATATGGAAAGGTCAACTTGATATTTCTATGATATCACAAATACATCCCAAATGGCATGGAAATGGCAATAACGTAGTAGTTGTGTTACAAAACAAAGCCAGAATGATCCATCATTTACCAAAACTTAATAGAGGAAGATGCAAAAGAAGGATTTTATAATGACTCTATAACCCATGAAAAGAATTACTAATGTAGATAAAACTTCAATTTTTGAGTAGCTAGTGGTATGGGAGATAGCAGCCGTACTGAATGCTAAAGCTAGTATAAACCATCTGGATTTTGCTGTGATGATACCGTAGTGGCAATAGTGGCAATCTGATATTTACAGTTTGGAAAAGTACATGTACATGTACATTTAATGTACATGTACAGTACATTTAATGTACATGTACATTAAAACAGTCTCACTCCAGCTTCTTTATGTTCTTTTCACAGAATTAATCACTCTCACTCACTGAAACAATCTGTATTGTTTTAATTCCTCACTAGATCCTTATTACCACTTATTTGTCAAAACAAAGTAGGCTTGTGGTTGAGACAGAAGGAAAAAAAAATGATAAAACAATGTGCTAAAAAGTGTTTCATTAGTAATAATTTAAAAGTGAAGTAAAATAAGTTTCACCTTACCTCCTTTTTCATTAGAAACCTGAAATGCTTGAAGCCTAAAAGAGCACATGATCATTGAGTCTGGCTTTCTACATAATATGAACAAAAGTTTTCTAAGCAATAATTCCTGCATCCATAACTTCTTCCTGCGACTTCTTTAGGGATGATAGGATAATATGACTTCAAGTGATGGAGATGTTACCCATTACCAAATAATTAAATATCTTCATGATTTAAAATACAAGCTTTATTCTTAAGTTACATCTGGAGGTAATGAATTCTTTTTCTACTTCGTAAACCCTTCTTTTTTTATCAGCCGAAGATTTGCCTTTGTTGCCGGGAGTACAATACCGTTGAGTCCAGAAGAGGATTTATAACTTCCTAATCCATGTTTGCCCTACAGGTTTGACTACACTCCTATATTTGAACAATGTTAGAATTACCTGTCCATACTATTAGTATGGTTCAGAAAAAAATGCAATTATTGTAGGATGGGGAAAACATACAATAGCTCTCCACTTAATTGATTTTTTAACCAGAAAAAATGAAAACTCAATTAAGAGTTCTTACATTGGAGGGTTCAAATGTAATTTTTATTGCGTATTGTTCCTAGCCAAGTAACTTCTACAAGTGTTTTTGTGTATTTTAAAGTTTGTATGTTGCCAGATAGTATATTTTTGTATGTTTTACAGAGCTAAAAATGACAGGTTCTGAGATGTTCTTTCTAGATTAGAGGAAACCATACATGTTAGGAAAAAAAGTTTAGATTTTTTTTTTTTTAGTGTTCATGGCGTTTAAGTACAAATTTAAATCTGCTGTGTGGAAAACAGAAATTCAGAGTTATGTGCAATTAGTTTCAGATACTTTGTCTATAGCAGATGTGTACTGTCTCAGCTACTGTCAGGCTGAGGAGCAAAGGTTTATTGAACAGATTTTCCTGTCAAACTTAGAGAAGAGGAGATTTATTACTCAAAGAAACATTTTCTTCATAGTCATATATTATAACCTACTGGGTACATGTCCATTTTTATTTGCTCTCAGTTCTGAAACCCAGATGTTCAAGTCCAGAATTAAAAGAATAAAAAGAAAAAATGCCCACATATGAAAATACATATTAAAATACAAACTTTATTCTTAAATTACATCTGGAGGTAATGACTTCTTCAGATTTGGGCATTTGACTTCTATAAATATATATTTATCCTGTTTGATGCCTCAGTTAATGGCCACATCTGGGAGTGGCATTTATAATTTGGTCAGTTATTCTAGTTGACTTTATTTTGCAATTCACTGCAAAGAGCTTGCCTTTTTCACTTCCTGCTTGTTGAAATTTATACTCTTCCAGACCTATTACTATTCTGAGGCCTCTCAAGCTTATTTCAGTAGAAGTGTGGCAGTGAAGGTGTAATATTATGGCTAATCCATCTGTTTCTTCTGGCTTCACCATTTTGTAGCAACCACAAAATAAATTTTACCTACAGTTTTGCACCATCTTAATTTGGAGCACAGATCAAATAAAATACTAGGCACAATGAGATTGTTCTAGTGTTTGGACTTTTATGGTAGCAGCTGAAATGGCACCACAGAACATGTCTTAAAATTGGTTACATGATGGAGAATGTTAGTAAAGTGTCACTATTGGGTGAATTACATTTGCTAAATATTCTTTATTTTATTGATTTGCTGTGATTTTGTTGAGGGGGAGAAAATGCCTCCACTATGAAAATGTCTCTCACTTCTATTGAGAGATAAACTGATCAAAGGGTCATTAACCCACATTTTGCTTCCAAAGTTCTCCACAGATGAAGTAATCCCCCAAATTCAAGTAAGTGTCACAAGAACTTGTGACAAGTGCTTGTCATAAGAACTTCATTTGAACCAGTATAGCTGCACATGGGACCACAGAGACCAACTATAATCAGTAAAACCCTGGAATTAGCTCACAATCACCGGTAGAGCACCTTGGAAATAAAAGGTATTAAATACATGTTAAGTAGCACAGTAGAAGGTGATAACTGGGAAGAAAATATTTCTACAGCATGTTTTTCAAAGTAACTATGAATAGTTTAGTTTATGCTAACTCATACACCAACAAAATTACTAGAGGCATGCAAAGTATCTTTGAATTAACTCACAAAATCTATATTTCAACCAAAAGAAATATATTTAATTATAAAATTAATTTTAACTTTTTGTTTTGTTTTGTTAAAAATCTTAGTTATGTGATATTGCAGTACTGTATTTTAGTTGTCTGCTATTTGGTTTTAATAAAACAATCACTGTCACAATTCAATATTTTTTACAGAATCCATGTTATTTTTAAGTGATTTCAAGAATTATGAATTTTAACATGATTTTACATTATTATTATTATTATTATTATTATTATTATTATTATTATTATTATTATTATTATTATTATTATTATTATTAAATAATAATAATATAATAAATATTAAATAATACAGTTAATGTGTTCTACAATGAAAATAACAAAAGCTGTAACATTTGCTATTGAAATTTTCAGATATGAAAAAGGTATATGGTGCTGCTTTCTCCATATTTTTATTTGTTTTCACTTTGATTTTACTCATCATAAATATGATCTCAGCCTTCAAATGAACAATAACTCTATGCTCCCTAACGGAACTAGCTCAAAGCCTTTGTGAGTCAGGTTTGTTGTCAAATTTACTTTTGAGGTTGACATTTTGTAGCCATCCTCATTACAAAAGAACATGTATATTTTATAAAGGAAAAGATTTGAGTGGGAATTCTGCGTTACAGCAACTGCATCCTTAGGTATGTTTTGCTAGCTTTGCTAACTTTGAAGAATGAAGCTGATATTAGAAACTCAGTAAAATGAGCAGTGTGAAAGATAGAACCAACCTAAAATTGATCTTTAAAGAAATCTAATGTATACATATCCCTTTGAAGAGAACAGTAGCTGCTATGATGAATGTTGCTATGGACGAAAATCAGAACAATTATACCATAGCAGAAATAAAGACATTTTTGAGACTAGAGAGAAGTTAACTAAATCCAGTAAAAAGTCTTTGAAAGCTTACAAGTGGTTGGAAAACTCCAAGGCATGTTAATATGATATTTTTGATGCTTGTCTACATTATACAGAAAGTATCATTAGACATATTCAAGAATCAGAATTAAAATAGCATGAAAGTTTCAATACAGAATTACATATTGTTTAGTTTTCATTTCAGAGCATTTTTCTTTAATGATATTAAAACAAATTCTTGATAAAAATGGAACCTAACATTTCAGTGCAGACTACATGATTGGTCCCTAGATATGGAATCACAGTGAACCTGTGGAAAGATTCTTTGCAAGGCAGTTAACAACTGTCATCCTAAATTATGAAAATGACCCATTGGGCTAATTACGTATGAACAGCTGAGGATAATCTATCATGCTACTGTGAGACACTAAAGAGATTTTAGTGTCAAGGCCCTGAGAGAATCCATAAGCCTTGCTGGCAATGCCCAGCCTTTTCTGCAGCCTCTCTTATAGATGAACTCCTACATATGCTGCTTCCTTTCAGGTAAAATGCTATATTCTCCTTCCCTTAGACTGTGGACTATTTTAAATACAAAGATTATTACTTTAATCCAATATGAAAACCAACCAACCAACCAATCAACAAACCCCACCACTTTGAATGGTTCTTGTCAGAGTCACACTCAGAATAAATCTAGTGACAGCATGCTAAAAAAGTATGCTCAGAACATCTTGTTGAAATATCAGACAACTTCCAATTTTATTTATTTTTAATAGTTTTCCATGCATATATTTATAGTCATAGTAAATTAGAATTTTTTCAAGGAAGGAGGTTTTCATTTGAAAGAATTTTGTCTCACTGAAAATGAATATTTGTTTTCAGAAATAACCTTAGTGTAAGATACTTTTGTGGAAATCATCTTAATGCACCTACACAGAAGCATCAAGATCTGGAATATTGTGCTAACCTCATCATCTACATTGTTTCATCATGGTTGTTTCACACAGTTCAAAACCAGTCCTTTTTATTACTATAATACAAGAAAACTTGAAGACAACACACCATGAAATGTCATCTAAAAAGAAAACATAGAAGTTTCAAAAACCACAGACAAGAATTCTCAGGTTTACCAGATGTCTGCTATAAAGTGAAAAGGCAACATGTTTTATCCAGCTGAAATTCCATTTCTAAATAGATTAGATGTTGAGAGAGAACTTAAGCAGAAAGTCAGTAGAAGCCGATTTTCTGCCATGAAGCTCTAGATGAAACATGTAAGTGAATTCAAGGTCCATTTACGGGAATCAAAAGATCTCGGTAAATTAAATCTACTTTTAATCTTACCCAAAGTAATAATTATTCCATTCTGCTAAACTGGAAACAAAATGTATGTTTGCTTTTGTGCAGTGTTCAAAGCAATGTGCCAAATGGAATGGAGTAAACAGTCATTGATTTGATCAATCAGCTACTGTAAATGCACGTGCCCAACTGATGAGCAGTGTTGATTAATGATCACAAAATATTAATCAACAGATGTTGAAAACCTGGGAATGCACATATTAATCATTTTGCTGATTTATATAATTGTGATGATTTACAAATGATCTCAGTTTCAGCTATTTGTAATGTGTCCTGAATGTGCTTTCCATAAACTTGTGTATCCTTCTCATCTATGAAATTCAGATCTAAACTTTACCCAGTAGTCTAAGTCTTTTTGTTGTTTTGTGAAGACCTTGCGAGATTTATTTTTCAAAATGCACATCTGAGTTGAAGATTGTGAGATATAATTTTAAATTTGAATACAGAGAGTGTCTTATCACATTATAGGGAGTGGGAAGAAATCTTCAGAAGATATGTAAGTACATAGTCTTCAACAATGGAACTTACCAAGAGATACCTGTAAGAGGATTCATGTGATACAATACAAAAAATGTGAAAGAAAACTTTTAGGTGATACTTCTAAATCGGGTCAATGGTAAGCAGTCAACATTTCATTTTTTTTAAAAAGCCTAGTTACATGATCCCAATTAAACTGAGGCAGAACCATCACCAGAACATCACTGGAATTTTAGGACAATCTTAGATGAAAATAACTTTGGTGTGCTGCAAGTGGTTATTCTATCTTCATTTACAACCATGAGCAAAACAACAAATGACAGAAATGTGAACTTGAAGGAGAATTTAGTAGCTATAGAAACTAAGAATAGACAAGCACCTGCATAGTAAAGCAGACTAAAAACACAGCCAGATTTAAATTATCAGTTAAAACAGGTGGATGTCTCTCAAGAATACTGAAGAAAGAAACTTATTTTGTAAGATGAATGGTAGGTGATGTTAATACTAGAGATAAATGTTTAGGTTGCTAGCATGCTCCCACAAAGCATCTAGAATTGGAAAACAAAACAAAACAAAAGCAAGCAAACAAACAAACAAACAAACAAAAAAAAAAAAACACAAAGGCAATTAACTAGTTGAGGCTATAGTTCAAAGAAATAAGGAAATTAATGAAACCACACTGTAAGGAAGGGAAAAGACAAAAGTCAGAACCAGAAAATAACAATTTTTGCTGAATTGTACATATATTCAGAAAGTGAAGGAGACTGTAGAAAATAAGACAGAAAGTGGGTTATAGTGTGGAATTGTAAAATTTGTAGCTAAACAGAGAAGACAGCTCCCTGGCTAAGTTATGGACACTATGGCAAACTTGACAATTTATGGTGTTAACACAAACAATATTTTAACTGTAAAACCCCAAGGAACTAGCAGTTTCCGTAACCTTAGTCTCAGGAAAACCACAGATTATCACTGATTCTATGGCCAGTCTGGGTACCTTTATGGTTAAAAGCATAGTATTCTCTGTTTCTACAAAGGAACAATATGGAAAACTAGAATTTAAAAGATAATACTTAATTCAAAACCTTTGATGGTTAACTAATTTTGTTAAGCAGTATTGTTAAATTTCTTGGGAACAGAAGAGCTTGGGACAAATCCCAAGACAGGAAAGACAGAAAAGACACAAAGACAGACTTGGAAAAGACAGCAGGAAAGATATCATATTTGATTCATAGGTGAAACCATTCATGTGTGCCAGACTAAGAAGCCATGGGGGACTCTAGTAACTCAGATCACCTCACAGAGCAATGATTATAAAGTAAACTGAGCACAGAGACAGAACAGAAATTCCTTTATTTTGGGTATCAAGGTTGTGTGTTGAATTTCAATTTGAATGATGAATTTTCATATCTATAGTGAATGAATAAAAAAATATCTATTTACAAATAAGATTGCAGGATTGTTTAGGAAGTCCAGAAAATATATCAAGATGGTGTAGTAGAAATAATCCAAATGAAATAATTGGTCATTGATGTCACTGATCTTATGAAAACATTCAGTTTTTAAACACAAATGCTTTAGAAATCTGTGTTAGTTATTTCGGTACAACAGGAATTGACTGAATTATTGTCTAAATGATGCTGATAAAAGAAAATGAAGTAACAGGTTGTATCAACACTACCAACAGAGTTCAGGATCTTGAATCCCTCACAATGATTGTAACCAATTAAAAAATAAAAGAAAAAGAAAAAAAAGTGTCTTGTAAAAAAGCTTGATGTGTCTTGTAACTTGATTTATCTCACAGGAAAGAAAAAAAAAAAAGCATTTTTTTTTTTTTTTTTAAAAGTCCTGAAAAGCAAAGATTTTATTTCCTTCCCTTGTTTTTCAGGATTACAAGCTGAGATGATTGTAGCACTATTAGTCTTGTCCATCATGGATACACACTATATTTGAATCAACAGTTGAAATCTTTGACAAATATGAATAAAAAAATGACGATTCATTCACCATCAACAATACAATCAGCCTTGAGCCATAGGAAGCTAAATCTTCAGCTATTGCTATGCTTGTTTTTCTTATTAGTCACATATGTCTGATCTGAAAACACTACTGTTGTCTCAGCCAAATTTAATTTCCTTTTGAGAAACACTTTTAGAAGAAAATAAAGACTAAAATACAATTAAAAAATGATCTTTAAGGTATAGTGTTTTAAGTCAAAAAAAGCATATCATAGAATCACAGAAGCATTAAGGTTGGAAAAGATCATCTAAGCCAACTGTCCCCCTACCATGAATATTATGTATTAAACCATGTCCCTAAGTATCCCTTTCCTTAAACAACCCCAGGGATGGTGACTCCACCACCTCCCTGGGCAACCAGTTCCAATGCCTAACCAGCAGCTATATATAGCTACATATATATATATATATATATATATATATATATATATATATATATATATAGCTATAGCAGCTTTGTGACAGTGTCTTGATGAGTAAAATCTTGTGGTTGATCTGCCTTGGCCTTCTCTTCAAAACAACCTTCCATTCCCTCCTTTTCCCTCCACCTCTCTCCCCCCCCCCCCCCGCCACACACACACCCCAAGTAGGATTTTTTGATTATAAATTAGAAATATTAATTTAAAAAATATACAAAATGCAGAGAATCATATTGTTGGAAATTAAAATGGTTTACAGGCAAACATTCTGCTGCCTAGTGTATCCTTATTGGTGAATCATTGCTTCCATTCAGTTCAGTGACTTTCTGAGCTGTTAAGAATTCTGAATAGTCTGTTGTGGAGTTTAGGATGTGTATGTTGCTAACATACCTGTGCTGTGGCTGCCTGCCTTTGGCACCTTTATAGTAGTCTCCCCTCCTTGAGCTGTGTGACAAGGAACATTCTTTTCTGGACTTCCAGAGGGAGTCCAACCTGCCCTTTGTCTTCACTTGCATGCATGAACTCAGAACACAACAGTCACAAAAGTATTATCAGTCAAATGCTCTATAAAGCAATCCTTAACAGATATGTACAATTAATATTGAACTGTAAGAGATTGCTTAAATGAATTACTTACCATAAAAGCTAGCTTTAAAAAATCATTATTCTCAAAATAAAGGCATATAACTGTCAAAAATTGTGATTTTTTTTTTTTTTTTGGCATAGTAAATGAAAATTAAGTACTAATGACAACACATTCATAGATGTGAAGATATATATATATATATTTGCATTTAATTTGACACCTCTAATATGTGATATCATTCTGATAAAATCTGTGGAAATGAGAACATAATTGTACAGTTTCTTCTGTACTGATGCAAACAGATATAAACTTCATTGCCTATGTAAAGAATTTGAAATAGTTGAAGAATAAAGAAAATTCACAGCAAAAAGTGATGCAGAAGTCATCTTAATTCTGTTTAACCTCAAAATAAGATCATAAGGAAAATGCCCTTTTGACCATATTAGTCTAATATACCTAAGATCAAAGCACAATTAAAAATACATATTAATAGCCAACAGGTGTAACTATTCTGATAGCTAAAAGGTTTTTTTTATTTGTTTGTCTGTTTTGATTTGTTTCTGTTTTTGTGTGTGTGTGTACTACAGTAGTAATATTTATTTTTACTTACAAACATGAAAATTGCATACCACTGTTCACATTATATATTGATTCAGGGCACTGGAATAGTGAGTGTAAGAGGAGAAGTTTAAAATAAAAAATAAAAGGCAGTTTCACTATGATGGAAAAAGAAAAATAGAGATTCATCAAGAGAATTTATTAGCCATATCGGAAAATGTATGGAATCAATTTGTGCCTTTCACAAACACAAATGCTATGTTTTTTACAGATTTTGTTTGTTTGTTTGTTTGTTTGTTTGTTTGTTTTGTTTAAATGATGTATTAACGTGGACAAAGAAAAGACTGATTTTGTTTTACACTCCAGAGTGAGTATGATAACTGTGATGGATCCCAAGAATTCCTTCCATAAAAAGGATAACTCTTGTTCAAAGCCTGAATTATGAAGACTTTGCTTTGTTAAACCAGAAAATAGTAATTACAATTCCAAAAACCTGATATTTGCTTATTCACAATAATTCACAATATTTGCTTATTTCATAAAACAATGAACTAAATAGAACAGAGTAAACAAGTCATTGATATGATTGTACAGCTGTTGTAAATATTGGAAACCCAACTGGTGAGTAATGTAGGTCAATGGTTATGTAACGTTGAACAGCAAATGTTAAATGGTGTCATCTTTGACAAATTGGTTACCACAATTAATTGATTGTGGTAAAAGATCACAATCTCTTTGTTGTGTATACACTCTGAACACTGTTAGAAATCTAGAAGTAGATAGTATCAACCAAAATCTTAGTAATCCAAGAAACAGGAAAGAAATTGTACAAAATACAATGTTGTGCTGGGTCTGTCTGGAATGTTAACTTTCCCGGCAGCAGCCCATACAGTGCTGTACTCTGCACTTGTAGCTGGAACAGCAGTGTTATCACACCAGTGTTGTGTCTACTGCTGAGCAGTGCTGGCACAGCATCGGGCCTCTCTCTAACCCTCCTAGGGGCTGGGCAAAAAATGAGAAGAGAAACATCACCAGGGCAGCTGACCTAAACCAACCAAAGGGATGGTTCCATACCATGTGATGTCACACTCAGCAATAAAAGGTGGAAACAGGAAGAAGAGGGGAGGGGTGGTCTCTCGTTGGGAAAACGTTGGTCATCTGAAAGAGGGGGAGTGAGAAAGCGGTTGTGGGGTTTAGCTGCCCACCATGGTAAAACCACCACAAATGTCTAGGATATACATGTATACTTTCAAAAGATTTCCCAGAATTGACAAAGACATGCCTAAAGTCTTTGACACAATAATCTTAAGTAATTAAAAGGCTTACTTATTAGTAATCATTTTATTAAATATACTTTTGATGAGTTTCTGTATTTATCTGACCATGACTTTTTCTAAGACTTTGGTTCTGTAGAATACAGTTTGGACTTTTAACAAAAGAACCTTTTGGTCTATCATCAAGCAGTGACTGATGTCTTGTATATTTTTTGTGGGACTACGAATTTGCAAATTCATGGCAACTAGTATTCCCTCAAACTATTTTTTCCCTTCTTATTTTGCAGTCTTCCTGAGCTACTTACCTCTACCTTTGCTGAATGTCAACATTTACAGGTATCTTCTTTCTAAACAGAAGTAACCTCTCTTGAAATCTAAAAACTCTTCTACGTTCTCCTTTTTTCTTAAATGCATTAATATGTTTAAGCCACGTAAATTAATGTATATTCATAAAATTGCATAAAATATTATCTCTTAAACACCAAAATAAAGGCAACCATACCACTTCATTAATAATGAAAAGAGATACAGCTTTTTTTTTTGCTTTTTTTTTTTTTAAGATAGATTTACACAATAGAACACTAAGAAAACAAATTATTATGAGTTTTTAAAAGAACATGAGCATTTGGAAGCTTTTAAAATGTAATTCCCATCTGCAAAACAAACACAGAAAACTAAATTCTATTGACATTTACTAGGAAACACCTGAGGTGGGATTCAATTCTAGACATTGTTGTGCTGTGGCAGTACCAATATTCTGAACAAAAGATCACAAGTCTATAGCAATTAATCAATCATCTTACAGATTCCTGAGAGCAAAAAAGAGATTTAGTGACATGACATTTCCAGACTGGAAATGGAAGTGAGTGAGTTTCTAGGTTATAGGGAAAAGACTATAAAACAAGATAAAATCAAAACAACTGTCATTATAACATAGGAAAATATTCATTACATCCATTGTGTCAGAGGGAAAATAAACAAACATAAACATAAATCAGAAACAAGCAATTGATCAAGATATATTTTTCCTCTTCCCTCCCTAGTCATTACGGGGAAAATGGAAGCCCAGAGTATGGAATAAATTTTAAAAACATACAGGCAATAAAAAAATAAATTAATCAAATTCACTCTATCAATTTATTTGGAGAAACCATGGTAGAACATATTTCAAGAGCCAGAAAAAATCTTCACTTTCTATCCTGAGAAATTCCATTAATCTACCTTTCCAGAAACTCATGAAACTCAGTCTGAAAACATCTCCTTATTTTCATCAACCCTCAGAGAACAGTTTCTTAGAGCCTTAAGATTCAACTAAATTTTGATGTACATGAATCAACATAACTCTACATAAAAATAAAATATTTTTATGCATACCATTTACTGGTA
The DNA here is from genome assembly GCF_963932015.1 of Anas acuta. Classification (NCBI taxonomy): domain Eukaryota; kingdom Metazoa; phylum Chordata; class Aves; order Anseriformes; family Anatidae; genus Anas; species Anas acuta. The sequence goes on from NC_088981.1 coordinate 96,309,484, forward strand.
TATGAATACCAGTTGGATCTTATTCTTTTGCAATATCATATTATTCTATCATTCTATAATGTATAATTCTAATCTAGTTAATCCTCCCATAGTCCCTATACAGTTGCACCTTTTTCTCTTTTCCCTCCCCTTCCCTCCCCTCTCCTCCCCCTCATCCTCCCCCTCCTTCACCCCTTCCCCTTTCCTTATTTTTTCCACAGAAAATGCTATCAATTTCAGTTTATTATGAATGGCTTCCTCAAGGCTGCTAGAACCATCTGTTTCATCATGACTGAGCTAATTGTTTCTTACCCCCAAATTCAGGAGAAAGACTCCAGTACTGGAGGAAATGAGCACCATGTATTCCCATTCTTATTTTTTTTTTCCATGCAGCTGTTGATTGATACTTTCAGAAATGGTATTCTTAGATGATTCAAACTAATTTGATGAATTATTTTTTTAGGAAAAAAAAAATAGACAAGGATTGTAAACTTTTTTTTTTTTTTGAGTTCTGTCATCCGGAATTTGTTTTGGTCAACTTGGCAACTTAAATTTGCAATGAAATCTGCCCAGTTCAACAGTCTCTTAAACTCTGTTTAAACTACTACCTCTTGTAACCTAGTTGATGATTCTTCTGCCCCAACCTGCAGTAAGTCTAATATTTCCTCACTGTATTATATTGCTTCTCCTCCTACAGGGAGTTCCCTCCTTGCCCAGGGTACCTAAGGTAGCAATGATAGATACCCAACAGAGAAAACTTATAGCATGTTTCATACTAGAAAGCCGTGATACACTTCTTGGAGTAACACTCATTTCTACCTGAATAACTGGTTGGGATTGTATATGTCACTATTTTGAGACTACTACTTTTCTGTCCTGAGCTTTAGATGAATCTAAAATGTAGCATTGTCTTTTATGCTATATAATTAAGATACATTTTAAGTTGCAGATGGCTGTATAAGGCTAGAGGTAGTCTTGATGGAGGTACATTAATGTACCAAATAAAAGCGGTGTAAAGTAGTGGTTAAATATCAACCTGCTGATGCCATTACTATGGTCATTACTACCTCTTGGTCACCCTTCTCTATTTTGATACAGCCCAGGATATGGTTGGCTTTCTGGGCTGCAAGCGTACATTGCTGACTCGTGTCAAGCTTCTCATCAACCTACAACCCCAAGTCCTTCTCATCAGGGCTGCTCTCATTCCATTCTCTGCTTAGTCTGTATCTTGTGCTTGGGATTGCCCCAGCCCAGATGCAGGACTTTGCTCTTAATCTTGTTGAATCTCATGTGGTTTGCACAGGAGGAGGCCCAGGGGTGACGTTACTGTTCTCTACAACTACCTGAAAAGAAGTTGTGGGGAGCTGGGGCTTGGCCTCTTCACACAGATAACTAGCAATAGGACTAGAGGGAACGTCCTCAAGTTGCTCCAGGAGAGGTTCAGGCTGGAAACTGAGAGATGTTTCTTCTCAGAAAGAGTGGTCAGGCACTGGACTGGGTTGCCTATGAAGGTGCTGGAGTCACCATTCTTGGAGATGTTTAACAAAAGGTTGGACATAGTGTTTAGGGACATGGTTTAGTTGGTGACGTTGGTAGTAGAGGGATGGTTGGACGAGATGATCTTGGAGGTCTTTTCCAACCTTAGTAATTCCATGATTCTAAGCCTGTCAATGGCCCTCTATATGGCATCTTTTCCCTCCAGCGTGTAATGGTTGCATGACATCTAAATCACTCTTATGGATATTAAAATAAAGTACTTTTGTTACTCTCCCTTTCCAATTTGTTTTACGCTTGTCTCAAGTGTTTCACCCCCAAGGGTTATCAAACTTTCCTTATGGTTTTCTCAGTATCAAAATGAGTAGAATAATTAATATTATGCCTTATTTATGACACTTTGCTGATACATTTCAGATTTTTTTCTACCCTTTCTTAATATCGTCAGATTTCTGGCACCTCCTTAATTTGTGCCCCACTATAATTTCAGACCATTTTTTCTGTAGTACTATTGCTTTGCCATTTAAACACCATCTTATATTTGTACTTTAGATCTTTTATTCTTTAAATGCAGAAGGGCATAATCTTGTGTTTAGTTAATTTAATTGAAATTAGACATAATGCTGTCTTCGAGCATGCTTGCAACTCTGTGCCAAGATCATAGAAGTATCTTATCATCCCACTATTAATAAAACAATAAAAAGTGTTTGGGAAAAACCAGGTGGGACCTTGCTTAAAATACCTTCCCAGTTTGACATTGAGTTTTTGGTCTTTAAAAAAGTTTAACGTTTGTTTCTGATTTTATCTGGACTGTGGCTTCTTAGCTTGCTCTTGAGAATAACAAAATAGTTTGTCTCAGAGTGTGTGTCAAGATGTATCATGTCTAATACTTCCTTTACATCCACAAGGCTAGCAACTCTGTCAAATATAGAAATTATATTGGTGTGATATAATTTATTTTCTATGTATATAAATGTAAATTTTAGATATTTATTATGTAATCCTTATAAATTCATTATTTAAGAACGAGTTTGGGTATCTTTTCCTCATACTGAAAATAGCCTACTAATTTATTCCTTCATGGTACACCTTTTCTTAAAATTGGTCTTTATTTTGTGACCTTGTATATCCTCATTGTAGTTTTGAAATCATTTATAAATCAAACTGTTTCAGATAAAACCTTGTGATCTTTATGTTGAATTTAAACTAGTAATACTGATTTATAATGTATAAGTTAAGTAGAGTTTCATTTATTAGTTTCTCATTTGGACCTGTGTTTCTATTATATTGTTCTTTTATGTCCAACTGTGTTAGTTTATGGTTCATTTGCTTGTTTTCTCTTTATCATGAATCATTAGTTCACCTTTCTCATTAAACAGTGGATCTGAGTTTTCACGTTATCCTTCTTTGTAATAATTTATAGGAGCCTTAACTATAACTATTTATGTTCCGAACTTGACCTAAATAGTTACATAGGTCAGCTCTTACACAGTTGCATAGCTACAACTAACTGGAGTAACTTGTTCAATCAAGAAGTTAAACCAGCAACTTAAAAGTTTATTTGTTCTTTTGAACAGCTATTTTTAATTTTGTCACTCCTTTTCTCTTTCTTCCAAGCATATTTGTTAATGGATTAGAGTTGCATTTAGTCTATTATTAATATAAAATTATTTTGAAAGTATCGTTTTTAAAAGCTATATGTAATAGATGTAATCATGTTCATTGGAAAAACAAACAAAAAAGATCAAGAAATATCCAGGATGTTGAAACCTCAAAAACAAACAAACAACAAAAACTTCCAGTCTACAATACCAGAAAAAGAAAAAAAGGAAAATATATATATATTGTTAGAGTTTTTGATTTATAATAATAGATAATTCTTGTAACTTCAAATAACTTGTAAAAATTGTTACTATTTTAATGGTACAGTTTTGCCTGTAAGATTCTACCTTCTAGAGACTGACCCTGCTTTAGCAATTGCTCCAGTAAAGATGGCATAAAGCTGTGCCAAAAGGATCTAGTCTTTGAATACCATCTTGTAGTAAATTCTGACAAATTCTGTTTGCCAAATCCTATAATTCACGGAGTAGCTGATTATTTTCTATTTCAAAGAAATTGTTTTTTACATAATGCTTATTTACAGAATGCTAGTTAGAATTTTTTGACACATTGTTTCATTTTCATTTACACCTCAGGCAGTTTATTGTTTCTTCAATGCATAATAATTTATTAGCTGTTTCCAATAGTTTGTAAATGATGGTGTTAAATGAATGCTAAGCTGATAATGCATTTTGCATTTTATCCCACCAACTGGGAATAAAATAATTTACATATGTATATTCTTTTTTAATAACTAAGAAATGTATAAAAATGCAAAATGGGATTGCCAATATTGCCTCTATAAAGAAAAAGAAGAAGAAGGAAAAAAAAAAAAAAGAACTAACCATACAAGGGTTTACAGTTACCTTTTTACGTTTTCCAGTGGCACTGGACAAAACCTTTTTCACAGAATCACAGCAAGCTGGTTGAGAATCACAGAAGATACCTGTTTTATCTATTATCTTATTACCATTATTTTATCTCTTGCAGCATAGTAATTAACATAAAAAAGAAATACCTGAATTTAAATTGTATATCTTTCATTGTTCTGCATTCAGTACAACCATACACACAGCTTGATGATCATATATTCATGGAGTATATTACAGACTTTTATTTCTTCTTCTTCTTTTTTTTTTTTTTTTTTTTTCCTAAAGAGAATCTGAAAGTGAGAAGAAAAATGCCAAACCCATCTCTTCCTTTGCCACATTAGGATTTCTAGACATCTGTATGTGTGAGGCACTGGGCTAAGCCTGATCCCAGACTTCAGATCAAAGACAATACAAGCCATAGACTTTCTTGGAACTATTGTTGTGCCTATAGCTCAGTGCTCTCAAGAAAATACAAAAAATCTGAGCCAGCTACAAAGTCACAGCTCCATCAGTTTCTACTAGTATTGTCAAATAATATCAGACTCTTTACAATCCAATAGTCCAGTTTCATCACAATTTGGTGTCAGATTCATCCATTTTGTTCACTGGATGTAGAGCTGACAATCCAATGAATCATTATAATTATGCACTATCCTCCTCCACTGACATTTCTTGCCTGCATCAAGCCCATTTTATTGGTATTATAAGTAGCCGAACACACTGTTATTCTTGGCCACTGTAGGCAGGATAAAGAGGGAAAAGTGGAAAAGCAAATATTACTGGCAAACTGAAACTCTTCTTCAAGCTAAAATAATCTTCCTCATCTCACTAGAGCAGCCAAATTCAACCCAAGGGAGGTGTATATTGCTTAATCAATCCTGTCTGCCTACAGTCTGCAACAGAATTGAGGACTGAATGCAATGGGAATTATTATTTTCTTCAACATCATGGATTTATTCTATTTATATCCACTAAGCAACAACTCACCTGCAATTCTAGAGATCAGAACATTCATTAATCAAGATATATTGAAAACTTGAAAGATTCACAGGCTAAAAGCTGCAAGACTGACTCAAAGATCTTACTGGTTATTAGAAGAGTGTTATGAATAACTAGAATCACTCCTGCCCAGAAGATGATACAATTTTCTTTTAAGCACTCAGCAGTCCGTAAGAAATGGAAGACACTCACTTTTGATATTTTTGCTGTAGGTAACTACTGAAACAAGCCCAGAATCAAGCTTTCAGTTTCTTAAAATATTATTGAAGCTTATTTAAGCTTTTAAGCTAGAACTAACATTATATATCATTGCAATTAAAGCTAGCATAAAACTATGCATTTTGCAGCCAATGTATGGTTATTTCATCTAGATAATATTTATGTAGCTCACTTATGAACACTGAAATGTCAATGTCTTTAAAAGTTAAAATATGTTGTGTCTTTTGCTTCTCCCATATTTTCAAGGACAGTTAATCTGTCATAAAGTAAACTGTGTTTAATTTGTTACTAGTGGTTTTTTTCAACTCTCATGTGGAAAATATTCTATTTTGCATAAGGAAATTCAAGTTCTACTAGGATTTTAGCTTAGATGTTTACATTGGAGGTCAGCTGATGCTCTCATATTAAGTCCTAATCAAATGTTTAAACACTTCTATTGTGTGTCTTTGGCCCAGTGGGTTACTAAGCATTTTCTCCGCTATGGAACAACATCAGAAAGAGAAAACTACAGGTTCTGAACCTTTTTATTCTACCTTCTCAGTCTGCTTTTACCCTCAACTTCTACAAATCTATGGTTTGGGCAGTCTTCTAAGAATTCTGAACTTCTAAGAAAAAAAAATGTCCATGTGGTGAGAGAATTGAGCAACTGATTAATTTAACAGTACAAGGGATACCTTTTATGCCATCATTTAAAGGAAATAATTTTACTATTGCCTTCTGATGTAGTTGCATTAATAGAAGGAAACAGTACATGCTAGCACTTAACTATGTATGCAAGAGCTAGCTAGTAGAGGGTGAGGATCAAGATATGACTTTGTAGTCAACATTTGTTTATAAAGTCTAATTATATCTACATTTGTCAATTACTGTTTATTGTAGATCCCATTCTGAAGAATGCAATTCTTTCCATACCCACTGCTTGGAACTCCAGCATCTAATGTACCACCAAACCAAGTGCTCAAATCACTGTCAGACAATAAACATTATGTTGCTTAAACTATGGTCTGTATCTACCGTTTCGTCTGGGCACCTTTTAGGGGTGCAAGGCTCTTTGGATCAACTACTGATATGTGCAGTAAATACACATAGCAAAGAAAGTTTCTGAAATACAAACGCAACATCTCATTTATATACACAGCACAAGGTTTTCAAAGCTTTTAAACCTTTTCCTCTATAAACTTTAGATCACATTAAAAAGTTTCTTTTTCCTTAGAGAAATCATGCATGTCTTAAAATCAATACCAAATAGGAGTTCACTTAACTATACTGTTGAAAACCATCACAGATGAATTAAAGATTATCTGGTTTTGCACTCTGCCTGAACACCTAAATTATCACCCAGGTGTCTTTTAGCCTTTCTCATTTCCAATAACATCTCTGTCAAATAAATGATCATTGCAAGTCTTTTTGCAGGCAAGCTGCCTCATCTGTAATGTGTTTAGCAGCTCTGATTATGTTTTAGTAATTCCTAAAGAAAAACTTAGATGACTAAAACAATTTACTTGACAATAAAACAATGTTAAAACTACTGTGGTAGTTCAAGTATTCATAATGAACCGTTTCCAATATTGTATATGTAATGTTTCCAATATTGTATAGCGTCACACATTAAAAGTTACAGCTATGATGCAATGCTTCTCCTGTCAGGTATAAACATATAAACATATTTGATGGAACACTGTGTAGAGTACCACTTTCTTTCATGCCTCTTTTTTCCTCCACATCTAGGATTAGTATAGGCCTTAGTCTTCTGCCTTGTGTAGCCATACAGTGTATTTTTATTACATGATAAAAATTTGCTGTTTATTCATGTTTTAAGATGTGTGATACCTGTTTTGAACACAATTTAAAATCATAAAGATTAAAATGTTGTGTCAAATTAAATAGAAGTTAGTATGCAGCACTGGATACAAATTAATGTGCTGTTTTCCTCTGATGAAACCTAATGTCTCTAATCTGATTGCAGGTTATATAATCTCCTTTTGCATTCTGCAGCAAGGAAAATCAATCAATCAAACAAACAAACAAAAAAAAAAAACAGACAAAAACTTCTTTAAATTTCATCTGACCTTAAAGGACTTTTTTTGTATAAGGTAGATAAAAAATGCACTAGAAATGCCTAAGTTTCTCTACTGACTACAGAGATGACCCAGTGTGATCTACCCAGTTACACAGGGTAGATATCTGGATAATATACATGAATAGATGAATTCTCTCCTATAAATCTTGCTTTACCATAGCTGAATAAATAGTACTTGGAGTGCACACTTTGGATGTTGAATGTGCTTTCTATAATAAATCACTCTATTTATATTACTTTAAATCAACACTGTATTAAAAGTAGTCACTGTAAAATGTTGCAAACTGATGTATGCCTTCCTGAAACTATACTGTACTACAGAATGCACCAGGGAAAAAATCTGTTTGTTTGTTTTTGTTTTGTTTTCTTCTATCTGTTTGTGTGGCAGCTATTGGATGTGAAAAACAGCTGGTAAGTTATCATGCTCTGCTTTACTGCATGTCAGTATATTGTGAATAGATAACAACATAGTGCATTAAATTAATAGAGAAACTATAAATGTTTTTCTGGTAAATTACACAAAGTCGCGAGTGCACTGAATTTTCTTTAAACTGTTCCTTCAGTGCTAGATGTAAAAGAAAGTTTGATGTTTTTTTTTTTTTGTTTGTTTGTTTGTTTTTTGTTTTGTTTTTCAAATAATAAAACTAGATATATTAGTAATAAACAGTCAGCAATGAATTATCTTTGAACAAATTAGCCAAGCCAGCCAGCACAGACAGCTTGGGTCTAAGCTGAGGTATGACTCAACACAAAACAGCCAGCAGAGCATGATTTTGAATGCTGCTTTCAGGCAAAGAATTTCAGTGTTGCAAGGAATCTCAGGAAAATGACCTTTACCAGACCTCGTCTGTCTCCATGCAGACTTGAATCTATCTGCATAACAGATTCCCAGAAAAATTATGTATATTCCTCACAGATATCATGAAAAGTTTATCAATTCCATGAAACTTAAGCTCTTTCTCTGGCTGGTGAGAAGAACATAGCATATCTCCTTATCTGTGCTGCTAGTTTCTTCTCAGTGGAGAAGGGTTTTGTCCATTTTGTTGCTGGGAGTAGGCTGTGATCTATATTGCCCTCATGAACTGCATGAAGTCCTCATCTGGAGAGAGCTCATTGAAACAGGCAATGCACAGTCTAAAAACTAAACATGTATATGTTTATACATGTGCATATTTGTACATGTTTATTTACTTATGTAAAAATAAGTTTACAGACAAGATTGAGATTTGTAGACTCTTAACTTAATAGACTCTTTCTAGTGCAGTGACAGACAAGTGCTTCTGGAGGGGCCAAACTAGGCAGTACCAAATTAATGCTAATAAGCAGTATAAAGTATAGTATAACTATGAAGTGACTATTGCAGGGAGTCCTGAGATAGAATGCAAGACTTGAAAGGTGCAAATTACTGCCAAAGTTTTATTACAAACAATATACAAGAGAGGAATGAAGGAAAGATTTTCACAAAAGAAGCTGCAAAGCAGTTTAGAAAACCATAATGAAACAGTCTATTCTCAAGCTGAGTGAGATGCATCCTTATAGATAATGTCTGAAAAAATCAAGAGATACTGAAAAAAAAGAAAAGATAGCCTTGAGAAAGTAAAAGATAAATTATTTGTGAAACTAAGCAGTTCAACAAGAACTGTTAAAACTCTGTCTGAATTTCACAGTTCAATTTCTAATCAGATGCAGATAGAAATTTTTCTTAATATAAAGAATGTGAATAACACCATCCTAGTTCATCAGACAGTTATATTTGTTTATCAGCCAATGTTATTGCTTTGGTAAGTACCAATGCACCTGGCCTGCCCTTGAAGTAACAGCACATCTACCTTATCAATGTAGTTCCATTTGTTTTAAACTTAAAGTAATCTAACCATACAAAAATAATACATCATTAAAATATTAATGCAAATTTTGGAAAACTATCACTATTTTTTTCAGTGTTCTTAGGTCTTCAGCAAATACTCAGGGAAAATTTTTCATATATATTATATAATATATATAATACTATAGCACAAGGCAAAGAGAAGCCTGAAACATATTACGATTGTTTGCTTATTTATAAATATGTTCCTATAGCATTTAAGTTTTAGAAATTCAAAATATAATCTGTAGTATCAGTAGAAACAGCAGTAAATCTGTTTTACTAAATTAATTCCTTCTCTCTTTCTTTCTTTCTATTTCTTTCTTTCTTTCTTTCTTTCTTTCTTTCTTTCTTTCTTTCTTTCTTTCTTTCTTTCTTTCTTTCTTTCTTTTTCTTTCTTTCTTTCTTTCTTTCTTTCTTTCTTTCTTTCTTTCTTTCTTTCTTTCTTTCTTTCTTTCTTTCTTTCTTTCTTTCTTTCTTTCTTTCTTTCTTTCTTTCTTTCTTTCTTTCTTTCTTTCTTTCTTTCCTGAAAAAGTATTCAAGCAAAATGCAAAGAATGCAAAAAAAAAAAAAAAAACACAGATGAAAAAGGCTCTGCAGAGCCACTTTACATCCAACTTAATTTAATCACTTTCCTCATAGTTGATTTCTGTAGCTTTTGCGGCATTTAGCTATGTACTCATTGAGATATAGTCAGTTGAAACTTAGAAGATGGTATTGCCCAGAGAAGCTGTGAATGCCCCATCCCTGGAGGTGTTCAAGGCCAGGCTGGACGGGGCCTTGGCCAACCTGAACTAGTGGGTGGCATCCCTGCCTATGGTAGGGGCATTGTAGATGATCTTTAAGGTCCCTTTGAACCCAAGCCATTCTGTGATTCTGGGATCAAAGATTGTTATGGGTAGAGGTGCTGTTGGCACTGAAAGTCCATATTATAGAAACATGGAAAGAATCTAAGGTCTTAGGCATTCTTAGGGATTACAGTCATAGTAATAACTATCTTAACGAGATATAAGACTTTATGTTTTGTGATGCAAAATAAATTTGGAAACTTCATATCAAAATAGGCAGTGATAGTTGAGATAATAAGAAAGATGATCACTTAGTCACAACTGCAAGGTTTCTTCCCTCTTGCTATGGACTACTTAAGTTTTAAGAGCGAGCTGCTCTCTCTTCCGTACGCTATATTTCTATTTCAGAAGAATCTGTGGTTCATTTGCTTTGTCTGGTCAAGCTATTAATCCAAATTCATTCCTGACATAAATCTAGAACTCAGTTGAGCTTCACCAGATTTTATTTTGTCTCATAAAATTCTCACTTAAACTTAAACATTCTGAATGAGCTTTAATTATATACGGGAAAAAAAATATTCCAAAGAAAAAGCAATAAACAACAACCACTTCAGTAATTAGGTAACATTCAATGAAATACCCTACCGAGACAACCTGATTTGATTTTTCTTTTCCAAATCAGTTTTCAGCAAGTCCATTGACTTCTAGAAAGCCATATTTTTTTTCTTTTTCACCCCCCCAAAAAAAAAGAAATATGAAATATGTGTTAACATAAAGCACAGATTTTACAATGACATTAAATTGTTATTAGGAGGAAATGTTTGTGTAATTTCGGCATGTTGCAAAAATTATGTTCAATGATCCTTAAACTTGTCTTTTAACCTTCTTAGGTTACTGACAGTGTGCTGTTAAGTTAAATAAAACAGATGAGACTAATAAGTGCAAAAAAAGACTCAAGAGTGCTTACTGTGTGGACGTGATTTTCCTGGAGTTGTATGTAATAAATAAAAATTAGTTACTTTTTCTTTTTTTTTGCTTTTAGTGCTAAGAATGATTAAAAACAAAGAAACAAACAAAACTTTAATTTGGATTATAAAACAATAATTTACCCTCAAGATATAATTCATGCTGTATTTTTTGTTTTCCAGTTAAGCAATTGCATTTGATTTTCCTCAAAAACTATATACTATGACTTGGCTAGTGATTTCTTTTTCTCCATTACTTGAAGATTTAAAAAGACTAAGTTTGTGTTTTCTATGCAACTTAATTTATTTTTGTATGCATATCAAGGACTCAGTGAAGTTCTATGGCTCACTAATCAACTTTCACCATAGCCACCAGCTGCCCTCCTCTTGTAGTCATGGTCCTGATGAATTTTAGTATCTTTTAGTATCCAATGAGACTAGCCCAAGTGCAAGACACAGAAATGGTGTAAAGACTACACATTAACTATGTCATAATGACTGCTTGTAGGAAAAAAATAAATAAAAATTCAGAGCTAATCAGAATGCAATCACAGTCATTTTATTTTTAACATACCATTTTGTTGTATTTTATTTATTGCACTACTTTATAAATTAGTGTTTCATTTAAATGGAAAAAGCCAGAATTTTGAAACAATGCACATAATAACAATATAAATGTATGGTACAACTAAATAAGAAATTATTCCCCTGAAAAAACATACAAACAAACAAACAAAACAAACAACAACAAATATCTTTTAGATATGCAGTACAATGAATAGTTCCTTTATATTAGATCTCTAATAACTACTTGCTTCTAACATATATTTACATATATACACATTTATATGACTGTATATTAGATCCCAAGCCCAGTAATTAGGTATATAGACTGCAGGTCCGTTTCTATAATAATTAAAAAATTTATGTCCCTTTGGCAAAATGACTATATCCAAAAGTGACCTTGTTATATTTGAATTGCAAATGTCTTAAAGTTTATTCTCTGGTTTCAGGAATTATACACCAAGTTGCACAACAAAGTTCCCCGTGCATTGAACAAAGTAATTAGTGACCCAAGAATGATGTTCCCAAAATGCTGAGCAACTAGATGTCTGGGAAAGCAAGCCATCAATGCTGAACAGCGTTTCTCTTTGACTCCTGGACTGAGGCATTTAATTATGTTAAACAGGAACCCAGCATCTGAAACTCTTTTTATTTTATTTTATTTTATTTTATTTTATTTTATTTTATTTTATTTTATTTTATTTTATTTTATTTTATTTTATTTTATTTTATTTTATTTTATTTTATTTTATTTTTATCATTCTGGTGAGTAGGGCAGACTTGCTCTTTTCTTTGAAGACAGATGATGAAAAAGGTGGAGAGCTCAGGTTGTACCCTGTCAGGGACCTTGGGGCTGTCAATGGGCCTGACTGTTCCTGCGCATACCCCCAGAGCTACCCCAAACTGGCCCGGGCATAGGACCCCGTTTCAGAATCTGGGGCTGTCAGTCTCTGCCCCAAAGAAAAACCAAAGAAACTACAACTAGAGATTAGGGTACATAAGAAGTGCACAGCAGCACTCATGATTGGTACTTGTAAGTAATTAAAAGTATTGGGGTAAAAATATTTAGCCTTACACATCTGCCTCATTAATGTAATGGGAAGGGTTTACCATATTTGACAAAATGTCATTTGGTAATGACATTTCACACTGAATAACCCAGTCATGACTTTTCTGTTCAGGAAAAACTTTGTCCATCCCACTGAAAATTCTGACTTGCAGAAAGCTGAAGAATCAGATACCAGGTCTGTACATATATTTAATGTTTGCCCTAGAAGTTCTTTCTAAATAAATGTAGCTTAGCATGATTTCTGGTTTTGATCCTTTTTGGAAGCTACTTAATTGCATTCATTACAAAAAATAACTAGATTTACAATAATACTGCAACACTGCTCTCACATCACAGTTATATACTGTGTTGATGTGCATTAGGATAAAGTTCTATGAGAAAACAGCAGCAAAAACAGAGCACCGACTGATATTTATGAAGAGGAACAGAGAAATTTTCTCTAAAGATCTGTGCTTAAGCTTCTGACATCCTATTAAATGAAATGGCTCTAGCTGAGTGGCTAGTTCTGTACATAGTGACATACTAGTTCTGCAAGGTATGGAATAGTCAGGTGAACCATTCTCGTGATAAATAACAATTTTCTTAATAATATACCGTTTGACCTGTGTATTTGAAACATAGTCTCTGGTATCATCACATTACTCTTGCCTTCCCAAAACCAATAATTAAAAATTAAAAATATATATTTTATACATTATTTTCATTTGTTAAGGGTCATTCTTTGCTAAACTGTAGTAAACTCTACAAAAACAAGTATTCTGCTGCTGTCTCGGCATAGAGTCAGAAATCATCGTTAATTAAATCACTGCTAATTAAAGCATTTAAATAAAGTATCCCTTTCTTGTGACTTTTACGAGCATTTGCTTTTCATTTGCTTTGTTGCTTTTTTTTTTTTTTTTTTCTTTTTTTTTTTTTATTTCCCAAAGTTTTCCTGTGTTTGGATTTGGAAAGAAATTAAAATTTTGATTTTAGACATTTGTTCATTTACATGTTTAGCAATTTTACTCTAATGTTGTATTGTTTAAGTTCTCTAACAGGTGTATTCTCTCTGTTGAAGTCAATATTAATTTTCATTATTATCACTTTCCTCAATGGATTTCTTCAGGTACACAAATTTAATTACAGAATGATATAGATTACAATAACTATGCAGTAAATGTGGTAAAATTTGGGAAAAACATCTTTAAATATCTCCCAACTCTTGACACTCATTTATCTCTGAGGACAGTTTCCCTAGTGATTCCATGCATTAATGCCTTAACCAGCTGAGAGTTTACCTTTCTGAGGTTTAGGGTCTTGACCCTAAACCTTTTTGCCCATCCTGTATCACTCAAGATTGAGAATTCTACATGGCATGATCACTGCAGCCCAACCTACCTCCCATCTTTACCCCTCTGATAAAGTCTTCTGAAATGGTGAGCAACAGGTCCAGCAGCACATCTCCTCTGGTTGTGCTTTCTATTACCTCTACCTCAACGGACTTGAGTATATTCAACATAGTCTAGTTCCCTCAACATAGTTAGTCTAGTTTCCTAGACTGCTTGAAGTTTGCTGGACTGCTTTTCTAGCAGATGTCATGGTGGTTGAAGGCACCTAGCAAGATTGGGGCCTGCAAGCATGATGTTTTCTTTAGCTGAAGAAATAATTCTTCTTCAGCATCTTCTCCTTGACTTGTGACCTGTATTAGACATTAAACATGAAGTTTTCTTTGTTGGCTGGGTCTCTGCTTTTTTTGCATAGAGGTCAACTCCCCCACCTTTTCTTCATTGTCTGTCCTTTCTGCACAGCTATCGATTGCAGCACTTCAGCTGGGAGATTCATCCCACCAAGTTTCCATGATAGTAATCAAGTCATAGTTTTCCAGCTGGGCAGTGGCTACCAGCACTTCCTGTTTGTTACATATGGTGCATCCATTTTTATATAGGCATTTCTTTTGGGCCTGTGACTGACTAACCTGTTTGTCAGAACCTTTTTGGAAAGTCAGGGGATATTCTTCACTAACTACCACTCTGTTTTCCATTAATGTCTCTCCTTGAAGAACAAAAATTTTAATGTGGGTGGTTGTGCTGCAGCCTGCAAGGTACTGGATGAGTGAAGAAAGGTCATTCCCTTATCATGAGGTGAGTGAAGCAGACATTCCCTGAGAGTGACTTCAAAAGTTAAGTGTTTGACTCAGAAAAGGTTGCTGGATGTCATTGATCTGATTTTCAGTGTATTTTGATTTTTTTCCCCCCATAAATGTAGGCTTCTATTTTTTCTAACTGTCATTTCAGCAAACATAGCCTGGGGTCAGGTTCTTTTCTTCTTGTACCACCTGTCAGGCATATGAGACCAGAGTCTTTCTGCTTACTAAAGCTTTGTAATAGTGTAATATTATTTGATGATTTCTGATTTATGCTATTGGATGCCTAGTGTTGCACTAGGGTTTGAGATCCTCCAGACTAAATAGTGACCTCATGTGCATTTATTCAGGCTAGCTACTGATATCACCCTCCACCGAGACTGCCCAACTGTAATGAAGGCTACCTTTTGGATTACAAAATTTCCATTGCAGGTGCTAATCTGTGACCAAGCAAAACATTGAGTTGTCTCTAGAAGTTATAAGGGAAAATTAGCTCTTGAAACACATGTAAAAATAAGTAAATACAAATGAAGATAAATAAATAAATAAAAGAATGCTCAGCTAATGTGATGCTTAAAGAATGAAATCACTGATGGAGAACCCCAAGATGCAGTTTTCACATTCACTTTACAGAACGCTGCCTTAAGGGAAC
Source organism: Anas acuta (assembly GCF_963932015.1). Taxonomy (NCBI): domain Eukaryota; kingdom Metazoa; phylum Chordata; class Aves; order Anseriformes; family Anatidae; genus Anas; species Anas acuta. The sequence goes on from NC_088981.1 coordinate 96,324,750, forward strand.
AGTGAATAACCAAGCTGTCTAATGGAACGAGGAAAAATATCTTCCTTTCACCCTTCTGTGATTAGTGTTTCTCTTCTATAGTACTCTTTTTGAGATAAATTAAATTTTGAGATAAATTAAATTGAAGATTTAATCAAACTCATATATATATGTGTGTGTGAGAGAGGAATAAAGAGAGATGTTGAATCAAGAATGTTTCCGCATAACTTAAATGACATTTAATTGCTAACATTATGGTGCTTTCAAAGAACTAGCTGGTGATGTCCTTCATGCAGGAGTAGAATTTGGAAGAATTCAACATATATTACGCATGAATGTGGGGATGAAGCAATTATGTGCCCTCCTCTTCCCTGTGGGAGTGTTTGGGTCTCAGAGGATTCCTGAGCTGTATCAGATGAAATTATGTCTCTGCAGTCCTTTAATCAAGCTAGAAGCAAATTACCATAACTTGACACCATCTCTTCTTGGTATATCAAAGCAGCCCAGGGATGTTTGAAACTGTTCTAACCAAGCAGCACTTACATCCATTAAAAATCATCATAAGCACCTGATAGTGTCCATCAGCACTCAGATCAAGGGTTTATTACTTTGAAATTCCTGCATGTTTCCTCTACTGATCTGATCAGGGGGTCTCAACAGGAACACGATTGTAGAGCTTGTAAATGTTTTGTTGAAACTTCCAACACAATAATGAAAAAAAAAAAAAAGTCATGATTTCATTAAAAAACAAAAACAAATTAAAAAAAAAAAACAGCAGGTGGAATAAAGTGGTGAGTCCTCTGATGGTAGATTTGGCTGTGTGCAATGCTGTTCAGAAAATGCTGTGCCTGCTGTTTTTATAATAGGATGACCTTTTCCACTGCAAAGACACAGCCATCACAACCATTAGTAAAGCACTAATGAATAGCCTCCTATTCAAACAACACCAGAAAAGCAGGAAACTCATATCCCCTATGTCCCTTTCACTTAATTGAAGTGAGAACTGTAAAACCTCATTGAAAACAGACTTTTTGATAAGTGAAATATCAAGAATGTCATACAGAAAAAATAAAATAAAATAAAATAAAATAAATAAAATAAAATAAAATAAAATAAAATAAAATAAAATAAAATAAAATAAAATAAAATAAAATAAAATAAAATAAAATAAAGAATCCTGCTACAAAATTATTTGTTTTCTGGGTTTTATTTTTTTTTTCTCTGCATATGCACAACATGCCTGAAGACAAGTTGTGTGTGCTACTATTGTGCCTAGGAGCTGTGGTCCAAGTAAAAGACTCACTGAGTTATCTGATGTGTGTCTGTGAAGATATATGCTCCTGACTGACCTTGTGATGACATGTCTGACTAATATCACAAGTTTTTTTGTACCAGACTTTTGCCATGCAAGGGATATGAGCCCTCAATAGGTGTGATCCACAGACAAGTGTTAATCACTTGAGGTGAGGACATAATTTAAGTTCCTCTTTTTTTTTTTTTCCTCGTTCTCAGATAAAAATGTGGGGCAGAAGCCATGTTTTTGCAGGTACTGGAGGTAGACATCACACTCTACCACTCAGCTCATAGAAGCAGGATAACGTATTTAGTTTGTGTAAAGTCTTGTCAGCCAGAAATTGCTTTGGATTTAGCTGTCTATGGAAACGTATTTTCCCAGATATTGTGAAAAGCAGGTTGCAGAAAAATAAGACTGTGTCTATTGTTGGTAAAGAAGAGCCTGTAATAAAAAATATGTGCTATATGAGCTGACTATAGGCCCTGAGGTTTTCTTTAAAAACACTTGCTCTCTTAATGAGATCATTCTCAAACTGAAAAAGTAACCACCGGTGTAAGTTTGTTTATGTCCTATCACTTTACCTAAAGAAAGGAAGAAAGAAAGAAAGAAAGAAAGAAAGAGAGAGAGAGATGAGAATTAAAAGGATATTTTCCAGCAATTAAAAATGGTCTAACAACCTAAGATATGTTCACACTGCAGTCAGTTAGCATTCACTACTTTAGGAAAACTGACACTTCTAGTGACATGTTGCTCATCTCTACCCAAAATGCTGAGCTGCTTCTGGGACTTGAGCAGCAATTAGTTTCTGGATCCCAAAGGACTGCAGCTGATCATTCAGGAGCATTCATTCTTCAAAACTGGAAATATCATATTATCTTTAAACAGCTCCCAGAGCATTGATTATCTAACTTGATTTCCTGGATTAAATATATATATATATATATATATATATATATATATATATATATTTCTTCCTAAAAACATTCAGACATCAAATTGCAAACTGTTTGTTGACCTGTTACATCAGATTTGGAAAAGATCTGTACCCTTGAGATGCAGATAGACATGTGGTTAGACTTAAAGAACCACAAAAACAGGTGAGACCACAGGTTTTCATAGGTATCTGTGGAAATTCCAGTTGTTTGTGGATATTGTTAAGTGTTTATTAGTATCTTCAGCCCAGAGCTTCATATATATTTCTACATTTAAACCTTAATGATTTTTAATGGGAATCAAGAACCTAATTATTTGTGAAAGAATTAAATGCCTGATTTGCTTCTGAAAACAAATCTTAAGCTCTTACAGATTAACATAATATGTTATATATATATATATATGTACTGTTACCATTGTTACCTACAAACAGGCAGTTGTTTTATAATGTGTACATGAAAATTTGAAAAGATTTGTGAGGCTTAGAGGCAGGTATTCAGTTTCTACCACTCAGTTATGTCAATTCCTTCATTTTATTAGCACTGTGCTTCTTGTTCGCTCCTTCAGCTTTTTTATTTTGTTCACACACACGCACACACACAAATAAAGTTTTGAGTTAGCACAACTGATATTAGAAGTCACTATTTTAGACTACTGTTTTTTAATTTGCATATACATTAAGCTGTGATTTTTTTTTTTTAAATTTTGATTAAAAGCACTACAGACTGTTTCCAGGAGGAGTCAACTATGCTAAGCTTCCTTACATAAAGAAGATTTATAAGTAGGTCATAAACCCCTGGAATTGTCAGAAATGCTGACAGACCCCAAACTTTTAGAAGCTCTATAAGTGCCAGTCTAATCATGTTCTCCCAGAGGGAGAAAATCTTTTTCTTGAGACTAAATTGTAGACTGTAAAATTGTTGTTTTGTCACGTAGAGTTCTGAGTATATTGTAAAGAAATGTACAGCAAAGAAGAAATGTGTTGTTACTATAGCAACTAAAATTCAAAAACATATCTGAAAATATTTTTTTTCTAAATTTATCTTATGAAACACTTCCCAGTCTTGTCTATTTGTGTTATACAATATAGCTTTCGTTTATTAGCATGGGTCAGAAAAACTGGAACTACACAGAAATTACTGAAGGCAAACAAATATAAATTAATCAGTGATTTGTCCCCAGTGGACCTTACATATACCAGAGCATGAAAAATCTAAATAGAATTAAACAGCTAAAATTTTCATCTTAGTATCTGTATGCATTTTTGTATGTGTATAATTTTACTTATTTTATATAATTCTCCTCTAAGAAAGGATCCACTAAAGCATCCATTATATCAAAATGATATAATGATCATCATGACCTTTACATAAAATGTTGATTATGTTAATCAGATGGTTTTAACAGAAAACACTTGTATTTTCTGCAAATTATTTATTTATCGGGCATGGAATTTCCCTTTTAAATGTTTGCATTTTATAAGAGAAAAAAAATATATATATATATAGGTTATTACTAAACCTGTATTTTTTGTACATTGAATACTATGGAGTATTTACTGATGGAAAGATGAAGTCTCTAAACTTCTGTTAGCATTTTTTTTTTAATGTAAAATAAAGCCAGATTAGATAATCCTGTTGTAGTAGAGAACTGTAACTAGAAAGTGACAAGAAAGACCTGCAAAAGGTTAGTGAGTCTATTATTCTATTTCTACCTCTGCAATAGCAGTGACAATTTCTCTCCGATACACTGATTACTGCTGTAATACATGGAGGTTTATTTAATAAATACCATGGAAGTTTATTTTATGCTACATTGAAAAAAAAAAAAAGGGAAGCTAGAAAAAATAAATTAAAAATAAAAATTTGGACCTACTGGGATGTTCTTGAAAGAATATTAACAAGCTATAACTAGGAGCACTTTATATTTTTATGTTAGGAACTTTTCAATTTTCACACTTGTTTGCATGTGTTTATGTATATTTATTCCGTTTTCCTTGTACTTTATTATTTTCCAGTTTTACTTTTTAATAGTAAAGTATTTCAAACAATCAAGAAATCCTTGTAGTGGGTTTACATGGCAAGGTTTTGGTAGCAGGGGGCTGCAGGGGTAGATGTGAGAAGAATCCAGAAGCTGCCTCATGTTAACTAAGAGCCAGTTTCATCAGGCTCCAAAGTGATGTTTCTTGTTCATCAGTGAGAGCAGATTTAAGAAAGGAAAAAAAAACCTGCTGCACAATAGCAGAGAGAGTGGGAGAGTGAGGAGTAAGAACCAGCCTTAGAGACACCAAGGTCAGCGCAGAAGGAGGGCAGAAGGTGCTCCAGGCACGTAACACAAACTGTGGCCTGTGGAGAGGCCCTTGGTGGAGCAGGCTGTCCCCCTGCAGCCCATGGGTCCCACATGGAGCAGATCTCCACACTGCAGCCCGTGGAGGAGCCCCCGGTGGAGCAGGTGGATGTGGCCTGGAGGAGGCTGCGGCCCATGGAGAGCCCCCACAGGAGCAGTCCCCAGGCTTGAGCTACAGCCTGTGGAGAGGAGCCCAAACAGGAGCAGGGAGTCTGGGGGGAGCTGCTGACCACCCATGGGGGACCTGTGCTGGAGCAGTTTGCTCCTGATGGATGGACCCCGTGGTATAGAGCTGTGTGGGGGCAGTTCTTCAAGAGCTGCTGCCTGTGGGCAACCCTGCAGGCTCAGTTCGGGAAGGACGGCATCCCATGGGACGGACTCCATGTGGAGCAGGGGCAGAGAATGACCGTGAAGGAGCAGCGGAGACAAAGAGCTGTGGAGACTCACAGCAACCCCCATTACCCTGTTCCCCTCTGCCACTCTTGAAGAGAAGGAGGAAGTGGGTGGATGGGGGAAAGGTGTTTTTGTTTCTTTACTTGTTTCTCACTTCTCTAGCTCGCTAGCAATAGGCAATAAATTTTATTGTCTCCCGACTCTGTGTCTGTTTTGTCTGTCACGCTAATTGTTGGGCCTGTCCTTATCTCAACCCTTGAACCCTTTGCATTGAATTTTCTCCCCCTTTCCCCTTGAGAAGGGGGAGCGAGAGAGCAGTTGTGGTGGAGCTCAGCTGCCCACCTGAGTAAAACCACCACAGTCCTTTGTGATGTTCTTTGTTTGCCCATTTATTGGGCAAATAGGTTAGCTGTGTCATGGATGTCTGTCTCTTTGAAGAGATACTTTTAAAAAATATGAAGATACCATGATCTCAGACTATGTTAACAACAAACGATGGGCTAGCAGAGGCATCTTGGAGTGAAAAAGTGAGAATGTAATCAGTTTTGCAGCAATATAGTTAACAGCTTTAAATTATTTCAGCCAAACAAGCACTATGATACTTAAACTTCATTCCATATTCCAAGTCAGTGAATTGGTTTTAAAAAGCTTTAAAATGATCTGTTTCTTGTAAACATGTTTGTTAATCAGGATTATTTTGCTAGTTACCCCTAGCACCAAATCCACAAGGAGGGCTTCCATTGTTTTATAGGACCTAATAAAGAAAACAGAGGGACCATCCCCACTCTCCCACTCATGGCCATAAAGACTTCTAGTCCTTGACTTCCTTAATGTTTCCCTTTTCCATCCCTGTGCATAATGTATAACTGAGTACACTTTATGACTTAGATTACACTATTACGGCAAGTAACATGGTCTTTATCGTGTTTTCTTATCTCATTAAAGTAAACTTTAAATTATCTCATTAAAGTAACTATAGTTATTTTTAAAATGTTTAATATTTAGTGAAATTTCTCCTGAGTAAAAACAGCAATAACAACAGTCTGCTTTCCTCCTACAGGAAGTTCCAGGATCGAGTAGTCGGTACGTGTAGCTCTGTTCCTAAAATTGTATAAAAGAACTTCAATGCCAATCTTGCAGCAACCCCCTGCTAATATTAGAGAACTATTTCCATTATTTACAGTCAATAAGGTTTTCACATACTCATTCTGGAATATTCAAGACAACAAAGACTAACTACCGAGGAGCATGGGAAGAACTAAATTGATGTGTCTCTTGGCCCCAGACAATTAAAAAAATATATATTTTCTCAGTTTGCCTATCATCACCCTTAATCCTGTTTGTTCATTTCTTCCAGAATTTAATTCTTCTTGCATTCCCTTTTATTTATATTATCTATTTTACTTACTTACTTTCCTCTCTTTAGCTACATTACTACTACCTAACCAACCTTGACAATAAAATATGATTAGTATGCTACATAGCACATAGGTGCCCAGAATATCAAGGAATAATTGCAGATACATAGCAAACCAAACACATTCCTATTGATATGTTGTGGTTTACACTTGCAGGTATTAAAGATAATCCCGATTAATAGTTGTGTGTTGCAATCCCTATAAACAGCTGTGGGCAAGGCTTAGAAAGATGAAAAGTAGGATAATAAAACTATACAAAAACTAAGGAATAACTTAACACTAATAAAGCTGGTATTTTTTTGCAATTAAAAACAAAAGTTCTAAAGATTCAAAGCATGTAGTCACTTAAAATAATAACTTTCTGAGGTAAGTAAACACATGTAATATTAAAATTTATTTTTCTAGAGTATTTTTTAATGTGTATGCCATCTATATGGAGCTTCTTATACAGCAACCATTTATGCAACAAATCAAACGATGAATTTATAGATATCAGAAACAATATGGCACAGCACTTGTATTGTAAATGCTAACAATACTTTCTGAAAGTTAGGTGTAGCAAGCTTGCCATCTACTGATCAACATAAAAGATCTTTGTTTGCAAGGAACTTTTGTATACCATAATATTTAGTTTGAAACCCTCTTTATATGATGAATCAGTCCACTGCATATTTAAATAAATTTATTTCCAGTGCTACTGCAGGTCAACATAAAACATCAAAGGTTTTGTGCTAGTGGATCAGAACAAAGAAGAGTTCCTGAAGTACTTTGTATACCAAATGAAAAATATTTCACCAGAAGATATTTTATTCTGCATTTGGGGAATCCATTTGGCTTCTTCTCTTGTAATAGCATATTCTTAATTCACAGATGTCCTGATGAAATTAAAACATTATTTTATGAAGAATACATCAAAAGCAAAAAGGCACTCTTACTTTTTCCGTTTCTATCCATTTCACAAAGAGAGAGCTTCACTTGTTCCCTGCCATCTGCCAGTTTTGCCTTCAGAAAAACCTTGTCAGTGTGTAATGGGAAATCATGGGAATCAGCTTGTACATCAAGCAGATTAGAGATCTATCATTGGGTAGGGGTAAGGGAAAATCTACAAGATTTTAGACTATTTTGCATATTATTTTTTTTTAGGGTTACATTTTTATGTATTTCACAATGTGACTGGAAAGTATCGTGCATTTCTGGGACTGAACAATTCTGAAAAAGTTTTGGGATCACTGGGAGCAAATTTGTCATACCCATCCTGCAAATCAGCAGCAATATGTCAAAGTATGGAAGCTAATCCAGAATACTGTACACTTCAGCTCTTTACAAACACTCTGGCTCATCTGTCTCAGCCACACATCAGCACGTGCCAGAAAAGCATAGCACATGGTGGCATACCTCTTCATCTTCTTTACTGTCCCCAGGAGCCACTTGGCCTCATGATGCTGCTGTTGTCCCTGGTAAAGTGTGGTTCTTAGAAAGCTATCTCCGAAGAATCCACGAAGGATCCACAGGATGGGTGCATTGCAAATAAAGTTGATAATGAGTGATTAACACAGGGGTCTATATTGGGTCCAGTTCTGTTGTGCAACTCAGAAGTGCAACTCAGAAGTGCAAAGTCTTGCAGCTGGGGAGGAACAACCCCAGGCACCAGTGTTGCCTGTGGCCTCCCAGATGGAAAACAGCTTTGCAGACAAAGGGGTCCTGGTTGACACCAAGTTGAACATGAGCAGCAATGTGCCCTTTCCACAGAGAAAGCTGACTGCATCCTGGGCTGTATTAGACAAAATATTGCCAGTAGATTGAGGGAGGTGATCCTTCCTGGCTACTCAGCACTAGTGAAGCCATACCTACAGCACAGTGTCAAGTTCTATGATGAGAATCAAAAATAAGCAAAGTTTTCCAAAATTTTTAGGATGACAAAAGGTGGGGCTCTTTCAGTGTCAAATTAAACTTAAAATAAACATAATTTGATATTTTTACATACTTAAGTATAGTTATAATGTATAAGTATGGAAGTATCAGAGAAATTGAGAAAATATTACAGACAAATGATCTTTAAAAAGAATCTTATTAAAAGGGTCAACTTCATTTTTGTATGAACATTTTAAAGCTTTAAAATGGGACAGTTAAGATGGACAATAGCACAATCATAACTAAGTAGCAGATTCTAACTATTTCTGAAAAGTGTAAACAGTAGATTAGTTAAATATGGGATTTGGTACTTTAGTAATATTTCTATAAAATAAGCTTTTACATTTACTAGCATTGTAATTCCAAAGATGCCATTTCAAAAAACTTATAAAAGTGTATTGAAGTATATTTAGTTACATTACTTGTGTGGACATAGTTTTTTAAAACTGCTGGTGATACAGCACTGCATACAGATCTGAAAAATATGAGCAAATTATTGCATTTTCTCAAAGTTTAGGTCCAAATTGGACATGAAACATTTTTTCTGTATTGGCTGCTGGATATCTTTCAAGTGGCATTATATTGTGAATATTCATGTAACATGCATTAAAACATTGAAGGTTATCTTCAGATAGACTCATTATGCTTGTTTTTTATGTTTTCTAATGCAAATTCTATTTCTATAACTTTCACAATTAAGAGACCAGCTATATAGCTCAGCAGAAGTGGCTAGATTGAAAAAGTCAATGTTCTTACTGTTTTAAACGTGATTTTTGAAGCAATTAGCATTTTGTATGTTTTTATTTTTCCACATATAATTTAACAAATTCAAGCTGCTGCTATTATTACTGTAACATACTACTTCCTGCTCTTCAGGAAGAAAGATTTATATGTGTCTCTCTTTATGCCTGTATAGTCTTATTTCCAAAGACAAGTCTAGAATTTACATCAGAACTACTCTTCTTTCTTGAATATAATGTGTCCATTTATTCTGTATAGCAGCCTAAATCCAGCACTGTGTTGTCCTGGCTTTGCCTATCTGTAATTCACACAAGATCTACATTGAGGAAAAACACAAAGTAAACAAGCAGTAAGTCAAAAGCATTTTATGCTTTTAAAGAACAGCAAAAACAAAACATTTCATGAATCACTGCAAAGGTAGTTTAAACCTATGGGTCTTATGGAAGACAAATTTTTAGTACTGACTTAAGACCAGTGTCTAAATAAAGCAAAGGTGAGTGACAGATGCTGACCCATTTCCAAGGTGTTCTGCTGCTATATTGATATAGCAATTGAAAATAACTCACATCATTCTTAGAGCATGAAGTATAGAGTGTGATACAAAATATATACTATATTAGTTTTTCTGTTTATTTCTATATTTATCAAAGCTTACCATAACAAAAGTACTTATACAAAAAATAGTAAATTTTCAACTGTGGGTCCCTTTACTGAAATAATTAACTAATGCATTACAATATACAACTTACTGGTGTATGCCTAACTATACTGAGACTAAAAAAAATGTTTCCTAGGCATGAGATAGCCGATCAATGTGATGCAAAAGTTGAGTGATGATGGAACTGCTTTCTTTTCTGTGAATCTAAATTTATAATTTAAAAAAAAATCTCGTGTGCAAATTCAGTGCAAAAAAAAAATATATATATATATATATGTATAAATATTTAACTTCAAAATTGAATTTAACTTCAAAATTAAATTCAAAAATTTTTCCTAGTTATGGGTAGCTGTAAAATTCCGAGGTTTTGATGACACTAATGTGGCATTTATCATGCATAGGAAAAATGCTAAGGTAAATATGAACACTCGTCAAATTCTCTGTGTGTTTAGCTCAAATATGCATTTCTATCAAATCAGAAATTCATACTCTCTATTGCAAAGCATGGAAGATCTGTTTCCAAAGCTGCTTTTAATTTTATCCTATAAGGTTGCAGATTAATACTGGAGCAGAGTGACTTATGATGTCTGCCTGAACCATTGGGAGTTGAAATTGATTACCCAGTCTTTAAGTGAGGCCAGCACTCTCAGTCTGTGTCCCTTCACACATCACTTAATGTACTTAATGTCTTGTTGTTTAACTGTGTGCAGCATCAGTAAAAACTCAGGTTGTAAGAACAATTTCTCATTAGGTGGTGATATGCTTTCACCCTTACTATGAAGCCTCCAGTTGTTATGTACTAATAGCAAGATGTTCTTTGTTTATAAACTTGGTATAAACTTTGTGCAGTTTGCTTCAGATGTACAAGAACATGGCTTTTTGTGCCTTCTGCATATGAAATACTATGTTTTAAAATACACAATACAGTATAAAATTTTTCCAACTCACTGAAGCTGAGGAGCTTTATGACTAATGTTAGGTAAATGACTTTTTTCTTTTATATGTATCCGTATTTGTATGCTCGTGTCCCCATGCAGATATATTTATGCTGTATTTATTATAAGAGGTGAAAACTCAGCTGGTATACTCTGGAGAGACATTTTACTTTCTGATGAATGGAAGTGGTGGGAAAGTACTGTAGATGACAGTGAGTAGTTGTGTTCGTCAGAATTCTGTTGAGTCTGAATTTGTAGTAGATAGAGAAATATCAAAGGACTGACATCACAGCATATCATTTACACTCCAGGTATGTTGAGCAACTAAGTCCCAGAGTCATTAAATATTGGCCTTGCTTCATCCCCTACTATCCTACTGTAGAAGCCTACTTCTACAGTCCTGCACCTGAGCACTTGTTTCAAAACATGTGTTTCATACAATATATGCATGCTCTTGTACAATGAAAAGGGAAAAGAGGCACAGGAGTTGGAAAATTCTACCCCTCCTCCCCTTAACCTATGGAAAAAAAAAAAATCCAGTTCTATCCTTCCCTGTGAAATTAATCCATGTTTGTTGCTGTTGTTGTTTTTCAACTTTTCTGTAAATTACCCAAACCTCACTGTCAGAAAATCTCTGCATGGCTCTGTGTGCGCATGTGTGTATGTGCTTAGAAGAATATTTGCATGCATCATTTATTAAGCCCATATTTTGAGGGTGGACTGCTTGCTAACATAGGGTAAATTTCTGATAGGTACAAACAACATTAAATTGAAGTTATTTGGCATTTTCATCTTTCCTACAGAAGGTTTTTCATCACCTGCCTGAAGTAATCTTCCAGTTTCTCTGTAAATCTTCCCCAAAACTTTTCAGTTGCATAACTGATATGTAGAAATCCAAGTGTGACCATATTTGCAGTCATATCATTTCTGACCTAGTTTTCTAGCACAATCTTCTTGTTTCAGTAATTATTTCAAGTTAGACATGATGCAGCTGTAGGATCTCATGGAAAAAGACCCACTAGAGGGAAATACATAGTCAGCAGAGAAAAAACAAAACAAAACCAAACAAAGCAAAAAAGTTGTATTGGAGTCCAACTTTGCTGAGATGTTCTATGACTTCTTTCATTAACTTCAGCACTGTAAGTTGAAGTATCTTTGTTTGATAAGAAAGACAATTTATGAGGACATTTTTTTTTTCAGTATCTCATCTGGTACCTGCTCCATTTTTTATTTTATTTATTTATTTATTTTCGTATTTGGAACCTAAAAGGGAATGCAAACTGATAGTTAAACATAAATACAAATTTCTATGGGCTCACAGAAGAATCTGAGTTAAAGTAATATTAGTCAGCACAATAAATTTATTAATAGAATTCTAAATCTATTTCCAACCCTCAAAACAAACAGCATGAACCATTAGGGAGGAAACATGTAAGCATTAGTTGTTACCTTCATTGTTATGGCAAGGAATATAAATTTAATCTGAAATATTTATAGTAAAATTAAGTACGGTTTGATCTCTTCTTTTTTAATGCCTTCCTTCTCCAGCTGGACTTCCTGGATTGTACATAAACATAGTGGTCATATGAACACAATGAATTTGGTCTGCTGACCAAATCAAGCTTAACTTCTGTATAAAAGGAAGGACATTTCATAAACGTCAATTGACATAGATACAATCTGCAAATGTAATTTGGAAAAGCCATTAGAGATCTGGTTAAGTGATCGATGATGAGAAAGAGAATGTGTACTGCATTTACATGGCAAGGTTTTGTAGCAGGGGAGCTGCAGGGGTGGTCTCTGTGAGAAGAATCCAGAAGCTGCCCCATGTTACATAACCGCTAGTTTCAGCCACCTCTGAAGGGACCCAAGGCTGCCCAGAGCAAAGGCAGTAAGTGATGTTGCTTGCACCACTGTGAGAGCAGATTTAAGAAAGGAAAAAAAAAAAAAAAAAAAAAAAACTGCTGCACAAAAGCAGCTGGGACAGTGAGGAGTGAGAACCAGCCCTGCAGCCCCCAAAGTCAGTGTAGCAGGAGGGCAGGAAGTGCTCCAGGCACAGAGCAGCAGTTCCCCTGTGGCCTGTGGAGAGGCCCTTGGTGGAGCAGGCTGTCCCCCTGCAGCCCATGGGTCCCACATGGAGCAGATCTCCACACTGCAGCACCTCATAGAGAGGAGCAGGTGGATGTGGCCTGGAGGAGGCTGTGGCCCATGGAGAGCCCCCGCAGGAGCAGGCCGCGGGCTAGAGCTGATGTCCGTGGAGAGGAGCCCAAACAGGAGCAAGGGGTCTGGGGGGAGCTGCCGCCCATGGGGGACCCATGCTGGAGAAGTTTGCTCCTGACAGATGGACCACTTGGTACGGAGCCATGTGGGAGCAGTTCTTGAAGTGCTGCTGCCTGTGGGCAGCCCCCGCAGACTCAGTTCGGGAAGGATGGCATCCCGCGGGAGGGACCCCATGTCGAGCAGGGGCAGGGAGTGACCATGAAGGGGTGTGAGAGAACAGTTGTGGTGGAGCTCAGCTACCCAAATAAGTAAAAGCACCACAGAGTCTACGTTCCCAGAGACTTACCAGAGACAGGAGGCCCCAATTCTTAGTTACAAGGCCTGTCAGAGTGCTGTGCAGAGACGCCTGTGTGTCAAATTCTCATGAATTTAACATGGAAGCTCAAGCAACATGCTAAAATGATTTGCCCAATATTATAAAAATAAAGGCATATAAAAATGCCTAAGTTGATTGTACATTATAATATTCATTTTATTCATTTAGTTTTATTTTTTTTTGTGTGTGTGTGTGTGTTTTGTTTGTTTGTTTGTTTTTCAAAAGTAAGGGAAATTGAACTATACATAGTATATAGAGATGAATGGAGTTTTAGTTAGGAACAGTTCCAGAACCAATTTAAGTATTATTTTTTTATACAGTGATTACGTGTCAACTTTGAGTTTACTGATGTATAGGATTCACTGTTTTACTGCTTTCTTACTTTGAAAATAACATATCTGAGACATTTGTTTTTGTAGCTTCAGCTTCAAATCTTGTGCTGACTTTCATCTTGTACTAGGAAAAGCATGTTAAGATCGAGGATGCTAACTGAAACAGCAGAGGTTGAGAATTTCTTCAAAGTGAATGAAGGGTTTGTTTTTATAGTTTTAGGTTTTATTTATTTATTGTTTCCTGAGTGAAAATTTATGTGTGTGTATATGTGTCTCTATTTAAAATTAACCTGTTAGCTGACGGTCTTCAACCCTTCTCTGCTGGTCTTGCAAACTGGAAATCAAAGAGATTTAAGTGAACTCTGGGAGCAATTTTTGAATGTAATTATTGTATGGGTAAGGATCAAGTTGCTGTTGTGGAAAATGCTATGTAAATAAGATGAAATGTCAATATGTATATATATATGTGGGTGATGAAAATATTGACATAGTCCTTTGAGCATGGTCAGAACTGGGTATTTCCAGACAGGTGGAAGGCTCACAAAATTAATAGAGATTGACGTATCAACTGAGCATCTGTTTTCGTTACATTCTCTCCAACAAATTTGTAGCTCTTCTAAAGTAGAGACATTTTTAGACCTTTTTTATTAAATATGTACACACATATATACGGACTACTTAAAAGCAAAAGCTCTTTTTCCTAAGCAAATAACATGACAAAATCATGATGTCCAATATTCTCGATATATATTCTTTGGCTCAGAAACAGTTTGGGGGCAATTATCTTAGATACAAGTGATTATTAGGCAATTCTACACAAAAGAAGTTTTAACTCACTAGAAGCAGCGTGGACAATAAGCTGCTCAAAAAGTGGTGATTAAGCTTTGTTTCATAATTTTTCAAATTATTTTATCAAGGGCAGAAAATAGTTTTACTTGCTTATTAAAATAGCAGCTTTTCTTCAGCAAAGGGAGAGAAAAGTTATTTGAAAGTTTTGTTTCTTATAAGTTTTATTTCTTCACTTCTTTTTTTTTTTTTTTTAATATGTTCTTTACAGTGTATCTAGTTTTGTCATGATAGGCAGTTCTAAAACCTGCTTACCAGCATTTTCATTGTGAAGCTTTGAAGAATATTGTTTCTTGGAAGCGCCACAGTTCAGTTCTGTGTTTAGATGTTCATAACATGACAAATCTGGGTCAGAAGAGAAATGATGACAATTAAAATATTGTGTCTCTAATCCTGACAGTTTACATCCATTTCAAAGATTCTAAGTTCCAATATTTCTGTTTGAATAAAAGATAACAAAAATGGTTTGCTAATGTCACACAATATATGCACAATCTTATGTTAGACTGAGTTACCTGCTTGTAAATTTTCTCACTTTTTATTTATTAATTTAATTTTATTTAGAATTCCCTTTATGGGATTATTTAGCTAAATGAGAATTTGATTCTTCAATCCATTTCAACAAAATCATGCAGTAATATATTCAGCAATGTATATTGTAAAACACGATACATTACTACAGTACAATTTTTTTTTACAGTACATATTTATCAAGCTATATGAAAATGCATGTTAGTTAGAGAGATTCCTTTCTTGAACATAGATATTTCTTGGATTTCTTTTAAGAAGGTGCTATTTTGAATTTTCTGTATTAACATATTGTTTATATGTAGTTTTTCAGGCAAGTGTTACAGGATCCCATTGTTTCCTCGAACAGTGTGGGTCTCCCCAGGCATCCATAATTCATTCACATTCAACTCATTTAAAGCAGGGATAATTTAATGGTACTCATATGAGCTCAAGCTTAGTGCATCCAAGGAGGGATCATGCTTGAGACTTTACATGTGTTCTTATATCTGTACAAACTTTGTTTTGTTAGCTATAGTCCACTCAGTTCTTGAAACACATATGTTATATTCCTTCAGATTGGTTATTCTTTGTTGCAGGGCAGGATGTCTTGTTATCTCCTGGATATTGCTCTTATCTGGTGCCACCCTTGATCAGTGCCTCAACATCCAGACCTCAACACAATGCTGCTCAATGTTGTTCAATCACCACGAATACTATATTCATGTTATATATGTCATATGTATGCCTAAAGTAGCCTAAGGCTTCATCAGATTTACTCTACTAATGTTAAGCTTCTAATGTCAAACAATAGCTACCTGTTGTACATACCAGTGGCTTGTTTCCCTTTCATAAGTGAGGGTTGATATATCAATCTGGGAAATTAAAAACGTTTTTCTGAAAGTCGCTTTATTTTGATGGTGGCTCTCAGGTTTCCCTGTAGTATAAGTACAGAGTACTAGTATCAGTAGGTCAGTCTCTCAAAGATGGATTTGGGATGATAGACATTGAATTGCAAAGCTTCATCAATGTAGAAAACAAATTATTATTATTATTTTTTTTGCCACTATTTATAAAATGCTGATAAAAATAGACTTATTAGCAAACAAAGGTCAGTCTTCTTGAAGAAATGTATCATCTTAGGTAATGAGTGTTTTCATGTAGGTGAGTATTTCTGACATTACATGAAAAGAATGTCTTTACTCAGAAAGTTAAAAAGAACCTTTTCACTGGAAAGGATTTTGACAAAATTTATGACAGGATCCATCATTCTATGAAAGAAGAAAAGTGTTTAGTGAGTGCCAGAAGAAAGCCACCTAGCACCTCTTCCAATAAGAAATGAATGAGTTTAGGGAGTACAAGAATTTGTTCATTCACTCCATACCTGGAGGTTACTAAGAGCTACTGTTTTGAGCTACCGGGTCTGGTTAAGCTGCTTTAGCTTGCTGATGAACAGACCACAAAGTGATTTGCAAACCATGAAAGAAACACTGAAAATGTGATGTTAAACTGTTCCAGTTAAACTCTTAAACTGTTAAACTGTTAAACTGTTCCAGTTCTGTAGTCTTAACTAGTGACTAACATTATCATGAAGCGTGTACTTGAAACATTGAGACTAAATGCTGGAAAAGTAACAAAAATAAAACCTTTCACAAAGCATTGCTGATGAGCAAACAAGGATGGGAGACTCAACATGCAATTATAAGATGACGCTTTAACTTTTTGAAGAACATGAGCATACTCTGAGTGTATCATGAGTCATGAAGCTTAAAGAATTGTCTATGATGTATGAATTTTACTTTTCTTTGAAAAAAAAAATGTACTCAAGAAAGACTTTTTCTGAGGTTAGATAAGAAAATTCTGACACAGGTACATAATTAAGACACTTTCAGAGCATTTATTCTAGTGTACAAATGCACAATTAAAATTCCTGGAACTGAGTAAATTCTTTCATGCATGGTCTACAAGAAACATCTTTACTACACATTTTATCAGAAAAAAAAAAAAAAATCATTTTAAATTATCCTTAATATGCAATAATTTGATAATACAATACTTTCTGAGTTAATCTTCAACATATCACAAAATTACTGAAATTGGGAGGGACCTCTGGAGGTCATCTGTTGCAACACTGTTCCAACATTGTTCCAACAAGCAGGGACATCTAGGGCAGGTTGCCCAGGAGGATCTCTTGGTGGTTTATGAAGATCTCCAAGGAAGAATATTCCACAGCCTCTCTGGGCAACCAGAGAGTGTCAGTCACCTGCCAGTGTTCAGTCACCTGTGCAGTAAGGAAATGTTTCCTGAGGTTTAGATGGAACCTCCTGTGTTACAGTTTATGCCTATTGCCTCTTGTCCTGACACTGGGCACTACTGTGAAGAGCATGGCTCCATCTTCTTTGCACCCTCCCTTCAGATATTTATGAACATTGGTAAGATTTTCCCTGAGCCTCTTCCCTAGGCTGAACAGTCAGAACTCTCTCAGCCTCTCCTCATAGGAGAGGTGCTCCAGTTTCTGTAAACACGTATCTCTGTAGATATCCAATCATACTTTTCATTTTTCTATGAGCTGCTGTCAAAATATCTCAGCTTACTTTGCAAACATCAAGGCAGTTTTGTAAGGCATATGTTATTCCAAGTTTCCCTGTGAATGGACTGAGACAGAATAAGGACCATATTTGAAACGACTGATTTTTATATGTGTGTTAAAAACATCATACGATGGGTGAGCAATTGGCTAACGGGCAGGGCCCAAAGGGTTATGGTAAATGGGGCTGCGTCAGGCTGGCGGGCGGTCACCAGTGGGGTCCCTCAAGGCTCCATTTTAGGGCCGGTACTTTTCAATATTTTTATAAACGATCTGGATGTAGGAATAGAAGGTATTTTGAGCAAGTTTGCTGATGACACCAAACTTGGAGGAGTTGTGGACTCGGATGAGGGTGGAAAGGCCTTGCAGAGGGATCTGGATAGGTTGGAGAGCTGGGCGATCGCCAACCGCATGAAGTTCAATAAGAGCAAGTGCCGGGTCCTGCACCTGGGACGGGGAAACCCTGGCTGCACGTACAGACTGGGCGATGAGACGCTGGAGAGCGGCCTAGAAGAGAGGGATCTGGGGGTCGTGGTAGACAGCAAGTTGAATATGAGCCAGCAGTGTGCCCTGGCAGCCAGGAGGGCCAACCGTATCCTGGGGTGCATCAAGCACGGCATCGCTAGTAGGTCGAGGGAGGTGATTGTCCTGCTCTACTCTGTGCTGGTGAGGCCTCACCTCGAGTACTGTGTGCAGTTCTGGGCACCACAGTGTAAAAAGGACATGAAACTGTTGGAGAGTGTCCAGAGGAGGGCTACGAAGATGGTGAAAGGCCTGGAGGGGAAGACCTACGAGGAACGGCTGAGGGCACTGGGCCTGTTCAGCCTGGAGAAGAGGAGGCTGAGGGGAGACCTCATCGCAGTCTACAACTTTCTCGTAAGGGGGTGTCGAGAGGCAGGAGACCTTTTCTCCATTAACACCAGCGACAGGACCCGTGGGAACGGGGTTAAACTGAGGCAGGGGAAATTTAGGCTTGACATAAGGAGGGGGTTCTTCACAGAGAGGGTGGTTGCACACTGGAACAGGCTCCCCAGGGAAGTGGTCACTGCACCGAGCCTGTCTGAATTTAAGAAGAGATTGGACTGTGCACTTAGTCACATGGTCTGAACTTTTGGGTAGACCTGTGCCGTGTCAAGAGTTGGACTGGATGATCCTTAAGGGTCCCTTCCAACTCAGGATATTCTATGATTCTATGATTCTATGATTTTCCTGTGTATGCAAGTTAAATAAGTCAGTTGTGGATTATTTGAATTTTAATTGATCAATTAGCAGCTAGATGTAGAGGCACTAAAAATAAAAACCCTCCAGTGATACTAATCAAAACTCAGGTATACTCTGAATGTTAAGCCACTGTTGATCAAGTACGACTCAAAGCGTGGGAACTTAGATCAGAAATGAAATTAGTCCAATAATATATTTGCCAATGGCTAGTACAAGATAGTTTAGTCATAGTATTAAGAATTCATTAAGAATTATGAATTGTGAAGCAGACAGATATGAGACACCTCTTTCCTTGTCCTTGTCATTTCCCTAATTTACTGTGATTAGAAAATGTCATGAACTGAAGTAGGAGGTTTAGTCATATTCAAAACCAAACAAAAACAAAAACACTAATGAAGCAAACAAGAAAAACAAGTAAACAAACAAACAAAAAAAAAAAAACACTTTCTTTTATCATTATCAATATTTATGTAAATCTTACTATATTCTTAACCTCAAAGATTTTCTGTGACATTGAGTTCTGCAGTCAAACCACACACTGCATAAAAAAAAAAGTCCCTTTTCTTGATTTAGAATTTACCAACGTGTAATCTCAGCATGTCATGATAACTTTCGCTATGAAACAAAGGAAGGATATACAGTACTGAACTGTAGCTGCAAACCACCTGTTCTTCACGTCCAACATTTATTTATTTATTTATTTATTTTTCTTCCTGTGAATATCTGCCTCATCTTATTTCATATTCCTCTGAAATACTGAGGTGCTTGTCATTTATTTATGTTAAGAATGCAGCTTTTATAAGAATGCTGTCCTCACGGATTTGTGTCGTTTTTTTTCATTCTTCACCTTAATAATGATTTAATTTGTAGTCCTGACGCAAAAGAACCATAGCCAGGAAACAGAAAAGTAAAGATAAAAATGGAAGAATTATACTGACTGCGTCAGGAAATGTGGTTGTTTGAACCTTTTATCTTAATAAACAGAGTAAGGCTGATAAGCAGAACATACTAAAGATTAATATTTTGTCTTTCTGTACATGCTAGTGGGAAAAAAAAAAAAAAATAAATAAAGAGGCAATGAAAGTTGCACCTGAAATTGAAACAGCACACCTACCAAACTAGAGCTTACAAGTATTTACTAGCATGGCTCTAAATTGTTATCAGCTGGAAATATTGCAACCCAATTCCGACTCCACTCAAAAATTGTATTCATTTCTCTTTGAACAGGAAAAAAAAATAACAGTTCGGCAAAGTTGCTTCCACATCAACACACACAAGGTAATCATAGGCATTCTCTGAGGCAAAATTATATTCAACTAAAGAATTGATTGCAACCACCATACATAAGACTGTATTAAATTAACTGACTGAATGACTGACTGTATTCTTTTAATTTATGTGCTGTCAACTCTGGTAAGATTACATCTAACATTACTTTAAAATAAAAATAAAAAATATAATTTTGGTATTTGAGGTCAGATTGTATTAAAATATTTTTGTTGCTGTTTGATGATTACATAATCATTAATATAATTAATGTAATGCATATGACTTTAAAAATAAAACATAAAATATAGATAACTTTCAGCACTATATATTAAGTCAAGGAGTTTTTTGGAGTAAAATACATGTATTTTCACTGATCAATGTGCCCATTAAGGCCATGCTTATAGTATTGCTTTGTATCAGTTAATCCCCATTTCTTTCAGTTAATATTTTTGGCAAAACTAGTTCTGTTTCATCTCTCTAGCAAGTGAGAAAAACAATATTGAACAATAGTGTAGAGTTCAGTTAATAAAGAGAAACTGTGATTCCTTTTCTGTCTTATAAAATGCAGAACTAGAATATGTCTGGAAAAAACTCAGAAAGCCTTAATATACACAGAGTTGTGATCAAAACCTTCACTCTGTTCCATGATGAATGTGTTATGTTCCATGATGAATGTGAGGAGAAAATGAGGAAAAGAAAGTAGAGGAGAGGAAATGAAGAAAAATATAAAATAGACAATAATAAGTCTGTTGGATATAATTGGTCAGAGAAATAGAATAATAATAATAATTAAAAAAAAAAAAAAGCTTTCAACTGATAACATGAGACACAGTTTCATATGTGGAAAGGCAAAGAACCACTGCCCTAATTAAGTAAAGATATATAAAGTGGACAAAGTTGAAGAAGGAGGAGGTGTTTGGGTTTTGCCTAAGTGCAAAAACAGCAACTGAGGGAGAAAGGATAGCTGAGTTTTAACATGGGCTGAAAAGGTCACCTTGTCCTATAATATTAGATTCTGCTAAAAGCATTTGGAGTGCTCCTTCAATATACACGGAAAGCACTCTTATTGGAACGTTATTCTAGAATTTATTAGTCAACCCATGTTTATTAATGGCTATAATTTCCTCCTATGACAATACTGTTCATTTTCTTATGTAGTTTTCCACCCTCTTCCACAGAGATAATTACAAAAAGTAATCTTATCACTTCTTCCTTTCATTTGTGAAGAAAGTAACACAAACGCTTCTCTAGTTGCCTCTTGTAAGAAAAACTCTATCCCCAAAGCTACATCTTTGTAAATGTTACAGGTTAAACTCAGCTCTCTTGATGATTTTTGCCCAGCCTGTACACAATTCTTGCCAGGACCTATTGACACCATGGACAGGGCTACTGCACTTTCTCTTCTTAGAAAAGGAACCTCAAAGTGGTTGGTTCATTTCATGATAATGTTTTAATACATAATATTTGTGCATGGAAGTCAGATACTTTTAAATCATTGCAGGTATCTGTTCCCAGATGTGTCATCTTACATTCAGTAGTTGTCAGGCAACATGAAATTTTGCATAGATACATTTCTCTACAGAAATCAAGTGGCAGTTCATTAAATTTGGCTAAGAAGAAAACTGCTTATATGTATCTTCTTTGAAATGTGGCAACTTTCGTTATTAAGAAAATGAGAAAAATGACCTTTAAATAACTGAAAGACACCCCTCCTCTTTTTTTTTTTTTATTATTATTTTTTATTTTATTTTCTCCTCCTGGAGAAGATAGAATAACTTGCACCAAACACTTGAAATCTCTACTATGTAAAACACCCAGGTTTTGACAACGGCCCACATGCCTTTGGCCATGCCTGTGAAATTTCTTCATACCTACAGAGTTTTACAGCCAACCAACACTAGCAGAGACAGTAGCAAGGGTTCCCTTTAACAATCCTTTAAGCACTGCTGTAACTAGATGAAAAGTATGTTAATTTTTGCTGACTAAGTTGATATCATAATATCTATGATATTAACATATGCCAGTACACATCCAAATAAAGTTTATAACAATTATTAGTATAATAACTATAAAATAAATAAAAAGAGACTACCGTCCAGGATGGAAATTTGATGCAACTGAAAGCTGCAACTGAAAATATTACTGAAAGAAAGTAAAAGGGCATATAAAGGTAAGCATGAATTGTTTTTTTTAATTCATTTTTCTATATATTCCAGTACTCATTCAGGAAAAAATGCATCTATGGATTTCACATGCTTACTGAAATGAGAGTTTATGCATTGTTCAGTGAGTACTTTACATGCATTACAGTTCCATTTTAGCTTTTAATAGTTTTTATAAGTAGTAATGTATGGACTTTTACTGTAGGAAGAGTAATTATTTTAGCTCCTTGTGAACTTCCTTCTTCTGATGCCTGGCACCACATAGGATAGGATTTACATTTAATGTATTTGTGATATATTTTGCATAGGTAGCACCAGAGTTTTTGCATCTTTAAAGAAGTGATGCTTTTATTTATGGTTTGCTATCACCAATTAAGTGAACTCATTATTTTATTATTCACAAAGCCCTGTGATAATCAAAGGCTACTCACAGCAGAATTATCAATTCTAATTGCAATTAGAGGGGAATAAAAAAGTATGGATCATCTTTATGGTACATTTTTAAAGAAAAAAAAATGATGACTGTGCAAAATATCTCCTTTAGTTTGAGATCTAATGATGTTCAAAATTAAAACCAGGAAATTTCATATTCACATAAGTACAAACATAACTTAAACTTAGCTTAAACTAAAACTAAACTAAACATAACAAACTTAAACTAAACTTAACTTAAACTTAAACTTCATAAGTATGCTTATGTTAAGAAACAGAACTAATTTTGAATATCTAAAAGTACTAATGTTTACTTGTTTAGAGAAGTCAAAGTCAGAAGCTATATTTCTTTGCTACAAAATCCTTTTCATGATATTCAAATAGCATTCAAAATATTATTTTTTCTGATTTTTTGTCTGTGTCTTTTTACTACTATTAAGACCCTCATCCTGCAAGGAAGATATTTACTTCCATATTTCAAAAAGGCGTGAATGGATATACTTTGTTGCTAAGTATGAATATATTAATTTTTAAGTAAAAGTACATATGAGTGGATCAGGCCTAAATAGCATTAGTATTTGAACTATAGATTGCTGGGTTATGATCTTTTTTTTTAACTAATGTTCTATGGTTGTAAATGTTCACTCCATACACCAAATATCTCAAAATATTAATGTCTTGGGGATTCAGATTGTTGTGATATTAATCACATAGAAAAAAAAATGTTGATAGCTTGCTTATTTTCTATTTTGGAACTTTAGCTTGTATTGTTTCCATGGGAAACCAAAAAAAAAATAATAAAAATATACACAAACAAAAGCAACAAAAATCTGGAAAATAAATTATAGCATCATGTATTACTACAGTAAATTTAATATTTTTTCCTATATCTAGATTGTGATTTTAATTTACTTCTAATTAGTTAATAAAACTAGGTACGTGTCTTGTATAAAAGCAACAGCAATAAAGTTCGCCATAGGCATTACCTGAGATGTTATAAGTAACATATAAGTATGCTACCAATATGTGACACACTACCTATGTGACTCTATATCATGCAGAAAGGCAGAATAATTTGAATTTAGGTCTTTATTATTGCTCATCTGAACCCAATCCTCTGTCAGTTACCCATTTGTCCAAATGACCATCTTCCTGTTTAAAATGATTTTGCTTATATGCCATCTGGCCTGTCTCTAGGCCAGGCATTTGATCAAAAAGTGATTAAGCCCCAAAATGGATTACTAATAATTATGCAGAATCCCTTCAAGGTGCCATATACTTTTTAATAGTTTTAAAATATATGTTAAAAATGAAAAAGTCAAGCAGATGGTGCAATGAACCTAAGTTTTGGTTACTTTTTTTTTTTTTCCCCTCTTTTTTTTCTTGTGATTTGACCATCTGGTTGATATTTTTTATAATGTAAGTTATAAAGTCTCCATCACTTCATAATTTATAAACAGAAATATTTGGAACCTAGCAGGGATTTGTCCTTGTCTGATGATGGGAAATATGTTTTTCAGTTCCTCAGGCTCCATAAGGTAATATTTACACTAACTGTTTTCTAAGCAGTTAATGACTGAATACCATCCAAACATTCTGAAGTTTCTTCTTTGTTTGTTTATTTTCTTTATTTCCTGTAGTATTACCCAACTTTCAATTGTTCCAAACAACAGCTCTTAAAGCAAACAGAAACTGAAATAGCATAGGCAATGATATAAGGAAGGTTCACTTATGTCTTCTACTGACCATCATTTTGGGAGGAAAAATAATTTGGGAAAAAGAAAAAATAAATATTTGATAAAAAAAAAGTCAAAGGCAAACAGATAAAATAAATTACTGAGCTGCATGAAAACCCATTTTTTATTTTTTTATATTTAAATATTGAATTTGGTATTTTTGCAATAGATCTTCTTTCCTTTTAAAACTGGAAAAATCATTAATTTGAGAATGAATGATTTAATTGCTTGTAACCACTGTTCTGGTCCTTGTCAAGACTGAGTCTTTATTCTTAAATATTTTAGACTTTCAAACCTTCAAACCTTATTCTGTGTGGATTAGATTATTATATATTATTCCAACATTTTATTGGAATAATAGGAATATATTTTTAGTATTAGTAAAAAGTAAACAAACAAACAAAAAACATCCTACTCTTAGTTATACAGACTATTAATGTAAGCAAAACCTCACTTAAATTTTAAAATGTAAATTTCATTCAAAATAGATTCTTCACACTTTTTTTTTTTTATTATTTATTTACTTATTTGGAAAGAAGACTTTCATTGTTGAAAATTGTTACTTAGTATTTTCAGATAATTCTCCTAGTCCTCAGGAAGAATTTCCCAAACTGTATGACAGGTCAGGAAAAGGTAAATGCAGCTGAACAATTCTATCTAAAATTTAATGAAACCATACAAAAAACGTATTTCTGCACATCAAGGTTTTGGTTTATTTTATTTTTTTTCCTTCACTGTAGTGCTGTAACCCTGTGCTGAGGGTTACATCAGGAGTAATATACTAAAGTCTGTACGTGTCTCAGTACTGCGTGTGCCAGTAGCCAACAACTGGGAACAAGACTATTCTTTTTGTTCCAGAGATTAAGTATATCCATAAGAATTCAGCGTCAACCTGGTCCCATATGTGAACCTCCTTATTTCATCACCACTCTTTTGTCTAGATGAAGCAGAATCTTTTCACACTTACAGTTGTGGCATTCTTAAACTTTGGGACAGGTGTCTTCTGTGGGAAGACCTGCAGTGCTGTCTGTTGAGTCTATGTTATTGCTTAACATATCTCAACATCCTCTGGATACAAGGTAGGCATCTCAGGAAGAATGGAGCTAAGAAGAGCTCCTTGTCCTTGCAAGAGCTATGAAGTGCTCTGGTCTACATGGGACCTTGATGCAAATGTTGCTTCTTGGTGCAATAGGATGGAATTTGTCATGAGACTGATACCTTCTTTTGAAGATATCTAGAGGGCCACTAAGTGGCTTTTTGCCCTTTGTGAAAACCTAATCAAGAAGTAGAAGGATGCCTGCAGCATGATTCCATTCGCCATCTAGAGGTAACCTCAGCCTCCCTCTGGGCTATATTGACTGTGACTAGGTTGGCATTAAATAGAATCAGATTTCAGCCTTTCAGCTTTGTATTTTTTGAGTGAATCGCCACCTAATGTAATTCAATTAATGATTGTTGCATAGTCTCTCTAAAATGTAAAAACCAGATCTGAAGATATGTCTTCCTATCTAATTGACATCAGTGCTTCTTCACATAGCACCTCTTCAAAGTTACAACTGGTTTTTGTATTATTGAATTTAACTTCATAATACTAGCTTCTTTCCTGTGAAATACTCTAAATACTGCTTTCCCTCTTAATATTTAGTGTCACAATTTGATCAGGAGCTATCAAAAATGACTTATGTATAGAGTACCACATGTACCTTAAGAACCTCAAGGTCTCTCTCTCTCTCTGTCCTCTCTCCTCTCCCCCCACTTTTTTGCAAGAAGTTGTGGTGGTTTTACCGTACTGGGCAGCTAAACCCCACAACCGCTCTCTCACTCCCCCTCCTTTAGATGAGGAGGGGGAGAAGTAAAGCAAAGAACAACTCACGGGTTGAGATAAGGATAATTTAATTAAAGGGAAATAATTATAATAATTAAATAAAGACTACCATGAACTAACAATTTAACTAAGGGAAAATAAAAAGGGAAAGGGGAAAGGGAGGGGAAAAAAGGAAAATAAAAAGAAGGGAGGAAAACAAACAAACAAAATAAATGAAGGCTATATGGAAGTGCAGAGGAAAGAAATTACTCTCGACTTCCCACAAATGAGCGATGATTGACCACGTCCTTGAAGCAAGGCCTCAACGCACGCAGCTGGTGTTGAGAGGAGGACCGACGTCTTCCAAACGAGAGCCCACCCCCCCCCTCTTCTTCCTGTTTCCACCTTTTATTGCTGAGTGTGACATCACATGGTATGGAATATCCCTTTGATTGGTTTAGGCCAGCTGCCCTAGTGATGTTTCTCTCCTCACCTTTTGCCCACCCCCTAAGAGGGTTAGAGAAAGGCCTAATACTGTGCCACTGCTGCTCAGCAGCAGACACAACACTGGTGTGATAACACTGCTGTTCCAGCTACAACTGCAGAGTACGGCACTGTATGGGCTGCTGCTGGGAAAGTTAACATTCCAGCCAGACCCAATACAGAAGTCTAGATGACCGGTGTTGATGTTCAGGCACCTAGAGTGAGGTTGGATAGAAATACCCATCTTCACACTAAAAACTTAAGATCACAACTATAATGGTCAATAATTGCAAGAAAAGAGCATCCAAAAGCTGAGTAGTCACCTGAGTAATCATACACATTTGATTTATATTCATAAGAACTTTTGCCCAGCTTGTTGCTAAATACACATGCAGAGATGCTGATCCACCCTCCACCCGCTATAACATCTTTTACGTAGAGATCTTCATATTGCAGCTTACATTTACTCATCTGGTTAAGATTGTGTAAGTAGGCAAAATAAGGACAAGATTTTGTCTCACAGTATGGTGACATCTATCACTGGTTTCTTTTGCTATGTTTATGCAAGTAGGTTATGCAAGTTTCTGGGAATGTTGCTGGGTTCTGGACTTCAGCTGATTATTCTAAAAATATTTCCAATGGTCTGGCATTCTTTTGATCACTGCCAATTAGGAATCTCCTGAACAACTCTAGGCCAGGTACAATTCCCAGTAAACAGGTTCTGTGTGACCTTTTTGTTTAGGAGGCTAAGAATTTGCATGATATGAACTCACCATATTGGCTGGCCTCTGCCGGTATAGCATTTGTTAGAGGTAGCAAGTGAATAGAAGTATTCTGGAAGGGTCTGGTAAAGAAAAAGATAGTTCCCCTTATTTATTTTTTTTCAGTGTTCTGTTAGGCTGATGACCCATTAAAATTCAATATGTTGAATCAGATTTCTACAGATTTACATCACTTTGTTCCTACATATCATTGTTTTGTCTGCTTTTATGGTATGTTTAGCAGCTGGCATTCAGCTTGCAGTGCTGATTTTTGAATAACATGCTAAAATACTAAGAATACTATTATTTTCCTGCATTTACTCTTTGCCAAACTGCATGCATTACATTTTACCATAGGCAGATGCTGCATAGCATAAAAGTAATTGAGTGATAAACCCTAAAAAGAATTAATCAGAAAGAGATTAAAATAGCTTCTTACTTTAGCTAAATAATAAATGGACTTGTGGTTGTGTTGCTTTTTCTGTCAATGAAAAAAAGGAAGGATCTGGAATGATGGCGGGGAGGCAGCACGAAGGGGCAGCTCGTCCCTTGAGCACATCGCAACACCCTGGTGCTGGGGGCAGGGGCTCGGGGCAAGGACAGAGGGGTCGCCACTGCTTTTTCTCAGGGCCCAGCACTTCTGAGCAAGCCTGAGGGCCTCCTCTGATGTTACCAGAGGCATCAGCTGCTGGGAGCTTTGTACAGCTGTGTCCGTTTGTGACTGCAGCTGGATGAGCTGGGCGGTAGCATGCTGGGGTGCTAGGAGCAGATCAGCCTCTACTGACCGGTCAGTGAGCTGGGTGCCACAGCGCAGACAAAGCCCAGCACACCCGTGAGCCTGCTTTGCTCATGGTGCCAGCACGCCGGGCTGTGGCATCCGCTCCCAGCTCAGCACCACCGCCTCGGTCACTTTATAGCTTCCTGGAGAACATCAGATGCAGTAGATGAATAATACTGTTTTGTATTTATATTTTGTATTGTATATTTGAGGATGATCTGTGATTCTGCAAGAGAAACACTAAAATATGTTTATTATTAGTCAGCTTAGACCATTGGATTGGCCACAGAATTAGGACTCTAACTTTGTGATTTTCTACAAAGTCCTTAATAACCCTCTGATGACGTCAATAGCATTTAGTCTTTAGTGTTTACTGTCTCATTTATAAAAGAAGAAAGAATACTTATCAACCTCACAGGGATGTTATAGGATTAGTTACTTAATAATTATACAATGATGTATAAGCACTGCTGTTGCCTTCACAAATACTGAACCATGACCTTGACAGTTTCTTCTTGTATCTAGCTGAGGTGGAAGGAGACAGTGTCTGTTATGTCAGCAATAACTTTCCTGAAAAGCTGCAAGATTTTGTGTTTGTTGAAGAAAAAATAAGTTCCCACAGCAGTACTTTAATTCTATTTTGGAGCAAATTATATACCATATGTGCCATTTGAGTAAACTCCTCATGAGTAAAATATTGAAAGAAGCTAAATAGTAGCTTGGGACTGCAGTGCAGGTCATGCACAACCTGTTAAAAATTAATTAATTTGGGAGATTCACAGGTTTGTCTTTGTTCTTTGAGAGAGTTTTCTGTGGAAGACAAGTATATGCTAGTTGGAGAAAACACTGGTTAATTTTTTCTCCTTAAAATACAGCTTGTACTTCATGCATTTCTATACCAAAATATTTTTGTTGCAAAGTATTTCTAGAACCGGACAGATGCTACAATACTCAGAAGGCATATTTAATTTCAGAAACTTACTGCCTTGTTCTCCTGGTACATGGTGAACTGACAGTTGATACTTGTAGTTTTAACAGTAGTAATAGTACTTGTAGCATTAGACAGCTTATAATAAGGAAAGAATTTCTCAAGGAAAAACGTCCTATTCTGTAAATGACTATAATCTTTTGAACCTAAATCACATACTAGAAATATTGAAGATGCACTCTTCAAAGCAACTTGTTTAAAGTAACTTTTTACTATGACCATTTTTCCAAAGTAAAAATAGCATTTTTTTTTACCCTATATGATGTATTTTATTATGTACTCATACTGAACATCAACAAAAATCACATTTTTAACTGATTGCTGTATAAAATAGTAGTAATTCATCCTGTGCTATAGAAATCTGTGAAGAAGAAAAGGAATGAGGTATAATCTGCAAAAAGAACAGACATTCACTAACGATATGCAAGATTATATCTTGCATATAATCTAATAAAGTATAACTGACTATATCCATGAGAAAATGCTATGTTGAACAAGGTGCTTTGACCAGCAGGTGACTACAGTAGACAAGCTTCCATTTAATTTTTCTCTGGAGTGGAAAAAAAAAATAAATCTCCTGCTCTGCACTTCATGTAATGATTGGAAAGGCTCCTTGTATCTTCATTTTCCAAGAGCATTTTAGCTTTAACATTTTTTTTTACTCTACAATATAATCATGTTAAGATAAATAGGTAGAGATTATTTTATTGTTTTAGAATTTCAATCCATTTTGAAGTACATATTTCCTAATTTTTCCTATCTCATTCTTGCTTTTTCCTATTTGGATGTTTCTGCGTTTTGGTAATAAATTTGGAATAAAAACAAATACATTTCTTTAATATTTAATCATAACAAGATTGTTGTAGGGAATTTGCTTACAAGCAGAATGCAACGTTGTAATTGGAAGGTACTATGACCTTGAGTTACACTGTAGAAAGATTTTTACTACTACTTCTAACATAAAAGAGTAAAAATAAGCAATCAGACTTTTTAATTTTTGAATTGTGCATTTTATCTGTGTGCCAACATTTAAATCAGTTCAAAAAATCCAACAAAATTATTTCATTCACCATTGCATATAATCTTCTGTATAGAGGAGAGTCATACTTCAGTGGTAATTGGGATTCATAAATGGACAAAGCCACAACAGTGTTTTCAGTTTTAATTCACTAATGTGTGGATAACACATGGCTATTTTTCTTCATTAAGGGTTAACTTTAAGACTCTTTGATGAATAGTTGGCTATGGGAATCAAGAAGTTGGATTTTTTATTTTTTATGTTTTATGTTTAAACAGATTGTATTTGCTATGTAATTTATGGGAAAATATATAAATAACCACTGTACATTTTAGAGGCAAACTAATGATTTCTTAATAAATTGGTAATATAAGTTGGTTTGTAAGGTTGCTTTAAGACGTCTGGATAGAAGGATATATAAGTGTGATTTGTAATGACCATTATCTGAATTCTTATAAATCTAGGTCAGAAATATTTAACTTATTTTAAGAGAGAAATTCTAAACCAGAGAAGTTCTTTAGGGAAAATAAAAGTTGTAATTCTTTGAGTTAGGAAGTTCACATTTTAACCACAACATTTACACGTTTTATAACAAGCTATTTCTTGTTCAATACTAGTCTGCTTATAAAAATACATGTATTAAACTGAATATATTTCTATGATATGCAAGACAATATAGATAATACAGAAGAAAAAGTTCCATTTTTATTTTTTTACTAAACATCGGGAATTTAGAGAGCAACATTTGACACATCTCCAAATTTATCAGCAAGTTTATTTCTTAGAGAGAAATTCTAATTCTGCCTAAACCATCTAGTTTAGAGTAGTTGATAAAAATAAAAAGGATAAATATTGATTAAAAATTAAATAAATGCATGTCATTTATCCAATAATGTTATTTGTATCATTACAAATATATATATTATATTATAATGTCATTTGTATCATGTATCATTGTATCATCTGGAATATATATATATATTATACATTATATATATATATAAAAAAAGAAAAAAAAATCAGCTTTTCTATTTGAAAATTATTTCATACTATTCTGATGCAATAGTTCCATGTTTCCGGATTATTTGGGGACAATATAGATGATTAGCAAAATATGTTGATTTTAAAGTATCAGAATTTTCTTCAGAAGAGAAAGTTTGTATTTGAGATTATAGATGCAACCAATAGGAATGGTTATTTAATTTATACTGACTTTGATGAAATTCTGCTTTTCTTTATTTATTTATATAATTTTATATTGTGTTTCCATTGTATGTTGTCTTCTTTTTCAAAATGGTGTAAAAGTGTTTGCAAAAGGAAGGTTAGGTAAATATTTGGCAATTTTTCTAATATGAGGACTTAATTTTGATGTTTGAATTCCTTTAGATAACAGAGGTCCTTGAACAAATCTAATGAAAATGGAGTAGTTTTAAGTGTCTATCTATAAACTCAGTAGAGATTTGTAAAATCTCTTTTTTATTTATCTACATATAAACCCTTCAGACTACATCTGGACAGAGTATGTTCAAAACTGGTAGTCCAGGAGCACTGTTCTTTGGAACACAGCTTTCTGCATTCTTAGGTAGCAGTAAATGCATCAAATGTTAGAAGAGATGTCAGAGAGCAGCAATTCTTTTCCTTTATTCTCAATACAAATATTATAGACATCTCTTTTCATCCAGCTGAACTTCAATCTGGCCTTGAAATATAAATAAAGTGAGATAGCACTGATGAGGGGAATGGAAAGACATGGGCTAATGCTGATAAATAGCTGAAGTTTCTCCTAGAAGTACATGCTTAATAAATTTTGATTCTGGATGCTTCCTCAAATCTTAGCCTTTTTTCATAGTCTGAGGCAGTTGCTTAATGAGATAGTAAAGTGGAACTGCCTGTGTTCCATTGTGTTCAACATTAGGAGAATACATATAAAAAGTACCATGATCATAAAAAACTATATAAACCTATGTAAATTCATCTTCTATATGCAGAATAAATAGACTGATATAGAAATTTCATCGGAAGACAAAAATATATATATTTTTTGATTAACTTGCAGTTATGAAGCACTTTTCAGGCAAGATAGATATTACTCTCTGATTAGGGTGTTTTGGTGAATCCCTTGTATTCTCCTATGCTTAAGAAAACTAGCAGGCTCTGGTAGTTAGATTATGATATTACACTTACACTATAGACAGGAGGCTTCACAGCTTCAATTCCAGAATGTACAGAATGAACTAAGAATGTCTCAGTACATCACAGACTGGCTGCAGGAGAACCTATCAGTTGTTTTCTATGAAAGCATAGGTATGTTTCAGTGCATATATGGTCAATATATAGCCAATTGTCAACGAATGATGAAACAAGAAGCTGAACTAAATAATCACACCAAATGAAAATGTGCAGCCTAAAAGCACACCGAGATGCTGGATTAACATTAAAGAACTGTGGAGACCAAAGTCCAAGGGCAAGTTTTAATGTATATTTTCAAGATTCCCAGTAGCCTGAGCTTATAATGTCTTAAGAGGTTGACTGAAGGAAACTCAGCAGTTAACAGCCTTGCTTCTCTTGGGCAAGGAGCTCCGAATTAGTATAACTGCTGAGATAAGGCTGTAAACTGAAGCTTGCATTAAATAAGGAATATTGCTTCCTGCCACTCTCTAAGCAAGGTGAAAATCTTTAACCTTGCCTTTTCCTAAATAAACTTATGAAAATATATATGTTTGTGTGCATATAATGTATTAAATAACACCACTTCATGCTCTTTTTCTTTAAGTGGAAGATGAGAAAATATTTGTGAAGCTAATGTGCTTTTTGCTATTTAATGCACCATTGGAAAGCATTTACATTTGCATTTAAAGGCCACAGGAATTAAAAATAAAGGTAAGAATGTTTCTATGATATAACAATGAAACAAAATAATTTGTTTTACATATTTTTTTATTTCATTTTTTCATTTTAATGCTTCAAGATGGTTAGAAATTGATGTTTTAGTTTTCTTGTTTCCCTGGAAAGAAACAAATCTTGTTTTAGTTCAAGCTGAAAAAAATCCAATTCTTCCCTTTTGCATTCCTTGGTACTTACTTAGAATTTTTAAAATGAACAAAAAAAAAATCAAATTAATTGTGTTATCCTTCCTGCTCTAGCTCAGATATATTTGTTATACTAAACTACACAGGAAAGAATGATCTTTTCCTGACATTTAATCACATGGGCTGTGTGATTAAAGGCACATTAACACAGAGGAACCCAGAGGACCCAGGGCAGGTGAGACCCTGATCAAAAATGTGACCCCACACACACCTCTCTGTCCCAGGTGAACCTCTGCTCCAGGTACTCCAGGGATACCCTACAACAAAAGTCAGCAAGGGTAGTTCTCCAAGGCATCTCAAAGACTGAGACATGACCCTGCCCAGAGGCTCATTGCTAAATATTTTCCAGAGTGAAGGAATTTTTTTGCATGTGTATCTGTGTATGGGAGGACTGAATGTCAGCACACGGAATCAGGCTGTTGGTCACAGGGGAATGTGTGCATGGGGTTGCAGTAACTGGAGAGATGTGTGCATGACTACTGTCTGGGTATGTAGGTCGGTGTCAGCAGTCACTGTGAATGTGCTGGGCTCACCGGTGAGTAGCATAAGAGTTTTAGGATCCAAGTAATGTGAAGACTGTAAACTTGGGCTAGGTACTGGGGAGATTAAAAAGGTCTGGGAGTTGGTTACCAGAGGGAGCAGGGAGGCTATGGTGAACAACCCTGGCAGACTACCAGGTGTCCACCCAGCCGCTCTCAAGATGGGGAGATCTCTTACCAATGATAGATAATGATAGATAAAACAAAGTTGACTTTGGAATTTAATTTCATGACAATTAAAAATACAGTAGGAAAGAGAGAAAAAATACAAAAACGAGGACACTCTCTCCTTCCACTCCCTTCTTCCCTAACTCAACTTCACTCTTCTTTCATTTTTTATTTCAAAAACAATTTCAGTATAACTAACTTATTGTAAAGGAGATTATTTTTCCAAGTCACGTTTAGGGCTCTGTCTTCCATTCATGTTGTCCTGTTTTGTTATAACATATATATTTTATGTACAGGTAGAAGTAGTGAATCTACTGCTTGATGTTTTGTTGTGGGGAAAAGAATATAATTTGTTCCACTGTAGAAAATAACAATTGCTCCAGCTATCTTAATCATATTCCACTTTAGCTTAAAATCATCTCTTCCTTGCCAAATCTCGTTGTCAGTAATCATTCCCTGTCTTCCTTGATTTTTCAAAAGCCTGCATTTGACTAAGCTCTGTTTCAAGCAGCCTTGCTATACAGTTGTTCACCTTCTCTTGGATTTTACTTCTCCAATTTCTCATTTCAAGTTTCTTTATTAACCATATGCTCTAGCAAGCCTATTCCCACTGTTAAGTATAAGGGAGAATTCTTCCTCTTTGCTTTCCCTTTGACTGCAGTTGCAATTCAGTGTGTAGTTCCCTTTTCATCTCTTTTTGCCATAGCTGAAGGACCAGATTCTTAGTCTTTGCCTCTTTTGCAGAAAATGCTTTGTCTCTGTATTTCTTTTTATGTCTTAATATGCATTTGCTGGTTATGGCCTAGCTTCTTCTCATCCCCTCAGCTTGTCCATAGAGATAGTTTATACCATTCTTTGATCCTACATCTGACTCTGCCTCTCCTTTCTACTTTAGTTTGTTGTGGGTGACCTTAGGACCAACCTCCAACCCATGGCCTCTCTTGACTGTTGGCTTTTACCCTCACCTCTGGTTCCAGGCAAGCTGGAAGAGAAGCAATCCTTATTTTCCAGTCTAAGCCTAAGTTTGTCATACTTTGTTTGTTTGTTTGTTTTTAATTCTTTTTATAAGCCCCTTTTAATTGGTGAAAATCTGCAATAAGGTAACCCCAGAGCCTTCTCGTCTGTAAGCTGAACAGCCCCAGCTCTCTCAGCCTTTCTTCATAGGAGAGGATTCTATGATTCTATGACATGAAGCTGTGATATGGGACTTTCAGGTTGGATACCAGGAAAAGGTTCTTCACTGAGAGGGTAGCTGGGTACTGGAGCAGGCTCCCCAGGGAAACAGTCACGGAATGAAGCCTGCTGGAGTTCAAGAATTATTTGAACAATACCCTCATATGGTTTGATTTTTGTGTGGTCCTGTGCAGATCTAGGAACTGGACTCAATGATCCTTGTGTGTCCCTTCCAACTCAGGATATTCCATGATTATTTTGCAAAGACTTAGGAATCCAGAGGTGTCTTTATTATCATTATTTTTACTCATCAAGTTTATTTTCTTTTGGGGGATACTGTAATACTGTCAGGATTTTTTTTTTTTCAATACAGATTTTTATAGAGAGATTCATTTTAGAATATTTTAACTTGAATGAATTTTACATTGTTACATTTTAAATGAAATAAAATGTGTACAAAAATTCTAAATACCATGGCATTGCAAGTAACTAGACAGACATATCCTAAGTAAGTAACTATGCAGACATACCCTAAGATGGCATGTCAACACTGCATGACAATTTTGTATATCATCCTCAAAGGATAATGGATTTTTTTTGGTCTGGACAACTTTTTTTTTTAACCTATGTCTAAACATCATTTCATCAGTTTTCTATCTCCTACAATTTTCTTGTATAAGTTCACACAGATTTTCTTTTACTTTGGGTGTCACTTGACATTGATTTTTTTTTTTGACAAGCCATAAATCCTTATGGAAACTATATTGAAATTCAGAATTGTTAACATTTATGTACCTAAGACTTTTATTTGCAGGAATTTTATTTTTTTATTTTCTCTTGGCATATTAGTTATTTTATGTACTTCCAGTCCCAGGATCAGCTGGGGAAAGCTTGGGCAGAAAGAATAGAGGACTCTAGAGATAACGAATTGCACACTGTCACCTGGGAGTTTCAGGTATCCTTGGCACTTGCTTCTCCATATCTTCCTTTGGGTTTTACTTCTGGGTAGTAAAGTTGTTGGTTTAGCATTAAACAGCATTCAGGGACCCTGATGATGAGGTCACTTTCTATTTTCACATTCATCCATGTTGGTCAGGATAGGTAGGCATACTTCTGAAGGGGAAAAAAAAACTGCATTACAATAACGTTTTCTCATTTTCTTTTTTTCTTTCTTTTTTTTAAATTAAAATTACTTTCTTTAAAAGGTTGTTGAATATAAAGATTGTGTTGACTACTGGGAAAGTAAAACAGTACTCCTTCCCTCAAATCTCTGAAAATTAGAAAATAAATACCATTAGGTTCAGACATGCAGACAATTAACTGTACGGCAAGAACCAGTGTGCTTTACAGGAAAGGGAACATTTTTAAAAGGAAGTATTAATGCTCATTTTCATTTTCCCTTAATGGCCACACATATTAAACTGGGAAAAGCTCATCAGTAATTATGTTATTAAGTTCACAGAAAATATAAACAGAAATTAAATGTTCTTGTTAAGAAAAGAATGAAGGTGAAGGTGCGACAAAAGTTTTTAGAAGAAAAGTCAGGGATAAGACATCAAATGAAATATATCAGAAATGTGTAAATGCTGCTATTTTATATGTATAACTAAAAAAGATAAAGGCAATATTATCACAGTCATACTATAGCAACAACTTTAAAGACCTAGTGGCTACATTCTTTAAAGCAATACCTACATGTTACACATGCTAGCAAAAAAAAAAAAAAAAAAAAAAAAAAAAAAAAGCAAGAGCCATCAGTAAGAAGACAAGCCACAAATCTAGCGATTTCATCATAGAGAAATTTCCATTTTTTGAAGAGATATCTAGGACATCTTTGTCTAAGCTATCTGACTTCAGAAGCTGATGAATTGCCTAGGACTGGAGAAAGATGGACAATACCTACATGTAGAAAAAAGGGGGTAAAAGGACTCAAAAGGACTCTAGGCAATTATAAACCAGACAAATTTTGCTATTAACAGGTTTATGACAAAAACGATAACATGAATTATTAACAAGCATTTGAACAATAGCATTGTGAGATAAGTATAATACAACATGGAGTTCTCAGAATGGATCACATCAATTACTTGAGTTATAAAAGATAATAGAAGCACTGTAAGAAGTAAAGCTTTTGTGCTACACAGAGACATCTTTCTTCTGCCATGTCTATTAATTCTTAAAGCAAGTAATGTTAGGACAATCTATTATTACATGACAATCTTAAATGCAAAATAAGGTGTTCTAAATACTACTATATGCTGAATTGTTAATCCAAGAAGAAAATTATTATAATTATTAAACTATAAATTTGTAATTATAATATTACAATTATTAAACTATAATTATTATAATTATTAAACTATTATATGCTGATTGTTGATGCAAGAAGAAAAAATATATCAGTAAGAAACTTCAGTCATTTTATACACAACAAGCAAATAAGTAGAAACTTTAATAGAACTATTGGATTCTGACTGCCTCTTGGAGAAGTCATTTATTTAATATGTATTTGATAGGTGTCCTACTTAAAAATACTGGTGTTGATTTCTTAGTCATGCAATGTTTTAAGAAACTGTAAGAGGAAAATTGAAGATGAAACCAACCTGTAAAATGTTCATTTACTTGAGTAATTTACCATATTATGCAGTGTTGTAGTAAACTAAATATATATCATTACCCAAAAATTTGGAACTTAAAATTTCAGAGTAGGAAACTTAAGGGGTCTATCAAGTTAAGCAATGCAAAAATTCTGGCATCACTTTGTCAAAATAAATTGCATGCATTAATCAGTTAAATCAAATCAAATCAAAATTTGTTACCTGTAACCTATGAAGAATGTGCACAACTCAGTACAGAATTATTGGTCATATTTTGTTTTATTTCTATCACACTCTCACAACTAACTTCTCCAATACCATCCTATTGATTATTCAGAGAACAAAGTGACAAATAGTAGTCTTACATTTATCCAAACAAGTACTTTTTAATTCTCTTCAACTAAGTCTATTGATCTTAGAAAGAAAAAAGAGTCTTCTGTGAGTCTTTTCATTTATAGAGTCCTGTTGTGTTTCTTAAGATACATGCTCCTGCAAATTTATGTTTAAGTTAAAACACAGTTAAACAAATGTGACTTAAATTTAGAGCAGGACCTGTTAAAGCAGGTGCAGAGGAAAGCTATAAAGGCTGAAGGCTGATCAGAAGGCTGGAGCAGCACCTCACCTATAAAAAAAAAGGCTGAGAGAGATGGGGTTGCTTAGCCCCAGATTAGAAGAGAAGGCTCTTGGGAGACCTTATAGCAGCCTTGTAATACTTTAATGGGGCTTTTAAGAAAGATGGTGACTTTTTAAAGGGGCATGTAGTGATAGGACAAGGGATTGTCCAAGGGGTTGTCCAAGGGATTTCAGCTTTAAACTGGGTAGATTTAAATTAGATATAAGAAAAAAAATATTTACTCAGATAGTGATGAGGCAACAAAACATGTTGTCCAGAGAAGTTGTGGATGCCCCCTCCCTGGAGGTGTTCAAGATCATATTGGATGGGGCCTAGGGCAACCTGATCTAGTCTCTAAATGTCCCTGCCCATGACATGGGGTTGGACTGGTTAATCTTTAAGGTCTTTTCTAACCCAAGCATATATTAAATCCAGAGGTAAGGCAAAATAGGTAATAAAACATGCTGGAGAAGAAAATATCTTTAATTACAAAAAGGAGATTAAGTAAAGTACATCAGATGATCCATAATTTGAGAAGACATTCAAATAGTCTTATCAATGTGGTGTCCAGAGCCTGAAATTATCTCACATCACAGTCATTACTACCTTTAACACCCGTGGAGGATAAAGTAATAAGATTTATTTAAACCAGCTGACTCAAGGAAATAGCTAAAGATTTTGTTTTCTTGGGCTGTACTGCTGTTGATATAAAAAGATACCTCTAACATATTTTGAATACTCTTTATTAAATTGCTGTATTACATTTAAACAGCTGGTGAGAGAAAATATTTGCCATCATTCTATATGCAGAAATTTATACTTATGCATTCCTTCAGTGCAATGTGGGTGTAGATGTCAACTAAGATATGAATTATAGATCACTGATTAATGATTTTAAAACACTTCTCATGAAGTCAGTGCATACTGATGACTTGATTAGATTTGCTAATGTGCCTCTTCATGTTCTCTCTGGAAAGCTCCTGGATTTTGTCAGTTTATGAACTTTAAGATTATTCTAAAGCTTGGATATTATGACTTACAATAATGTTATTATTGCAGTTGTGATACATGAACATGATCATTTGCAGAAAAGTCTTCTGGTGGGTGTTGTGTGTCAGAACACTTGCATCAACTACTCTATTCTGCTGCAGAGAATGCACATTCTCTGTATAAGAATGTTGTATAAGGTTGTATAAGGTTGTATAAGGTTGTATAAGAATGCAGCCTGAAGATAATATTCAGCACTAATAGAGTTTCCGCTGAGATACTGTGTCATGTTTGGGGAAATGTATGACAATATGTGCAGTTCTAAGACATAAACCAATTCAAATGAATCCACGAGAGAGCAATGTGCATGATCATAATTCTAGAAAATTTGATTTTTGAGGAAATACTGACCATTGTCACTTTAAATATTCTAAGTACAAATTGGTGGGACATTTCATTTTCAAATATATAAAACACAGTTTTGTGAAAGAATAAAGGGAATTGTTTTCCTCTTCACTGTGAGTTTGAGAAGAAATAATGGGATGCCAATGAAGCAAAGCAAGTTAAGTGCATTGTTAGAGCATACCACAATAATGTCCAATATTAAGTGGAAGAGGTAATTTTGTTACTCCAAATAGGAAGGGAGCAATCTTTTCTATATAACAACACCGAAAAAGAAAATAGATTGGAAAATAAAAAGAATAAGTCAAGTAGAAAGTATTAGAGAAATGAACCACTGGATAATTCTTGAAATCTGTAGCTTCTTTCCCCCAGAAGTGTTTAAGAACAGAGACAGAAATATAGGAATAAGATTGCATCACATGCAGGGTTAACAGCTAGTCAACTAAGCTAGGGTATATCAAAAAACATCCTGTGCAATTTATGTAAACTAAAAAATCACACCTTATGTGCAAAGCCAAGGATTTATGGCTAGTGAGATTAAAGTCTTAAAAATCCATTCAAATAATAATTATTAGTCACATTACAATATTATAGTCCAAATTATCCAATTATTGCAGTTCATTTCTAATAATGATACAGTTTAACCTGATGCACACTTTTCTCTTTTCTCTGATGTTATATGTTATATACCTTTCTTATATTTTTCTGAGTCCAAAAGTTGAGGAAGATAAGGGGGGGAGGGGGGGGGGGGGGCTAGACCAAGTCAGTAGTATCCCAAGGTTATTGACAGAGGAATTTAATGTAAATGTTTTTTGATGTTTTTGATGTTGATGGTTTCTTACTCATCACTCTAGTTTATTCTTGGTGTAATTTTTTATGTTTTGTAATATACATGACACCTTCAACTCTTTTGTAGGTCCACCACTCCATTTTACATCCAAATAGACTATGCATGGTGTGGTTTGGATATGTTTTCCTTGTTCTCTTTGTTGGGTACAATCTTAAAGCAGATTGTACCCAACTACAAGGGTTGCATTAACTGACTGTTTGTGAAAGGGCCTGGGCCTCTGACTTCATCCCGTGCCTTGTACTTACAAGGTCTTTGCCATGTACTTGGTGCTTGCACTTTTGGCGATCTCTAATAAATTCCTTTTACTTCTCAACAACCCTCATCCAGTGGTTTCCTGATATTGCAAGTAACACTTGTTAATACAACACTGTTAGATATACAACACTGTTAGATATTTTAAAAATAATTAATTCTATAAAAACAATGGTATATCTGATTATATGAGCAGACACAATGCTTTGGTAGTAACTTTTAAGCAGTGCCTGATAATTACAGCAGTAACATTGGTGTATTCTCAGAATTACTCTACAAAAGCTAGTTATCAAAAACTATAGTTGTTTTGTGTTGATGTGAGTGGAATTTCACATCGTGACTTTAATAAGTGTGGAGAAGACACTGACATACACTGCTCTCAGAGTAACATTAAACCTTATGCCACTTTGCAGGAACATGTAACGTGTGACACTTAGAGACAAAATTCAAAGCTGTATCAATGTAACTTGATGTGAAAACATCTGAAAACAAGTTATGGGAGAGCAACAGTTAGATCACCTGTTTGAAAGGATCTCAAAGACAATTCAGATACCCTGCAGTGCCTAAATTCTTTTCTGTGTGAAAGTATTTCCTATCACATATCATCATGACAACTCTACAGTTCAATCCACCAAAAATTATGTATATATGTATCATTATGATAGACTTAATTTTGTATGACTGTGATTCTTATCTGATTTATACAACACAAAATATGACATTTCCATGATAAAGTATTTTGTTATGAAATTGCAAAAACAATAAGAAATCAAAATCTGCACTTATAATTTGCACTTAAATATCTGCACTTGATAAATTGGAATTTAACAGTGGATATAAATTGGAAGTTTACTACTGCTTACTTTGTACAATGTACTAATATAGAAATAGCTGGATGGAACTTTTAATTTTTCAAAGTATCAACAATCAGTTGCCCTAGATACGATTTTCCAGTCAAAAGCAAATATAAATAATTAATGGTACTCATGGTAAAAGAACAGCGACAAACTGTCACTGTTAGTGTACAAGTCAGCTTCTCTTTCGCTCCATAATTCTGATAGTTTCATCTTTGTGAGACTGATAACTATGTTCCCTGCTGAGTCCCTATCTATGAGATCCCTATTGTACAAGAAGATTTGATTTACATTATTCAACCTCTAAGAGGTTCTTTAAAGACACAAAAGGAAATCAACTATAACAAATGAAAAGAAAGAAAAAAAAAAAAAGAATTCCAAAAGAAGTATTTCTCTTTCAGACACAGAAAAGTAAGTGGGTTACTCTAATCAGTTGGTCCATTAAAAAAAAAAAAAAAAAACAGAAAACAATAGTGCTTACCTCTATTTATTAAAAAACAACAAAAAACAAAACAAAACAAAACAAAACAAAAAACTAAACACCTTTACAATCTTAATTTTTTAAGAAAATCTTGGTATTGTTATTGTATAGGCTCAGCTGCCTGAACATGAAAGAAATATAAGAATAATGCAGGCGTTTGCAACTTGTATTACAGTGTGCACTATTCTCAGATTCATAGAACAAATATAAATGAATGCACTCTGCATACTAATGCTTCAAACTGGTAAATAGTTTATATGAAATAGAGGAGGCAAGTGGCTGAAAATATTGTTTCCTTTGTCTGTTGTACGAAAACAGCCACTGGCGATACAACTCCTATATGTGCAGAGTGAGGGAACATTTGCTCCAAAGCATCCAAAATCAGCATCCAGATTATAGGGATGGATTATAGGGAAACACACACACACACAAGTTTCAAATGGCACCTTTGGTATCTCATGAATTTATGAGGTATGTTTAATTACTCCTCTGAATCCTTTCAGAGAAGAGAATTATTTGAGGTCAGAGAATGGGGAAAATGTTAATAATTATGATCTCATATACTCTGAGTGCAAATGATCCCAATGTTAGCACTGAAATCATTAATATGGATATTTATTTTGTAACAGCAACTCATTTACAGCAGCTATAATTGTCCCTGGTATGTATTTAGGGATAAAGTGATGTGAAATGTTTCCTTGCAGAAAGTGTTGGTTATAACGTATATGAAGCTGGGAAAAGATATTGTTACAAGAGTTTGATGTATGCAAAACTGAGGACGTGGTTTCATGTGAAAAAAAAAATCAGAGGAAAATACATTTATAGTCGATATATTTTAGTCTAAAAAAAAACAAAAAATACAAAGTAGTTACATCACACAAAACTGTGAAAAAGACAGATAGTGCATTTTCATCATATATTAATCAGATTAGTCTTTTCTACACATATAAAATTCTTTAGGTGTAATCTGCACAGCTAGAAGATTTCTAGAAGGTGTCATCAATCATTTATAGTCACTGATAATGATAATATACATGGAATATAATCTTCAGTCAGAGTGAAATTCTCCATAATGATTTGAGATCGAAAAAAATGATATATTTTTTGGTTGTCTGTAAAAGAGAAAGAATTTAATCTCTCTATAGGATTTATTTTTTTTTCAGACCAGGTTTTAAGTTCTCCACAAAGAAAATTTGAAATAGGCCTAGTGCATTTTATCCCACCTAACAGATCCTGAACCTACTTTTTGTCATACATTCCTGTATGGGTGGCAGTTAAAACGGAGTTGGTGAGTTTTGTTCCAATCAGTCTGAGGTAGCCCTTGGACCACGGGATTTCTGCTTCTCCACCATGCTAAATATGGACACTGCATGTGCTGGCACCAAAGTGCCATGACATATTAGGACAAGAGGCACACAATTACTGCCCAGCAACCACCTATGGAATAGGGGGATCCTATTGTGCACTTTCAGAGCCACTACTGCATTTCTGCATCTCAAACAAAGAAAAACATATGCCCTGAGGACAATAAATTTTGGACGGGCTAGAATAACCTAATTCCACCCATAGACTTAAATTCCAATACAGGTAATGGGGCAGCAAAGAA
The DNA here is from genome assembly GCF_963932015.1 of Anas acuta. Lineage (NCBI taxonomy): Eukaryota > Metazoa > Chordata > Aves > Anseriformes > Anatidae > Anas > Anas acuta. The sequence goes on from NC_088981.1 coordinate 96,368,489, forward strand.
TTGTAAAGTCTTCACACACGTAAATGAAATAAGGTATTAATATATTTTCAGCTCTAAACCACAGTGAAATAATAGACATCTCTAACTCATTAGCTGTAATTACCTCAAAAAGAAAATTTGTATCTAAAAATTTTATATTCCATTCTCCTATTTCTTACTTTCATCCTTATCTTTCTCCGTTGTTGCATCTTTCCATTTCCTTTACCACATGTTCATCACTCCTCTTCCTCATCTCCACATTTTTATTATTATTATATTTGATTCTCATATGACAATTGTAGCATGGGGTTTTGGATTTTTAAGTTATTCTGATATCACAGAATCACAGAATCATCTAGGTTGGAAGAGACCTCCAAGATCACCTAGTCCAACCTCTGACCTAACACTAACAAGTCCTCCACTATCACTACGCTCTACATCTAAATGTCTTTTAAAGACACCTAGGGATGGAGACTCAACCACTTTCCTGGGCAGCCTATTCCAACACCTAACAACCCTTTCAGTAAAGAAGTTCTTTCTAATATCCAACCTAAACCTCCCCTCGTACAACTTTAGCCCATTCACCCTCATCCTGTCACCAGGGAGAATAGACCAGACCCCACCTCACTAAAGCCTCCTGTAAGGTACCTGTAGAGTGCGATAAGGTCACCTCTGAGCTTCCTCTTCTACAGGCTGAACAGTCCCAGCTCCCTCAGCCACTCCTCGTAAGACTTGTTCTCCAGACCCCTCACCGGCTTCGTTGCCCTTCTCTGGGCTCGCTCGAGCACCTGAAAGAATCAGAAAAATAAAATGAAATGAAATGAAATGAAATGAAATGAAATGAAATGAAATAAAATAAAATAAAATAAAATAAAATAAAATAAAATAAAATAAAATAAAATAAAATAAAATAAAATAAAATAAAATAAAATAAAATAAAATAAAATAAAATAAAATTAAAATAAAACAAGTCTACTTTTTCTACAGAATTGGGCCTAGAGCCCTGTGTCAAATTACCTCTGAATAAGGTAGGAATGGAGTGCTGAGAAGAGGGAAGGGGAAGGGAAGGGAGGAGAATTACTGAGTCTATCTTAGCAAACAGAGAACTTGATGTCTAAGAACATCTATCAAAGGTGGGATCATTAACTAGGTTAATATACTCTTTAAAAATAAAGAGATAATGCCTTTGACTCATTAAGACAGAACTTTAGATTAGATTTACTGAATATATGCCACAAGTGCATACTTGTCTTAGGGTTCCCAAAGTTAGACCAAGGAAAGAAAAAATATTTTATATTTTTAAACTAATCTACAGGTAATAGTCTACTAATTCTTCTCAAATTAATTGCTCTTGGATTTTGTTTAAATTTGCAGGGTAAAGTCATAATGAAATATCATTTAATATTGTCTCAAGACCACCTAATTTTCTATTTTTTAACACACCTGTGTTTTAAAAATACATTTTTCTGGTAGAATTATTTGAAAAGATTTTTTTTTAAGTTATTCTACTAAACGTATCAGTAGTGTATATAGAAACAGAATATTAAAAATTATCTATTTGACAGAAAATCTGAATAGATTTTTATAGCTTTCTTAGACTTTTAATTTGAATATTTCATAACCTTTCATCCTTACTAAGTTGATCACTTCTGCAGGTAATGAAATATATTTAGAGGTTTCCCAATTTTTTTCCTCATTGTCCTGTTTACCTAAGCCATCTTGCCTTCAAAACCATTTCTCTGAAGCAGCTAGTGTTCTCTTGAAAAAATATTGCAGAAAAGGAAAAGTTCTCAGAGCCCAGTTAGAAGGGTCAGTCTAATAGGCTCTTATAAAGAAAGGCAAAGTGTCTTATAACCCTTACAGGTGCTTCAGTTCCACAGGTTCTTAAAGGATGTTCAGCAGCCTCTGAGAAAATGTTCCTAATTTGTTCTGTGTTGGGCTTTAGCAAGGTTAACATTTGTTCATCTCCTTCTTATCCATTTTTTTTTTCTTTGTATATATACTCCTGGCTTGAATGAATTGTTTTTGTTTTTTATTTCCTTTTGAATATAAACCGTAAGAAAACCTAACAAATGTTCTTCATCGTGCCTTTAAGATAGGAGTTTCTTAGCTTTTTTGGTGGGAAGTCTAAAAATATAAGCTCTTTCTTGAGAAAAAGGGTTATCTTATTTATTTATTTATTTTAAATAATTGAAATATGCTCCCATTTCCGTAAAGTGTGCACTTTTTGAAATGTTCTAAAAAATACATGAAAGAACATAATATTTTTGTTCTTGGCCTGTGTTATCCACTGCAAAGAACAAAACAGCACAGGGGAACACAAGAGAGACCTATGATCAAATTTCTCATACTCAAAATCAAGATATTTCAAGAAGAAAGCTTCTGCAGAAGAAACTTTCATGTCAGTGTTGGAGTGAGAAGACAGTCAGCAAGGGAACTAGGTTTCTGACAGAGCAGCAAAGGAGTTTAGATCCCAAGACGATACTGCAATGCGCAAAAAGATCATACTGAAAATCATACCTGGAGGATTGCTAAATATTAATGGTAGGGACTAATTTGAAAGAATTAACACTCTAGCAGCCCCCAATTCTGTCCCTTCCTAACATTGTACAATTTAATTGGCTAGTCCCCATAAATAGAGGAATACTGAGATAAGGAGTTCCTGCCAATTGTATTGGTTTTATATGTCAAGGTTTTTGGAGTGGGTGGGCTGCAGGGGTGGCCTCAGAGCCAGCAGCTGCCCCATGTCAGACCAGACCCAGCTCCAGACAGCTCCAAATGGGACCAGCCACTAGCCAGAGCCAAACCAGGGAGTGATGTTCGGTGGGCCTCTGGGACAGCAGATTGAAGGAAGGGAAAAAGCTGGTATGCAACAGCAGCTAGGAGAGTGAGGAGTGAGAACCAGCCCTGCAGACCCCAAGGTCAGTGCAGCAGGAGAGTAGGAGGTGCTCCAGGCACACAGCAGAAATTCCCCTGCGGCCTGTGAGGAGGCCCCTGGTGGAGCAGGCTGTCCCCCTGCAGCCCATGGTTCCCACAAGGAGAAGATCTCCACACTGCAGCCCGTGGAGGAGACCCCAGTGGAGCAGGTGGATGTGGCCTGGAGGAGGCTGCGGCCCATGGAGAGGAACCCACGCAGGAGCAGGGGGTCTGGGGGGAGCTGCCGCCCGTGGGGGACCCGTGCTGGAGCAGTTTGCTCCTGAAGAAGCGTGTCCCCATTCCCTGTTCCCTTGTGTTGCTTGGGGGAACGAGGTGGAAGAGGGTGGCTTGGGAGGCAGGTGTTTTTAGTTTGCTTTTTTGTTTGTTTGTTTGTTTGTTTGTTTCTCACTGCTCTAGTTTGTTAGTAATAGGTTACAAATTCTGATTATCTCCCTATGCTGAGTTTGTTTTGCCTGCGATTATAATTGTTGAGTGATCTCCCTGTCTTTGCCTCAACCATTGAACCCTTTTCCCCATATTTTCTCCCACTTTCCCTTTGAGGAGGGGGAGTGAGAGAGCAGTTTTGATGGAGCTCTGCTGCCCACCCAAGTAAAACCACCACACCAGTCCTTATTTGTACAAATGCTTTGATCTTATTAAGCTTCTGGATTTGTGGACAGCTGAGCTATAGAAGCTGTAAGCCATGCCAGTACCAAAAAAGTTATGTGGAAAAATAACAGAACACTTGAAATTTACTGTGTTTTCATTCTCTTTATGTGGTCAGAAAATGCACAAATAAGCATATTACTAGGCGCAGACAAAGTCATTTTGCCCTTCTAGCATGTAGGGAAGGATTTGGGGGGATTTTTCATCTTTCAGTAGCAACTGAATGTTGGTTTGTGATTTTTCTTAAGGAACAGGTCCTGAACTCTCTTCTTTCAAAGACTTTTATTGTTAGGAATAACCATGAGAAAACCCTTTAATTTATCCTTTTGAATTTATTCAAATAACTACATGAAATTTAAAAAGAAAGAAAGTATTTCTGTATTTGTTTTGGTCACCTGTGACATAGCAGTATGCATACTTAAGTAATTTCTTCTGCTGCCTAAGAACAGATTTACAAGTAGGGATGTGGTATATATGTTCAAACCTTACCTTTCCGATATCACAGGTAAAGCAGAAGTTTTACAAAGTGTCATGGCATCTAATATAGTTGGAGTGTCCAAATGAACAATGACTTTTTAATTTGATGGGTTTTTAGAACATGTTGAATTCTACCAACCTATAGCACATTACAATCAGTGGTTTTTCTGGTGTGAAAACAAGAAAATTTATGCTTTACTCTGTGTTGTGGTGTGACACTACCTGATGAGATCTCAAAAAGCTTGAAATAACAGTTGATAGAATTTATAACCTCTCATACTGGGTTACATTTCATTTCAGCAGGTGATTTCACTTCATATATGTTCTAGAAATGCATTTGTAAAATTAGAGATGCATTGATGGTTAATAAATGGTATTTGTAGGGTGAGCAAGTAATGTTAGTCTTAAGTACAGTAAATAACTTTTCTCTTTCACGACTGTATCTGTATAAAATGTATTATCTGCAAATCATCAGCTTCCTAATCATGAGTTCCTCTTTCTCTAATCTCTTTTCTTCCATCTGTTAGTACATCCTACGATCCTAAGATCTCTGGGAAACTCATGGAGTGGGTCCCACTAGAACATATTTCTGGGCACAGGAAAGATGATCAAGATCAGTCACCAGAGATTTACCTATAGTAAATTTGTAAATAGTAAAGTCATTGCCTTCTGTGATAATATGGTGGTATTGACCTTGGCTAGCCACCAGACTTCACCCAGCCATTTTCTCACTCCCAGCATGGCAAGGGGGAGAAAAAAAGAGGAAAAAGCTCATGGGCTCAGATAAGGACAGAGAGATTGCTCACCAGTTACATGCAAATAAGACTTGATGCGAGGAAGATTATTTTAATTTATTGTTAATTAAAAATAGACTAAGATAATGAGAAAAAAGGCAAGCCTAAAAGAACTTCCTAACCTTCACTTCTTCTTAGGTTCACCTTCACTACTTCATTCCTGACTCTTCTACCTCCTCCTGCCCCAAGCAACACAGAAGGATATGGTAGATAGTGGTCAGTTCAATGCTTTGGCTCTGTTGCAGCTTCCTTCAGGGCATATCCACCTTCTGTAATGTGGATATCTGCTCCAATATGGTCCCTCATGGGCTGCAGGAGGGAAATACTGCTTCACCGTGGTCTTTTCCACAGGCTGCAAGGGAATATTTGCTCCATGCAGACAAGGCTCTTCACAGCAGTGCATGGTGAGAAGAGACAAGAGGCATAAATTGAAACAGGGGAGATTTGGACTGGACATAAGGAAAATCTTTATCATCTCACAGTTAAACGTTGGAACAGCTTGCCTGGTGAGGTCGTTTAATCAATGTCATTAGAGGTTGTTACAATTTGCTTGGACTTGCTTACTGCTTGAAAGGGGATTTGGACTATTGAAGGTTCCTTTAAGCTTCAGTTCTATGATTCTGTGATGTATAAAGTGTTTTTGTGATAGGTATAGCTCTGCCTATCTCTAGATTTCTGTCTATGATATAACCTGTGTTTAATTGGCTGAATACCTACATCGTTTAGGATCTAACTGTGAACTACATAGAATCATGGAATGTCCTGGGTTGAAAAGGACCTTAAAGATCATCTAGTTTCAACCTCCCTGCTCTGGGCAGGGTTGCCAACCACTAGAGCAGGCTGCCCAGAGCCGCATCCAGCCTGGCCTTGAACACCTGCAGGGATGGGGCATCCACAACCTCCCTGGGAAACCCGTTTATCCTACTTTTTCTCCTGAGTTTTAGTACCCTGTGCAAATTTCATTGGCATTCAACGAATGTGTTGATCATGCTTTCTATATAATTAAGATAGTAAATAAACTTGGAGAAAACAATGGCCTCAATATTGGCAGAAATTTATGTCCTTTCAATTTTTCTTCATGCAGACTCAGCAGACAGACATGTTTCAGTTGCTTCAGATGTGCCTTCAAACACAAAAAGAGTGAACAATGCTGAATATTAGAAGTTATGTTTGAATTCTCTGTTTATTCCCTGTATCTGCTATTAATTAGAATAAGTTATAAAAGGAAGTATCTGAGAATGATCTAATAGTGATATATGTTTTTCTGGTGCCACTGAAGTCTGTTAAATCTTTCCTGTGTACAGCTAAGAGATCAAGAGAACGAAACTTTCACAAAAACACCTTTCTAATATCTGGGAAATGTTATTTCTGTGTTTGTTTTACAAGCCAATGCTTCAGTAGAAGAGAGGCTAATGGAGCTTATGTATCTGCGTAAAGCTTTGAGAAATGTCACAGTACTATCTGTATGAAATTAAAATTGAGTTATAACACACCTTAACAATCCTGCAGATAGATTTCCTCTTTGAAGCTTATTGCCAGTTTAATTTAAGCTGACAGTTATTAAAATTCAAGTTGCTAGATACACTTTTCTCATTGCAAACCTAAACACCATGTCATTAAGTTGTCTCTTATGCCTTGCAACTGAAGCTAAAGCATAAATATCTTAATTTGTCTGATTAAGATTTGCATTGACAATGAAACATTAGATGTCTATAATGAGCTATGGCTTTATCCAAAGACCTCTGAAGTCAATTGGATTCTTTCCATTGACTTCTTTGACTTTGGATTAGACATTTTGTGTACGTTTACTGTTTGCTTAAATTAGAAACTTAGTATGTAAGAAGCCTGACAGACAAATATGTTCAAACAAATCAGCACATGAGAATATAAACCATTATCTTTCAAGATAATTTTGTACAATTGCATCAATTAATAGAACAAGTCAAATATTTCAGAGGATTAAGGAGGATACTGTGCATTAAAGGAACAGAAAGTAATTTGTGAGTCAGAAGGATTAAATAATCCTGCTACAGTTTCATGCTGTTTTCTTTCCAAATAAATAAATAAATAATACTATATCGATACCAAGGGGGGAAAAATGTCATTGTTCAAAAATAAAAAATTAAAACCAAAACAAAACATAGCAAGTTTAAAGAGAAATATAGTTGCCACTTGAAATATTTTCCAGGAATACCTATGAATGGCATCTGAAATTAAGCCTCTAAAAAGATCTGTCCCAGGTTTCAGGGTACTTGTTCCCATCAACAACTGGGGTTAGAAAGAAGTCAGTAGCTTGGAAAAATCAGACCTAACTTTAAGAAAGAAACTCTAGATTTAATTTTAGTTTTACTTTTAAAAGGTTATTATTTGAAATTTTTTATTAATTTTACTGAAATCAGAAGGCAATTTTTTAGCAAAAATAGACAAAATTATCTAATCATAGATTGTATATTTCATAGAAGATCATGTCTATGTAAAATGTCAGAAAGAGGTAGGACAACAAAACTAGGTAAGAAGTCTGGATTAGGAACCAGACAAAGAAAACAAAAAGAAGTATGAAGTGAAATTAGGTTGTTCTTTGTTCATGTATCCAGACTCTGGATCATGGAACCACATGCTTTATTATATTTCCTCAAAGTAAAGGAAATACAATATTAATATTCCAGTCATAATTTCATATCATCTACTTAGATCAAGACCCAAAAGGTACAGCATTGCTTGGTAATTAATCAGGTTTACTTATTTTGTGTAAAGATTTGGGATTTTGATTTTACATGCTTCTGTTCCTTCTTTCAGGTTGCAAATTAGGAGAAATTTCTTCTCAGAAGGAAGTAGTTAGGCATTGGAATGGGTTGCCTGGGGAGGTGGTGGAGTCACCATCCCTGGGGGTGTTTAAGAAAAGGTTGGACGTGGTGCTTAGGGACATGGTTTAGTGGGTGATAGTGGTGGCAGGGGGATGGTTGGACCAGATGATCTTGGAAATCTTTTCCAACCTTAATAATTCTATGATTCTGTGGTTCTAAGATTTGTTTTTCACCTGCATGTGTGACTAAGACATGGTTGTACATGGCTTTGTGAAATAAATTTCGTATCTCTAAGATAAATTCACGTAGTAAGTCAAAAATGAACTTTTTTTTTTTTTTCTTTGACTGGAAGCAGAGTTTAAGTTTTTAGTCTAGGAATCCAAGTTCAGTTCCCCTTCTCAATTAAAACCCACTGCCCTTGATGACTCATATCAAATCATTTAATTTTTCAGTGTTTCGTCCCCATCTGTAAGTGAAGGATAATAATATTTCCTATTTCTTGCCCTTTTCCAGGGATTTTGACTACACTATCTCTATGTACTGTAACACTATTCAGTATTTGTCTAATTTACAGACTTCAGTCAGTTTTCATTGCGGTTAATCCCTGAGAGTAGAAGGTGATGATTGCAGACTGATGAGAAAATCTTGGATCAGGACTAGCTAATAGAAAAATAAATAAATAAATAAATAAATAAATAAATCACCTTCCACAGAAGTGATTATTGAAGTGATCTGCTACTTATACTGCTGATTCTAAGGCAATAGGGAAGGCTTCTGATCAGAAGGACGTATACTTCCCCTCATCATAAGAAACCATTACTGCCTTTTTGCAGATTAAGTGTTCCAAAGTGAGTGCTGCTAAGTGACAAGTGGGCAAGTGAGCTTTTAAAGTGTTCTTCACACAATTTCATAAGCAACTATAGTTTATTCCACACTGTGCTTTGCTAGGAGTAATTTTAAATTAATTATTCATGCCTACAAACTAAATGTATACCTATCTGAAAATTAATATCTTCATATCAACACTTTTTGTCATTGGTTAATTTAAATTGGAGAAAGGTAAAAAGGTATATCCTGAGAATGTCCTCAGTTAATAGACAAACACCTCTTCTGTTTGTCCAAGTCTGTTAAAGTCCAACAACTTTTATATCTTCAATTGTTCTTTATACATTCTGTCAGGGGAAGAAAAAAAAAAAAGGAAAAAAAAAAGGATAGTGCATTTCTGCTGATCGGTATTTAATGTGGTACAATATACTGCCACACTTGTTCATTGTCCATCTGTCATTGGATTTGGTATTCTGTATTGACTTATAGAAGTCAAACTAACCACCAGCAGTTTGAAAGTATAACCTGTCATGACCTTTAAATCTAAAGTCACTTTGTCTAGGATCATTGCAAAAAAAAAAAAAAAAAATTACAAAAAGTATATTTATCATGAAGATACCTACTTTAATCTGGTCATCACAGTGAAGAAAGTGAACTGAACTTTGCTGACTTTTAGTCTTCCAGGTGTTCCAGCATGAAGCTGTCTTAAAGCCCTGTACATCAATTACTTCTTCAACAAAAGTTAGTAAATTAAACTACTGAGCTGTGTAATATCATCTTCAGTTTTGCTGTTTATACAGGTTTGGCTTTGTCTATGCTGTTTTTTTGTATCAAAAATGGAGAACGTTGACCTCCAAACCAATTAACATAACCTAACGTGTTCTTTCAGCTTAAAGTAAGCACTATTTGGAGTAGGCTACCCGTATCTCCACTAAATAACACTTGGATTTTTCTGCAGAATAATGCTTTATTCTATTAACCTCAAGACATAACTCTGTGTATATAATTTCCATTTCAAAGTATCAGAATTAATAGTCTCACATCAAATATTACAAAAATATATTGTGAGTGGTTGCAGAGGGCATGTTTTTCTTTTCCTGATGAAAGCATGTGGAAACAAAAGTCTTACTGGGACATTGCTATAGAAATGTCCCTAGGTGCCACACCTAGCAAATGCATATCCATAAAAGTATGTCTGAAATTAATTGCAGAGCAATTAATTCAGTCGGACATTGGTTTACTTTTAGAGGAAGGTAGTAAGTAAGGGAGCAAACCAGCATGTGTGCAGCACTGGAAAGTCAGTGGTCCAAAATCCTGGAACAAACTGCTAACAAAGTTCATAGGACAGAGAAAACCTATTTAGTCTTTACCGTTAGCTGTATTTGAGATTAGACAGCTGCCCTGGGTGACAGCTGAATGCCAGCTCCCACTATACAGATTAGACCTTGTTTGTGAAGATCAGGCATGTCTACAGAAATCCATGACTTCCTTTGTAATTTTCAATGTAAGAAAAAATCTAGGGTGAAGATGTTTTTATATATGAGAATTACCAAGTAGACTTTACTATTCCCAACAATTTGAATATCTTTTTGAGAAATTAAACTGTAATTAATCAGTAAGAACATATAACACACAAAAAAAAAATCAAGATGGAAAATAAAGAATAGATAGTTGCAAATGTAGAAACAGAAGTAAATGCAATTAGCTAGAAAAGCTAGTGAATATTTGGTAGCTGAGCTGTTTTATGTTGTTCAATTTGACATGATATGCCATAATAATTTTGATTATGATAAATAGTTAACAAAATTAAATGTCAACTAAAATAAAGAGGTTTTAAAAATAAAGAAGTAAAACTATAGCAGTGATGGCACATCTATTTATATGCTTTTAAAATTAATTAAACACTTTACAATGTTATCTATCTATGTTATACCAAAGTTAGGTATTTTAGTCTGTTATTTCCGTTACTGTGAGTTGAAGACCTATTCTTGACAAATAATAATCTCTTGATGAATGAAATTCACAGACATTATGGACAGAGGAACAGCTGGCCTGTGTACTCATACTCAGTAAACTGTAGATGTTTATGTTTATATATAAACCAAAATAGGATTCAAACAGATTGCATCATTCGTGTTTAGTTTCTCACTTGTGTTGTTTGAACTTAAAAATTCAAGTACATCTATTCTCTTTAATATTAGCTTTTAATATTATTGCTTATTAGCTTTTAATATGATTGCTATGTGCATGTGCTTTTTTTAATACATAAAATATTTGTTGACATTTCATGTTTGCAGAACCATTTTAGGACAAGCATAAACATTTTCAAGATGCTTATAATATTCAACAATGTAATGTTGGGCAACATATTTGACATCTTTATTCAGAATGGACACTAAAGTAGCTTCATAGGTTTGTTAGATATGATCTCAATGTAATAATTATGAATTTGCCATCAAGCACATTCTGCACAGAACAGATACATGTAAGTTAAAATGTTAATAAAGGGATCTTTTTCTTCTCTTTTTTCCTCTTTTTAGACTTTATGAAAATCAGAATTTCATATGATAAAATCTTGTTTGTTTAACTGAAGTCCTAGATTAGCAGATTTCACTCTTAAATTAAAGTACTGATTATCTACTATTTCAAAGCACAAAATACCATTTTTTATTTTAACTTGGATTTTTGTTTTGCTTATATTTAAAGTTTTTTTCATCCTGATTTTGACAAAAGACATATCTTATTCTAAACTTTTAACAATATAAAATGTCCTGGTAAGAAAATGAGTTTCTGTTTTATTCTTTTCACATCTGCTTGTAATTCTAAACACTTTTGGTTTTGATAGATTATGGTTTGTATTCAAACCTCATTGAAATTCTAACAATAAAGTTTTCATATATTTGCATATCTGAAATGGCTTTTTTAAAGCATGATCTTTAAATTCAAATGGAAAACATTGATAAGGGTAAGAATTAAGCATGTAAAGTTGGTCTTATTGTACCGTGACATCAGGTATCAGAAGTACCTTAGTAATTTTAAGAATTGTTGTTATGTCAATGATTTTTTCTGTAATTGCAATTGAGGAAAAATGACAAGTAATATTGATAAGAATAGTTGTTTCTTTTAATTTTGCTGCTATGCATAGACAATGAGAGAAGAATGGTTTTGGCAGTCTTTTTCACGCTCTTTTGTCCTGTATACCAAGCTGTGTCTCTCTCATCAGCAGACCACTTATTTATGAGAGGTATCCTTTCAATAAAAGCATTTTTAGTGCCTAAGCTGCTGGTTCTTGGATAAAGAAAGAGGTATAACAAAATCATGAACTGAGTTTCTGATGTAAGGTAAGTAATGTCTCCCAGAACACAACCTAATTGAGCACTAGATTGTGGACACTGGAAGATTTAAAGTAATACTTGATATGTGAGCATTAGAGAGAGAGCTTTTCAATTCCTTATCCGTCTGGTAGACTCTTCCTCAAAGAAACCACCTGCATTGCAAAAATGCTTTATTTATAACCAAAATTTTAATAGTGTCTGGTATTCGGGACTGACATGAATGTTCAGTCCCATGACATGGGTAAGGCTTACAAGCAATTTAGACAGACTAACATTAGGAATTATGTGATTTGACTGCACTGAAGATTAGTTCAGAAAGTGGAACTAAAATAGGGAACATTTTTATAATTATCTCCTTATTCTGAGTATAAACTGGCCTGAAAGTTCTTATTTCATATTTTTATTTCAGAATACTCAAGAAACTTAATTTTCTGGAGGCTTGAAGTGATAATCTTATGGCTGCTTACCTACAAGATGATTGAATGGATAAATAATAGAAATTATGATTAAATATATAAAATAAATACTTTGGAAAATTATCTTAGAAGTTTAAAATTAGTATTCATCTTACATTTTATACTTTTTTTTTGGTCTAAATTCCCCAGGTTTAAATGCTCATATATTATATTTTTACTTAACCAGGTTTTGTATGAATATACTGCAGTAATCACCAAAAGCCACAGGTTTATAAGAAAATAAAATACCTATTTTCATAGAATGGTTTGAATACTTGTACACTAAGTGGGGACTGGGTCTTCAGCAGTGGTAAAACAAACTATTTGAATAACTTCTTCTGAATTAGGTGCAACAAACTATGCAAGAAGCTCATCATGAAACCAAGTATCCAGAATCATTTCACAGTGAAGTTGCACAAGTTTTTGCCAACACTGGGTGGAACAGTACTGGTCAATGAAGGAAAGAAATATTGGGAGCTAAATAGCAGCAATTTAAGGTGAACAGAAAACATATCTGACATATGTAAGCATCATATTTCATGAAAATACAGAGGTCTAAATGGCAGCTACTGCCCCTATATGAACAGAAAAAAAAAAAAAAAAGAAAAAAAAAGAAAAAAAAAAAAAAAAGAAAAAAAAAAAAAAAGAGCAGAGAGAGAAAACAGTCCAGCAACGTCTCCTCTGGTTAAAGATATGCTGAACTTGATCGGTGCTGTTGGTTGTCTTCAATATTCCTTTCCATTTTGGTAGAGAAGGAAGCACTGCTTCTTGATTTGCCATCCACTGCATTTTGCTATAATAACTCACCAATGATAGAAAAGCATTTCTCTTTACTTCTTTGGATTAAGCAAACTCAAATTTTACGGAGCACTGTGTATGTATGTGTGCTTTTTCTGTTCCACTCTTCCCACACAATTGGACTATTACTTGAGTGAGAGTAAACCCACATACTACACAAATAGACACTTATGGATAATAAGTAATAGCAGTAATGCCCCTCATATGGTTTCAGCAACAGATGACATAAAGTAATTTTGTACTTTCTCATGAAACTGAGCAGAGAAATGAGTAAACAACTTACTGAAACATCCAAGAAACCCCGCTGTTCTAGAAATTGTTTGCCCACTAGCTGAAGAGATATGTTTCCTATTACCATCCTTAAATATAAAATTAGAAGCCATACGGAGAGATTTAAGAAGTTTGTGTTGTCATCACTTGCCATCATTTATGTGTGGATCCTGCAAACACCTAGAAGTGGTCTGGTTATTTTCATTATTTGCTAGAGATTCCAGAAAGCTATTGTGTTGAAGATATTATGACAGTATCTTGCCCTCAGAGTGTCTGGCAGATTCTGACTTGAGGTGAGTTCGTAGAGGTATCAATGGAGTGCAAAGAGGTCAGAACACAAAATTGTTATTATCAGTTCTTATATAACAGTAACAAAATTCAGAAAGTTGGGGAAGAAATGAAGATCAATGCATAGTTCTCTTGATTTTTATATTTGTTATCCCTCAGCTATCTTAATAAGACAATTAAAATGTTCTAAATTGTCAGTTAACATTTCTTTAAAGCATTGTAAAATCTTTACATTGATTCTCTTATATTAGGGTTTATATTAGGCAAAATGGAAAGTGAAATGGAGGATTTTTATTCTTTGTCATTCTATAAAGCAAACCAGCTGTAGGATAGTCATTGAAGAATTTACATAATAGTAATTCGTAAAAATCATCAGTGTTTTAACAGCTATTTAAGCAATTAAGGAGGAATTCTGCTATGCAAGGTTTTCTTAAGAAAAAGTGCATCTTCTGCAAGAATATACAAAATGGCTGTGTAAGTAAAAGGGCATTAGTGAAACAAACTTGCATTTTGTATTTTAAGCATTTCTGCAGCTATTTAGCTTTTCTGTTGCAGCTCTAAGATGTCATATAAATATTGAAAATGATTCTTTCCACACAAGTTTTAATTATTAATCACTTTATTAATTTTTTTCCAAGCTTTTTTTTCTTCAGCTTAATGACTCAGTATTTATTTTGATCTTTCTATGCTCTAAAAAAAAGTACATATAAGCCAGATGTATCAGTTGTCTCATTTTTCATTAGGAACTGCAGATAAATTTATATTGGGTAGTCAGTCCTCTGATACCAAGACAAAAAAGTTTATTTTTCTTCCTTTTGGCTGTGCTGAGTGTCAGGTTATGGAGCAGTGTGTGTTCATGCAGACTTTCAGAATCCCTTGAAATGGAAAGTGCTGTGCTAATATAAAATATGTACCATTAAATGCTACTTTCATGATAAAACTATGGTTTTCTTGTCCTGCAGCACTTTTGAGTTAAAAAGCACTATTCTTTCAGTCCCCAAGCAATGTGTAGTCAACAATGTTTAAGTAAAAGTCTAGTTTTTGAGTATTTCAGCTGTTTCCACCGTCAAAAACAAAAACAAAACAAACAAAACCACAAACACATTTATTTCCCCCCTGGCAGCAGAATTAATTACCAAAAGTTAAATAAAAATGTAATTCTCCTGCCCTCAAGCTAGTTTAAATCTCTTTTTGGATATTTATTTCACTGCTGTGTGATTTTTATTTATTTATTTTTTATTTTTTTTACATCTATGATGACATGTGGCAATGCCTTAGATTTGTATAGCTGTAAACAAGCACTCTGAGCTGTCACCTTCCCCAAGAAACACATTGTTGGGAAATACTGCTCAGAATAATGGTAGGGAGCCAAGTAATAAAATTTTATCAGGTTTTATGAAATGCTTAATGTGCCAAACTTCTTCTGATCATTGGGACTTCACAACATCCAGAAACTGTCATAAAAAAGGGAAATGTTGAGTCTGAAGAAAGAATATCTCGAAGGTCACCTATCAGAGTGCAGTATGGTTAACCATACCTGTACACTCTTCACAGACTCTACATGTATAGATATGAAACTGGCTAAACAATTAGTTTTGTAAGGCATTCAAATGAAATTATTTTAAAATCCACTATGCAATATTGTAAGCTTTTGATCCTTCAGAGGTTGTCTATAGCAAATCAGCAGTGATTTCCATCATGAGGTTAGAAGTTTAGACAAATTTATTTCAAGCCTAGGGTCATTGAAAATATCTAAATATAACATTTAAATTGTTACAGTTTTCAGAATTTCTGGTAGGCCTTTTTTTTTTTTTTTCTTAACAGAAATTATGAAATATGAATTATGAAATTTTATGAAATTTATTTAGAAACGGTGAACCAATTTCTTCCTTAGTCCTTTGTATGTGTTCTGTGGAAGTAATAGAAAAAAAAATTGGAAGGAACTTTTTTGTTTTTTTTTCAGAATTATTCAAGACAAGGTGTTTATGCCTATAAGTATGGGACACAGCTTCTCTGGAGAAAATTACAGTACAAGACCCAATCTACATGATATTTTCAGATTTCCAAAATTCTTCACATTAGTCCAGCTAGATTTGGTGCCTTTCTTGGAGCTAAATTAATATTCAAGCTATTTCTAAGTCTTTGTAGGACTGGAGACTAATACATTACAGAATATAGATCTACAGGTAGTTAGTTAAAATTTTTGTAGGACTCTACATCTAACAGTTCATATTTACTGATGTCCAGGGTGTACTTGACCAGGTCTTTACCCAATCAATATTCTATCTGATAAGAAAAAGGGAATCATGACAGAGACATTTTAAAGTGTCACTGAGGATTTATTTTTTCTTTAGGTACCTAAGTTCATAAATCATCTTCTCCCTAGTATTTGCCACTAAATCTGTTTCTTTGAAACAAAACTTTATTATACAAGTTGAAAGGTCATCTTTAGGTAGAGCTTCTAAATTGTTCTTCTGAAGTCTAGTCTGAAAACTTTGTTTAATAATGCTTAAAATGAGGGCATGGTAAGTGTCAATCCTCTTGAAGGCATAATCCAATTAATTAACTAGAGCATGAGAACTCTTCTTTTTATATAATGTGTACAAGTCAAGTTACAATGTCTAACAAAGTTTTTCTGTGCAACTTCATGAAGTCTTATGAACAAAATCATCCTGAACTGCGTATTTGGAACTTCAGTTACAGAAAGATGTTCCATTTGCTTTCTTTTCTTCAGTTATCTGAAAGTTAAATCTGGTCTAAGATATGTTTACTTTAATAGATAACAATAGCTATAGTCCCCTGATAGTGAGCTGACTAGCAATCAGCTAAGAAGCAATAAATAAATAAATAAAATCCTAAAGCTTTTGTTTGTGTGTGGTTCATATTTCAGAATTTAACTCACTTTGGAAAGCTACGTGACCCAATGGGATTCATCTCAGGGTACCCAAAGAGCTGGACCGTGAGTCCTCTTTCAAATGTTTTTGAGAGGAAGGAAGGCAAGGGGAGAGGAGAGAAGGGGAGAGGAGGGGAGGGAAGAGGAGGGGAGGGAAGGGGAGGGAAGAAGCAGGGAAAGGAGGGGAGGGGAATTTCATGAACTGTAATAGATATATAAGGACAGGTTAGATGATTGAATTGTCCCTTCTGTCTTTAAACTTTATGAATCTCTGAAGTTACGTTTTCCAAATAGTTATAGTAACTGTTATCCATGACTTCGTATTGTCTGAAGTCTTATAATCTTACACTCACCATGTCTGTTGTGTTATAACTGATAAAACAACTCTTATCAAAGTAATTCATATCTGAATATTAATTAAAATGTCTGTTGAGGTTTTGTTTCTTATCTCAAAATGAGTTAATGATTTTTATAGCCATTTTCTTTAAAGAAACAGGTTTGCATTAGCATATTAATACCATCTACCAATAGATATTTTCAAGCAGTCAGCCAGAAATATAGACAGAGGAGAAATTGACTTAAATGTTAGAAAGTAATATTTAAAATGTGTATTTATTACAGCCTGACATATTTTGCTCACAGACACCCAATGCCAAAGAGAGAGATAGTATTGTTTTCTGAAGAAATGTCATAAATAGTATATAATGTAGTAAAAAGGGAAACCTAGAAAACAGTCCAAAATCTAACTCTAAGGATGATGTTTTCTTTAGATCAGGAGGCTGTTTCCTGGGCCCCATGATGTTGCTCTGTCCCTATCTGACCTATCTGATCTCTGAACAAATTAGAAGAATAAATCCATTTAATGTAACTTTCTACTGTTTCATACAAAGGCTACATATTTTCTACCTTAGAGAGATAAACCATTAGTTTCTGTTTTGAATAGTAGCACTTATGATATGGCTGGGGGAAAATTTCTAGGTATATATGAAAAAGGAGTTATTAGAAAAACAAAGTATTGTTCTTGTGCAAGAACTTTTGCACCTACACTGCAAAAGTATTTTTCTCATATTTTCATGCCCTCAAATGTTACAAATACAAACCAATGTATATTGCAAGTTCTCAGAAATTAGATAAAAGCCAGGATAAACCAGAATCCAAAACACTTGTTAGATTTCTTTTAAGGGGAATATGCATTGTCAATAAAAAATTGCAAAGTGTTAACTATAAAGTTGCACAAGGATAAGGGATGAGCAATACAAAATAACTGTCCCTGGAAATGGTCCTATGAATTAGATGAAAATAAAAATGAAGAATGAGACCATATTTTCTGTGCTGGATTTAGCTAAATTGATTTTGTTTGGGGAAAATCAAATACATTCAAAAGAAGGATTCCTGTTACATGATTTGCTATTAAATCATAGTATAATATCTCTGTATGTGTATATGAAGAAGATTTCTATTATGATTCAAATCACATCTAAATTAAAAGAAATGGAGCAAATGTTAATACATCTATCAGTACTTTCCCAGAAGAAAAATATCTTGGACAAAAACAGTGCACAGAAAAGTCATAATGTTTACTCCATCCTATCTCTTTTGCATGTTTCTTACAAGCCCACTAATGTCACAGACATTACAAGCAAAAGATTCTGTAAATTATCTAATCTCACATTTTATAGGAAAAGACATTTCTATCCAAATATCCTAAACCAAATGAAGAATGCAAATTAAGCCAAACTTCAGTAGATCAGTGTTTGAAAACTTAAAAAAATTTGCCATATGTAACAGCTGAGTGATTGAATAGAAGCAAAAAATTCTGAATATTTCAAGGTCAAAAACACCAAGACACAATTCACTGATCTATTCATAACATGTCACAAAAAAGAATGCCAGTTATTACTGATTTATTTCCTCTTGGACACTATTTGTCTGTCAGTAAGTTTTACTCAAATATTTTCCAAATATAATCCAGAGAAGACTTCAATTTATTTCAATATGTTTTGGATTGTGTCCCAAAGTACATAATTCACTCTGTCAGGTACACTGCTCAACAGCTTCTCATTTCTTCTTTCATTATAGTAATATGCTTCAGAGTTGGTAATTACAGCAGCTCATACAGCAACACATGTCTAAGGTCTAATGAATGTGATGTGGCCTTTTTCAAAAGTTTCCTGTAGTAATTTGTTATATCCTTTCTGTCATTTGTTATAACTAATTATGAGGGTGGTAGGGGAAGAAGAGTAAAGGTTATTGTAGGCATCTCATATCCTATACATGTTGATACTGAGGAGAACATAGCTTCTAAAGAAGTCAGATTCTCTTTTAATGACTACTGAATCATTATTGAGCTAATTAATTTTGGAGAAAAAGAAAGAAGTCTGTGAACAAGTATCGGAAAGAGGAAAAGATGCAACTTCTCACAATAGATCTTTCAAGTCTGTCTTTTGCAATTGTAAGAGCTCTGTAGAAGACCCAATAAGGTAAATTTACAATTTTCATATCTCATTATTAAGAACCTGTCAGACATCTTTTTGGTACACTTTACTGACAAGGAATTATAATATTTAAGGCTTTCTGGGGGCAACAGGCCAACTCTGTCCTCTCATAGGCTCATATTTAACCATTTATCAGTAGCTTTACCAAACAAAGAAAAAGAAAAAGGAAAAATATCAGAACAGTGTTTTTGAACATGGATTCTCCTTCCACTCATGCAAGCTCCTGAATGAGGTAACTTTTATTGCATTTAATCTCTGTACTGTAATGGACACCCATCAGGATTAAGCAACAGGGTAAATTAAGAAATATTTAAACTCTAATCAGTAAAGAAAGTTTTCAAATATGTGTGTTTTGCTATAAAATGATGTAGTAACTGATTATAGAGACAAAGATGTCTGCTATCAGAACATATCACCATTCCATATATACCCTTAGAGTACTTTGGAGGGCCCGATCCACACAGTAGTGGTGCCGTCCGTGACTCTCTTAAAATCAATAAATGTGATTATTCCAGAGAAGACAACACAAAATTCCATATCAGAAATGTATTCATTTTTAAACTTTGAGTTATTTTCTATTTCTCGTTCATGTGTATATATAATTAAACAGGTAAATTACTTTTCAAATATTTAAATAATTCCAGCAAGGAAGGAAAAATTAAGGAAAGACAAACAAACAAACTAACATGCAAACAAAAACTCTGGGAATTTTAATACCATAAGAGAAAATGTAGTGCAATGCTCCTACTATCACCACTAAAAAATACCCTATCTACATATAATAGGGTATTGAGTGTAAGAAGGTTTTCCAATTTTTAATAGGAAATATGCTTAATTTCAGCACAAAAAAAAACAAATTCAGTCATAGACATCACTTACTTAGTAAATGCTGCATTTTTACAGTGTACAATGTAATGATATTTTCAAATAGAATTGGGGTACTGCTGAGGGAGGGATGCGAGCAACTAAAATACCAGATATATGTGGTTTCATTTTTATAAGGTGCTGACCTACCTCTCCATTATGTCTTAAGGTATTATTTAATATTGAGCATTTCAGGAATGATCCATGTAGTCATAAAATATGCTGAAGGATATTTCTTTCATATCAAAACTTTGCAGGACATCCCTTTGTTAGTCATGTAGAAGATCCCATCAGTTTGTGAACCTCAGATGCTTTCCGTTTCTGTGTCGAATGGCTGAAATGACCAACGTGATGTTTTTCAGCCATAAGTAGAGAAGATGTTGCAAACAATTTTTCTTGGATCTGGACAATACTTCTGCGGTCTTTAATTGGACTTCTGCAGTCCTTAATTAGACTTCTGCAATGTGCTTGGCCTGACACTACAGCTACAAGCAAACTGCAGAAAAATGTCATTAATTCATGGTAAGTGGAATTACTCTTCCACAAGTGTTAAGGTCATTGACTGAGATGTGAGAAGGTCTTACAGGAGTGCATTTTGCAGTTAGTTGAAATGCTAACCCATATTTCTGGATAGTAGACCCCTATTTATCAAGCATATATAGACAACCTGTATGATAAAATAGAACACTGGCAACAGGCTTCCCTCAAGCATCTGTTTACTTCATGGGAATTTTAAGAGCACCTTCAAAAATGAATAATGAGTTATCATAATGTAGCTAGCACGCTGTGAATCATCAGAACATCCGGGTCTCAGATTACTATTGCCTTTTTGTTTGGAGGTTGAGACAGATTTATCTAGTTCAGTATTTCCCACTTGGAACCTTAGAACAATCTGGTCTTCTGCACTTGCTCTGTAAACTGGGGTTCTTTTGATCCTGCTTCTTAAGCACCACTGATAATTAATCCATCCTCTTGTAAAAGTAGGAACGTTAACCAGGTTAACAAATAGGATATACTTGTGGAAAAAGTTTTGTAGTCTTTCTAACAAGATAGCATCCACCTTTCTTCTTTTAATCTTTTAATCTGTAAATTTTCTTGATTCCAAGGTAACATACATTTTGTTATTTTTACCTTTATCATCATTTTTTGAAACAGAAAAATGGATTTCTTTCCAAATCTGAATTTTGGTATGTAGCTTTGTAAAGACCTAGGTTTTCCTCTGACATTTATGTGAACATCTGCAAAGATTGGGGTATTTCAGCTATTCTCTTTCTAGTCATAATCAGATAGTGAGATCATGTTAATTTCACCAAGAATTATCCTCAGGATGTAAGTGAAGGCAGTTAAGGGGGGAGGAGGGGGAGGGATTTTAATAAAAAATCAGCTGCCAAAGTGACCCAATCTTACCTCAGATGTGGATTTAATTTTATACATCAAAGTAGTCCCTTTGAAGCAAGCGTTTGCTAGATCTGAGCATGCATCTTTTTATCATGATAGCTTTAATAACTGCTGACCTTACTTGCTACTCGCCTCACTGCTAGGTCTCCTAAAAGATCACAAATACTCATTCAAACAACATAGCTATTTCTGAAAATATAAAACATTTGTTAGGGCAGGATTGTGTTACCAGGGAACAAAATTAGTAGACAAATTTGAGTAGACAAAAAAAATAAATAAATAGTGCTATAAGGAGTTGCTTGGTTTATTACATTCCTGGGAACAGGAGTTTTCCTTTCCAAATTTATTCTGCTCATTTTGGAAGAAAAGAATGGCTTTATAATATATAGTGAGATCTCAGGAAATCTCAGGGACATATTAGTGAATTCACATTTCAGCTAGTCTCATTTGCGTTCCGGAATAAATATTTCTTACCAGTAAAAATACCTTGTAAGTCTACCCTATACTATAAACAGAATATGTCAGGAAGAAAGAATACTAATTCATTTTTAAAAAGGAATATTTCATTATAGCAGGACTTTTCTATTCATAAGGAATAATACACTTGCTCTATATAATATACTTGTTAGGGTAACAAGAAACTTACATTCTTCATTACAAACCACTGCACGAGTCAATAACCTGTTACTGAAATATACAGCCCTACTGAAATCAATTTTAACTTCTACCTTACAGCATTTTCTTGACACCCTAAGATTCTTTTCTCGATATTGTCACACTAATTATAGAGTTATTTTTAAAATATCAAATGATATTTTTCATGCTCATATACATAATATGGACCCTTTACCATTTATTATTTGATATAGGAATCAATTTATTTGTAACAAGCTTCATAGGTCATTTTGGAAAATCTGTAAAAGCCTGGATAAATTAGTTTGCCTGTAAATGCTGACTTGAGAGCTGCTAAAATTGATTGAAATATTAGGTTATATTCCTATCTGTGCTCATATATAAAATCTTACAGGAAGGCAATCAAACAAACTGATACTTAGTTCAGAACAATTCAGTGAATTTATTGGGATATGAGTTGTTCAAAAATATTCAAGAGAAATAAAAATAAAATATTATTCTTTGTTTTCCATGGCTGCTTTTTAACTTGAAGTACAAATACATGATGCTTCCCCTCCTAGAATCCAATCAGATTATGGTCAACAACTACTAGCCAAACTGAACAAAACTGCCTTTTGATCTTTCTTTCCCCTTAAATTTCAATTTCAAATTTTAGTGTACTTAAACAGAGAATTAGATTTTTGACAAAGTTCTATTATTCTATAAACAAGTGTGAATTTCCTCTTGAGAATAAGAAAATGATAGGTTTATTGTGAAGAAATCTCTTACCTCAAAGAAATTGGTACATGGGAAAGGGTTTCTTTTTCAAATATTTATCATCAGAATATCAGAATATATAATTCTGTACAAGAACTTAAGATGTTATAGATGTTATCATGGAAGACACACTTTATTCAAGTACAGCTTTCACCAGTCTTGAATTACTAAGCTGAATATGGGCTAGTTTAGGGGATGGTAATGGCTTTTGACATGCAGAAGGTCAGAGCAGATGATCCTTAATCATTTTTTATGGTCTTGAACTCTATGAATGAATCACATTGCACAAAGGTCTGATATAGTCAGACTAATGCTGAGTCATTTTAAGCAGGAGTAATGAGCTCTGTGCCATTTTACAGTCTATGCATACCCTAGTTCTTTGCCCAAGGGTGGCAAACCTGTAATATTTATTATAGGCATATAAAGCCTAATGAGAAACAGTAAGTGTATAAATGAAAACTACACGTGAATTACCTTTCTATCAAGTTGTGCTGATCTTTTTTCACTGTCATTCAGACATTCCAAATTCCAAATTCCCAGTTTAGTTCTGATTTTCCTTTCACTCACAGCATTGTTTCCTGCTATTTCTCTGCTTTACTGTAATGGCTTTTACTGTGATTAATGAAAGAAGCTAGGAAAAATATAAAGAAAATGAGACAAATGAGCAAGTATATATATATGTATTATATATATACATTTCTTCTACAAAGTTTCAGTTATTCAGTAAAACTGTAGACTTAAAGAAACATTTGAATAAAATATCTAATTATTGAGTCCTTCTAAATCCTGTCATCAAAAATGACTGAGGTTAGATTTTCAAAGATGTCTAGATTACTAACAGTGCACAACAGGAAATATAAAAAGTTAGCAGCTGAGACCCCAGAAGTGACAAGTAGTGTAAGTGTGACAGAAAGATGAGAAAAGTATTATAACATAAAAAGAATAGTGAAGAGACATCTATTTCAGAGATATGATTTGATATAGTAGCTGTAATACAACTCTGACAATAAAGGTCATATAGCCCATCAGAAGCTTTCAATTGCTAAAGGAAAAAAAAAGGGGGGGGGGGGGGGGGAAAGAGGGGCAAGGGGGGAAAGATAAGGGAAGGGAAGGGAAACATATTCAAAGACATAAAAATATAGTAAGATTGTGGCCCTTGAAAAGATAATGCTGAGTATGTTTCAAATCATTAAAAAATGCAAGGGAAGCCTAAGTCTATGCTACTGTTAGATGAAGTAAATTCTCTCTGTCTGCCTACAGTGAACTCTCTCCAGAGAGTTATAAAGTTTTGTTAGCAATTGTCTGAGCAATGGAATGACAAAAAGAAATATAGTTGTCATTTTGGACACCAACAGTAGCAAACTAAGCTTCTTTGCCATGAACTACTTTTCTTGCAGTCAAATTCTGCTGTCAGATACAAATATGACCTTTTGTGTGATGGTAGTATTTTGACCAAAAGGAAAGTGAAAGAAAAATTTAACAGAAACCTTAACACAACAAATATCATAAAAGACCACAACAGAAGAATGTGATCTTTCTGCTACTTTTAGAAGTGCACTTCCTCCAGAAGGACATGTTACTTTGGTCCAGTAGATGAATTAAGTATAACTATTTACTTGAAATATCATGTTAGAATAAATGTCAGTAATGAAATTTGGTGGGGATACTGCATATAAGGTTAGATAAGCTGGTATCTCCATTTCCAAAATCTGTACATATTTTTAATATACTTTTTTAGTATTTTGTGCATTTGTGATGATTATATAAACAGAACTGCCCATTTTATGGACAATATGAGAACTTCAGTTACCTGTAAAACCAGTAAAAATACAATGAAACTGTTGTAACAGTGATTTTCCATTACTTGGAATGCTCATCTTGTCATTCCTATTTCATATAGTAAGAAAAAGCAGACCAAGGTAGTAGATGCAAAAGATCAGAATTGTGGAAACGCACTGGGTTTATGTCACAAGGTTTTGGTAGCAGGGGATGTTGGGAGGGATGGGTTAAAAGCAGAAGGCCGGAGGAGGAGGATTGTAAATATGCTCAAGTGAACTTGCAGCTGGGAATACGTAAAGCCTGGAGAGCAGTAAAGTAGAAAAACACATATATCATACTTATTGCTGTTTATCCTGTGTGTGTTTGACAAGTAGAACATCTGTGTATAGATAAAGTAGCTATTTGGTAGATTTGAAGGTTCTGCTGCAGCCTCACCTCAAGTACTGTGTTCAGTTTTGGGTGTCACAATATAAGGAGGACGTAAAAATATTAGATATTCTCCAAAGGAGGTCAACAAAGGTTGTGAATGGTCTAGAGGGGATGATGTATGAGGAGCAGCTGAAGTACCTTGGATTGTTCAATGCAGAGAAGAGCAGACTGAGGGGAGGCCTCATGGCAGCCTGCATCTTCCTCACACAGGAGCATAGGGGCAGGTGCTGAGCTCTGCCCTCTGGGGACAGCGACAGGACCCAAGCATGAAACTGCAATGGGGGAGGGACAGGTTGGATATTAGCAAAAGCTTCTTCACTAAGGAGGTGGTCAGACAAAGGAGGAAGCTCCTCAGAGGAGTGCTTACAACATCAAGCCTGCTGGAGCTCAAGTGTTTGCACAATGCGCCCAGGCATACTGTTTGACTTCTGCGTGGTCCTGTGTGGAGCCAGGAGTTGAATTTGATTATCCCTGTGGGTATCTTTCACTTATAATCTATGATTTTATGATTCTAGAAGTTTCCCTTCAGCCTGTGGACAGGACCACAGTGGAGCAAGCTTTGTCCCTACAATCCACGGTGTACCCTGACGGAGAAAATCTCCTCACTGCAGCCCATGGAGGAGCCCATGGTGGAACAGTTGGCCTGAAGGAGACTGCAGCCCATGGAGATGCCACACAAGAACAGACCACTGGACAGTACCAAAACCCATGGAGACAAGCCTCCACAGGAGCAGGTGGTGTGACAGTAACTGCAGCCTGTGGCAGACCCCATTTGAAGCAGTCCATTCCTGAAGGATGGACCCATATGGTATGGACTCATACTGGAGCAGGTCTTATAGAACTGCAGTCTGTGGAAAGAGCTGTGAGAAGCCACATAGGATCAGTTTGGGAAAGACTGCATTGTGTGTGAGGGACCCCATGCTGGAGCAAAAGAAGAGTGACCATGAAGAATCAGTAGAGGTGAAACATTAAGGAATGACAGCAACCCCTTTCCCCATTCCCTTGCACTGCCTGGAGGGAGGAGGTAGAGAAAGGTGAATTGGAGGAAAGGTGGTTATAATTTGCTTTTTTTCCTCACTGTTCTAGTCTGCTATGAATAGGCAATTAATTGTATTAATATCCCTGTGCTGAGTTCATTTTGCCCGTAACAGTAACTGGTAAGTGATCTCACTGTCATTATCTAACCCACAAGTGTCCTTTCATTCCATTTTCTCCCTCTGTCCTTTTGAGGAGGGGAAGTGAGAGCAGCTGTGTGGTGCTAGGCTACCTATAGCGATCAAAGGATATCAAGAAAGATTGAAATGAAAGACATCTAGGAGAAAAAACAAATTATTTAAAAATAATAAAAATAATGACTATACAAATATTTATTTAATTTAACATATATATTTATACCTTCTAATAACACACACACAAAAAAAAGGTAGTTAAAATATTTATATTTTTGTAGTCTTACTACAGATAGGAGTAACTAAAAAAAACTTTCATCATACATACTTCATTTATTATATATAATGTAATGAATAATGTTACAGAATAATTCAGGCCAAAAACAGAGTGGAGAGGAAATTGTATTCATAGCCTGAGGATACGTGTAATTTTTATATATATTTGTTCACTCTGATGGAGAAAAAAAATGTTGTAAATATTTCCTTTTACAAACTAGTAGGAGTGTTTCTCTGCTTTGCTGGAGAAGCAAATGAGAGATGGATCAGAGAGAATCTCTCAGTAGTTGAGAAGTTATTTAATGTAGGAGATGGATCTAGATTGTATTTCCCTGAAAAATGTGAACAGATTAAGCCAGAGAAAGGAAAACTCCAGTAGCATTCTGCACAATAAATGAGGCAGATGGCACCAAGATACTAGATCTAGTCACACAGATACTCCTTTGTTTTTGCTTTTCCATGAGTGCCAAAAGAACATCTCATAAGCAGGCTGATATAATTTTGCAGAAGTCAATCCTGTTGATGGTCAAAGACAAAATAATGGGATATGTGTACCTTTATTTTGCCTCTCTGTGGTAACATTATGATATTACTTCATTTGCATTCTAAATTAGAATATACCGTCAGTCATACAAAGTAAAAAGAGGTTTGTGGGTTTTTTTTTCCTTCCTTTGCATTTAGAAATTCCATCAGCAGACAAAAAAAGTTGGTCAAGCAGTTGTGTACAAACGTAAATTGTATTGAGTTGAATTCCAACAAAAGAATCAAAACATTGCAACTAAGTGCCTCTGGATATAGTTCAGCGTTTCCTTTTAAATACCTGTCTTGTGGTAGTACACAACTGTGCTAAACATCTTCAAGAAACATATATAGGTAAGCTTTATCCACTTATCATTTAGTTACAAAAGAATTCATTTTGTTTCAAAACTTTTGACATGGCTTGAAAAATTGATCTCAATAAATGTCAAGGTAAGTAGAGATAGAATTTATTTGTCTGTAATCAATTTTTATTTGAAATGGTGAGAAACGAATTTCTTCAGTAACACAAATCATTCTGAGAGACAGATGGATGTTGTACATATTCTAGGCCTGTATGAAAATATATATATATATTTAGCGAAGAAAAAAAAAAAAAGCAGTGGCAATTATTACTTTTCATAGTTGTAGAATACATGCTTTGCTTTTGTCTACTTTTACACATAGTCTTTTCCCAAGGATCTGTCCTTTTTATGTTTTTTATGTTGATTTGTAGTACTCAAATCTTTACAGTGTGCAATGTATTACTTCACAATGTGTGAAACTGAAAACTTAGAGAATGTTATTTTTCCCCTGGTGTTTTTCTTTCCATACACTTCCACATATGACACTTTGACAGTTTTGGATCAGAAAAAAGTCTTCCCCTCTAGACCCTTCACCATCTTTCTTTTCCTCCTTCAGACACTCTCTAATAGTTGTATGTCCTTCTTATATTGTGGCACCCAAAACTACACACAGTACTCAAGGCAAGGCTGTGCCAGCACAGAGTAGAGCAGGACAATCACTTCCCTCAACCACCTAACAATACTGTGCCTCATACACCTTCACCTGGTGACTCACTGCCTTATAAGAGCAATGACATACATGTATATTCCCTTCCCTCATTCTGTCTGTGCCATCTACTTCAGTTTGGGTCATCTGCTCCAAGCTCAGCAACTCAGTAACACTGCTGCAGTGTCACAGACAGACTCATAGAATCATTTAGATTGGAAAAGACCTTTAACATCTTCACATCCAACTATCCACCTCACACTACCTAGTCCACCACTAAATCACATCACATGCCTTTAAATACCCCCAGAAATAGCTAATCCTCCAGGCAGCATAACCACACTTTCTGTGAATAAATTCTTCCTAATAATCTAAGTCTCCCCTGATACAACTTGAGGCCATTTCCTTTCTTCCTATTGCTTGTCACCTGAGACCAACACCTTGATTGCTGCAACCTCCTTGCTGTAGAGAGTCATGAGTTCTCTCCTCAGCCTCCTCTTCTCCAGACAAAACAAACCCAGTTCCCTCAGCTGGTCCTCATAAATCTTGTTTTCTAGTCCCTTCAGCAGTTTTTTGCTCTTCTCTGCACATTTGAGCAATCACTATTCTTGTAGTGAGGGGCCAAGAACTGAACAAAATAGTGGGATCTCACCAGAGCCAAGTACAGCAGAACAGTCACTTCCCTAGTTCTAATGGACACACTGTGCAGTTCAGGATGCCATTGGCCTTTTTGGCCCTTTAGGCACACTGCAACTTTTCCCCATGCCCATTTAGCTACATGAGGTTGATACGATCCAAATACAGCACCTGTCATTTAGCCCTATTGAATGCCACACAATTTGATATGGCTCATTGATATAGTTTATCCAAATCCCTCTGCCTGCCCTCAAGAAGATTGACACTTCCAGCTTGGTGTTGAACATTTACCAAAAAGTGCACTCAATCTGCTCATCAGTAACACTGATAAAGATACTTTTTTAAAAAATGGCCCCAATACTGAGCCCCGGAGAACACCACTTGTGACCAGGCACCAGCCAGATTTAACACAGTCCATGGCAACTCTTTGGGCCCAGCCATCTACTTAGCAGCCAGTACATACATCCAAGCCAAGAGCATCCAGTTTCTCCAGGAGAAAGTTGTGGAAAAGAGTATTAACCAGTTTTTACTTGGAGGTTAACAGGAATCATGAATCATATGAATCATAGAATGGCCTAGGTTGGAAAAGATCATCTAGTTCCCCCCCCAACACACAGTTTAAAAAGGCTTTCAACACCTGTTACCGTCCTGGTATTGGGCCTCTCTGTGGGTGTACTGAATGTAGGTGGAAAGGTGTTGGTAGCAGGGAGGCTGCAGGGGTGGTCTCTGAGAAGAAACATCAGGAGCTACCCTGTTCTTGTCAGAGAAGATTCCAGCTGGTTCCACATTGGAGCCACCACAGGACAGAGCAGAACCTATCAACCAAGCTGGTGGTGCCTCTGGGAAAACTGTTTAGGAAAGAGCAAGATGCTGCACTGTCAGCAAACACGTTTAACTAACTATATTCTAACTATAGAAAACTAAACCAGGTGCTCTTGCCTACCTAAATTTAATACTATCTCATCTTAACAAGATACTTGATATAAGTCAAATTATTTATGTCCTAGAATTCAATTTGTTTGTCTTCATCAACTGGGATTTAGTTAAAACTAGACTAGTTGAGTTTAGCTGTTAATATAGAGGTAGAAGTAGACATTTTTAACCAAGTTCTGTGAAATAGAAGAAAATGATGAAATCAACTACTAGAAGCAGTTTTTCAAGGATTACTTATTTCAGGTTTTTTGTTTGTTTGTTTGTTTTATTATTATTATTAATAGATGCAGAAGCTCTCCCTCCTTAAGGAATAATCTTGAGACAAACTAATACTATCTGTGGACAATAACTTCAGATTAAATCCTAGTTTGTTTTTATTTAGAATAGTTATCAAAATTCTTCTCTCTAGAAGAACACTAAGTTTAAAAGGAAAAATAGCTACCACTTTCCAGTAGTGCATTTCTAATACACTTAAATCATTTCAGGAAAATATTAAATGTAGTCCCTTAGCAGTTCTCCATCTCATGCTGGATGTGAAAATTTCAAATAAGTCATCACATAGCAGATTCAATACCAGACTGTGAACTGCATTTTTTTTCAAGTTGTTTTACACTTTTCCTCCTTGTCTTCTTGGCTACCTTATTACTGTTTTTCCCTTGCTTGGGTGAGATGTAATGAACTGGCTGTTCTGGGAGAAGACAGTACTTTTGTATCACATTGAGTTGAAAATGTACATTTTGCAGATGTTCCCTGGATCCAAATATTAATCTCGATGTATTTTCATTGTTTCCATAGCTATCTGAAGGGGCTTGGGGGAATCTTTGTGTCATGCAAGTGCCATTTCCTAATGTATATGTAGGAGACTGTTCATTCTTTTCCAGCTTTATGACTACACTATTTTTACCTTTATGTGAATAGATTTTTGGAGTATCTTTAAAGGGATTTTTTTTTTCCCCCCTCCCTTTCTTGTATCATGTTCTGATGCATTTTATCTTCAGGAATTAATAGCAGTGGAAATTCTGCTACCCCTTACTACACAAAAATCTTCCAGTTTTGAAAGCATTGCCTATGAAAGGATATATTTAAGATGGTCAGTGTTTCTTATTTTCTTATGTTTACTGAAGTTGCTTAAACAATGCTAGAAAACACGGAATTTCTCAAAGAACATGAATTGTTGCATGTTCAAAATATCACAGTGAGTGGGAAACTCCTGAAGACTGAAAAAAAAAAAAAAAAAAATCAGCCCTATCTTCAAGAAGGGCAAGTTGGATCTGGGGAACTACAGGTCTCAACTCAATCACAGGAAGATGAAACAACTACTCCTGGAAGCCACTTCCAGGCAGGGGAAGGACAACAAGGTGACTGGGAGTAGTCAGCATGTATTTATGAAGGGAAAATGGTGCTTGACCAACCTGATAGCCTTCTAAAATTAGATAAGTGGCTTTGTGGGTGAGGATGGATGAGAACAGTGTTTGTCTTGATTTTAGTAAGGCTTTCAACACTGTCGTCCATAACAACCTCATAGACAAACTACTGAAATGTGAGGTAAGTATGTGGGCAATGAGGTACATTGAAAACTAGCTGAACCACTAGGCCCAGAAATGGTAAGCAATGACATTAAGTCCAGCTGGAGGCCAGTCATTCATTAGTGAAGTAATACGAGAGGGGTCAATACTGTTTAACATGTTTGTTAATGACTCTGGGACAGAGTCTACCCTCAACAAGTCTGCAGACACAAAACTGGGAAAAGTGGCTGATAAAGAGTTGTGCTGCCATTCAGAGTGATGTCAACAGAGTGACTGCAAATTCCTTCACCTGGGGTGAAAAAACCCTCAAGCACCAGTGCAGGCTGACCAGATGAAAACTAACTTTACTGAAAAGGCCCAGGAGTTCAGGTGAACACCACGCTGAACGTGAGCCACAAATGTGTCATTATAGAAAAGTCTCTGGGTCTGCATTAGGAAGAGCATTGCCAGCAGGGCAAAGGAGGTCCTCTATTCAACACAGCTGAAACACATTTAAAGTGGTGTGTCCAGTTTCAGGCTGGCAAGTGCAAAGGGCATGTGGACATGAGTGGACATGATCAAGCAAATCCTGAAATGGACCATGAAGAAGAGGGGGCTGGAGTATCTTTTGACATATGAGGAGAGGCTGAGAGCTGGACTTGTGCCATCTGGGGGTTGGGGGTGGGGGAGAGGGGAATTCTCATGGTGTAGCTGGCAAAGTGAAGTAAAGAACCAAAAAATATGCAGCTAGGCTCATCTTGGTGGCATTCAATAACAGTACAGGAGGAAATAAAGGAGTTACTATGTAAACGTGAAAAAAAAAAAAAATTATTTACTATGTGAATAGCCAAACACTGGAAGAGGTTGCCCTCTGGCTGAGATTATCCATGCTTGGATTTAAAACCTGACTAGACGCAGCCCTGAGCAATCTGCTCTAGCTGACCTTCTTTAAAAAGTGTGTTGAATTAAATGATATCCACATGTCACTTACAGACTCAACTATTCTGTGATTCTGTGATTTCTATCATTTTTTCTCTTAATTTCTTCATTCACTTGCAATACATCCATTTTCCATTCTTTCCACTTGCTTTCCTCCACATTCTTTCAAACTTTTTCTGATTTCCTAGGGTTTGTCTCCTACATTGTGTAAATCTTTCAGAAGTTTCAGATTTGTCCACTATCTCTGTGCAATGTCTTGCTATTGTATATGTCTCCCAACCAAGCATGAACTAAGCTTCCTGGCAGAACACAGCTTCATAACGTGCTGCCTGTGCCCAATGATGTAGTGTGCCATCAAGCTGTGAATCGCCTATGAAGCCTACAGCAGCCTCAGTGCCCCGGTTAATTGTTTGTTCAATTTCCAAAACAGAGCTGACACCTGTGAAAACTTGGCTTGCATTTCTTTGTCAACACATATGCATCATCCATAAATGCCTTGTTGATGTTTAATAGAAGAGATTCATCCATGGCATATTTTTTACATACTTGACTATTAGGTGCTTTAACAATACAGATTGCAGCACAGGAAAGTATCCTTCCTTATGAATTACAGTATGTCTGTTTTATGACAAAAAGCTGTAAAATTGGTATCAGTGATTGATCAGTGTTATTTTATCTGCCTAAGATTTAAACTACACAGCTTGAACAACAAGAAAGAGAATTATCTGACTGGTCTAGGCTGTAAAATCATCTTCCATAGTGTTATCTCCTAGTGCATTCTAATATTTTAATAAATTTGTTTACCTCAGAATTTTCCATTATTTACCTCATTTACCACTGTGACAATTATTACTTCATTATTCTAAGCTCCATAGGCATATTTCCATTTCTTTTATATATGTAAGGTCAAAGAAAACAGTTTAAAGCTGAAAATTTTGAGAGGTACAAAAGATGAGATGAAATCTTTTTCACAGTAAAACAAGTGACAGCTCAAAAAAGCTTTTTTGTTGTTGTTGTTGTTTGTTTTGTATAACTGTCTGTCAAAAGAAATATTGTGAGCTTATGATTGCTAACTGAATAAAGAAGAGGAGAAAAATCTGAGTATGATTGAAAACCATGAATTTTTGAGTTATTTTTCTTTCACTAATGTGGCTTGTCAATGGTTTTATATTGGCATGCACAGTGTTCTACAAATATCACCTGATCACCATGAGATCTTATAGGTTGTCTGTTAGGTAAGAAGCCCAGCAATGAGAATTTTCAACAGTAGGCCTAAGGTAGCTTTCAACAAAAACAATTGTGTAGAGGACCTGGGATAAAATAAAGCATATTATCTTTCAAAAGTAGCTTAAAATTTTGTTTCAGCTGGGAATGCCTGCAGTTCTCCAGAACACCTCCATGCTGTGGTTGTGCTGTTATGCAAGAACTTTCCTAGAAGACAATCCTCTTTTTCTTGAGCATGATTCTTAATGTGAATTAAACCAGTCATTAGGCCCTGTGTTTATGTTCAGCTAATGGTAATTGCCTTTCTGGATAGAGGGATATGTGCTGTTTGAGTTCTTCATTTCTGTGTTTATTTTTTTGTTTGTTTGTTTGCTTTTTTTTTTTTTTTCATTTTTCTCATTTTAAATATGGTAAAAATGGAGATCTGATAGAAAAAATAATTTATCAGAGATCACAAACTGGCTTAATTTCACAGCCATGATTTGATGTGAACTCAACATTTAATTTATATGTAATGATCTTTAGATTCATCATTTTTTCTTTTTTCTTAGTTTTTTTGACTTAAAACTTTCATATTGTTTGTATTAAAGTCAAAGGACTGAATTTCAGTTGCTCCTGTCTTTAGCTATTTAATATTTCCACTGAAGCAAATGCTCTCAGCATTTCAATCCTTCAAGGCTTGGCAGGCATATTTTTAAGGGTTATGACACTTTTTTTTTTTCTCCTTTTCATTTCCTCCCCCCGCCTTTTTATTTTGGTGTTTCAAATTCTTCTACTTCCAGAGACTCTTAGAAGAGTGAACTGAAACATAAGCCAATGCAATGATGCAGTCTGAGACCAAAAATAGCCCAAAACAAAGTTCATCTAAAATCATCTAAGTCAATTTATGGATGTGGAATTAGATATTTTTCCATAATTCAGTATAAGGGAACTTTGTGTTATGACTTTGATGATTTTCTTCAACCTAATGCTCAACATGAATTAACCGAAGTAGTTCTACAGAGAACAATATGATCCTGTTCTGTTTTTCATTCCCCTTCACCTTCCCTTTTTCTCTGTAGCTGCAGCAAGCAACCTGCTTTTCCTATGTGTCAGACAGCAAAAATGTATTTTGGAAATTCAGACTGATAGAAGGGAAATTTCAGATGAAACATAGCTAGTAATAACTGTAGGCTGTTTGGTTATCCAATGAAGGGAAAAATTCTAAATACTGTAGGTCTAAAAATCCCACTTTATAGAAGAAACACCAAACTTTTAAAGAGATTATTTTAAAATTAGAAGCAAATTAGATGATTAAGGTGTTCTCCTACATTGTGCCACTAGAGATGGAAAACATCTCAAAGGTTCCATGTAACTCAAAAGTCATGGATAATGCTATAAAGTATGATTAGAAGAATAACCTCATTTTTTTATTTTTATTTTTTGCTATTTCCTTATTTTTCTTGCCACTGAAGATTTTTCTTTTTTTGTTCTAGTCTTTCTCCCAAATGAAACATAAATAAATAAATAAATAAATAAATAAATAAATAAATAGTTTCACTAGGGGAGGTGGGGGAGAGAAACAAAAACAATAGCCAAAAAAAAAAAAAGTATGAGAGGCAATTATTTTTTTTTTTTATTTTTTTTTTTTAGTAGTTGCTATCATGCAGCTCTCATATACTTTAAATAAAGATATGGGTGTTCATCACCAGACTTCCTTGTCCGCCAAACAGTTGTTAACTGCCTTCTCACAATAGAAATGCTGTGTTTGAGCCCAGAGGCCCACCCACCATCACTCCCTGGCTCAGCTCTGGCCAGCAGCGGGTCCCCTTTGGAGCCGTCTGGAGATGGCTCCAATCCGACATGGGGCAGCTGCTGGACTCTGCTCACAGAAGCCTCCTACTACCAATGCCTTGCCACATTAGCCCACTATATTTCCACCATTTGCCTTTTTGAAAAAAAAATATATTATTATTAAAATATATTCTTTAAGATTCATCATAAAATCTTGAGAAACTTCACTTACATCAGTGAAAAGAATTCCCCATAACAAAATCAGCATGGCTGCTTCCTTAAGAACACTTTGTTTCCCAGTAGTAGTTTTTTTTGTTTGTTTGTTTGTTTTCCAGAGACATTCTTTTCAAGGGTAGAATTTAAAAGTCATTTGTTCCTTCCCCATACCACCAATTTTATAACAAATATATGTAAAAACATTAACAGGTAGCCATTTCACACATAAAAGTTTGAAAGTCACTGTGTAAGTTGTAGTCTTTCTTTACAGAATATTGTAGAATGGAATGACTTGTATTTTTCTGCCAGTGTATTTGATAGAAGCAGCTGAAAGTCAATTGCTTTGAGAAATGAATGAGCAGTGAAATGTATATAGAAAATGTGTTGCTGCTAAGTGGCTGTAGACAAGAATAAGAACTTCTATAGCTAATAATCCTTAAGGAATGCATACAACAAAGTGCCAAAAAATTGCAATATGAGTAGGCTGACATGAAAATATGAAAATATGAAAAGATTCTGCAGAGCTTTAATGTGAACTAGAAGGAATTTGATATTTGAATAGGGCAATTATTTGGCAAATTAAGCATAAAATCATTCTATTTCTGCAGTTTGACATGATACTTAAGCATGGATGTCAGATAGAAACTTATTTTACATAATGGTAATATTTCCTCCATGTATTTTTTAGCACTTAATTTAACTTACTATTGATCCACTATGTTTCTTTCCGGTAGCTTCCAGTCATTCCTTTTCATCTTGTATTTTGTCTAATGGCCATGCCACAGTAATACTGCATAATATAATCA
Organism: Anas acuta; assembly: GCF_963932015.1. Classification (NCBI taxonomy): domain Eukaryota; kingdom Metazoa; phylum Chordata; class Aves; order Anseriformes; family Anatidae; genus Anas; species Anas acuta. The sequence continues at coordinate 96,404,347 of NC_088981.1, forward strand.
TAACATAGTAATGCGTGATGCATGAAATGTTTCACCAATAGCAACTTGAATGTAGAGTGCCAGAATCAAAACAATTGTAAAATGTGTGTGTATAGGTAGATAGATAAATAGATAAATAGATAAACAGATAAACAGATAAAAAAACAAAAAACAGTAATGGCAGGCAATAGTAAATTATCATGAATTATCCCTTCTCTTTTAAAACAGAAAAAAAAATGTTTAAAGACATTAAAAACATATAAAAATATGATTCTTTCAAATTAAAGGTTCCCCTAAAATTTTTAAACAAGAGTGGAAGGAAGTTTTTACAGTGCAGAGATGGAAGGCAGTCTTATGACTGCAATTAGCACACCAAACTTTTGATCTAAGCCGAATACTTGTAAGGCAAAGGAGTTTCGGACTGTGTCATTTTAAACAGCTCTTCTGAACATGTTGCAATTTGTATAACTTCTGACATTATGTCCTTCACTCTCTTTTTATTCCATTTTATTCCATTGCTTTTGAGGTTGATCTAACACAGGTTTATCTGTTCTCCTGCAGAGGCCTGTCTGTCTTGGTTTGCAGTCTTTTCAATTTGCCTCACAAAGAACAAGCTTACTTTGTCACTCTGTACCTACAATTTTACTTTAGTCCAATCTAAAAAACAAACAAACAGACAAGCAAAAACTTCTTGGCTCTTTTTTTCTTCCTATGGTTGCAGTCATGTATGTTTATCGTTTCATTGAAGTTCAAAGATTTTGAGATGCAACATTGTATTCCCATTTTATGTTTATGGATACATGGATTTTATGTTTATGGATGAATCCACATGTGTTCACACTAACTCAGGTCTTGGTCTGTGTTTTTTACAAAAGGCACTGTACCTACTTTTGGTTTCTGAGTCATGCTACCATTACTTAAAACTGACTTGGTCATTCTTGATTCGCTGTCTACTCCCCTCAGGAGACTACTTTTATTCAGCATTAAATAAATAAAAACAAGATATTTTGTGATAGACTGTATGATAGTCATGAATTTAGACCTTTTCTAGTGGTGAATTTACTTTCCTTTTTACATTGAATATACTTATATTAACAATATAACCTAACATACATATACATATATATAACAAGATATTATTTTTTTTAGCATGTGTAACACATAAAACAGTAAATATGTGGAGAATCTCAGGACAAAAATCCTCCAAATATTCATGACTGTGAAATTTAATTTTGAAAATCTAGAATGAAATCTGGTATGATACAGTGTACTCTAAGAGAAACTTTAGGGTCTTGTCTGTAGTGAGCAAAACCTAAGAGAAATACCAGTTCTCTGATTACAAGATCTCTCTCTGCAACACAGAATATTATGTTCCAAAGAGAGGAGAAAAATCAAATTTCTGTCCTCATATAAAATATTAATGCTGCTTCCATGGGATATGAAAAATTATAATTTCTTGGAAGCTTATTTTCACCTTTCTTCATCTTGGACTAGAGAAATCGAAAACATACATAGCTCAGAAGCAAGCAATGATGAGGGGGATCATTTAATGGGGAAAGTCAGTGAGAAGAGAAAGGCAGAAAAAGTGAATTGAAGCACAATAAGGAGACACTACTCAGAGTGAGGGAGATGAAGCATAGGGATTTTTCATAGCTTCTTGGACAGTTTGGATACTCTAGTTTGAGTGAGAATGTGTGGTGGGTTAACCTTGGCTGGGCACCAAATGCCCACTATACTACTCACTCTCACTCCTTCTCCTGAACATGACAGTGCAGGGGGATGAGGAATGGGGATTGAAATCAATTCATAATTCTTTGCCTCTGCTGCTCCTTCATCCTCACTCTCTTCCCCTACTCCAGCATGGATTTCCTTCCACAGGACGTAGTCCTTCACAAATTGATCCAACATGGATTTCCCATAGGCTGCAGTCATTCAAGAACTGCTCCTCAGCCCTTTAGGAACAGATTACTGCATTGTGGGTTCCCCACAGTTCCTATCAGACAAGTTGCTGTGGAGACAAGCTACAGTCAGTCCTTGCCTGGAGCCTGTTCCAATATGGTCTGTCCATAAGCTGCAGCTTTCCTCAAAGCATATCCACCTGCCACAGTGTGAGCTGTCTATGGGCTGCAGTGTGCATTATCTCCTCTGGCATGATCCTCCACAGGCAGCAGAGAGACAACCTGCTTTACCATGCCCTTCTCCACAGACTGTAGGGGAATCTCTGCTCCAGCAACTGGAGCACCTCCTCCCTCTACTTCACTGATATTGGTGTCTGCAGGGTTTTTTTCTCTCCTGATACATATATCTATAGATAGATAGATTTTTTTTTTTCACTCTTCCTGAAAACTACATATACTTCAGCTCTAACCATTCATCAAAATTTAGTTTCTCTTTGATTTGACTGTTGTCTGTGATATTATTGGTCTCTGATAAACTTAGGCCCACAATCATCATATTTTACAACAGATTGTGCTCAAAACAGTGATATTCATAATTCATACAGGCAACATAAAAAGACTAGAGGAAAAAAAAAAAAAAAAAAAAAAAAAGTTCAGATATTATTTTTAAGTTTGTTGATCCATAATTAAATCAATCTCAATTCTGGGTCTAAGCAAGTCTTCAAATTTAAGCAAGATTTTCAAAATTTCTGATAGCACCTTCATCGAGACTAAGGATTCTGAAATACCATAGACTCAATATAATGTAATTAAAAGCATATAGTTTTGAAAATTATTATATTAAAATATAATTAAAACTGTGGACAACTTTTGGTCATTTTTCCTTTTGATATGCCAAGTTTAGCCAACTGATGTGTCATATATGAAGTAAAACGTTAGCTCTTCTACTATCTAACAATATTATTTCTGGAAGGATAGGGCACTTTAAATATGCTTTAAAAAGTATTCATTGATAATTGAGCTTGTCAAAAAAATATATTTAAATATATTTGTGTGTAAAGTTACTGTTAAACTTTCTCATATATTTTTTTAAGTCGCCCAATTATTTTATATCAACAGGAACTGTAGCACTGAACTATGCCAGGAATCTGGATAGCACATTGATATTTCTACACTATAATATAGCTTTGCTTACTTTCCACTGACATTTTGTTTTTAAGCTTTGTGGGAATTAATACATTTAAAGTATAACATTCTGATTATAATTATTCTGAGACTTAAATGAACGTTTATCACAGTAAATTTTCTGAGTGATTTGAAAATGTCATTTGTTATATAACTACATTTGAGCTTCTCAGCTAGTCCTTTGAAGATACATTTGAGATATTCAGCTTCAAAATAAGGCTTGTTTGCTGAAATGCTTGCAAACTTAAACTTGTCAAGTTTTCTGGATTTTTTAAGCACCTTAATGACATCACCCACAGAAGGAATTGTTCTTTTATTTTTCAATCTGAGATTTACATTTCCATGTTGAACTTGGCCAGGGTTTCAATTTTGTTATGATGCATATAGATACCATGTAAGCTTATACATCTAGCAAAATTTTATATAGGATTATCTGGTTTTCTTCAGGAGAACTATTTTAAGGGAAGTAATGAAAAGTTATTACTGTGACATCTCATGGCATCAAGGTGAGATATATTCTGTAAGTAAGTACTACCTCAAGCAGTTTCAGTTCCAGGAACAGCCCTCTGCAGATCTCATCTCTGTTTTCAATTTCATTACTTCAGCTTTTCTTCAAAAAAATAAAGCAAAGAAACTTATTTAGTTAGTTAGTTAGGTACAACTTTTAAGATCAAACAAAAAATTAAATTATATTCAACAGATACTAAGACCTACATTATAGTTCAGTAGCAAGCCCTCCAAAAATGTGTTCTTTCCTTCAGAATTCTACACCATATCACAGGATCATAGTTTGGAAGGTATCTCAGGAGGCCATCTGGTCCAACCCCCCTGCTCAACCAGGGACACCTAAAAAAGATTGCCCAGGACCATGTCCAGCCAGCTTGTGAGTATCTCCAGGAAGAGAGACTACACAACCTCTCTGAGCAACCTGTACCAGTTCTCAGTCACCCTCACAAGTGAAAAAGTCTTTCCCGATGTTCAGACACCTTCTGTGTTCCAGTTTGTGCCCATTGTCTCTTGTTCTGTTGCTGGCCACCACTGAAAAGAGACTGTCTCTGTTCTCCTTTGTACATTGATAAGGTCTCCTCAGGTCTTTTCTTCACTCAGCTGAATAGTCCCAGCTCTCTTTGTATTTGAAGATGGTCCAACAAACACAGATGTAAAAGCACCTCACTCACACCAACCCAAGGAGCAACAACAGCCGCGTCTTTTTCCCTTCTCAGACTAATCAGGATGAAAAAACCTTAGTGGAAAATATATATAGCTACAGCAGCTGGGTTCAGACACTCAGTCTCCCCAATAGCTGCTCATGGATCAAAAGTCCCTCCAGTCCTTGTTGCCTGGGCCAACAGCAATTACAAATAGAGTTTAATCAAGAGATGGGACATACTGCCATAGGCAGTGACCCCCTCCCTCAGTCTGTGAGGTGCTCCTGAGTTGTTGCTGAAACCAACCGGGCACCACGTTCAATTTTTAATGTGCTCTTGCTGTTCCAGTAATTTTATTTTACAGCATAAGTTTGGTTTCATTGTGTAAGGCAGTATAACTTACATAAGTTTACTGAGTAGCCTAATAATGCAATTTATCAGAATCTGACTGGTTTGTTTAAATGAGCATAAAATAACTCAGCTCTTGTGAAGTGTATTAGTCTTTTATCTGTTAGTGTGCATTACTTCATATTTGTCAGCTCTGCCTACAATGAATTTATTAGAATCTCTCTTAAGTGTAGAGTTTAGCTTCAATAAATAAATGCTTTTTCTATCTACCGTAAAGTACTGTGTGAAAACCTTGATGACCTAGTTTAGTTATCTAAAAGGTTTAGATATTTAAGTCACAGCTTATAAATCTATGCACAAACAATGCACAAACAATGTAGTCATATCATTCTGAAATGTCTAAGAAACATAAGATGCCTTCTTGAGGTATTTGTATATTGCTGAAGTTATTTATGTTTTTCTTTTTGTTTTTTTGTTTGTTTGTTTTAAATAACCTAGCTGCCTAAATTACAGAGATTAATATCACATATTACATGGTAAATCCATAAGCCATTCTAGTTTTTGGAAAACTGTAAAAAGTGCTTTAAATATATATTTATATATATATTTTAATAAAGTAATAAATCATTTCTTTCCCCTCTAAGGCAGAATGCCTTGTTTGAACTGAAACATTTTGAAAAATTGTATATGTAGAAATATTATCTTATTGTATTATATGGTATTCCCAGCAATATTTCTGTATGTTATTAAATGTACTGTCATTTAATACAATTAAGCAAATAATTAGTTGCGTTAATTAATCTTCTTATTCTAGTAATAAGAATAAGAAGAAAAGCACCCTTAGCTCCCCTTATTTTTCAGCCAATGCAGATGATGATGTAAAGCTTCTTATATTCATTGACTAAATATACTCTCATTTAATACACTTGGGATTCCTCAATGGGAATAATTTTCATCACACAGGAACTGCAAAATGATTGAGCTTTTACAGCAAGCTCGATCTACAACATCATTATGTAGAGTTTTTACAGTTTGTGTCAGTCTGTCAGTCGGTCCTCTTTATGTGTAATGTGGCCAATGCAGCAACATCTGATAAATAAATAAATAAAATAAAAAATATAAACTCTTACTGAGAAGTCTTGAGGAACACATGTAAAAATCTGTAATAAAGAAATAAACAACACCTAAATTTCATTAAAAGAAAGGGAACACAATAAAAACCGTCCCTTTGTGGTCTGTTATTGATCTTTGAAATATTCTAACTTACCTCTAAAACAATTCTGAGGACTGATTCTGAATTTTAACTGAAGTTTCAGTGGGGAATCTCCCTTTGCTATAAATTTCTAAGAAGATTATTATTAATAAAGGAGCGATGCTCCCAACTTAGATGATGCCTACTTATTTACTGGCTTCGTTATTCCTTTGATATCTATAGAAATTAAACATATTTTCCAGCAAAATTAAATTATTTTTGGACAATGTAGATAAGTCTTCGCTTTATCCTATATCATAATCCAAAAATACAAGACAGTATGTTCATTTTATCTCTCATTTCTGCTTAAGTCTATAGTGATAAATTAGGATATGGTAAGCAATTTTCCTTTTTATTTAATTGAGGACTGACAGGAATTAAATACTTCAATAATTACCATATTTAAAATACTACTTTTAACATAGATTCTGAAAATCAGATTATCATGGGTTTCAACCCCACCAATTCCTAGCTAAGCACCAATCTAATTAGCTGAATTTCTGCTTCATTTTTTAAATTTCTTTTACTTTATTTTTCTGTAATAAATTTAGTTAATTTGCTATCATTCACTTATGACAGTCACACAATCAAGCAAACATTAAGGTCTGATAATTTTATGTCAGTAGAGATGAATGCTCACAAATAATGTACTTACATGACAAAGGGAAACACATTATATTGAACACCAAGACTTTTTGTTTTGGTTTACTTTTTGTTTACTGATGTCTTCATAACTATTGTACCAAACTTTAAAAGAAGTCTATCTCACCATTGTTAAAGCAATGTGATAATGTTTAAGAAAAAAAAATCTGCAGCATGCTATTAAAGAGCATAGTGCCCAGCAACTCAAATCAAATAATCACTTTTATCACATTACCTGAGTATGATGTTAACTTTGTCTTCCTCACACATAGCATAGAATCAGAATCACAGAATATCCGAGTTGGAAGAGACACACACAAGGATCAAGTTCAACTCCTAAGTCCAGAAAAGACCACCCATAAATAAATAAATACATACATCAGATCGTGTGTCTGAGAGCTTTGTCCAAATGCTTCTTGATCTCCAGCAGGCTCGGTGATGTTACCACTTCTGTAGAGGAGCCTTTTCCAGTGCCCAACCACCCTCTCAGTGAAGAGCCTTTTCCAGCATTAAACAAACAAACAAACAAACAAACAAAAACTTATCCAATCCACTAGAAATATAGAAAATACATTTTTGGAACACATAATTTTAATTGAGTGATTATAAAACTGTATATAACATACTTAAAAAGTATGATATCAAAGATGTGTTGTGGACTAAGATATCCCTTAAGATATGTTATAGACTAAGATATCCCTTTCCTGCAGAACTGTATATAAAATATAAAATATAGCTTGACATATATATTTACTGTTATATGTAAAGATTCACCTCAGATAAATCATATTAAGTAGGAATAATATAAGAATAGCATTGACTGTATGATAATGGTACAAATAACATGATAACAAGGATTTTTACTTAAAATTTTATACCATTCCCAGGGAGTAGACACAGAAGATATATCTGATAGCTAATCAGTAGCTTCAGTCCACCTAAAGCTATAAGTACAGCTTATAATAAATAATAAATGCTGTACTTAGATATCTTTATATAGCAGATATTTTGTATAGTTTGAATACACCCCTGTCACTATGCTCACACCAGGAAATTAATAAAAAAGCTATGGTCTTTTCTCTAGTCCTAAGGGTAATCAGTACAAATGCATATAACTTGTAACTATAAGCTCTCTGCCTTCATTTTTCTGTCCTAAAACAGGAAGTCTCCTTCCGTTACAGCCCACTGAGAACAGGGGCTCACTAATGCTCCAGAATTGCATGGGACAGGCATGATTTCACAGAATCATAGAATAACTTACTTTGGAGAGGACCCTGGAGATTGTCTGGCCCAATCCCCTGCTCAGTGCAAAGCCAATCTAGTTGGTGTAGTCTAATGAAGTACTAGTGATCATGATAACAACTTTGCAGTTCAAATTGTTGCAACACAACATTTGGGACCATCTCCTAACACTGTCTATTAGATATATAGTTTGTAGTCCCATGGCAAATGTTTTGGCAGGACTTGATGCATGCTGGTAAGAATTCAGATGCTAATACCAATGTCATCCATATTATAGAGCAGAAGGTTTCAATTTCCAGAAAAAAAAAAAAAAAAAGAGAGAAAGACAGCTGTTTTCAAGAGAACTAATTTCAGAAGCACTGTATATCTTTTATCTCTTTATTCATTCTGTCTAGTAGGCACTCCACATTCTGATAAAAAAAAAAAAAAAAAAAAAAAAAAAAAAACTCTACATATGGGCTCTTATCCTTTAGCTGGGACAGTCAGAATTTACAGTGGAGGGGCAGATATGATCTCCAGAATTTTATTAATAATTATTTCAGTTCTGGAATCATTATTTGATAATGGTTCAATTAAAACTTGTAAAATGAGAACTGAGTAATACTATCAACATGTTTAGACACTGAGACACTTCTATTATTTTGTAGCCAGCACAGAGCTTAAAATTGCTATCCTGTGATTCATTGCAGAATGACAGAGAGCTGAAATAGCTTAACACTATGTCAGCAACATCAGCTCTCCCCATTACACTTGAGATGTGCATGAAGGAGAAATAAACCAGCAATCTCACTCCATTCTGCAAAGATAAATAAAATGTCTTAGTTATTAAACATATGTCAAGAAAGAGGAGTTACTGTGTGTCCTGAACACATGCAACAGGCTAAGATTTCCTGAATTTTAATCAGGGTCAGATAATGGATCTGTAGAAATGCCACAATAATTATCTGGAAAATAGCAAAGATAAAACCTGATTGTTGGTTGTGGTCTCTTTGAGAATCACTTGGTATATGTCAGAGAGTAAATCCCAATTTGATAACATGATAACAGCATGGTACTTGGAGGCTAAGGTTCTTAGGAGCTTTGAAGCTCGAAAATAAGTCAATTTACTTGTTGCTAAATTATAGAATTGCAAAAGGGTTATGCTGTCCTCACTTTCTCCTTCCAGAGGAAGGTTTGCTTGACATATCTGTGTGCTTCTATATATTTTCCTTAGTGCTGGACACTAAAAACACACTTCTCTGGAAGATATTTTTCATTTGTTCCTTTAACTTTTTCTTCTGCAGGGCACAGACCTTTACCAATTCAGATCAGATTAATCTCTGATTTCATTACCGGTAACATTCATAGTAATGAACAGAAGATGTATCTACATCACACATTAAAGAATGTTCTTGGTTTATATATTTAAGTAAACCCAAATGACATATATGCTTGCAATATTCCCTCTGTATGAAGATTTCAAAACAGTTATTCATTCTTTCAGTCTTTATTCTGAGAGTATATGTCGCTTGGTACTTAAATATGATGCTTCTTTACATCAAAGTTTAGTTAGACAAGTTTTAACTTCTTGACTTATTTTTCCAAATACATATATTTTCACAAATCCATCTATCCTGATTCTTAGACCTTTTCTGACAATTTTAAGCTCAAGCTCCTTCATCCAGTTAGTCCAGTATGAGATGTTCAGAGGATAAATCACAGAATCACAGAATCACAGAATTTCTAGGTTGGAAGAGAACTCAAGATCATCGAGTCCAACCTCTAACCTAACACTAACAGTCCCCACTAAACCATATCCCTAAGCTCTACATCTAAACGCCTTTTGAAGACTTCCAGGGATGGTGACTCCACCACCTCCCTGGGCAGCCTGTTCCAATGCCTCACAACCCTTTCAGTAAAGAAGCTCTTCCTAACATCTAACCTAAAACTCCCCTGGCGCAACTTTAGCCCGTTCCCCCTCGTCCTGTCACCAGGCACGTGGGAGAACAGGCCAACCCCCACCTCTCTACAGCCTCCTTTAAGGTATCTGTAGAGAGCGATAAGGTCGCCCCTGAGCCTCCTCTTCTCCAGGCTGAACAAGCCCAGCTCCCTCAGCCGCTCCTCGTAGGACTTGTTCTCCAGGCCCCTCACCAACTTCGTCGCCCTTCTTTGGACCCGCTCAAGCACCTCGATGTCCTTCTTGTAGCGAGGGGCCCAAAACTGAACACAGTACTCGAGGTGCGGCCTCACCAGAGCCGAGTACAGGGGGACGATCACCTCCCTAGTCCTGCTGGTCACACTGTTTCTGATACAAGCCAGGATGCCGTTGGCCTTCTTGGCCACCTGAGCACACTGCTGGCTCATATTCAGCCGACTGTCCACCATCACTCCCAGGTCCTTCTCTGCCTGGCAGCTCTCCAACCACTCATCTCCCAGCCTGTAGCTCTGCTTGGGGTTATTGCACCCCAGGTGCAGGACCCGGCACTTGGCCTTGTTAAACTTCATGCAGTTGACCTCAGCCCATCGGTGTAGCCTATCCAGATCCTCCTGCAGAGCCTTCCTACCCTCGAGCAGATCGACACATGCACCTAACTTGGTGTCATCTGCAAACTTACTGAGGGTGCACTCAATGCCCTCGTCCAGATCATTGATGAAGATGTTGAAGAGGACCGGCCCCAGCACCGAGCCCTGGGGGACGCCACTAGTGACTGGCCTCCAACTGGACTTGACTCCATTTACCACGACTCTTTGGGCCCGGCTATCCAGCCAGTTTTTAACCCAACAATAAAAAACAATAAAATGACAGATAAAGTTATTGTATCACGTGGATCAATAGAGTATTAATATTTGACTTAATTTCAACTTGTTTCTTAGCTTAAAAAAAAAAAAAAAGTCTAGGTAATATTTAAAAACATCAATTAACATTTAACCACTTATAACTTAATATCAAGTATGTGAATATCCAGTTTCAATATCTTTTATTGTAAAGTGAAAATAATTATTCTTTGCAGAGTTATAACTTACACACCAGGCTTTTCCTCTTATCTTTCTCAAACATTTTCATCTACAAAGTATAAATATGTGAAATTCACAAACATTGATAAATTAGTGCTGTTCTATTGCATGTTAAATTAAAGATTTATTACAAAAATGTGTTTGCTTTAAGTTAGCATATTTAACATGCTTTAAAATGCTTACAAATACTTTTAAGTGCTAGAAGCTATCAATGGATCAGTAATACACAAAAACAATTAAAAAGCATCATGAAAAAGCAGATAGCTAATAGCAATATAATAACTCTTAGAAGCAATATTTACACTTAAATATATTCACATAACTGAATAAACTGACTTCATTACCAAATTTACTTAATACATTATTCATGTAATGGTCAAACCCAGACCTGAAAAAATGTAGCAAGAATATCAAAATATGTTATAGAAATTATAAAAACAAAACATATTAAATACATAAATATCTAAATGAAACCAAGTTAAATACATTTAAAAATATTAATTTCAATTATCAGTGATCAATTTCTACTGAATGATGAAATTTTGTTCTTAGGAAACAAACTTAAAGTCCTGATCCTGTTTTATTATTATTTATTTATTTATTTATTTATTTTTGTATTGTTATTGTTGCTGTTGTTGCTTGTTGGATTTTTTTGTTTGTTTGTTTGGCTGTGGCATTTTTCTGTTTCCTTTGTTCAGTCTCCTAAGTCTAGCTTTGTAGTTTAAGTCTAGCTTTTTGTTGTGAATATATTATCCCTGTTTCTATGTATACCTCAACTATAAAAATGCTTTGAAGGCTCTGCTGGAAGTCACATTCAACACTGCCTGTTGAAATGAATAATAAGAAAAGAAAAAGTTAGAGGAGTCAATGAATGGAAGATACTTCCATTGCAGATTGGAGTCCTGGGTTTTGATCCAGACTCCGGGCATTGTACATTGTCTCTATTTATTCTTTTTTTTTTTTTTTTTAATCAATCTATTCATTTAAGTAACAAATTAAATAAGAATTGCAAAAGCTGTCCCAAGAACCTAGTGTCCACTGGCTTCCTAATCATCTGTTTATTCTATTGAACCACAACATTAGGTTTCCCAATATTAAATCTTATTTAATGTCATGATTATGATATTCACCATCCTTGTCTAATGTCTTGCCTAATGCTGTGTTGGGTCTGTCTGAGCTGGAGTCACCTTTTCCCTGCAGCAGCCCGCACAGTGCTGTGCTCTGCACTCGTAGCTGGAACAGCACTGATATCACTCCAGTGTTGTGTCTATTGCTGCGTAGTGCTGGCACAGCATCAGGACTCCTTCCAAGCCCCCAAGAGCCAGCAGGCTGGGGGTGGGCAAGTGATGGGGAGGGGACATTGCCGGGGCAGCTGACCTAAACCAACCGAAGGGATATTCCATAATACCTGATGTCACACTCAGCAATAAAAGGGGGGCTCTCGTGGGGGAGGGGGCTGTTCCTCCTGAACAACCACTATGCGTTTGAGGCCCTGTTTCCCAGGATGTGGCCGAACACCACTCGTTGATGGAAAGTAGAGAATAATTTTTTTTCTCTCTCTGTGCTTCCACACGGACTGATTGTTTCTTTTGTTTCTGTTTTTCCTCCCCATTCCCTTTCCCTTTAATTAAACCTTTCTCATCTCAAACCTCGAGTTCTCTGTGTTGTATTTTCTCCCCCTTCCTCTTTGAGGAGAGGGGGAGTGAGAGAGCGGTTGTGGTGGAGCTCGGCTGCCCACTTGAGTAAAACCACCACAAATGCTTAGGATTTTGTCTGATATGAACTAGCTATGACACAGTTATGTTTCCAGAAGTTCAGGTGAGCTAAGAATCCTTTATCTATTTCCTTGGCAAATGCTGGAAATTGAAAATGGAAAGTCATTAACCTTGTAATAGACAAGAATCCCCTAATGTATTTAAATGTCTTCTGGACCATTTCTGAACTGCTCAAACTTCTAAGCTCCAGCTCAAAATGGAATTCAAACTTCTAAGTTCAAATACCAGTTTTGCTGGATGTACAAGAGCCTGTCCATAAGTACTTTGTTGACTTTGATGTCCAAAATGGAGATAGAAATATCAAGGCTTGGTGTATATTCTGAATGACAGCCTAAGCTTTTGCTTTCCACATGATGACATTTTTTTAAGCTATAAGAGAAGCCTAAATACTAGATAGGTCCCAGAGTTTTGATTTGAGCTAATGAATATATTAAAGTCATAGAAGGTAAAAAAAAAAAAAAAAAAATCAATATGAAACACTTGCTTTCAAAATTGCCAAAATTAATAGGTAGGAAATACAATAGGAAGTAATCTGTATTCAAATTTCTACACTGGTTTACATAAAAGGAAGATATAAAAACAAGTCCATGCATTATAAAATAGCAGCCATAATCCTGAGTTAATTCCATGGGGACAGTAACAGAAAACAATGCATTTGGACAATATCAAATTTTCTTTGTTCCTGAAATCACATCCCTCTCCTCTGCACTTCTAATTTTCTACATTAGTAACCAGGTATTTATTTATATTGCTCCTGTACTTGTTTGATTTCTCAACATGTTGTACAGATGGTATAAATACTAGAATGAGCACCATGCTCTCTACTATCAAAAAGACTCCTGAAAGTGAGAGATTGCAGCATTCAAATCATAACATTAGTCATTTTATGACCTAGCCCTTAATCTCTCTGTGATTAAGTTTCCCATGTGTAAAACAGTGATAATTGTATTTGCCTATCTCATAAAGGAGAGTATAAGGATAAGAAGTTGAAAGGTAAATGTGCTGTGGTTAAGTATCAGACACAGACAGCTACAGAAGATGAAGAAATTCCAAAGGCAAAGGTCCTAAAATGATAAGAAAAAAATGGATCATGAAGCAGTCACATTTAAGAAACAATGCAGATTTAGGAAACTGCACTGATGTGCATTTCAAGCCCAGAGCCTAAGGGAGGAATGGTAACACTTTCACATCAAATCTTATTTTTAAAATAGTCTTGATGCATGCCTACATGATGCATTCCTACCAAAACATGTGCTTAAATTAATACAGTACAAAAATGTTAAATATCTAAAAAAAAGTGCCTGCACTTTTTATTCAGGAAAAAAGGAATACAAAAGCACCTACCCCTTTCATCTGTAGACAACAGTTCTCTCTCTCCTTTTCTAAATACTAAAGAATTTTAGAAAGCATTGTTGTTAATAGCATTGATAATTGCCAAAATAGATTAACCAATGAAGTGAAAAAAAGCCATATAGATAAAATAACACCATGCACAGGACAGATGATATTATAATTACATCTGTGAACCTTAGATGAGGTAAACAAGCAAAAAAAAAAAAAAAAAAAAAAAAAAAAATAATAATAATAATAATAATAATAACAGATGCCTAGATTTTTTGATGTAACCAATGGGTTAACTGATGTCATCATTTTAAGCACTCTGATTTTAAGTACTTCAGGGTACTACCTGAAGAAATGTCAGTGATGAAGTACATTTATTACTTCAGTGGGGTAATATAGATTCTCTTGGATTTTTGAGCTCAACAGCTTTTACAGAAGCACAGATTTTACATAAATTATATATTTAATGATATATTTTAAATGGTTTCACCTTAATGAGTTTAAATAAGATGTCAAGATGTGCATTTTAGATGTTCGACCTTCTAATGAATTTCAGAACAGGAAATTACTTAAACATTTAAGGAGACAAAGAAATTGATTATAAAGGAAAACATAAAAGCTTGAAAACATAAGAAGTTTGATTTTTTTCCACTTGTTATATTTATTTGGCTAGTGACTATAAGGAAAACCAGTAATCAGTTATTTCAGTATTATTTTTTGCCAGTATTATCATGAACTCTTGGCACAAATTCTCCACAGTTATTCCACTGAGATAAAGCCACATTTGTTTATTTGAAAGTTTTGTCAAATCCACTTTTTTAGTAATTTGGGAGCAATATCATAGGCATATTTTCTGACACATGCAGAGCACTCTCTACACGTCTAAAGTGCTGAGTTTCTAAAATTTGCTCTACTAAGAATGTTTAAGACAAGCACTGAAAGATGATAAAAACAAAAATATAAAAATTCAAGTTTGACAATTACAGTTATTAAAAGGTAAATGATTAAATCAATATATCTTGCTTCTCAGGTCAGAAAATAACTTGAGATGACTGGTACTAGTAAATGCATAAGCCTTATTACCTTGAGATGAATGAGCAAAACTGAAGGAAATGACTTGATCAAACTCTTAATTGGAAGATGCTTCATATTTCAAGAATTTCTTGTCATGGAGTAAGACAAGATGGCCAGTATTCCACTGGAATACTTGTGAGTGATTTGAAAGATGCAGGTTCAGGTTGAAATAACTCATGGGTCAAGGTAAGGACAAGGAGATCACTTAACAGGTACCATCACAGGCAAAACAGATTTAACCTGAGAAAAAAATAATTTAATTTATTGCCAATTAAAATACATTTGAGTAATGAGAAACAAAACTGAAAATTATTACACCTTACTACCACCTCCCTGTCTCCCCTACAGTTTCTCAGTCTTAACTTCACTCCTACATTCTCAACTCCACCTCCTCCCACTCTGGGAGCAGGGGGATTGAGAGTGAGTATGTAACAGCTCCACTCCGCCTCTCCTTCCTTCTCGTCTTTTTCCCAGGCTCCAGTCTGGGTCCTTCCCACAGGCTGAATACCTGTCTTCTCATGTATGAGGTCCTTCATCAATGCAGTGCAGCTATATGTTCGATCATAGTGCTCTCTACTAGCTGCAGGGAAATCTACTCTGGAACTTGGATCACCTCGTCCCTGACATCGGTGTCTGCAATGTTGATTTTCACACTTTTTTTTTTTCTTTATTCCTCTCCACTTATCAGGCAATTTTACTTTTTTTTTTTTTTTTTTTTTTTTTTTTTTTTTCCACAGATGTGTCACCACCTTGGCTGATGGGCTCAACTGTGTTCAGAAGTGGGTCCATTTTGGAGCTGGTTGGAAATGGCTCTGTCCAGAATGGTTTCAGCTCCTCATCTCTTCTAACAGAGGCCACCTATGCAGACCTCCTAACACTTTGCCTCTTGCATTCAATGCAATACTGATTTTAGTAATAACATATTAAATTCAGAATTATAGTTTTGTGTGATTTTGATCAGTTGGCCTGCATCATCAAATATATATCTGCTACCTATTAACACACATTGTTAGAAGTTCTCAGTACCGTTTATTTTTATGTTTATTTGATGGTTTTGCTAATCTAATATTAAGATGAATTTATTTATTCCAAGATTTGTTATTGTTTTATGCATGTAGAAATAACAGCCATAAGTAAGGATACTATAAATAGATGACAGTGTCCAAGAAAAGACATGAAAATTTATAGCAAGTAAATACATGTATATGCAAGATCTTATGGAAATTGAAAATACAAATAAAGTGTAATTTTTTAACTCTATTGTTAGTTAAATATTGTAATGACTTATCATGGAAGAAATTTCTCTTACAGTAAATCTGTATATTGAAAATCAGACATTTATCACAGTAAGTAATAGGCAGGGATACCCAATATTTATTTCTATGTTATTTATACATTAATTATATTTACTTATTCCATTTCTTCTCTGAAATTAGTAAACTAGTCTGTACTTCAGGTATGGCAAAATACAATGGACTAAATATAACAACTCAAGTGAATGAAATTCCCTTTGAGAAAGGAACTCTGTTTTGTTGTTGTTGTTTTACACACAAACCTTCTATATGCATGGAAATAATCATGCATACCACTCCCCCCGCTCAGGAGGTACCAGAGCATCAACAGTGTTACAAAGAGTTGTAATTCCTGATTAAATGAAAATTACATTTCAAAAGTACAAACCAAGAGAGCATTCAACAGATGTGATAGCAGAAGCTTCTTGCAAGGCAAGCCAATGGAGAAATCGTACAAATTATTTTTTCTTTCTTTCCTTTTTTTTTTTTTTCTTTTAATTAAGAAGTGAGTGCTGCTCTTGGGGCACAACAACTCACAGCCACACCCCAACTCACAACTCACAACAACACCCCAGCTACACTGGGGGAAGTGTGGCTGTGAAGCTGCCTGGAGGAAAGGGACCTGGGGATATTGGTCAATAGCTGGCTGAAAATGAGCCGTTAAGACATGGAAGTTGCTGGGGATTTGCTGTTGCCAGGCAAAATTGTTGACCAATGAACAGTTAGTGGAAAAGTACTTTCTGGAGAGCAAATGGTATAAGAGGGGAGCCTATCCTCAATAGTTGAAGTTATGTCATCAATAAATAAATAGTAGCAGTTACTGATCCTAAAAGAACCCTGGTGTCCATGTGATCATTACGCAACACTTAGGCCTTTTTGTTAGTCAGTGGTACAAGATCCATTAGAAAATCCTTATGCAGAGGACAAAGCTAACTTGTTTCCCCAAAAAAGGTTCAGATATTCAGAGTGAACTTGATCAGGTTTTCTTTCTCCTCTCTGATCATCTGTTTTATTAATACCAGTTATAAACATTGTGATATCAAAACTTTAATCATTTATAGGAAAAAGTTGTGTACCCTCACAAAACTGTGTACCTTCACAAGTCCATTGCAAATGTTTATAAACTGCCAGTTCTCCTACAGAGCTGCAGTAACTATTGTCTGACACAGTTGTACCAGGAATATATTGCCCTAAAAATGCTTCAGGTGAGCTTCCAAAAAGTTTTTGTGAAGTCCATAACCATTTATTTATGTAGGTTGAACATAAGGCTACATGGAGGTGTTTGTGAAGTGATTATTAGGAAGAATGTGAACGGCAGCAACACTTGGTAAGATAGCTTTGGATTGTCTGCATTATCACAGCCTTCCAACCACATACTAGCTGTACTCAAACTATTTACAATCATGAGCCTTAATTCTAATTATTCCAATTCTTTTGTCTGAATTTCTCCACCAGAAATTTTTCCAGGCAGGTGCCTTACATGAAGCATGCAAGCTAGTGGGAAGGCAGGATGATAATCAGGGGCCTAACAGGAGTTCAAGACTAGTTAATATGCAAGAAGGTACCATGAGAAGGTAGGAAAACCCATATATAAATCTATATTATCATGGCTCCTATGAGGTCGTATCATATGATGTTGCTGGAACTGCCTCATCTTTGAAATGAAAGTAACTGATACAAAAAGATATATTTTTATGTAATATAAAAAAAAAAAATAAAGAAAATAAAGTTGTCCATACAAACACATTGAAAAACTCTGACATCAGAATCATGCCAGTATGAGCAGTTAAGTGAGATACTAACACAAGATAGAAATGTATTAATATTACTACATTGTTAAGGTGAGGAAATATAAAAATACATTTGTTTATGTTTCTATATTGTTTATCTAAATTGTGAATTAACACAGTGCTCAGTGACAACAAGTCAAGGGGCTATTCAAGTATAAGCATTAGAGTACTCTGAGGAGACTTTTAACTTACTCCTTCCCAGGTGCCCTTATGGAACAGGTATGAGGCACTGAAACTTGATGGACAGGTAAACGATGATGTGGGTGAAGGACCATCCAGGTTGGAGCAATTGTCTAAAACAAATAATCCTACATCCTGTATTACAACTGACACTGTCAAAAAAAAATAACTAAAATAAAATAAAATAAATGTTGTCACAGGTGACTCTCTTCTGGGGAGAATCCCTTCTGGGGGGAACAGAAGGTCCAATATATGAACCAGACCTAACCCATAGGGAAGTCTGTTGCCTCCCTGATGAGAGACATTATTAGAAAATTCATTAGCCTGGTATGAGGTATGAGACTCTGATTATTATCCAGTATTAGTTTTTCATGTTGACAGCAATGAAGTAGCAAAGAGAAGTCCAATGGTAATCAAAAGAGACTTCAGGGTTTTGGGGCAATTGGTTAAAGGATCAGGCACACAGTTGTCCTAGTTCATCTAGGATAAAGTTAATTTTATTCCTAGTAGCTGGTATGATGTTGTGTTTTGGATTTAGGATGAGAATAATGTAGATAACAGGCTGATGTTTTAATTGTTGCAGAGTAGCGCTAACACTAAATCAAGGACTTCTCAGCTTCTCCTTTCATCCTGCCAGTGAGGAGGCTGGGGGTGCACAAGAAACTGGGAGGGGACAGAAACAGGACAGCTGACCCAAACTGGCCAAAGGGATACTCCATACCATGTGTTGTCATGCTGAACAGTCAAAGGGGGTGACTGGACAGAGTGAAGGGGAACCACCGCTTAGGGATGGGATGAGTGTTGGACATCATGTGCTAAGAAAATGCATTGTGCATCACCTGTTTGTGAATAATATTATTACTATTAACATTATTATAATTATAATTATTATTTATCTTTTATGTCCTATTAAACTGTCTTTATCTCAACACACAAGCCTTTACCATTTTTCTTCTGATTTTGGGGGAGTAGAGGGATGGTGAACAAACAGCTGTGTGTTGCTTAGATGCCTACCAGGTTAAACCACAAGAGTAGTGTTTTCCTGCACCCTTCCAGAAGCAAGGAACAATATTGAAAGGAACAGGCAGACCCAGCTGATCAATGCATGATTCCAAGTCACCAGCAGAATTCTGGGTTTCTTGATCATGGGATGGTCATCACCAGGCCTGCTGATGTCTAATCAGTTGCACCTCTCTCAGACTGGGAAAAGGATTTTTGCACAGGAATTAGTAGGGATGAGTGACAGATCTTTGAACTAGATTTGAAGGGGGCAAGGGTTAAAACCAGACTCACTAGTGATAAGCAACAGGGTGGCATGCCAAAATTAGAGGGACTGAGTGCCAGTAAGATCCTTCAGTCTGCTCCACAAAGTGCTGGGTACAAAGGAGCACATTTTAGATGTTTCTAAACCAATATACACAGTATGAGGAACAAGCAAGAGGAGCCGGAAGCCTTGTCTCAGTCCCAGAGCTAAGGCAACATTAATGTACACAAAAGCTGGTGGGAAAGTCCTGTGACTGGTACATTACAATGGACAGCTGTAGGCTCATCAGAAAGGACAGGCAGGGCAGATGAGGCAGGGGTGTGATGCTGTATGTAATGCAGGGGCTGGACTGCGTAGAGATTTCTGTTGGTGATGACATGGTTGAGAGCCTCAGGGTACGGATTAAGGGAAAAGCAAGTAACAGATGTCATTCTGTGTCATTGTGGGAGTCTTCTATAGACTATCCAGCCAGGATGACGACACTGATGAAATATGCTTTGATCTATTTGGTGATTCTTGTGGGTCCCTTCCAACTGAGGTTATTCTATGATTCTTTCATAAAATCCAAACACACACTTTGAAGGCAATAGAAAAAAAATGTTGGAGTAGATGTCTGTAGTTCAAAGAGAATAAGAGGTAGTTATTGCTGAGGAATCAAGACAAAAATATTTAGAGAAACCATAGGGGAAAAAAAAAAAAAAAGAAAAAAAAAAAAGATTTTTTCTGGACATATAATCCTGATCTGGTTAAACCTTTATAGGGGATATATATGTATATCCTATAAATATTTATTCAAATAACTGAAAGAGATTGACTTTCTTTTACTAATGGCATATGACTGTGAAATTAGGAATATATATACCTTTGTATGTGTTTTTAACCTTACTATATAATGAATTATAAAAAATAAAATAAAACAATTTAATCAAAATTCTTGAAATGCTGTAAAACACTCTGACTCCAGTATTGTGGGAGGAGAGTCAAACATGTTACAGTTTTATGAAACCAATGTAGATAACAGAATTTAGTGTTGATCCCAGGGACATAAGAAATCCTTATTCAATCTTTCTCTAAAACACTTTATATATATATATATATATATATATATATATATATATGTACATATATATATATGTACATATATATATATGTACATATATACATATATATGTATACATATATACATATACCTATATACATATACCTATATACATATGTACATATATATATAATGGAAGGAATTGTGCTGAAGCTCTAATTCTATTTTTTACTTTATAGCTAATCAATATTATTTCATTTAATCTTTTTCTTGAAGCTAAAATATATGTATATTTATATTTATATATATATAAATCTGCTGTGTTGTGAGTAATTACAATGGACAAGGCAATGGTGTACTGGTTTAATACTCAAAGAATAAAGAAATAAAGCAGTGTAGTAATAAATATTTGTACATTGGACGTTCTTTGTACATTTACAACAGTTTCAGAGGAAGGTTGATAGAAAATCAGAAAATTTAAAACTGATCTGAATATTCCCTGAAAATGAAGTTAGCTATTATAAATACTTTTTTTTTTTTTTTTTTTTTTTCTTTTGAAAAGGCTCTTACAAGGTCATCTAGTCCAATCTCTGAAAACAGGACCCACTTGCTTGCTCAGGGCCTACTCCAAAGGTCTGTTTATGATAACCAGAGATTTTTTTTTTCACACGGCAAACTGTTCTAGTATTTGACCACCACCACTGTGATTATTTTCTCCAACACCTAAATGGAATTTTTGTTGACATACCTGTGTCTACTGCATACTGACCTTCCACTATGCACCTTCAAATGGAGGCTAGCTCTGTCTATTCTGTAACTACCTACTTGACTGTTAAAGACATCAGTAACACACTCCCACAGTACTTGTTTTTTTTTCTACAGACTGAATTAATCTCAGTGTCTCTTAGTATATCATGCTCTTCACTCTCCTAATCATCTCAGTTACTGAACTCACTCCAGTTTACCAATAATTTATTTGTACTGCAGAGCTCCAAACTATATTTTAATCCCCTGAAATTAATAATTATACATTCTGAGAATCGTTGTTGACAATCATGAATATATTGTTCTGGGAATTGAAGTAGCCTGAGTATTATTCTTCCTTTAGCATGTATGACTTATTTCTACTTTAAGTAGACCTGACCTTTAAAACTTCTGAAGCTGGAGATAAGCTAGAAATAATAATAATAATTAGTAGTTAGTTCTATGAAGCTGCATAGCATATGGTATAAACACTGCCTATCAGGAATATATGTTTGTTAATATTTTTGTTATTGTTCAATAACATATTTATTAATGTTTACAAATTGCTTCAAATGCAATGCAAAATATTTTAAAAATATAAATGATGAGTTTATAATATTAATAATACAAAAGAAGTGTTTTGTTTTTCCTTCAGCCCCTTGCAGGGTTCTTTAGATGGGTAGATGGGTGTATGGGCTGATGTGTTTCCTAGTTGAGAGAGGTAAGCATGTCTTTCTGAGGTAACAACTAGTAGGATCTTTTAGAGTAAAGCAAGCTATATAGTAGTAGCTGCCTTTACTGCATGCAGCTCTTCTTCAGGTGAGTAATTTTTAGAGCATGCTTATGGATAGAAAGATGATGTTACTTTGTGTGTTTGCTTTGTGGTTCTAGATCTATTATGAGTTTTGCAGAATTATGGGGCTTACTGTGAATGTGACCTCATGCCTACACTTATATGTTAAATATTGTCAAACTTACCACCTTGGTGTTAAAGTGATGGAGTAGGGTTTAGGGAAAATGTATCATCCAAGTTCCCTGTGCCAATCTGAAAACAGTAGAAGTAGGCATGTAAGGTATAGTCTTTTTCAGGGATGGGGACAGTTTCTTATATTTCTGGAGATTTTTTCTGCTGTTTTGCTGGCTGTAGAGTCTTTAGACCTTGTAGCCTTCTAGATATTAAGTGCTTGGAATTCTCTTAATAGAGGGATATTTAGCAGAGGTTGCCGGCTAACTTGGTTTTGGGATGCAATGGGGTATACTTCTGGCTTTGGCTTATATTTTGATCTCTAGCTTTATCAAGCTATTTGTGTAACTCTCCAGAGGATTTGCAAAGAGCTTCACTATATACCACAAGGGGCTTGACCACATGGGTGAAGTATTACCAAGAAACTGAGCAGGGTCACCTTTTTCATCTGTGAAGGGTAAGTCTGTGATTACCCCTGCTGGGGCTGCTGTGCATTCTTCTCCTGTTGGCATTTGTGGACCTGAGTGTTTTTTTTCTGGCTCTGGTCTCTGTGCTTGAGCCCTCTGCAAGGAGCTGTACTGTTTGTGTGTCCATCACAGATAAGACCTTCTCTTTTTGCTTCTTGTAGAAAGAAAACAAAAAAAAATATTTTACCCCAAGCACTGCTACAGGCTGGTTAGAAAGCTGCCTGGAAGAGAAGGACCTGGGAGTACTGGTTGATAGTTGACTTAATACGACTCAGCAGTGTGCTCAGGTGGCCAAGAAGGCCAACAGCATCCTGGCTTGTATCAGAAATAGTGGGGTCAACAGGACCAAGGAAGTGGTTGTCCCTCTATACTTGACTCTGGTAAGGCCTCACCTCAAATACAGTATTAAATTTCGGGCCCTTCACTACAAGAAGGACATCAAGGTGCTGGAGCATGCCCAGAGAATCGCAATGAAGTTGGTGAAGGGTCTAGAGAACAAGTCTTACGTGGAGTGGCTGAGGGAGCTGGGGTTGTTCAGTGTGGAGGAAAGGAGGCTCAGGGGAGTAATTATCACACTCTACAATTACCACAATGGAGATTATAGCAAGGTGGGGATCAGGCTCTTCTCCCAAGCACCAAGTGATAAGACAAAGGGAAGTGGCCTCAAGCTGCACCAGGGGAGGTTTAGGTTGGAAATTAGGAAACATTTCTTTACTGAAAGGGTTTCTTTACTGAAAGGGCTGTTTGGCATTGGAGTAGGATGCCCAGGGAAGTGGTTGTGCTGCTGACCCTGGAGGTCTTCAAGAAACATGTAGATGTAGAGCTTAGTAGCATGGTATAGTGGTGGTGGACTTGTCAGAACTATATTGAAAGTTGGACTAAATGATCTTAGAGGTCTTTTCCAACTTGAATATTCTATGATTTTATAAGAAATTGGCAGAAACAAGTTTTTATGTTGGAGTGTTATCCACCATGGTGAAAAACTTCTGTGCTAAAGCAAGACAGTTCTGTGTACTACACATGATAAAAATGAAAGAATTTAAGTGGTTTATGGAAATAGGTTAGGTCTTTCATCAAGCACATCTGGAAAATCAGAAGTTTGTGTGATTGTTTATAGCATATAAGGCTGATGACTTAAATTATATTCCTCAGCATGGACAGATAGGAGGAAAAGTGTTATGTAGGCAATAGAATTACTGAAAAGATTATGCTTAATCTGTATATGTTAATAAGTACATTTAGGGAGAAAATAATCTAATGATTGTCTTCTAACAAAATAAATGCCCACTTAACAGAAGAAATTGAACTACCAAAACTGAGAATTCTAGTGCATGGTGAAATAGATATTCAGGTATTCACAAAAGACTCATAGAAAATATTCATAAAGGAAAAGAAGCTGCATAATTAAGTAAATTTAATAATGGGAAAAACTGTAATTAGATGATAAAAAATAATAACATATTAATGTATTAAATATTAAATAACATATATAACGTATTAAAATACTGTTGCAGAAAATTTTAATAAAGTTAGTCGTGGTTTCTTGCTAAGCATGTGTTGAAGACTCATGATTAGATTTAAATACTCACAGATGCCTCTACAGAACTTACAGAAAAATGTTATCATGTACCAATACATTAAAAACAGTAGTTCTGTGGATGTGTAGCTCTGATTTCTCATAAGACACAGTAAATACATACTGCTAACAGCAGAGCATATTCTTGGAACAGTGACAGATGTATCAGTTTTAATTTGTCAGACATATTGTCAAAACATCATCTACAAGAGATTATTTTTTAATGCTATTTTTAGTGGTAAAGTGATAGAAATTAACACCGGATTGACAGATATCAAGCTTCTTATGTTACATAAGTTTACAGACCTATAACAGAGATTACTGATTTTCAAATTTTACTTTAAAAAAACAGTGACATTGAATTGTTTGTGGACTGCAATTGAAAGATGCAGACTAAATACTGAATTTGTAAGACAATTAAGAATTGTTTAGATCAAAGGTACAAAATCTAACTTCAACATATTTTGTGGGACAGATGAACTCTACAGCAAAACTTTTTGCAACTTTCTGTGTGAATAATAATCAGAAAACATAATGGAAATAAAATTATGGCTTTGAAAAAAATGGAACAATGAACTGATCAACACAATTTGAAATTTAAAAGATCCTTTACTGACACAGGTAAAAAGAGCACCATAAATGTGATAAGTTGAAAGTAATTTAGGTGCAATTCCCAAACATTAAATGAAAATTTGATCTCATTAGATAAATAATCAGTACAAGATATCTTGCTCCCTTACCAACAATAATATGGTCACTCATATCCTTATAAAGTGTGGGTAAAGTTAATCCACAGCTACTTTTCTTCAAGCATAAATTTCCTATACTGACATACTGGATTCAATAGTGCATTATACAGGAAATCAGGAAAGGAAACAACATTGGTAAAAGAGCTTTTTACTAAGCAGCAGAAATCAGTGACAACAGAGGTATTTGAGGGCTCACAAGGGCAACTTAACAAATGGCATGATATTATAAGATCATACAACATTTTTGTTTTATTGCTTATCAGGGAAAGTAAAATGTACAAAATTATATTTTCTAGAGGAATTTCAAAGAGAATAAAATTAATGATAATATCAAAATTAGTTATAAATAAATAAAGGCAAATGAAAGAAAATGTTTGAGCATGGTCCAAAAAGTATAGAACAGATGGAAAATGGAATAATAAAATTTAGACTGCTCACTTTTCTTTTAATTCTTCACTGGCCTTAATAGGACTTTGAAGAATCACATAGGAAAACTATATGGGAAAAATAAGAGGGGGGGACAAGACAAAAAAAAAAATTTCAACCTCAATTAAAGGGTATGATTCCTGAATAAATGTGAAGGACTGAGATAAGAGCAGCTGGATAATAGTAAAAATTTGTGAAAGGAGACATGAATAATAAATGAGTGATTAACATAAGGAAATAAGAACACAATATTCAGGATTATATCAGTGCATAGCATAAGTATTTGATAAAAGGTTGTAATAGAGTCTCTGCAGATCAATAAGAATAGAGGAAAGGTTTTGTGTCTCTCCGGTGCCTTCTTTGTAATGCTGGGTGTAAGTGAGTACTTAGACAAGAGTAAAAAAAATTGCAAACATATTTCAGTTTAATGTTCTATTTTCAGTTCAGTGACTTGCTAATCTTGACAGGGTTTCTATATATTTAGCAACATAAATCCATCCATGCAACTTCTTACTTCCACTGTATCCCTTGACAACGAATTCCATCTTTTGGAAGACCATTCTTATTTTCTTTGTTTTGAGCTGGCTTCATTTATTGTTCTCTAGTTTCTTTCTCGCAAGAAATACTGAAACCTCAAGCCCCATCCACTCATGTCTATGACATTCACACAACTTTGTCATATCCACCCGCTCTTTCCTAGATGTTTAAATTCAGTTGTTCTTTGAACTAGAGCTAGTTCACACTTTTTATCAACCCATGTGCCCTATAAACAGTTTCCAGTTCCACATTATACTTGAAGAGTTTGAGGAAACAACTGTATTTGAGGTATAGATTAACAGTCATATAATAAAGTTCTCTTATTTTTTCTTCCTTTTCTAATCATTTTGAATATTTATTTCTGATTGCTTCTGAGAAATAAGTTGACAGTTTATGGAGTAATCTGTAGGGAAACAAGATCTACTCCTAAATGATATTGGTGATCTCAGAGTCTGCAATTTTGTGTAAGTTTTTCAGCTGCATATTTTCTCATTTATCTACACAGGATTTTATCTGCCATTTAACTTCCCAGTTACTCAGTCTCATAACTCTTCACATCTT
Source organism: Anas acuta (assembly GCF_963932015.1). Lineage (NCBI taxonomy): Eukaryota > Metazoa > Chordata > Aves > Anseriformes > Anatidae > Anas > Anas acuta. The sequence continues at coordinate 96,430,814 of NC_088981.1, forward strand.
CAGCTGACCCTTCTTATTACTGTAAATAATCTGGTATCTTCAGCAAACTTTCATGCTTCTCTACTCTCTGCTTAACATCATTTATGAATATTTTGAAAAACACAGGTTGCAGCACATATCCCTGATGAGTTTCACTGCTGACATAACTCTGCTTTCCTGAAATAATTTACTCCTGTTGTGTTTCCTGTTTAACCATTTACTTACTGGATTTATGAGAACCTTCCTCTTTTCCTCTTCCTAGCAGCTTAAATTATGTTGCTGAGAGAATTTGCCAACTGCTCTTTTGGAAACCCAACTAGATTAATAAAATCCAAGTTAACAGTGACCCAGTCTTGCAGAATATGTCACTTCTGCTGTTTAGGAAGGTTTGAGCAGAAACACAAACATACACACTACTCTTTAAAATGATAACATCATACGTAATGTAACTTTTTATGTATGATTGCTAAGTTGCCGAAAGAAAACATAGAGAATGGCAATACTCCCTTCTCTTCCAAGTGTATTGTGGTCTCCTGTAGATTAAAGGCATGCAGTGTTTTTACCCTGATGGACAGCTAAACTCCACCACAACAACCCTCTCACTCTCCAAGAGTGAGAGAGGGGGAAGAAAGTATGATGGAAAGGAAAAGGCTTATGAGTTGAGATAAGGATTATTTAATTAAAGGGAAAAGAAAGAGGGAAGAAAAAAATAAATAAAATAGAAAAAGCAAAGGCCAAATGGAAGCAAAGAGAGAGGGAAAAAAATATTCTCTGCTTCCCATCAATGAGTGATGAGAGCCACATCCTGGGAAGCAGGGCCTCAATAAGCATGGCAGTAGCTCAGGAGGACAGAGGCCTTCATAACGAACCACACAGACACACAGACACAGACATACCTCTTCCCCAGCTGAGTTTGACATATGGTGTGGAATATCCCTTTGGTCATCTTACATCAGCTGCCCTGGTGATGTCCACTCCCCACCTCTTGCCCACCCCCAGCCTAGTGGTGGGGTGGAGGGCTGGAGAAAGTCTTGGTTCTGTGCCAGCACTGCACAGCAATAAAAAAAACATTTGATACCAATGTTGTTCTAGTTACACGTGCAGAGCACAGCACTGTATGTGCTGCTGCAGGGAAAGTTAACTCCACCCTAGCCAGACACAATACAAGGAAATTTACAGGCATGGCATCCTTAACAAGAAAAAACACTGCTGGACTAATTTTCCTCTCTGCTCTTCACTTTTTCCTCTTTTCATAGGAGATTTTATATTGTCTTGTGCTTGTACTTGCTGCTGAAGATTGTATCAAATGAGTTTTCCTTATCAAAATGATTACAGACCGTCTTGGAAGGTTTGTGAGTCAGGACTTCCCTTTTACAGAGGTCATTCTATAAAGGATTAGCAAGGAGAATCTATGATTCAGTTATGAGAATTAACACTCAGCACTGTGCTCAGCACCAATCTCACAAAGGTAAACTCATAATGGTAAGGCAGTTTGGTGGTTAAAGTCATACAAACTGCTGTTCTGTTTATCCTTGATAATCAGTCAGAAAGGCATGTCTAGGGAAACAATATAAATAACAGGAAAGGTATCTGTAGTTTGCATCTTTTAATGCCTAGTGATAGTCTTGTTCCAATTCATTGAACCAGTTCTGAAGAATTCAATTATTTCTAATTTCTGGCAGCCACTTAACTTATATGTATGTATATGTATAAGTTTTTTTTATATATATAAAGTATTTCCTTTTGGCTCAATAATTTTATTGTTTCCACTGCATCTTGTGTTCACTCTTCCCTATTCATTTCTCCCTTGTCATTTAGAGTTTTATAGATCTGAGAACTAGTTGAAAACTCACTTGTGCTGCCTTGAGTTTTCTATTCAGCTGGATTTTTGTAATTGAAATTACATGGGTGTGACAAGGATCCTGACTGCAATTCTCAGAATATTATATACTTACTATATTTGTAGCAATTATTTTCACTACTGAGCATTTGTTTGGCTAAACATATCTAGATATATATATTGGTTCATTGGTTTTTATAAGCATGTTGCTGATATACATTTCTCTCATCAGAAACTGCAGACTTAACTAACAAATCAATATCTCTCTTTTTAAAAGTTATCCATATTTGCTTATATTTTATATGCATTAATCAAATCTTTGTCTTTTTTTTTAACATATATTATGTTGAATAGTGATGACTTCAGCAGATTTTTTAGGCAAAAATTAATATGAATTTAGGAGAAGCTATATATTTCAGCATAGCTCATATTCTACAGAATAATCTAACCACACACTACAGATATGATTCTTCCTCTTGGATTGTTTGCTCTTTTCAGACTTGACATGAATATGAGCTAACTATTAATAGCCTACTGGGAGGTGCTGGGGGGCTGGGGGGTAGAGGGGAGGCTAAAATTTGTTCCTGTTAACTTAGGACTTAGTTCTGGAACTGAGATTTAGCTGTAACTGACAACAGTTAGACTCTGAAACAGTATCCATTTAAAGCTCTGAAAAAATTACACAGGCTGCCCATGCTGCACAGCACTCTTCTTACCCATTATGACCATTCTGTTGCGGATATTCCTTCCATGAATGTCATGCCCTGGGTAAGCATACAGTTTTTGAAGAGAACAGGTATGCTCCATAAATTCTGCTGCCTGCCCCATCCCCCACACACATTCAGTCCTATCTTTTAGTCCTAACATGAGACTGTGAGTACATTTTGCTCCTACTGCACTGTTTTCATTTCCCAGCAACCTGACAGAGTTTTCCTGCTTCACTATAAAGTTCTTGTGAGGACTATTCTAAGCCTACTGCATATTACTGCATATTCTCTACAAAAATTTCAGGAATTCCATTCCAAAGACAGTCTAACTAAAGACTGTATGTAGTCCCACAACTCCTGGAGAGGGAGACAGAGTTGGAGTCAATTCTTAGATTTCAGCACAAAAGACTGTTTTTATGTCTGAGAACTTGATATATTTACAAATCATCAAAAGAGTGAAAGATGAAAACACCCTGGGGAAAGAAAAGGTAGGTAACTGGGAACATATGCATCAGTTTGACCTATTTTGTTTGCTTTTGATTCACCAGTAATGCAAGTAGTAATAAAACAGGATAAAAAGTAAAAAGGGTAATTATGCTTTTGTTCTAGGAAAAAACATTGTCAATAATTATCTATGAATATGTATTTTAATGCTAGCAAAAGCATGTAGACTGCAGCCAGCAAAACATTAGTAATAAAGGCCTGATTGAGTTATCCTCTGTTTTTGTTTTTGTTTTTGTTTTTTTTTACGAAGATTGAGTCAATGAGAAAATACTACAATATTTTCTCAGTCATACATAGAGTAACATAGATCCATGGTACAGTTGACCACTGACCAATCTACAAGACCATTAGCTTATGCTCATAAATAAAGACTATGTTTATGAAAGAGCAATGAAAACTTTTAGTCTAGAGATATCCATTAAGTCTGATCTAAGTAGATCAGTAAAGAAATGAAATTGAACTTCAAAATGAGCTTTGTGAATAAGACTATTTTTATAACCTAGATTTTAAATAATTCACAGAATACTGTCTCTAGGAAAGCTGTTGAAATGTACAACGTACACCTTTTGGTGAACTTGTAAGATTATTGGAAGGATTTCTAAGGGGTACAGGGCTTTTTTGGAGGAAGGGGGTATTTTGCATATTGGCACTGCAAAGGCTTGATGAATACTGCTCTAAAGGATTAATTGTATAGTGTGCACTAACCAAAACACTAAGCAAGGCATAAACAGGAAAGAGGAAGACAAGAATCTGTTTGAAGAGGTTTTGCACAAAGTTCCTGTTGCTAGGGAAACCACTTCCTTTATCTGTACTTCTTCCAAATGCATGTACCTCAGGGTCCCTCAGATAGTGCAGATCACAATTCAGTATCTAATGAAATGAGAAAAAGTCATCTATGTATATATATGTACATGTTATAGAATAATGTTTTTTAATAATCTATAGAAATTGTAGGAAATAATTTTGCAACATAGTTCAAAAAGAAACAAACACAGCAGCCATTGCATTTTAATTTTGTAGAACTTCTCAATTTTACTTTACCTAACTGCTGCAGATTTCTTGACTATTTGTTTTGTACCTAGCATCCACCTTGTCATTGTAACACCCACACTCCGAAGTTTTAAATAATAAATGCATAACATATCCTACTTTCACCAGTCAGTCACTGAATTTTTCAGCTTGCTACATATTCTTCAGTGAAGAAGGTATAAATCTGGCTACATATCTAGCTGTCTAGCTTGACCTCAGAATTTGACCCAGAAATGCAATAGACTTACCATAGTTGTGTTCACAGGCAAACCAACAACACCAAGCCTCAACAAGCACCTCCTGTCATCACTATGCCTCATTTAATCTCCTGGTTCAGTGGAGCAGAGAAGTGAAATTAATATAACTAAGAAACATTTCTGTTTGTGAAATGGTGTTTTCTAGTTTCTGTCATCCCTTACACCAGGCTGAAGTTCCTCCATGTGCCTTCTTCCTCCACTGCATTCTGCCCTACCTTTGACTTAAGAAAAACTATTGTATGCCAGTACTGGTAGGGTGGATCAAGGAGACTGCCAGAATGATCTATAATGGATGGCAAAAACTACACTTTTTCTTTAAGGTTCAAACACACCACCTCCACAGTGTGAGTGTAGTTCTGTCTTTCAAAAGAAGTGAGAACTAAAACGCATAAATGTGTAAGGAGACAACTAAGCTCACTCTATGCTTAAAATGCCTGGTGTCTCCTAAGAGAAAGGAAGAAGGGCATTCCAAGTTGAGCTCTGGTTTCAGCTTGAAAACATAGGGTGGAAGTTGAGAAGCACTTTAAGGTTTTACCAGTGTGATAAAATCAATACAGGACATAAACATAGGTTCTAATCTGGTTTTAATGCGCAATATAGATATGTGATTACTATATTTTTGACTCTAAAATGTGTCAAAATTTGGGGTTCTGCCATTGTCCCATTTTTGTAGTATATCTACTAGTGGAATAGGACACAGTGACTTTTTTAGTACAATGTTTATGCGTATTCTTCAAACAAAACCTTAGTCTTCTCCTGTCATTAAAGATAAGCATTAAATGTTTTGTCAAAAAAATCAGAGAGAAACAGGAATTTTAAATATAATAATCTAAGAAATAGAAACATTTTGTTAAAGGTGAAAAACAGAATGAACAAGGAATAGGTCCCGAGTAAAAATTAACTTTGAAATGTACTTTGATTTTGATTGCCATTTATATGTTAATTGTACATAAATAAAGGAAGTCACAGTCACTGTTCAAGGATTTCAATGCTAGCATCAGGAAAATGTTTGTTTTTTTTTTTATATACAAAATGTTATGGTTCGAAAACAAATATATTTGAAATTTGTTTTGGAAAACAAACAAAAAAATGCATATTGGTTCTTGGTGGAGAGTCAGTAACATGAATGGTAGGGGTCTGGATAGTAAAAGGCACTGAGGTGTTTGTAATGAAAAGGAGTTGTAAAAAAAAGATTTTTTTTCCAACATCTGCTTTCATTCATAGCTCATAGCCCTTGGGTGTATTCCCTTTACTCACCCTACAATGTTGATTTCCCATTATTAAAGCAAACACATACAAGACATTTAGGGATGCCCAGTGCCTGAGATTGTGGAAGGAAGCATGACTTGCATATGGCTTTCATGCTGAAATTTCTTCTGGTATTTTATAAAAATGAGTTTACTAGACAGACTCATAGCAGGTGCTAAACCGACAACCACAAACAGAGCAGCCACAACTGCAACTAATTTTCATGATCATCTAAAATAATCTATCTCCTGAAGTTCTCTATATAGCACTAATTATCACAGTACCTAGAAGCTTACTGTGCAGTTTTAAACTTGCCTACCTTGGCCACAGATGGTAATTCAGGTAGCCAGGCAGCAGGTGGAAAAGACACAAACTGTTAGTCTGACAGTGTGTAGCAGTTCTCCCCCTGCAAACTTTTTTTTTTCCAATAAAAAAAAAAAAGCTATAGAAATAATCTTCTGCAGCTGGAGTTAGTGTACTGAATGCAGGCTGGGCAGGTATCTTATTTTTAATCAAACTAACTGCTTAGTCAACTCTGAATTTGAAATTCATGTTGTATATTTTTCTCAGCAAAATGATAGAAGCTGAGATGATCTAGCTATATTTTGTCACTATTGGTAGTTCAATCAACAACAAAGTTACTGCAATTTCTAAATGACACAAAATGTCACTTCAAGAAGATACCACGGAGAAAGTCTTCCTTAAGAAAAGTTGACTTATGGCTGTTTTGAGGTGGGTTCTAACACATAAATCAACATATGACATTCAATTTTTTAAGCATCAAGAGTAGTAACACAACTGTGTGTTTTCACGCATCTGAAGTAGATTCTTTGTCATACTGTTTAGTAGCTTACTTGTTTCAGCATTTAGTAGGGTTTGCTGCTGCTGCTTAATCTTTTTATTTTTATTTGTCAATTTCATATCTCTTTTGTAAATTAATAACTTGATTTCTGTGTAGTGGGCAAAGCCATGCTCCAGAGAAATCTCAAAGCCCAAATAATCTCTTCTGAAAAGAAGAAAGGATGATGGTCCTGCTGTATGGCTCTGATTTATCTATAAAAATTAAATAATGGAATAAATTAATTTAGAGGTTGGCAATTCTCAGACATCCTTGAATGGAAGAAAGAACCTTCATAACCATAAAATAAATATATAAAGGAGCAAGCATTCAGTCCTTCAGTCCTAAAAACACCTACGGAAACTGGTGATACAATAACCCCACAGCTCTGCCTTTCTCTGTTCTTTTAAAGTTCCAGCATTATTACAAAGACTGTCTTATTGAGGTCCAGAACCAAACACATGACATGGACCAAGAGAGGTCAACCTAAGATCATTGCCAGCATGACAACAGCATGTCTGCACAATGCCAAACAGCTATACTACAGTAATATACATATAGTGCACTTATATGGGGAGAAAAATTCCGGGAAGTAAAGTCCAATAAGACCAAGATCAGTCTGGATCCCCAAAGCAGTTCTGCAGAACCAGTAACTGTTCCTATCTTTGTACCCATAAATCAGTGGCATCAGTGTCTATCTGGAGAAAAATATGATCTCAGAACTCAGAGGAACTGATTTTAGCAGGCTCCAGAAAGCTGTCAGAGATAAATCAGTATGGCATTTTTCACAGGGACAGCTGGCTCCGTGGAGACTGTTATGACACTGCTCTCTCATGGCAGCAAGTTCACATTTCTTTCTGGAGTCTTGGGTTTTCCTGAAGACACCTTAAGGGCTTAGTTTTTTGCATGAATTCTCAAGAGTGAACTCAGAAAGTAGTGGAGCCAAATCTCTTTATATATATCTTTATATATATCACTATTATAGTGATATATATATTGATTATAGTACTATAACAAAATTATTATAGACATATTAGAATAACAAAATTGCAACAGTTTCCTCATTTGGTTAATTATCTCCATATTACAAACCCAAAACTTGCATAAGCCATGAATCTGGCTGCCCAATGATTGGCTTAAAGTTAATGAGATTTTTTTAAAATTAATGAGATTTGGATTTTAGCTGGTCAGTACATATTCTTAATATTATGTCAGGAAACATGTTCCTAGAAACATAGTTCCTAGAAGGAACTAACTTTAAAAAAAAAAAGAAAAAGAAAGGGCACAAAATGGCACCACATCTTAGAAAAAAAATATATATATATATATATATATTTATGATATTGCTTCACTATACACTTCAATAAAAACAATGCGTAATAAAAAGTGACCATTGAAAGTGTGAAAGTTGACATACATATCCCTATGTATCTCTATCGCAGCTGTATTTCATTAAATACAAAAATGATGTGCATTTTAAAAGCTATACTTCTTTTACCTCATGAGCTGCCATCTTTCTAACAATCCTTTGTGATGACTGAAAAGGATGACTGATTTTTGTTGTTGTTGTTGTTTTTTCCCAAGATACTTTTAATTGAATGTTTGACGGCTTTATACTCCTCTAAACACTTCAGATCCAATATTTCTGTGCTTTGTCTCTTTCTTCATTTTATCTGTCTTGTCAGTCAAGGTTGTGGGGAAGAAGTAGGTATTTTATAATCTCTTCTTTTAAAAGAGGGAAAGGTGCAAAGGCTGCTTTACTGTTGCTTTCTAAATAGATTCCATTGGGTAAAAAGCATAACAAAATTATTCATATATTAAATATTAGCTTTATGTAAGACTGATTTCTATTCATATAAATAATTTAAAATTCTGAATTTGTCAGACATATACCTCATATATAATCCCTATGAACAAGTCTTTGCAATGTTAAGCAATGTTAAGACAAGCATGTCCTGGAATTTTAATTCTACCAAAAACTATTGCAGTAAGATGTTGGTTTACATTTTTCTCCCCAAGTAAATCTGTATGTATATTCACAGCATTACAATTTAACTACTGCAAATAGCCAAACTGGAAGTACTGCTTACGCATAAAACCATGAGTAGGTTACAACTTAGCTTCTGAATGATAAATTTCTTTAAAAATTCTTTCAGATGTTTTAAAACTAAGGAGTTTGCTGCACAAAAATGTATATCAATTCTATTTTATCTTGAGCTCTAAAGTTGAAGTGGAAAATGAAAAGCCATAGACTTCTTATTTTGAAAGTATGTTTGATTTGGGACTAAGAGTATTGTTGTGGTTTTTGGATGGTGCATGAGAAAATATTTTAACAAGCGAAGGAAAAAGAAGGAAAGATAAGGCAAGGAAAAAGATGAAGGTCTTTTGTTATTGTTGTTTTTGTTATTCTCTTTAGTAGTCAACAGAACCATAAAATAACATCATTTCTGGATGTAATGACTAAAGAAGAAATTCTTCTCTCAGTTAACTGATGCAAGCCCCATTGACTTCAAAGTCTTTGACTTCAGACAAAACTAAGGACAGAATGGCTTTGGGACTTAACTCAAGGTCTAGTTGCACATAGGTATAATTCAGGTCATGAAAATTCTGAGCTTCTGCCATGTTGTCAGTCAGGTATTTTTAAGTAGTTTTATAATCACCCCTTCTTACACTTACAATAGCAATGTACTACACACTGGTTACATAATAGGACCAGCAACTCCCGTGTAAACTTCTCCAGCTGTCCTTTCACCATAGCAGGTTCCCACCGATTACTCGTGATGAGATTAGCAAATACATGATTTGACAAAGTTTTCCAGTATAGAACAATCATGACTATGCTACATGATATGGGAACACCTACTGCATTGTCTAGTGTTAACTGGAGAGAGGAGGAGATAATAAATCTCAGCCTCTAAGTCCTCTTATTATTGCTTGTGGAACACTGAAGATAGTCTATGCAGTAAGCATTAAATTCTACAAAATTATAAGTTTAAAAGTTTAAAATTAGAAGTTTAAAATTAGAAGTGGTCCTTTATCCAAAAGAACTGGAAAACATAGCACTGAGTCTTTTCTCAAGAATTAGTTTGATAAACTTTGCAAAGTCTATGTATTTATGAAATGCAAAGTATTATAGAGTAGGAAGACAGAAATATTTTGGTCAGTTGCTTGTCTTCTTTCTCTGATTCATAATTTTTTAGTACTTACTGAGTAAATGAGGACAAATTCTTTCTTCTTCTTGAAGTAATATCCATTAAAGATTCCTAAGATTTAAATACAAAAAATATCCGATGATCATATATCTTAACCTTAAGAAAAATCATAAACCAGGCAGCTTTCATCAGAAATGCCTGCCTCACAACTTTTTTTAATTTTTGTCTGCTTTTATTTTTACACAGTTAGATTCATCTCCTATACACCTACATTATATTAAGTGCCTGCATTCATAGAATCATAGAATGAATTGGGTTGGAAAGGACCTCAAAGATAATCTAGTTCCAATCCCCCTTCCATAGACAATAGACAGGGACGCCACCCATTATAAACATTATAAACACCTACATCTAAACTAATCGTTAGTCTTCTTTTGTAAATAGAAAGAAACTAGTACTTTTAGGGTGTGGCTTACTTGACCTATTTTTTGAGTGTCAACATGAGGATAAAATAAACTGTGTTCTTGAAATGCTGGGTGTATATGCAGTTCAGGCATACATCTTTCCTCAGAATTACATATAAAAGACTATATAAATAGTCTATATAAGACTATATAAATAGTCTTTTATATGTGTATATAAATATATGTATGTATATATATGTATATAAAAGACTATATAAATTGTTCAAAAAGAAATTTATTGTGTTTATATTGGGTACTTGAATTCTTCAGCATCAATTTAGGTCACTGAGCATTGTTATAATCCTAGTTCAGAGAGATACCAGCAACCTGCTGATCCTGTTGTTTCAGAAGCTTTTCTCCAGAAAGTCAATTTTCAGAAGGGTACAAAGCTTTGGGAGATTTTTATTTTATTTGTCTGTATGTTTGTTTTTTTTTTCAATGTAATGCTTTTTTTTTTTTTTATCCTACCTTTATATTTTATTTCGAAAGATCTGAACATGGGGCAGATTGTTTTCTTGTTCCCACTATTGTAAATATGGACTAACACTAGCAAAATAATGGAATCACATTAGAGTTAAAATGAAGTCAGAGACCCTTTACTGGCAACTAAACTGGTTTCAGGTTTCTACTTGTTGAGCTACCTTGAGCATTTCCTCCAGCTCACAATATTAGACATCACTCTTAAGCAGAGTCGATCCTGAAAAAATGACCAGATGACCACTAAATTTATTCTTCCTATTACTCTTTAAACATCACAAGTGATTTATGACAGACGTCTCTGGTAGCCAAAGTTCTGTCAGAGCTTCCATCTGCAGGGATTTATATTGCTGTTAAAAACTGGTGGCAACTCTTCCAGTTCACAGCTACCATACCTCCATTAATTCACACATGCCAATATGCATCTAAGTCAGAAGAGAGACATTTTAATTTAATTTTCTTTTATTTAAATTGGTTTGGATACTTTTGATTTAAGGATATTTAAATCATATTACCAGGCATGTCAAACACTTTGACAGAAGTGGACGGTTTTAATCTCTACCTCACTGGGGCTCATAGATAATTTCCCATAGGAGAATACAATGAATCCCTTTGATCTCAGCTAGTTTAGCCAAACTTCTGAGGTGGAGAATACTGTATCTCACATCACTAAAATCCCTCCAGGTAGATTATATAGGCATTCCCAGAAGCTTCCTTATGTATTAAATAGTATAAAATTAATCTAGCTAGAAATTAACATGCTGTTTCAAAAAGCAGTAATATATTAATTTATAATTATATCCTTATTCCTTTATTTTCTGAAATATGTGCAGCAGAGATATGAAAGAAGGTATACAAAAAGTATAGCGCTGTAGATTATAGAAACACATAAATACATAAGAGCCATTAAAGACAGAAAAAGCCATGCAAGGATTTAAAGATACATCCAAAATGGTAATTTATTTTAATGAAAAAATAAATAAACTATGATAAAAGATGTATTTATGTAATGTGGCAATTTTTTTTCTTTGTTTTCTCAAGGGTTCCTTGCCAGCCCCCAGTAACATTTTAATTAATGTGTTCTGCAATCATATGCAGTAATTCCTCATATTTACTTTTTTAAATATTTTTTTCTCTTGTAAAAGTGTATAAATTTTAAATAGAAACTGGATTACCTATTACTTTTATTACTAAAAAATGAAATTAAAAAACGCATGTATGATTAAACTTAAGTTTGACACAAGCTAGACAAGCATGAAAATTTGAAATCCAGTATTAAAGCACTAAAGCCTGCTGATCAGCAAGCATTATGAAAGAGATATGGTAAAGCAAAGAGCTTTAGATCAACAGTTTGCATCTGTACAGAGATTTTTACCTAACAAAGTCTTTGACATTGTTATATTAGCCATTATTTTAGTCATTTGTTAAAACGAAGCAAACAGTTATGACCAAGAAAAATCTATAACAAATGGGAGAAAAGAGAAGTAGGAAAATATCAGTGTAAGTTAGATCATATTTACAGATTTGTACAGAGATACTGTACAGAGTACAGAATACTGTAAACAGATCTGTACAGATCAGAATACAGATCGACACAAATACTGTACAGACTACAAAAAATTAGTAAGAGCAATAAAGTCAGCATGGGAAAAACTGTAGTCAGCAGAAAAAGCAGAATATGAAAGAAAACTAGTTATTTAATAATTAATTTATTTAAATAAATTAATGACTAAACGAACCTTGGAAATGGTGTAAGCCCATTACTGAATGAAGATGATACTATTAACAGTGTACAGAAATGACAACCTTGTTCAAACATACAAATTATTTTTCTTTAATTTCCAAAGGATTATTTTGCATATATAACATGAAGAACATGAGTACCAGAAAAAAAAAATATTCTTCTAAAGGTTCATTAAGGAATTATAAGTGATGATGGTAGAAAAAGAGTAGTCAGAAAGATTTTGAAAGGTGAAAGTTTTCCTAACAGCACATGGTACATGACTAGCATTCATTTGTCTTTGTTTAACTTGTTAAATTATGAGAAATTAAGGTTCTTAGGGCTTTTTTTTTTTTTTTATTTTTCCCAGTTCAGGTTTTCTTCAGTAATTGATTAGTTAAGCTTTTTCACTGATTTCATCTAATTGAAGAAAATAATTATGTATTAACTTCTGAAAAAAAGCAGAACTACATGTATTAACCTCCCAAGTGCCCACATAATCTTTTTGTCCTTGTCTTCATTCTGTTCTTTTACCGTACATGTGCTATTATATTCTGTGAGTAGAACAAAAGTGTGAAAAAGAGATTACATGGTCACTTAGGGCCCTACTGTCTTCAATGAACTTTAAATCAGGTCCTTGTTTTGTGGGAGTAACCCTTGAAAATTTACATGGTACCTTAGAAAAGGATCTAATAAATGCAAGGGAGCCAGCTGAATGTATAATTTAGAGAAAGCACTGACAGAATATGCCTCAAATCTTAGAAAATAAAGCAAATAAATAAATAAATAAAGTCCTTATATCAATCACAGAATTATGGATTGGTTGAGGTTGAAAGGAACCTCTGGAGGTCACCTGGTCCAATCCCACTGCTCAAGCAGAAAAAGCTAGAGCAGGCCGCCCAGGACCACATCCTGATGTTTTTCAGAGATCTCCGAGAATGGAGATCCCACAACCTCTCATTAATCTGTTCCATTTCTCAGTAACCCTTACAGTAAAAAAAAGTGTTTCCTGATGTTCAGATGGAACCTACTATTCCATTTGTGCCCATTGCTTCTTGTTCTTTCACTGACACCACTGAAAATAGCCTGACTCCACATTCTTTTCATCTTTCCATTAAGTACTTATATGAATTGGTAACATTTCCCCTGAGTGTTAACTTCTTTAGTCTGAACAGTCCCAGATTTCTCAGTCTATCTTCATACATGAAATACTCCACCCCAATAATCATCTTCTTGGCCCTTTATTGGACACTGTCCAATATCCTTTATTGGACACTGTCCAATATAATGAAACATTATTGTATCTTTTATTCTGGGGAGCCCAAAACTGGACACAGTACCCTAGGTGTGACTTCACCACTGCTGATTAGAGGGGAAGAGACACCTCTCTCAGTGTGGTGATTTTACCATGCTGGACAGCTAAACACCACAACTGCTCTCTCACTCCCCCTCTTTAGATGAGGAGGGGGAGAAGTAAAGCAAAGAACAACTCCCGGGTTGAGATAAGGATAATTTAATTAAAGGGAAATAATAATAATAATTAAAGAAAGATTATTATGAACTAAACAATTTAACTAAAGGGAAATAAAAAGGGAAGAGGAAAAAGGGAGGGGGAAAGGGAAAATAAAAATCAAAAAAAGGAGGAAAACAAAGAAATAAAACAAATGAAGACTATGTGGAAGTGCAGAGGAAAGAAATTACTCTCTACTTCCCACAAATGAGCGATGATTGACCACGTCCTTGAAGCAGGGCCTCAATGCACGCAGCCAGTGTTCGGGAGGAGGACCGATGTTTCCACAACGAGAGCCCACCCCTCCCCTCTTCTTCCTGTTTCCACCTTTTACTGCTGAGTGTGACATCACATGGTATGGAATATCTCTTTGGTTGGTTTAGTCAGCTGCCCTGGTGATGTTTCTCTTCTCACTTTTTGCCCACCCCCTAGGAGGGTTAGAGAGAGGCCAGATGCTGTACCAGCACTGCTCAGCAGCAGACACAACACTGGTGTGATACCACTGCTGTTCTAGCTACAAGTGCAGAGCACAGCACTGTATGGGCTGCTGCAGGGAAAGTTAACATACCAGCCAGACCCAGTACACTCAGCCTTCTGGCAATACTTTGCCTAATGTGGTGCAGGATATCCATCAGCTTTCTTTGCCACAAAGGCCCACTGCTAGCTCATGTTCAATATGGTATCCACCAGGACAGAATCACAGAATCACAGAATTTCTAGGTTGGAAGAGACCTCAAGATCATCGAGTCCAACCTCTAACCTAACACTAACAGTCCCCACTAAACCATATCCCTAAGCTCTACATCTAAACGTCTTTTGAAGACTTCCAGGGATGGTGACTCCACCACCTCCCTGGGCAGCCTGTTCCAATGTCTAACAACCCTTTCAGTAAAGAAGCTCTTCCTAACATCTAACCTAAAACTCCCCTGGCGCAACTTTAGCCCATTCCCCCTCGTCCTGTCACCAGGCACGTGGGAGAACAGGCCAACCCCCACCTCTCTACAGCCTCCTTTAAGGTATCTGTAGAGAGCGATAAGGTCGCCCCTGAGCCTCCTCTTCTCCAGGCTGAACAAGCCCAGCTCCTTCAGCCACTCCTCGTAGGACGTGTTCTCCAGGCCCCTCACCAGCTTCGTCACCCTTCTTTGGACCCACTCAAGCACCTCCATGTCCTTCTTGTAGCGGGGGGCCCAAAACTGAACACAGTACTCGAGGTGCGGCCTCACCAGAGCCGAGTACAGGGGGACGATCACCTCCCTAGCCCTGCTGGTCACGCTGTTTCTGATACAAGCCAGGATGCCGTTGGCCTTCTTGGCCACCTGAGCACACTGCTGGCTCATATTCAGCCGACAGGACCCCCAGGATTTTTCCTGCAATGATGTTTCCTAGCCACATGGTCCCCAGCCTGTTATCATGTCTGTGATTATTCCTGCCCAGGTGCAGGACTTTGCATTTCTCCTTGCTCAACTTCATAAATTTCCTACTGGCCCATTTCTCCAGCCTGTTCAGGTCCGTCTATATGGCAACACAAACCTCTGGTGTATCAACCGCTTTTCCCAGTTTTGTATCATTAGCAATCTTGCTCAGGGTGCACCCTATCCCATCATACATATCATAAAGGCGTTGAACAGGATTGCAGCCAATACTGATTCTGAGCACACACTGCTGATCTTCAGCTAGGCTTCATCCCACCTATCACCACCCTTTGGACCTGTTTATCCATTTTTCAGCTTGTCAGCAGTGAAGTCTGCTTATCCAGTCCTTCATCAGCTTCATTATGAGGATCTTATAGCAGACAGTGTCAAAAGCCTTAATGTTTAAAAACAATTATAGATGCCCCATATTGATTATATCTAACAAACCACCTAATACTACATGAAATAATTAGCTACTGTAGACTGGAACACCTATGTACATTAGCTTTAAATTACAAAATGCAACCTTCCTGCTCTACATTGGGATTCCAGATAAAAATAGTTCATTTTGTATGAATAAATACAAAAATAAATGAATAAATGTATAAATGAATGGCTAACTTCATCATTTATGATGATCTCATTTGTATTTTCTCTTACTTCATTAATTTGAATACACAGGCAGCTCATGATCTAAATCTTGCATCTGCTCTTACTAAAACTGGATGTTCAGAAACAACATGTTGGACTTCAACCTAAAGATTATTTTAAAATAAATTCTGACTCCTGATCTACAACTAGACTCTCAGGATGTTTTCCCTTTCTATTTTTCTATGTATCTATTACTGGAATTCTATTCTATTTCTACAGATATTCCATCGTTGTAGGTATCACCTACAGGTACCTTCTTACAATACATATGTTGTATATTACATAGTTTGGGAAAGGTTAAGACTTGGATGAAGACCAGCAAGCTGAGACTTTACCTACCCTGATGTACAATGGGCTTCCTAGGGAAAACACTTTCAAAGGCAAGGGATACCTGGAACAGAAACAGAACTGATTGTCCATAGTTTATTTTAAGGAGTTTGAACTACAGATAGTCCAGATGACTTCAACTCTTTCTAGGTGATCATATAAATGGTACAGACAGGATGAAAAAAAATAATAATAATTTATGGTCTTCTTGAATTCTGGGATAGTTTCTTTTAGAAGACTAAAAGACTAAAAGAAACTATCAAGACTAAAGTGATATTACTGCAGTGAAAGAGTGCTACATCTTTTGGTACTAGATATGATGCACTGTAGTGCATAATTTGCTAGTGTGTTTTTTGTTTGTTTGTTTTCCCTTTATAAGCATATCACATTTGTAGACTATAATTTGTATTAGCTGTTGTCAGAGCTGTCAAGCTGATATTATAGTTTGGGTTTAGATATACAACGGCTGGAGATCCACACATGTAAGAGACTTACCCTTCCTTCACCCTCTGCTGCACCTCTATAATTCTAAGGTGAAACAAAGCCAACCTGAACTTTAGTATATACAAGAGAAAGTGGCTGGCCTCTTTTTATTACCATTTCACTATCTCTGCCACTGTTTCCTGTCTTGGTTCATAACATCTGGAATCTGGTGGATTTTTGTTGTTTTATTGTTTGATTGTTTTTCAGAGCATGCTATAAAATGAATCATATCTTTCTGTGCTCACAAAAACACATCATTTTATTAAGGTTTGACAGGGATACTCTACAGATAATGTGGGAAGAATCATTTTTATTATTTTTAATTTGATTTTAGGATCTTTGGTGTGAATGAGGCTGAACTGTATTAACTTGCTTTTAACATGATTGTACCCAGAACGCTAGATGCATTCTTTTCATTGCAGGACTGAAAAATTCAGATAAACAAACAAATAGATATGGAAATTGGCATACAGATATTTTCCATAGACTGAGAAAAATAGTAAACTACTAATTTAACATTTATAGAGCAATCTGGTTCTTCATTTCTGGCTTCATAATGACTAATTGCTTTATTCAATCATTTTTATTGCTCCAATAATTCCCCTGATTTTATTGTAAATCCAACATCAACATACCATATCTATAGTAATTTTATAGCTTTATTTAATGACTTCTAAATTTGCCATATCCAATATATTGGCTAGAATGAATGGATTGTCATTTGCATGACTTTTTTTGGTGAAGCACTTTACAAAAACAAAATATGTGTTTTGTTTTGTTTTGTTTTTAGTACAAAGCTTGGTTTGACTATTTAAATCATCAACTGTGAAATTGGTGGTTTTTATTAATCTGATATCTTGATTAACTTTTCTTTGGAGAGCCAATAAAACCCCACTTAAAGGAACTCATTTAAATAATGAATCAAAATATGTTTCTGTAATTAAAGTGAAGGAAGAAAAAATCTCATACATACTTCCAGTTCGCTTAAACTTGGGTCAAATGAAATTTGTTTTGGTGAGAATAAGATGAAACTTTACATATTATTATTACATATATTATATTTTAATAGATATTTAATGATATAATAATCATATAGACATCAATAATAATCATATATAGATATCAATAGATATCTTCTCAGTATTATGAAATACGCCCATTATGGTAAAATCCTGGATCTTTAGGCAGAAACACAGTGCTGTTGAATACTGTAAAAATATTATTATTAATAAAAAGCGCTCTGAATTTTTTTGTATTTAGAAATTAAACAAATATATGAGATTAATAATTTCATAATGTAACACTTTAGTTCTTGCCTTAGATGTTGCAGTCTGTAAAAATACAAAACTACTTTCATTTTCAAATAGGAACTTTGCTTAGTTAAAGCCGTAGTCATTTTAATCCTTCAGGATGAATCAACTTGTTGCTTTTTACATCTAAAGAATAGTCAGATTCATAAAGAATTTTCTTGGAAAAATTCATTAGACTTTACATCATAATGTACATTACATGATTTTATTATATGCATTATATGATTTTATGATATATAGAAGAATATCAGGAAAAGTTGCGTACCTTGATTGATTTGTATGTGGGTCGAGGTCTACTAAATATGGGAAGTTTCATTCTATTTCTGTCTCACAACACAGAGACACACTTTAAACTTACAATTGATGATTGTCCAATTTAGGAATTTGTAATAGGAAGAGATGCTAAAGGAACTACAAAATTTAATTAATACAGTGAATCAAGAAGCTTTGACTTTTTTTTCAAAGAATGACTTGAGCAGAAATATTTTTCTTGAGAGCTGAAG
This sequence comes from Anas acuta, assembly GCF_963932015.1. Lineage (NCBI taxonomy): Eukaryota > Metazoa > Chordata > Aves > Anseriformes > Anatidae > Anas > Anas acuta. Next base: position 96,449,225 of record NC_088981.1, read on the forward strand.
TCACAGCAGATCTTCACCATTATGTTACACCAAACAATTGCAAGGAAGTAGTCTAGCAAAGAGTTTAACTAAAGCAATGACTGAAATTTTTCAGGGAGAAATGTGAGGTAAAGAAAACCTATAAATTAAAATTTCAGGGATATATTTGAAAATACACTAGTTAAATTTTGATCCAAGCACAGTCGATGCTGTTTTTTGTTTGGTTGTGTATTGTGTTTTTTGTTTTTTTTTTTTTTTTCTTTGTTTCTTTTTGGTTGTTTTGTTTTGATGAGCTTGTTTGCTGAGGGTTTTTGAGAATAATTTTAACAAACAAAATGACGGCCCCTTTTAGAGGAATTTATGGAAAGATTCAACAATCAAGTTCATAATGAGAAGCTAAACTTTATCCTTAACAGTGGAGATACACCCTTTATAAAATGTCACCCAATGTCTCCTGCTTGAGGGTTGACTACATAAATTAAGTGAGGCCATAGAAGAAAGATCTACACATACAACTCTCCCACCATTGTTTGTACACTTTGCATTCTTAGGTCATAGCAAAAAGATCAATTTGTATTTCACATTTTAGTTTCTGCCACAAGTTAAAACACATGTTTTTCATGTGCTGCACTGTTTTGCTGAATTTATAATGTTGTCCTTGTTTTCTGTTACAAGACAAATAGTAGAAATTCATAACATTGGGTGTAAATAAAGAGCACAACCACTGCATAGAAACACATGTTGTCGTGTTTTTGTTTGTTTGTTTGTTTTTGCCTCATAAAAAGAAATAGATGATGGAATATGTGATCCATAAACACTTACCAAACAGTGAATAAATAGAAATTGTCTTTAAGGTTCAATGCCTTATTGAAATTGATAGTCAGACTGCTTCTAAGTGAAATCACCAAGTGAACAACTTTCAGTTCCTGATGTTTGCTGCTGCTATCAAATGGAAACCATGGCCCCGGTAGAGATCTGATCGTGTCTGGGGACAGAAAGTGGTCCCTAGTGATACTATAAGAATTCTATATACTACCGTGGTTTAATGTGGCAGGCAGCTAAGCACTACACAGCCATTCTCTCACCCCTCTCCCACCCCTACCCTCCACTCCCACCCCCAGTGGGATGGGGGAGAGAATCAGGGACAAGAAAAAAAAAAAAAGGTAAAAGGTAAAACTCATAAGTTTTTTCTAATATATAATACAATATATATTATTTTATATAATTTTATATAATATTTTTTCTAATATATATAAAATATATAAGTACATCTCAAAATTGCTCATGAAATATTCTTGACTTCAGTGGCTTTGTTACACAAATTATTTGAATTGCCTAAAGGCTGTTGTATTTATTATTTAGACATCATGTTCTATGAAATATTTATTATCAAATAAAGACAGTGGCTTCTCTTAATGTACATGTATTTATCAGCTTAATGTATTTATCACCCCTTTGTTTACATCGCTTCTTCCCTGTGGTTGCTTAACAGAAGTAACAAAGGTATGTGTACCATTTCTTGAAATCTTTGGTAAAGAAGCAGAAGTTTTCCACTGAAATATAGGTTATAATTTCTATTATTTTTTTTAAATTTATTATTTAAAAATATTATTTATTTAAATCTATTTATTGATTTATTTAAATTATTATTAGAAAGCATATAATTTCTTGCCCACTTAGAGGTTTTTCTACTTAATGCCAAAATAGGGGCACTGTCCCTCTCATTTCTTTCTTCCCCTACTGCTATTTTCATGGGCTTTGGATCATTTCCAGTGTTGTTAGTATTAATGATAGAAACATAACAGTACAGGTCATAAACCTGAAAAATTTTCAGAAATCTAAGTAATATATCTTATTTGGATCATTAGAATAACTCAGGTTTTTGTTTGTTTGCTTGCTTCTGTCAGCAATATGCCAACATAACAATAAACTATATATCTGATTCTAAATATCCAGCTCTACAAAAATGTGAGACTAAACCCACTGAGAAGCATTATGAGTATTCAAAACATTCAAAAAAAGAAGGGACAAGAAGAAACATACAGGTTTGGCTTGCCAAGCATCTTAAATGACTTCATACTAGGAGAAGTTTTTTAAAACAGAGGACCCTGACATCTTTCTCTGTACTCAGAGTAAGGATCTACTACTTAAAAATCTGGTTATGGAAAGCGCTGAAACATTACTGGGACATTACTAGAAAAACATACAACATGCTAAAAATGGACAAACAAATGGAATATTGTAATATATATATATAATATATATTATACTATATATATTATACATATATGTAATTATATATATATTATATATATAATATAGTGTAATATATTATATATATAAATATAATATACTATATAATAATAATAATATATATATTACAATATATTAAAAATATAAAGCAATGTTTTCTTGTATATTATAGATTACTCTGAGGATCAGAATACAAAAACGGGTACAACTCAGAAATATTCTTTGGTGGTGGTTACAAATATAATAGTTTAGCTTCTATCTAGCAAGGAAATCTGCTATAGGTTAAATTTATATTAAACACAGAAAATCACAGTGAGGCTTTTTGTAATAAATAGGCAGAGATTCCTATTCCTAGTATCCCATAATCCCATATAACCTGACATCCTGTTGGTAATAATAATAATAATTAAAAAAAAAAAAAAAAAAAAAAGACAAGACGATGCCCAACAAACTGTTTGTTGGTGGAGATAATAATCAAAGGGGAAGATCTTCCAGACTTCCTTTCCCTTTCAATGTTGAGATGGAAGGAATATCATGAGGCAGATTTTGTAGGATAGAAGTGGGATAGAAGTGCAAAACAAAAACAATGGATTTCAGGAAACAAAACTTGAATAACATCAAAGAATTGGTGGACTGCATATCCTGAGAGGTTAGTCTGAGTAGAAAAGATATTTTTAAAATCTGGCAGTTCTTTAAAGAAATACTTAAAAGGCTCAAGCACTAACTATTTCCCTGCAGAGGAAAGACACAAAATATCGTAAGGGACCTACTTGTTTAAATGAACAACACTTCATGGATTTTAAAAAGAAATGAGCAAAAAGGAAGTGGAAACTAGGCCAGACTAATAAGGATGAACATGAAAGTATTGCATGAGCATATAGGGACAGAATGAGAACCACAGAGGCAGAAAATGAGTGTCATAATTAGCAAAGGACAAGGAGAATTTCAAGTGCATTTGTGAGAGAGAGAAAAAAAAAAAAAAAAAAAAAAAAAGGCCAGTCTGCTATTTAGCAGTGTTAAAGCTACCTTAGGAAATGACAAGAAGATTAATATATTTACCACTGTTCTGCACGATTTTCAAAACATAGTTCTACTGCAATTAAGAACTTTAACAACTATTAATAGCAAATATAAATAAAGACCTATTGACAACAAATAAGGACTTATCGCAAATAACTATGTCAATCAAAACATAATTTTTCTCTAGAAGAGAGTAGAAAACCTTGTCAGAAGAGAACAAAAAACAGATTATATATAACCTAACCTTAGTTAGGCTTTGACAGACCTTCTTAAAAGCAGCCTTGTGAGACATAATCTAGATGAAAATAATATGAAATAGAGACAATATTAATGTTTCTCTGTCAAAATGAAGGTTGTATCAAGTAGGGATTTCCAGGGTTCTGCCCTAGGTCTAGTATTATTCAGTATTTTCATATGTTTCTTAACTGTGCTGTCTAATAACAAATAAAGGATACTAATATTAGTTAGGCAAGAACACGTTGCTACAAAAATACAAGTCACAGTTATGACTCCAAATAAATATTACACAAGGCCACAAGCTGGACATGGAATGATAAATTCATGCTATTGTGAAAGCAAAAATCATAGTATTTGCATGAATAAATGGGACTACAAAAAAAAAAAAAAAAAAAAAAAAAAAAACAAGCCTGATTCTCTGCTAAACACCTCAGCTGATGTGATCCACTGCTTTCGGCAGTATATTTCTAGAGATATATGTGACTTAACATAATAGTTTCCAGGTGCAGAACAAGATGCTTTAAATAAGGGAGCTATCCTTTCTCAGTGACCCTAACAAGGAAAGGAAAGTAATACTGAGAAAAATTATTTTGGAGAGATTTTCTAATTACAAAAATTGAAGCTAAAGTTAGCAAAAGTTGGCTAAAGCTGTCTGTAAAGACTGAATTATCTTAATCACTAGAGCTCTTATAAGCATAGGCTCCCATAAACATACAAGTATATATATCTTCCTGCCTAGAAGCAAGAAGGACCTCTGACATGATTCTGCAGTTATGTTGGAGGAAGTTTTGTCACTCAGCTCAAACTTAAGACCCCTAGGGATAATTCATTGCTGGTTAGAAATAGATTGAAAACCTAGTAAGCAGCCTGAAGTCCTAGTGAAAAAAATAAATATATATATATATATATTAAAAAATAATATATATATATGTATAATATATATAATTCATTTGATTATTTGATTTGATTATTGCCAAGAATCTCTTAAGACCTTTTTTTCTCTTGCTTGGATAGCTACCATGCTCATTTAAAAATAAAATATTTTAGACTATATGATGTGAGAGTTTGTAAAAATCATGAATAATTGGGTTTTATAGAACTGGAGATTTCTGCATGTATTTATAACCAAATTATTTATTAAGTATTCATAGCTAGCTACATTTCTGCTTTTTCATTAAACACATCCTCCTTTTTTGAACCCTTCATGTATATATGTGATTATTCAAATTATAAATTAAAGTATTGAGTTTATATTAAAAAAAAATGAATGAACCATATTATGAATGTCATGTATTAAAAGAACATTATTTGATATAAATATAGAAAGTTAAGTGAATAAAAAGCATAAATTAATCAAGATAGTCTAAAACAGTCCAAACTAATTTGTAAAGTAATAGCTATTTTCTTTTATCTATTATCTAATTTTAATCTGTAGTAGAAGACATAAAAATATGCAAAAAATACAAATATAATTGTAGGTAGATAGACCAAAGCCAAGCCACAAATGAAATAGCTGTTGAGGACAAACTTAGAAAAATAATATCAAATACTTCAGTCAAAATCCTGAAATCCTATAATTATAGTCAAATATTGTTGAAAAGTATTGTTAACTTATATAGATAACAAATTCTGCAAACTTTGTTTTGATTCTCTTTACAAAACATTTTTATCAGGCAATATTTGTTCTAAAAATGTCATAGAAAGAGAAGATAGTATGAATATTCATGGCAGTGCGGATTGTATTAGTGCAAATGTTTAAAATAAATTTTATTTCTTTTTAAATGTTCTATTAGCTTGAAAAACATCCAGCCATACAATAAAAGCAGTCTTGTGTCTCAACACTAGCAGCAAATTTGGAATGCAAAATATGCAAAATGGTTACTGAAAATTGTTCCCAAGTACTATATAGGCTGAAAGAGATTTGTATTTCAGTAATTATTCAAGTTGTCACTTAGTAATTTTAATTGCTGAAATTGTTCATGAAAACAACTGGACTTGAACACACAACCATTTTGCAAATACGGTAGTCTAAGAATTTAGATTTACTTTTTTGCTTGTTGCTATCCATATAGGTTACTGCTCACCACAGCTGAAGACAGTGAACGAGAATGTGAGTGTATATCCTGACATCACAGATTAAAATAATTTGATTCAATATGGTTGATCTAAATTCTGTCAAAGTCTGACTCTGCTAATGTAAATAAAGAAAAAGGAGAGAAAAAGTACAATAAATTCTAAAACAAATAGTAGATATGTATTTGTTTATTTATTTATTTATTAGATCCTTCATAGTGCATAAAGTGTTTTTGATTACAAGCCAATAATATGTTCTTTTAAAAATAATATTGTGAAGAAAGATCTTAAGTCAAACTCAAGTCTGACTTTTCTGGAAGGAGAGAGAAAACAAACAAAAAAAAAAAAGGAAGGATTTTCAGTGAGTGGTATTTACGTACCTAAGTTACATGCTACAAAAGTATCTTTTCCTATTGTTGATACACCTTTAAGAGCAATATATCTGTCCTGAAGAACTTGAAATGCTAACAGGGAGGAATTTCATAAACTAAAGTGTTGTTAGTGGGGATAATGACTTCCAAAAACTAGTCATGAATGATGTCATAAATCAATGAAACAAATAAATATCACACACCAAAATGTCAACTTCATCAGAAAGCAGGAAAGTCAATAACAGACATCTTTCTACTAAAACATAACCAAATATTGCTGTAGAATCAATATGCAATGTAAAAATAACGACAGTCATTACTAATCAGATAAATGACAACTTCATTAGTTGTATTTAACAGATTTTTTTAAAAATCCTTTAAATCTGATTTACATCAGAAATATTTAAGAGCCTAAATGTTTTCTACCACTTTAATGGGTCAAAATAAAGATATGTTTGACTTCTTGCTTGATGTACAAATTACTACTAAAGCAAGTATTAATCTCACATCGTATCAGCTTTCTAAAAATGAGTCACGCAGATTTAAATTAAACTCTTAAAGACTCTCTCTGTGATTGCTAAAAAGAGGGAGGATCATCCTGAAAGATATTGAACCTGCCTTTCTTAGGTATTTGTCTCCAGGTAAGATGAGTATCACATAAAACTTCCTATGCTGTTCACCATGACTTTACAACTCTGTGTATTTCAGGTTTTCTGTAAGTTTGTAAGAACTTCAAGTTTTTGCCATTCGTGGTCAATATTCAGAAATGTGCTTCAACTTAGGAAGGTTAAATGAGTTTTTACTCAGTACTACTGGACTACAACTACTGGAAAATATGGATTGAGTAAATCCAAAAAAAAAAAAAAGCATAAAAATATAGAGGTTTGTTTATTTAAAAATGTGCCCTAAATCTCTGCAGATTTGTATTATTCATTTTGTGAATTGTTTATTATTCACAAATCCCTTTATGTATTAATGAAACTTGACTGTATCATAAAGCATATCTACAAAATGTGTGGCACACTCAGATACCCACATAATGTTAATTTTTGTAGTTTACATATGATGCAGACTGTCAGAAAGTGTTTGCACATGTACATGTGGATATGCCAATATTTATCCACCTTGATTTTTGCTGATCTGAGGAGAGCAACCAGGACTGAAGAGGCATACAAATTCAGGAACTTCAGCTAAGAACCACAAGTGAACCGCAGCAATAAAGGTAAGGTGTGTGGTGTTGCTTTATGATTCAACTTAAAAGTCTAGGCACAAAAGATTATTTGGCTTTTTTTGCAAGTCAGGAAGCGAACCCTTAAGTCTTTCAATAGTTCCATGATCTTTAGAATGATCTTCTTAAGTAACTATTTTAAATAAAACTTTTAACTGTCTGGCAGTTGAAGATGGGAAACTGATTTATAAATGTACCCTCTACCGAGTATCTTCATGCTATCCTGTAATACCTACTCATCTTTGAAAGTTACCAAGTTTCAATTTCATCAATCAAAAATACTTTGGGATGAATATTTTTAAGTATTTAAACACAGAATCTTTATTCCACTTTAGGTGTCCACATGCCAACGAACAGAATGCCTTTCACGTTTCTGCAAAATATGAAGAACTGTGGCAGCTGAATCCAGATGGTACAAGTAATTTAACTAAAAATTTGTAAGTTCTTACTGTATTTGCCTTTGGGCTTACTTTAACACCGTATATTGTAATAGGGAGACACTCATCCATTGTTTTGACAGATGCAAACTTTTGTCCAGACAGATTTTCATGGCAGGTGTTGCAGTTTTGCTTGATTCAAATAAGCACACAGCAAGATAACCACTAGCTGGAGACTTCATTTGAACGTACTTTTCACTGTCATTTTCAGCAGATGTGGTATAATATTTCTGCAGTTGAGACACTATTTCTAAAATGAAGTTTTCACAGACTTTCTGTAGTGTACTTATGGCAGCACTGAGATGATACAAACTAAATTTTCTGCATTTAAATAACATAGATGTAGAGAAATAATAAATAAAATACTAAATTTATTACTTTGTATTAGTTAGGTTAGCTACTGGAACAATATTCCTTCCACATCAGTGTATGTAATTCATGTGTTCCATAACCTACAAAAATCTGTTGGCTATTATCATTGCTGCTGAAGGACACAGATAAAAGAACAATGTATCAGCTGTACAAAATTCAGACAAATGCAAGAGCAGTAATGCTTCATTAAAATTTCCTGTCACAAATATTAGAAATTAATAAGAATTAACTGTAATAGCCTATAAAGCATATTTTCTTGTGCTTTATTGTAGGACACTATTATGCAACGTGTATTAAGCAACACAATATGACATGACGGCTAGAATATGAAGCATTGATTTTGTCTTTTAGGCTGGAGACATCAGCCAAAAGCTACATAATCAAGTAGAGATAATATTCAGATGTCTAACTTGTACATTATTGTGGTCATCTCAGATCAGTGACTTTCTGCATTGCACTATTTATTCTGATACTTCACTGTGAATAAAACCCAGAAGTCTGAGATTAAGCAATGGAAATATCACATAGTTCTAATACCCCTGATATCTCTACTTTCCATGGCTAAAACAGAAATTAGAGAGAAAAAGAATTCAAATAATTTAAAGAGAAGAGCTTTAGAGAAAAGTAAGCACAGTTGCATATTATGCAGTGGAGACCAAGGTCTAAATATTGGCCCTTATTTACACACAAGTGTCTCATCCATGCTATTTTAGTGATGCTAACTATTAATACCTGTCTTAAATCTACAACAATGAGCAGCAAGCAAGCGGTGAACTGGTGTAAGCAGTTTAATAATCCCCTGCTTGACATCCCTACACATTATTCATCAATTAAAAAGTACCTTTCTTTTTCAGTTAATGTTCTGAAGGCTGTGTTAGCCAGCAGCTTCTGGGGTGACCTCATCATTGCCTTTCAGTACTTAAAGGGGACTTATAAAAAGATGGAGAGCGACTCTGCTCAATCAAGTAATGGCAAAACAAGAAGGAATGGTTTTAAACTAAAAGAGTGGAAATTTAGATTAGAGGTTAGGAGGAAATTCTTCACTCAGAGGGTGGTGAGGCACTGGAACAGGTTGCCCAGAGATGTTGTGGATGCCCCATCCCTGGAGGTGTTCAAGACCAGGATGGATGAGGCTCTGAGCAACCTGATCTGGTGAGTGGCATCACTACAGGGAGGTTGAAACTAGGTAATCTTTAAGGTCCCTTCCAACTGGAGCCATTCTATGATTCTATGAATATGCACTCCACAGTAAAATCCATTTGATAGGATTTCTCAGAGTGTGCTTTTGTTTTCTTAATAAACTAGGTTAACACTTCTAACTTAAGAAGCCATTTGCAAAGCATGAGCATACAGTGAGTTTGTTAGAATAGCTTGCTCAGGCTAGGAAAGCACTGGATGGAAGTATCACCATAAGCAAAAGAAGCATGTCTTGATATCGGTGGTGATATCCCAATGTAGCTGTTAAGCAGTTGTAATGGCAGGTTCTCCATAGCATGAAAAGGAAAGCAATAAGATTAGGCATTTCCTGAAGGAGCTGAAAGTAGGTGCTTTCCTAGCAAGATTGTCAATCCAGTTAAAAATAAATAAAAAAAAATAAAATATAAAGAGTATCATCATGGAGAATGGGGAAAAGAAGGCAGGCAGGAAGGGAGGGAGGAAGAAAGGAAGCAAACAATTAAAACTACACCGTAAGCAAAGTAAATGGAGAAATCCCACTTTAGCATCTTCCATGATATTTTCCTCATCTCCATGAATCGTTTAAAACCTTATTGCAATAATTTCCTACCCTCTTCCCCCATTCCACTCATGTCCTCCATGCCTTTCCACTTCACATAAGACAGCAGGATTCTTTTGTAATTTTTTACTATCCTACAGAAATAGCTTGTGACCTCTGTTCTTCTTCCCCATATGCTCAGGGAGTGAGTTTAACCCAATTTCCTCATTGAGACTGAGGCACCTTTTGAAAAATCCTCCTGTATTAGTGTGTGTGAGAGCATGCATTGGAAAGGCAGCAAGTTGAAGTCTGGGAATTCAGGCAGTTCCTGCCAAGAATGGAAGGTTGAGAATTTGCAGGGTGTTAGTATATTGTAGTTGCCAGCTTTTTACCCATTTCCATGTCAACTGCAAAGAAGTTTTCAATTTTTCATGCTGCGAGTCAAACTTCATATGCCATGACTCAGCTTATTTTAGACATGCACTTTAACATGAGATAAACTGCCTTCCTAAGGTGTCTATTACTCTTTATTGACAGTAATGGGAGTCTCAGGAAGAATCATTGTGGATGAGATATAATCACTGTAGTTCAGTTAAATGAATCCTACTTGACATAAGCCCACACCCTTTTCATCCTGAAGATATCTCAGTTTCATATCCATATCCAAGTACAAAAAAAGCCAATTTAATCCCTATATTGTGTTCAGTACATCATTCATTCAACATTCAACAGCGCTATTGGTTGTTGTTTATTTGTTTGTTTGTCTTTCTTTTTTATTTTTCCCTTCTGATGCCCTCCCTTCCCCCTTCCCCCGAGTAGATTACTGAAATTACAGGTACTTTATTAAATTATGTCATACCCAAGGAAACTTGGTCCTTTGATCCAAGGCAGTTCAAAATACTTTATGGTTCAGACTCCTGGAAGGAAAGACTAAGCATACAGCAATCTCTGTCTATAAAAATACAGTAATATGTTCATTTGTTTATTCAAGGTAAAAGCTTACATGTGAAAGATCTCTCAAAGCACATAATTTTAGAGCAGACCCTTTTCCACCTAACTGCTACTCGTTGTTTCTCCTGCATCCCACAAGATAGACAGAGCATGAGTTATTGTTGTTAGTTCAGCAGAATTTACAGTTCGTATTGGGTCATCCATTTTTGCTGCTTCTTGACATGTGACAGGGGTGTGCAAACCTAGTAGAGGGAATTTAAACTATATTTTCCATATGTTTCTTATTTGTACTTCACTGATGGAGTTATAAATCAAGTAGATGTCTGTCATTATAATTTGTAGTATTCTTAATTAAAAGTGTAAAGCAGAATTCACATTTAATTCATATTATATTTGCCTTGTTGAAGGTAATATTCTTTTCAGCTGACTGGAAAACAAACATTTATGCATAACATTTAAGAATTAAACATATCAAAGTACAGCAGGGTTTGTTGCCTTTCATTCTTAAAATGTAAAAGTACTCACATGCAAGGCAGGCCTGCTGTTTAGGATATTGGACTGCTGTTTGGGATATTCTGTTCACCATGTCCTATGAACTTCAGCAAGCACTACAGATGGAAATCTAGGAAAAGCATGCTCGCTTTTGAGGTCAGAGCAAAGCATGGGTCTTTTCTGAAACCATGTCTGTAGCCCAAGAAATATGATATTTTCTCATTGCTAGTAAAAGGCCACAGTCTGTATTGACCTGGCAGAGTATGGTCTCAGGATTTGTTTAGGCTTTTCTTGACATATGTAAATTTGACCTTGTTTTACCTGTGATAACAATTACCTAAGCAGACATGTTTGGTCTATGTTACATATGGCATATGGTGTGGGTAGCTTTTGTTTTATATAGACTGACTGCTCTGTGTGATTTAGTAGAAGTGTAAAGACAGAATTGTACAAGAGATTCCGGACTTATCACAGATCTCAGTGGCCCATCAGTGATCACTGTAGGAATAATATCCTGTTAAAGCAGTCTATATAGAACAGCAAGAAGAGAAAACAGTAATTGTGAACCAAGGGAGAGGAAGATCACATATAGAGATGGTGTTTAAAAAAAAAAAAAAAAAAGTATGAAAGTAAACTGTTCAACATTTTAATCAACCGTTCAATATTTTTATCAATGATCTGGATGCAGGACTGGAATTCATCCTCAGCAAGTTTGTTGATTATACTAAGTAGGGAGGTGCTGTTGACTCCTTGGCAGAACAAATGGTCTTGCAGAGGGATCTAGACGGATAGGAGCATGAGCAATTAGCAACGATATGAAGATCAACAAAAGAAGATGCTAAGATCTGTACTTGGGATGAAGTATTACTGGACACAGGTACAGAGTGGGAGATGAGTTGCTGGAGAGCAGCTCAGCAGAAAGGGTTCTGGGGATGCTGGTTGACAGCAGGTTCAACATGAGTCAGCAGTGTGCCCTGGCAGCCAAGAAGGCAAACTGCATTTTGAGGTGCATTAAACACAGCATAGCCAGTCAGTCAAAAGAGGTGATTCTCCTGATTACATATACATGTATATAGCATTGGTGCAGCTTCACCTTGAGTACTGCATGCAGTTCTGGGCTCCATAATGTGAAAAGGATGATAAGGTCCTTGAAAGCATCCAGAGGAGGGCAACAAAGTTGTTAAAAGGTCTGGAAGGCATGTTCTATTAGGAGAGGCTGAGGATGCTTAGTTTGTCCAGTCTGGAGAAGAGAAGGCTGAGACCTTACCTCTCTCTACAACTTCCTGAAGGAAGAAGCAGAGAGGGAGGTGCCAGTCTGTTCTCTCTGGTAACCTATGTCAGGGTGAGGGAGAATGGCATAAAACTATGTCTGGGAAGGCTCAGACTGGACATTGGGAAAAAGTTATTTACTGTGAGGGTGATTAAACACTGGAAGGGCCTGGCCCCTTGGGAGGAGTATAGGAATGTTGTCAAGGCCTACAGAGAAGTGACAAGGAAGGCTAAAGCCCACCTGAAGATGAAGCTGGCAAAGGATAAAGGATAACAATAAGAGGGTTTTTTTTAAGTATGTAAACAGTAAAAGGAAGACTAGATGTGGGTCCTCTGCTGAACGAGAGGGGTGTTCTGTTAACAGAGGATGCTGAGAAGGTAGAGATACTAAATGCCTTCTTTGCTTCAAACACTGCCTACCCTGTGACTCCTGGACCCTGGAGGGAGGAGAAAGAGTCTGAGAGATGGAGAGCTCCCCCCTAGTTGAAGAGGGAGTGGTTCAGGAGCGTCTGAGTGGGATCAATGCACACAAATCCATAGGTCCCGATGGGATGCATCCATGTGTGCTAAGGGAGCTGGCAGAGGTGATCACCGAACCGCTCTCTATCCTCTTTGAAAGGTCCTGGAGAATGGGTGAGGTGCCTGAAGACTGGAGGATAGCCAATGTCACTCCAGTCTTCAAGAAGGGCAGGAAGGAGGATCCGGGAAACTACAGGGCAGTCAGTCTCACCTCTGCCCCTGGAAAGGTATTGGAGCAGCTTGTTCTGGATGCCATCTCCAAGCAACTGGAAGAGAAGAAGGTTATGAGGAGTGGTCAGCATGGATTCACCAAAGGGAAGTCATGCTCGACCAACCTCGTTGCCTTGTATGATGGCATCACCAGCTGGGTAGATGGAGGGAGAGCAGTGGATGTCATCTACCTTGGCTTTAGCAAAGCTTTCGATACTGTCTCCCATGACACCCTACTAGCAAAGCTGAGAAAGTGTGGGCTAGATGAGTGGACGGCAAAGTGGGTTGAGAACTGGCTGACTGGCCAAGCTCAGAGGGTGGTGATCGGTGGCGCAGAGTCTGCCTGGAGACCTGTAACTAGTGGTGTTCCCCAGGGGTCGGTGCTGGGTCCAGTCTTGTTCAACATCTTCATCGACGACCTTGATGAGGGAATAGTGTCTGCCTTCAGCAAGTACACCAATGATATAAGGCTGGGAGGAGTGGCTGACATACCAGAGGGCTCTGCTGCCATTCAGTGAGATCTGGACAGGCTGGAGAGGTGGGCAGGAAGAAACCAAATGAAGTTTAACAAGAGCAAGAGTAGAGTCTTACACCTGGGAAGGAACAACCGCATGTATCAGTACAGGCTGGGGGATGACCTGCTGGAGAGGAGCTCTGCAGAGAAGGACCTGGGGGTCCTGGTGGATAACAGGTTGGCCATGAGCCAGCAGTGTGCCCTGGTGGCCAAGAAGGCCAATGGGATACTGGAATGCATTAAAAGGAGTGTGGCCAGCAGGTCAAGGGCGGTGATCCTCCCCCTCTACTCTGCCCTGGTCAGGCTTCACCTGGAGTACTGTGTACAGTTCTGAGTTCCCCAGTACCATGACCTCTTTATAGATTGAGGCTTTAGAGTCTGATAATGCTCAGATTTAAAGAAAAATAACTTTAAACATCATTGTGTTATAGATACTGTGACAAGTTTAATTGTAGAAAAACCTGTGATTGATCAATCATAGATAGCTGGGTCTGTAATATAATTTTTTTCTGCTTTTTCCTATTTCTTAAAACTTTCCAGAATTAATTCCTCTGTCATTTCTATTAGAAATATTCACCACTCTGCTATATGATATAGTTTTCATTAGTGATAGATAAACACAATTGTTTCCTAAATGTATCACTGGAAAAAACATTTTTTCCTATTAGAAAATTGACCAGATAGTCTTTTTTTATTCACCTTCTAATTTCTGTTGTGATATTATATGCAAAGGGAAGTTTAGCCAAAATCACAAGTGCCTTAGTTAATCATAATACTTCCATCATAATTTGGAAAGTTTAATAAAGAGCATATTTATGTCATATGCATCATCCACCTAAGGTGTCTACTAGCACCTGGAAACTCAAGATTCATCTCACTTGTTTCGAATACCTGTTAAAGAATAACATGAATGATCACCTCCTAACTCCCTTCTCTTATGTTTATATAGACGAAAGAATTTAATTAGATATATAAGATCAGAGGAACTCTACCTTCAGTATCAAAGGGTAAATGTTATTTGATTGGCCAATAGACATGTTGAAACTTCCAAGTGTAATTTGATAAGAACTTTTGGATTTTCATAAGTAGATACTATGCAAATATATTGCTAAGGCATTACTCTAGGCCCAATAGGACATGTCAGGATATGATTTATAGATGAAGAAAGGGTTTCACTTCTTTGTTATACACAAAATAATATAATGTATCCCTGTCAAAATCTCACCTTCCTGCTTCTGGACTTCCATGCAGTTCATAAGAAATTACAGTTTTCTCAATTGTTCCATTTAAAATTAGTTAGAAATATTAGAAGGCTCAAATACTTCCATGTAAATAGTATAGTCCTTACAATGTGCTCTTTCTTGTTAATTATTTCAATAATAAGGTACATTCAAATTAGTTCACCCATATAATTATCTTATTCACAAATTTTTGTGAGAAAAAATAAGTAAATCCAGTGGTTATTACTGATTAAATTTAATGCTTAGATATAGTAAAGAAAAGCTCATCTCAACACTTCAGTAACTCTTAAGTAAGTCAAGTTAAGTAAGCAAAGAAACCTAAATAAACCAATCACAAACATTTTTCTGTATTTGAAAACAAGTGTATCATTCTGAAGCTTTTGTGATGCCTTGGTGCAGGGGACAGCTATAATTTTAAATTAAAGTAGTACAATTCAAAGGTATGGCTATTATATGAGGTCATTACAAGTAGAGTTTACATTGTTTGGTCATCTTAAATCTGCATTACCATATCTTATTATATTTTGACGTCTTTGTGAAACAGTAAAATTACTTTTCCTGACTTTGTGTCTCATTATAATGCTGCCATGATCAAATAAGGATGTGTTTACAGAATTCTGTTTTAGCGGAGGTTTCTAAGTCTGTTTTCTCTGGAGATACACAATCTCTATTTGTATTCTTGTCAGCAGCTGTGGAGAGAGAATATAATAGGGACATAAGCAGAGTCAAAGCAAATCATTTTATGAAAAAAATCCGACTTAATATTTTCAGTGTTACTCCAGTTCCACCTTTGAGTTTGATTAGCAGTGATGACAATAGCTTTATTCTGAGCTGACCCTTTACTAATGTAAGATGACATTTCTAATATCATGCTTTGTATGGCCACACTGTTGTTAGACAAAAGCCTGTCTGAACTGAGTCCTTGGACGTAAAACATTCCCAGGTATCATTTTCTAAATTACAGTAAGAGAGATGCATCAAGCAGGGTAGAGAGGAACCAACGTCTGAATTGAAGGGCACATCCAGCAGCAGAGCTTGCTGGCTGACTGATTTAATTTGATGTGATACAAAAGTTTGTGGTAGCAAACTGATATGTTTTTAAATGAATCTCTTCATAATTCTCATTAAGTAAGTAGCACATGTTCTGCCTCACATCCTGCCATTACACAGTGATAGAAGCAGGATGCATTAGTCATTGTGTTATGTAAATTATTTTAGATATAGCTTTGATGATGAAGAATATTTTAATAGATGCAGCAGTTTCAGTCACATTTTATTTTCCTTCCACTTCTGTGTTAGACATCTAACATATATACATATATCAATTGATATACAGAAGGGAATTGAGTATATGTAGGTTCATGTAACAGAAAATTCTGATGCCACATTAACTTTTCATGTCTAACAAAGCAGTAATCCTATAACTCTGAAGATGGTAAAGCTCAATCTGACCATTCCTTGAGATAACTGGTCCTACTGAAAATAGGACTAGCCAGGACAAATAAAAAAAAAAAAAAGAAAGCATCTAAGGGAGTGTGACCAGGCCAGTGAGAGTTAGTCCTCACAACAAAACAGAGGGTCATAGATGATGAAAATTTATGAACAACCTCTAAATACTTCTGTGTATATTTATCCAGACAATTTAGTTAAGATCATGAAGTGTGTTTACAATAGAGCAATCAATTAAGTGGAGGTGTTTTATTTTCATGGCTAATACTCTCATTATTATAACGTAATTTTGTATTTTTATTTTTCAGATAAACCAATAGATGTGTAGATAGGCAGGTGAAAATTATGGAGTATATTCACTAGATTAAATTGTCTACAAGGATGTCCTTTTCTTTATGCCAAGCTCAACATGTTATTTCTTCTCCTTTGCACATACAAAGACCCGCATTAACACAAGAAAATGTCCTCACAGGATCACAAGCTAAGAAGACTAAAAATATCAGGCTTATCAGCAAAAAGAGATAATCATTCCTGCTTGTAGTGATTAGCTTAGAAGTACAAGGAGCTGGTGATAGACATAATGATCAAACTAGTGTATGACTTTATATCATTAGTACTATGTGACCACAAGGTGTATCTAATCAATAACAAAATTAACTACAGAATCAATGTATAATTAATCAATGTTCATGTAATGGATTGGTTTATCCACCTTCCAGGCTTGATTACTATCAGGGTGTGACAGACTGGTAGTGTAAGTAAGCCAGTGAGAGAATACAGGTGCCGTTAGACTTGCTGAACCTCATCATGGACAGGAATTGCACAGCATGCCATGCCTATACCAGAGGTTCATCAGATGCTGTAATACCTCAGGATTCCTGGTATCAGAGGGAATGTGAGATTTTATAAATTGCTGTAACCTTTTCTATATCAAAAAATGGCTACCTGTCTTGAAAGAGTTTGTACCTTTTTTGTTGGGATATGAAAAGAACTGGCACCTCCTGATTCTGCCATCTTATGAGGTAGATCCCTCTTGCTTATTTCCCTTTTATACACTATCTGCCTGTTTTTCCAAAGTGCAAATGAAGATGTGATTTAGAAGCAAAACCATTACCTTATGAAACTAAGAAATTTGAAATTAACAATAAGAAAAATAGGAGTTTGAATGCATGACATATATCTCTAGTATAGGATCTCAAATACAAATGTTTACCAAAACATTTCTGAGACTGTATGGGTGGCAACATCACCATAACAAGTTAATTTAATCAATCATTTATATTTAAAAACTATTTCTATGCTATTCATGTGTTTACTATTCTAATTCTTATGAAGGACTGTAAAACAAATGGTTGCATGATTTAAGTTGCTTTTTATTTTAGAATAATTGCATTCAAATTTGAAGTTGCAGTTTATATTGATTCTAGTCTGTCTTTTTCTGGCTGAGACTCATAGTAAGAGGTGATTTCTGAGCAGAAATATGCCATTTTTAAACACCAGCATTTTTCTTCAAACAGTCAAAAAAAGGTCTTGATAGTCACCAAGTGAGAATGGAAAGTGTGGTTAGACGTGTGCGTTATATTAACTCTTGTAAAACATTCTTTCTTAAATGTGATCAGAATCAACAGCACAAGTTCCCATCACTCCAAGAATCTTATCACGATGATTTACAGTGTTTTTTGTTTTGTTTTGTTTTTTACAAAACACACTATTTCTACAATGCAGTACACATACTTTTGAGTAGGAAACATTGCTAACAAAATTGCTGAACTCTATACAGAAACATTGATTACATGAAGTGTCTCTTGTCTGCAGGCTGCCTCAGCTCAGTAACACTTCAGAAAGACCAACGTCTCTTTTTAATGTAAATATAGCTTTAAAGTGAGGAACAAAGCTAACCTAAAAAGTGTTAAAGTTACCTTTATACACTGAAGGGCCTCAAGAGGCTGTTTGTTTATCTTATCTGGCCTACCTGTACCCATCACTGTGTCATCAGAATTTCTGCCTGTTAGTGAGAGGATATTTAGTTGACAAACAATGTTTAAACTTTACTTTTAAAGGACATTTTCCTTCTCTTTAAAGTTCTTTCCACCTTCCTGCTTCACTGGAGATATAAAGAACATAGCCACACTTTCAAATGGAAGATGGTAAGATAGCAGTTGACACCAAAAAGTTTCTCAAACAGAGTTTTCTTTTCCAGATAAACTATTTTCCCCACTGTACACCTTCTTTCTTCTTACCCACTGTACACCTTGACATATGTCAAGTCTCCTCTTCTCAGACTCAAAAGTAACCCCTGACAGCTGCCACCCAAGAGAGGCACATACACAAACAGAGCGATGTAACTACTGCAGAATATATACCCTAAACTTTTCTAATGATTTTTTTTTCTCACAGTTGATGTCTAACAAATGAGCCTCTGTCCGGTAAAATGTGCTACCTAGGGAGCTGACAGCTGGCAGTTATGGAGTATGTCATGGCAGGAAGCAATGTGAGATGTGCTCTGGTTCTGACATGATGTGTTGTGTGTCATGTCGGACTACCCTGAGAATTTCCATGGGCCTCCAAGGTCCTAATCTTGTTTTCCATATTTAGGCAAAATCCCACTGAAACCAAGGCAGGGTTTACCTAATTAGGTATGCAAAAATCAACAACCCACAGACTCCTTCATCTCAACTTTTAAACAATTCAAAACTCAATACCCATTTTAAAGGTGAAAAGGATTATTATCTATTGAAAAAAAAAAAAAAAAAAAAAAAAAAAAAAGAATAAGGTCCCAAAATACCTGTAGGGTTGTACTGGGTCCACCACAAGGGTTTAGACCCCTGACAATTACTTTAGGAATCAATGATGAAAATTTGATTCTTTTGATGTTCTTCAGTGTTGCTGTCAACCCTTGAAGACAAGACTTAGAAACTTAATTTTCATCAGTAAAGTACCTTACTCCACATTTGTAAAATGCTCAAACATCTCAGACCTAACAATTGCCAAAAGCCCAGAGCCTGAGCTTTAACCAATGTTTTAAATGCTGTAATATTGAAATAAACCACAATTATGTAAAGAAAAAGGTAATGTTTAGTAGGTAATTCTCCCCTGTCCGGGAATCTGTTATTTATTCCATCTTTTTTTTTTTAATCAGATGTTTTTGAAGACAAATGATTTATAATAAAATAGATAAAATAAAGCTTCAAATATGTTCACAAGCTAATTAAATTTATATTGCTGCCACAAAGGAGGTTGTCATTGGTTCTTTCTCATTCTTCAGTGAAGTTTGCTTAATTTGTTCTTGACGGACTATGTTTACAGGCCTCACAATTTCTGGCAACCTGTTCCAGCACTTCATTATCACTCTTATTTGAATGTGGTTTCTTTCCTAATATGAAATTTTATGAAAATCCATGAATAATATGAAATAAACAATATAAAATAATATGAAAATCCATGAATTTTCATTATTGGAATTAAAACTTCTGCTTCTTTTTTCAGTTGGATAATAGATTGTTTCCCCCTTTTTCTTTTATTTTTTTTTCCAGCAACCTTTTCTGTACTTAAAAATTGCTATCACTTTTCAAACATCATTCCCTTCTCTCAACTAATAAACTACAGCTATTTTAATTTTTGCTTACCTGTCAGGTTTTGCAGTATTCCAGTTCTTCCCATTGATCTTCTGTGGGTGCTTTTGCAGTAGCTCAGATGCAGTTTTAAGTGGATATTAATAGCAGCTGGCAGCAAAGACAGTGGGTAAGAATCCTATTCCAGAGAATCCAAACTATTTTGCTGTTTATCAGGAAGTCTCACTAAACTGTTTAGCCTGCTTTGACATAATGGAAATGGAATTTTATCCCATACGACAGTGTTAATTTCACTACCCTAAAAACATCTGGAGCTGAAAGTCTCATAAGGCATTTGGAAACACTAAACAAACAGCCCTCTGGATAATGTCATGTTCCATATTTAACAAGATAGGCCACCTTTTATTTCCCCAATGAGAGCAGAATTTCAAATCAGTGTGAGGAAAACGCATTCATTGAAATGTGATTGTCTCAGCAGTTTTTAAAGTTGACATTTTTTTAGAACACAAATTTCCAAAAGATAATAAAAACAGTATTTCAGACAAAAGTTTGTCTCTCAGGATACAACAGTAATTAATTCAAATGTACCAGAACTACTAAAACAGAGAAAATCAATAACACCCCTCTACAATTACAGTCTATGCACTCGTTCCTATGATCCATAAACAATATCAAATTAAAATAACTTATCTATAAATCCACAATAGAGAGACTTCTGGTTTTCATAATATATCACGAATATTTTTAAATGCATAATTGTTGAGACTAATCCTTTGCATGCAGTGTACAGATATTCTGTGCAACAGATACTGTGACAATAATTTCTTACTTTAAAATGGCAATGTTTGCATGGGTTTAGATAACTGAGACTATTGATCTTTGCTTTACATATTGCAGGAATGAAACCTGAAACACATTTTTTTATTATTACCTATTAGGGAATGCAAAATGACCCTTGTAATTCTAGTAAGGCATCACAGGGGAATTTTAGTTTTTACTTAAGGAATCATATTTTGCCTAATCAAAAAAGACTTTTGCAATAGATTACAGTGGACTAAGAAGGCAAGAAACTTGGTTATAAAGAAAATAAAGAAGTTCTCCCAGGCAAACCCAGAGCCTTCTTCTGTCTGCAGCAGAGGGGAAAAATAGTTTGCAAATGGTGGTACTTTTCTTGTGACTTCATCTTTAGTTGACACATTTCTGATGAAAACTACTATCTGGGTGTGTGAGAGAGAATGACTGTGTCTGCAGTTGCCTAGGAATTTGAATCTAAATAGCTCATTTTGTACTAATTGTTATCTGATACCCATACAAATGTGTTTATTTCAGTACTGATTTAATAATAAGGCTTAAGGATTTGAATTTAACTCTGAACCTGTTGGGATCAACTATCCTTCTCAGTAATTGCAACCTGAACATCAGCCTTTGGGCTTCAATCATCTGTCATCAAGAGTTTTCTAGATCCAGGATTTTTGCCTGGGTAGTCAATATTTGTTTATCTTCATGCCCCGAAGTAGAAGGGAGCAGGCAGATAAAAGAACGGTGCTTGATTCCCAATCAGGCAAATGACATATGCCATGGTAGCATCACAACCTTGCTTTGACAAAGAGCTGAGGATTGAACGTCATCAGCCACAGCAGACAGGACAATGCATGAGATTTGGTAGATTCCCTGGACCAAGTGCTTCGAAAACATCACATGAAAAGTGTGTTGTGATATCACCATGAACTGACTTGACTGATGTCCTGTGCCAACATCTGGCCACAATCCCCTACTCCCCATGGACAGAGGCTGTGGGAAATGTTGCTACAATGGCATTAGACACTGCATATGAGCACAGAACACGTCAGGGCTAAGACACTGCCAGAGGTCAACACCGAGTCCAACTTGGGCAATCACCCCATTTCCTCAGGCTGAGCTGTACTAACCCACCAGACTGGTGCTAGGATGGTGGGTCTTGGCTAACTCCAACACACACTCACTTGACTGTATGCACACAAAGTTTTTCCTGACACAGCCTATCCCTCTCTTGTTCCACTTCATAGATTGAGTTTAGCAGTGTCCATGGACAGGTGTTCCATTTTGCCTCATTATACTAGAAGTTTGTGTTGGGACTCTAACCTAGGAAGACAGACCATGCATTTAAGCTTAAGGATGACCCTCTGTTGGAGAATCATAGAATCATTAAGGTTGGAGGAGACCTTCAAGATCATCTTCTCAAACCATCAACCTACTACCAATGTCACCCACTGAACTATGTCCTCAAGTACTAGGGCCAACCTTTCTTTGAACATCCCCAGGGATGGTGAGTCCATCACCTCACTCGTCATAGGACTTGTGTTCCAGGCTGTTCACCAGCATTGTAGCCCTTCTCTGGACATGTTCCAGAGCCTCAGTGTCCTTGTAGTGAGGTGCCCAAAGCTGAACACAGTACTTGAGGTTCGGCCTCACCAGAATAGAGTACAAAGGGACAATCACCTCCCTGCTCCTGCTGGTTACACTGTTCCTGATACAAGACAGGATGCCATTGGCCTTCTTGGTGACCTGGGCAAACTTCCTGTTCATGTTCAGTTGAGCATCAATCATCACCCCCAGATCCTTTTCCAATGCACAGCTTTCAAGCCACTCTCCCCAAGTCCTGTAGCACTGCATGGGGTTGTAGTGACCAAAGTGCAGGACCCGGCACTTAGCCATCTTGAACCTCATCCCATTGGACTCTGTCCATTCACAGAATCACAGAACATCCCACATTGGAAAGGACCCACAAGGATCATTGAGCCCAACTCCTGGATCGACATAAGACCACCCCAAAAACAGACCCTATGTCTGAGAAAGGTGTCCAAATGCTTCTTGAACTCCGACAGGCTCAGTGCCATGACCAGAATCACTGACCCATCCTGTTCCACTGCAGGGCCTTCCTACCCTCTGGCAGATCGACACTACCCCACAACTTGCTGTTGTCTGCAAACTTACTGAGGGTGCACTTAATTCCCTCCAAATCATTAATAAAGATATTAAAGAGGATGGGCCCCAACACCAACCCCTGGGGAACAACCACTGGTGACCAGTCACCAGCTGGATTTCACTCTGTTCACCACCACTCTCTGGGCCCGGCCAGCCAGACAGTTTTTAATCCAGAAAAGAGTGTACCTGTTCAAGCCATGGGTTCCCAGCTTCTCCAGGAGAATACTGTAGGAGACCGTGTCAAAGGCCTTGTTGAAATCTAAGTAGATTACATCAACAGCCTTTCCCTCATCCACTAGTCAGGTCATTCAGTCATAGAAGGAGATGTGGTTGGTCAGGTAGGACTTGCCTTTCATGAACCCATGCTGAGTGGGCCTGATTCCCCAGTTGTCCTGCATATATTGTGTGATTGCATTCAAGATGACCTGTTCCATCACCTTTCCTGGCACCGACATCATGCTGACAGGCCTGTAGTTCCCTGGGTCCTCCTTACAACACTTCTTACAGATGGGTGACACATTAGCAAGTCTCCAGTCATCTGGGACCTCTCCAGATGACCATGATTTTGTCACAGTTCCCTCACTTACTAAGAAAGCATCTATTGCCATTTACTGAACAGTCTTACAATTTATAATTTAGAGGTTTCATGGACTGTACATGTGTGGTAGCAATGCCCAGTTTTGCTATAAACACTGTTTTTCTTTGGCTTCCCTTGGTGTTTTATGTTATCTTTTCCTGTGTTATGTAATTATAATTTCTTATCTAAATTTTACACTAAAGTTTTCAAAAATCTTTCAGTAAAGCATTAAGCAACCCCACTAACAGGTGTCATGTATTTCTTTTTTCCTGTTTTTTTCTATTCTATGTAATTTCCCTGTTATTTAACAGGATCTTGAGAGGTAAGGGGATGGAATTACACAGGTTTTGGAAAGAAAAAAATGAAAACAAAAACAAAACAAACAAATAAAAAAGAGTAACAGAATTTAGAAAGAGCTTGAAGAAAATCTATTTTCATTTATACTTTAATTGGCAGGTCTTCAGTACAGTATTTACATAGCTAAACTACCTAGATAAACTACATTTAGCTGTTCAGCTAGTAGATTATCTATACCTACTCCTAACAATATTAATACTATTTTCAAAGTATTATGTATATTTTTCTTGTATGGTTTTACATCCATTTGCTTGATGCATATAAACATCTCTTTTTGCTCTAATAAAGTTTGCTAAACAGTGAGGTCTTATGACTGAGGTCAAAACACTGTCATTTTCTTCATGGCATTAGTCAGTTTGATTAATGTTGTTTTCTGAAAGATGTCTGTTCTTATAATGGTATGCCTTCAGTATGAGATCCATAGCATGATAAAAAAATTGATAACCCACTTTTGGCTTCCACAACCCATATTTTTTCCAGGTTATGCTGTAATTGTCTCTACCTGTAAAATCTTCTTTCTCTTACTTGCCTCACATTGCTATCAATTCTGTTAACAATAATTATCATCATTCCACATTTCTCCTTTCTTTTCTGTTGTATACAACTGCTGCAAATGCCATGTAGGGTTAACATTTTGACATAAGCATAGGTTATTTTGACAGACTGAATTCTTGTAATTTACAGTACATAACAAGATGATAATGAACAATGCTCTGAACTAGACCTTTGGGTTGTTATTTGACTCACAGTTTGAATAAGAATGTGCTTGAAGTTATGATCTAAGAGGACACTTCTGCCACCTTCAAAATGAAAAATAATGTCAGGAGAGAAAAAAATATATAATGATATTATACCAGTCAAAATCTTCCAGATACAACAAAGCCCTTTATCTGTGTGATAAACAATATTAAATGAAAAAAAAAAAAAAAAAAAAAAAAAAAACTTTAATAAAATATATGAAAAAAATAGGTCACCAAACAGCTGACATTTATTTACTAACCCAAGGAAATATTTCCTAGAGTATACAATTACTCTTCCTGTTGACTGCTGTGACATCTATTATGAGAAGTAATATTACTTGGAGAAGGCCAGTGTTGTCCACTTGAAGAATGATTAAGTTTTCCACTGCTCAATAGATTACATCTTAAAGTACAACATAGATAGGCATAGAAAGGCAAGCTTATATCAAACTGAAATCAAAAACGGAAGAAAAAAAAAAAAAAAAAAAAAAAAAACAAGGTAGAATTGCACAGTATTTTTCCTTTAAATACGAAGGGCTTTTTTCCTGCTCTGGTGTCTTTTATTTCATTTTTTTTTTTTTTTCATATTTCTTTGAGCAGCAGAAATCAATTACAAATTACTCATTTGTAGAAAACCAGTTTTTGTTTGAGTACATAAACCAACTTGAATCATACAGTATGTCATCGTGGACTAATAAATAAATAAATAAATAAATAATTTCTAGCTTAGAGAAAACTAGCCACAGACTAGTGAAAAATGATTGGTTACATCATTCGTTTATCATTGTGTTTACAATAAATCTTTTTACAGAACTTTCCTGACACCTGAATCTACACCACAAGTTAGAGGTCTGTTCAACCTTTTCTTACCACACTTACAACTACTGTTACTATGAATTCCCATAACAGTCCATTATATAAATAAAGTTATTGAACAACCTTCCTTCTAGGGTCTAGATGTCTATGCTATTTAACAGTTAAGTGCTTAAATAAAATAAAATAATCTGTCAAATACTTGTCTCACCTGAGAACTTGTGTTATTTTTTTTTTCTTTATAAATACCCCAAACCCTTCTGTTACACAAAATCAGGAACCAAGATGCCTGAGCACTCTACACTGTTATTGAATCACAGAATATGAGCAGAGAAAAATTACAGAGGTTACTTTGTTCCCTGATTCAAGATCAGATCAGCTGTATTTATGTTGTTCATTACAGATTATAACAATTTGTTTTTAAAGAGCTTTTAATTAACTAGAAAGAGTCTAGACTGGCTGCTCTGGATGTAGACATCTAAAACTAGGTGAGATGAATCCCAGTGTAAGGCACAGGAATAGAGAAATATAATAGGAGGAAGGGTAAAATGAGTAAAAGAAAGCTGTGATGACTGTGGGACTACAAAAAAAAAGCGAAGATCGTTTTGAGGTGTTAGCCTAACAAGTTGTAGATAGATGCTCACTGTCATATAATGTTAAGTGACCATCAAATGATTTCTTCCCAACTAATTGTGGCACTTTAATTATTGACTGGAAGAACCTAATTGATAACTTTTTTGATTTTAGAGGTCATACCTAGACACAAGATAAAAGATTACAATAAAATCATGGGCATTAAAAGATATAGTATTAAGTATTATAAGAAACTGTTTAGTACTGCATGTCCATGCATGGTGGATAGGATTTGTTCGACTAAATCATTCTTTCTAGTCTAGATTACAAATACATATGTAATAGGGTTTATAGTATTGTTCAGGGCAGCATTCTTTTAGATCAGCTAAGGAAATTACTTATGTTCCTAAGGAATGAATTCTCACAGTTGGATATTGATATGAATGTTAAGAATTCTACTTGAGACAAAGTGCCTTCTAAACTCCAAATGAAATTTTCTCTTGAAGCAAATGAGATGGAAACATAAAAAGTATCAAGACTTTGTGATCACAAGACTTTGCAAGAGATATTTGGTGAACATGTAAAAATACCAAGCAGATTAAGAATTTCAGTGCTTTTGTCTTTCTGTAAAGAGTAAAGGTAAAAAAAAAATAAAAAAAAAATATGACGAATTTCTAGCAAGTGGGGTGGACATTCAGCTGTGTGTTGCAAACTTCAGAGTCATTATGTGTGCCTAGAAGAGGTTGAAGAAATTTCTTTTTGTCTAATATTGTAAATCCTTAAAACCAACTATCTGTTTATTGCATGGGCACCCATCACTAAGAAAAAGTGTTCAAAACTGTGAGAAATATAGACATGCTCTTGTCTTGCTCTAAAGACACCAAAAAAAAGACGGGGAATGGTGAACCTCCAAGCATACTTATTCCATCCTGACACATCCTACAAGCATAAACTACCATACTTGGAAGTATTCTGAGTGAAAGCACTTTTGAGCTGCCCAGCTGAGAGAGAACACAGGAATCATGGTAGCAGGAGAGCATGTACATAAATAAACTTTATCCTCTCGTCAAAATCAGAGCACTTGATCAAAGGCTTAGGTTCAACTCCTCCCTTCAGTAACTAGTGTGAAATGCAACAGCAGTATTTTTTTCAGTCTTGCCTTCTCTTTGGGCACATAACCCTAGTGCCGCTAGCTGCAGAAGGGTGCTGCTTCAAAAGGAAAAATAAAAGGTATCTTTAGCCTGCGTGCTGTGGATTCAACTAGCTAAGGCTGAGGAGGACTTGGCTCCTACTCTCTCACCAGTGGGGAACTTTTACAGACAATAAGCAAATACTCAAATACTGAGAGCATTCTTACCTCATCCCTTATTTTCTAACAGAACAGCATTGAAAGCTATGTTCAGAAGAGGGTGAATCCTTTCTGGATGGAGCTTCCTGGTAATTAGTTTCTACTGTTTTCTTATATAATCAATGGCAAGTTTTAGAGTCTGACTCTTGATAGGCAGATGTGCTATCATTGCTTTATGAGCCATCCTTGGGTGTTACCTATTAAGAGAATCACATTGTCCCACATCATGGGAAACTCACTTTTGGGCTTCTCACTTTTGCATTGTGCTTCCATTTAAAACCCTCTTCAGCTCAGATAAACAGATTAAAGTGCTAGTGAAGCCAGAATAACCTAATAACAACAACACCTTCCCAAATTACTCAAAAATCCTTACAGTTATTAGTTACATTTAATTTACAGAATCACAGA
Organism: Anas acuta; assembly: GCF_963932015.1. Taxonomy (NCBI): domain Eukaryota; kingdom Metazoa; phylum Chordata; class Aves; order Anseriformes; family Anatidae; genus Anas; species Anas acuta. The sequence continues at coordinate 96,476,906 of NC_088981.1, forward strand.
ATCACAGAATTTCTAGGTTGGAAGAGACCTCAAGATCATTGAGTCCAACCTCTGACCTAACACTAACAGTCCCCACTAAACCATATCCCTAAGCTATACATCTAAACGTCTTTTCAAGACTTCCAGGGATGGTGACTCCACCACTTCCCTGGGCAGCCTGTTCCAATGCCTAACAACCCTTTCGGTAAAGAACTTCTTCCTTTACGGTCAGAAAATTGTATATCACAGATGAATAAAATCCCTAGGCTACTGTTTACTGGGTTAACACCATAGATGATAGCTAGCCTATCTTCCAATAAAACTGTTCTTCTGTCATGTGTTTCATCACAAGATTTTATGATTATGTATTTTTTATATTATGAGAGTCATAATAAAAACATACCCTTTTGATCATTAGATTTTTGTACTATATTTCTCAAGCTAATAATAAGGGCTTAATTTGAAACAATATCCTGTTGGTTGTGACTTAATAATTTGAGGCATAGGGACAGTTGTTTATGAACTGATGACTGTTTATGCTTATTCAGGGAAAATCATCCAGCATAAGTAACTTGCAGAAAGTTTATAGCCTACTTAAATGTTGGGAAAGCATTATTTTAATGACTTAGCTGCTAACATACTGAAGAGCTTATGAATACTCTAAACTTAAAACACATAGACAAATAAGTACACATACATGTAGACCTGTGTACTTCGTTAGATTTTATTAGCAACTTCACTATAGTATTATCCACAGGCCTATAATGATGATGATAGGCAATCAAATTAACCCCCTTTTTGAAATTAATTCATTGGCCTAATCAAATTTTCAGTGTTATTCAACAAAGACTTTTAATGTGTCAGATCTTGAGGTCTCTTCCAACCTGGAAATTCTGTGATTCTGTGATTCTGTGAAAAAAATAAAATAGTAAATCAGGCTTGTTCAAATACTGCTCACTTGGAAAAAATAGCCTGGAAATAATTCAGATACAGTCAGAAAGAAATCATCACTCATCAATAGAAATAATCTTGCTGAAGATTACATTGATTACTCTTTGTGTAATATAGAACAATCCAGCAGACTATGGCATGCATACTAGTGTTAAGTGTCAGCATAGCAGCATAACAAAATAGAGTGGCCACATACAATTTTAATATACAATTAAAATACAATTTTAATGAAGCTGAAAAACAGGACTCAGATGAAATAACATTATGCGATTGATACATACAACAAAGACATACAAGATCAGCAAAATATATACAACAAAGAAAGTAGAAGGTAACTAAACACAAGTTTATTTTAACATCATTTATAGAACTTTTTTTTTTAAAGTAAGAGTACTTACTTTTCTAGACAAAGAGCTAAGAAATGCAAATTAAAATACATTAAGGTAATAATAATTGGTGATAACAGGGATCAGATGATCCAATTATCTGTATATTATTAGCAATGTACAAATGCCAAATTCAGAAAACTTCATTTTATCACACTCTGAAAATAAATAAATAAATAAACAAACAAATATATAAATAAATAAAGCATAAGAAAAATGGGGGTACTTTGTCACAGATGGGACCCATTCACAGAGCAGGTGAATAGCGTTACATACATGTATCAATAACATGATTAAAATAAGGAGCGGGTAAAAAGCAGAGATGTGAATACTTCTGAACTAGTGAGATATATTATTATATCAAATTATAATATCAAGTTTGCAGCTTGTACTAACTGAACAAAAAGAAATACACAAGTGTGGTGTAATTGCCTGAAGTAACTAGGAAAATAAAACTTAAAGAAAATGTACAGCATTGAAGAGGCTTTCAGGGTAGGGCATAGCTGCATTACCTGAGTGTTCCCTAGGCTTCCAACCTTAGATGCTATTGTTCTGGGGAAACTTGGTGTGCTAGCCCTAAGGAACAGTATGGAGCATAGAGTGGAGTGGAGACACCACGGCTAGGCTCTGTAACCAGGTGGAGACTCTATTGTTTTGTGCACACCGAGACTGATAAACTGCACTTTTTGCCACCCTGAGCCAAGGACCTATGATGTTTTGACAAATGCTGTACCCTAGTGTACTTTTTGCTCATTATAGTATCATTATAATACCAAAACACACCTCCATCCCAAAAGCTACCTGCCTCCAAGGTGCAACCACCCCTCACCAAGCATGTGCTCTGAATTTCTTGGAGCCTATTACTTTAAATGGAGATGGGAGAACTTTTCACCAATCCTAACTAAGATATGATTGACTAGAGTCACTCAAGCTCCACCTAAAAGATAGAAAATAATATAAATTAGCCAAAGAGAGAGGGGATGTTAGGGAAGATACCACCGTCAGGGGAGATACCATCCCAAGGAAGTACAACATCCTTAGGACCTCCTGACTCCTGGGATCAGTCGATGGGCTGAGCCTCTCTTCCCCATTGGGACAACTCTGGGTGAGATTTGAACACTTGCTTATAAATATCTCTAGAGTCTTTGATCCTTTTAATGCCTTTATTTTAGGCTGTACACCTGTGACATCTGTAACACCTGTAACACCTGTGTATTTCATGCATGCTAGCTTGCTTTTGCAGACAGTCACTATCACCGGCAATCCAAATAACCTGGTTATCTGTTGCTGTAATAAATCACACTTGATTACATTGTTATAGCTCTCATTAAGTGCAACTAGGATAAGGGTGGTTATTCGTGACCATGATAGTTCAGTGTTCTGAATCTAACCAGACCCCAGATGGTTAATCCGTTATTGGTGAATCCGACTGGATCCCAGACGATTAATGCGTTATTGGTGAATCCAACTGGACTCCAGATGGTTAATGCGTTATTGGTGAAATCTGTGATTGTGACCGGACCCCAGACAGTTAATCCGTTATTGGTGAATATCCGACCGGACCCCAGATGGTTAACGCATTATTGGTGTATCCGACTGGTTCAGTACCCTGAATCCAACCGGGCCCATAACGGTTAACACCCCTTAACGTGACAACAAGTAAAGTCAGAAAGACTGTTACCATGTTACTTTTCTGAGTCCATAGTGATGTTAAAAATTAAGAATGAAAATAAGCATACTGTTTTCAGTATATTAATGGGAAGACTCAGAGATTGATTTTAAAATGTGGAATCTTACTGGAAAATTATCACAGGAATTGGGCAGAACTACATATTATATAAGTTGGTATGTGATTAAATACAGAATAAAGAGCAGCTCCATATATATCATAGAATCATGGAATGTCTTGGGCTAGAAAGGACCATAAATATCAGTTCCTAGTTCCAAGCCGCAGGCAGGGATGCGACCCACTGGACCAGGTTGCCAGGACCCCCTCCAACGTGGCCTTGAGCAGGGGCAGGACATCCACAGCTTCTCTGGGTAGCCTCTTGCAGTTTCTCACCACCCTCTGGGTGAAGAATACATATAATGACATCAACTGTGTTTTAATCAGCAGGAAGTGATTATATATCTCATACTGCCACCAGAGGACTGTGCAGTTGTCCTGGTTTTGGCTAGGATAGAGTTAGTTTTCCTCCTAGTACATGTTATGGTGCTGATTTAGGATGAGAATAATGTTGATACCATGCTGATGTTTTAATTGCCGCAGAGCAGTGCTTACACCAAGCCAAGGACTTTTCAGTTTCTCACTCTGTCCTGCCAGCGGGCAGGCTGGGGGTGCAGCAGGAGCTGGGAGGGGTCAACTCCTGGAGCTCTTCTCCACCCAGGACAGCTGACCCAAACTGGCCAAAGGGGTATTCCATGACATCTGATGTCATGCTAAACAATATATAGGGGTGGCTAGGTGGGAGGGGGCGGGGGGGGGCGGGGGCGTGGCGGCGGCTGCTCGGGGGTTAGTGTGGCATCTGTCAGTGGATGGTGAGTAATTGCATTGTGCATCACTTGTTCTGTACACATTATTATTGGTAGTATTATCATTATTATTATCACAGAATTTCTAGATTGGAAGAGACCTCAAGATCATCGAGTCCAACCTCTGACCTAACACTAACAAGTCCTCCACTAAACCATATCGCTAAGTTCAACATCTAAATGTCTTTTAAAGACCTCCAGGGATGGTGACTCCACCACTTCCCCGGGCAGCCCATTCCAATGCCTCACAACCCTCTCAGTAAAGTTCTTCCTAATATCAAACACCCCTGGCACAACTTTAGCCCATTCCCCCTCATCCTGTCACCAGGCACGTGGGAGAACAGGCCAACCCCCACCTCACTACAGCCTCCTGTAAGGTACCTGTAGAGAGCAATAAGGTAGGTCACCCCTGAACCTCCTTTTCTCCAGGCTGAACAAACCCAGCTCCCTCAGCCGCACCTCGTAGGACTTGTTCTCCAGACCCCTCACTAGCTTCGTCACCCTTCTCTGGACTCTTTTGAGCACATCGATGTCCTTCTCGTAGCGAGGGGCCCAAAACTGAACACAGTACTCGAGGTGCGGCCTCACCAGAGCCCAGTACAGGGGGACAATCACTTCCCTAGACCACACAGCTGCTGACCACACGGCTTCATATGCAAGCCAGGATGCTGTCGGCCTTCTTGGCCACCTGAGCACACTGCTGGCTCATATTCAGCCAACTATCCACCAATACTCCCAGGTCCTTATCCGCCTGGCAGCTCATCAACCACTCAGCTCCCAGGGTGTAGCTCTGCTTGGTGTTATTATGCCCCAGGTACAGGACCCGGCACTTGGCTTTGTTGAACTTTGTTGAACAGTTACCTCAGCCCATTGGTCAAGCCTATCCAGATCCTTCTGCAGAGCCTTCCTACCCTCGAGCAGATCAACACATGCACCTAACTTGGTGTCATCCACAAACTTACTGAGGGTGCACTTGATCCCCTCATCCAGATCATCAATAAAGATATTAAAGAGGACTGGCCTCAGTACCAAGCCCTGGGGAACGCCACTAGTGACTGGCCTCCAACTGGACTTGACTCCATTCACCATGACTCTTTGGGCCCGGCTATCCAGCCAGTTTTTAACCCAGTGAAGCGTATGCCAGTCCAAGCCACCAGCAGACAGTTTCTTGAGGAGAATACTGTGGGAAATGGTGTCAAAAGCCTTGCTGAAGTCAAGGTAGACCACATCCACAGCCTTTCCCTCATCCACCCAGCGCATCACTTTGTCATAGAAGGAGATCAGGTTCGTCAAGCAGGACCTGCCTTTCATAAACCCATGCTGACTGGGCCTGATCGCCTGCTTGCCCTGCAAGTGCTGCGTGATGACTCTCAAGAGAATCTGCTCCATGAGCTTCCCTGGCACTGAGGTCAAATTGACAGGCCTATTGTTTCCCGGGTCTGCCCTCCAGCCCTTCTTGTAGACAGGCGTCACATTTGCTAGCCGCCAGTCAACTGGGACCTCCCCCGATAGCCAGGACTGCTGATAAATGATGGATAGTGGCTTGGCCAGCACCTCTGCCAGTTCTCTCAGTATCGTCGTGTGGATTCCATCCAGCCCCATCAACTTGCGCACATCCAAGTGCCGTAGCAGGTCGCCAACCATTTCCTCATGGATAGTGAGGGCCACATCCTGCTCCCGATCCCCTTCCAACAGCTCAGGGTACTGGGTATCCAGAGAGCAACTGGTTTTGCCGCTAAGGACTGAGACAAAGAAGGCATTAAGCACCTCCGCCTTTTCCTCATCTCTTGTAACTAAGTTTCCCCCTGCATCCAGTAAAGGATGGAGATTCTCCTTAGTCCTCCTTTTTGTGTTGATGTATTTATAAAAACATTTTTTGTTGTCTTTGACAGCAGTAGCCAGATTGAGGTCCAGATGAGCTTTGGCCTTTTTAATTTTGTCCCTGCACTGCCTCGCAACATCCTTATAGTCCTCCCGAGTGGCCCACCCTCTTTTCCAAAGATCGTAAACCATCTTTTTCCTCCTAAGCTCAAGCCACAATTCTCTGTTCAGCCAGGCCAGTATTCTACCTGCCGGCTAATCCTTGGGCACGTGGGGACAGACCACTCCTGCACCATTAAGATTTCCTTCTTGAAGAGTGCCCAGCCTTCCTGGACTCCTCTGCCCTTCAGAACTGCCTCTCAAGAGACTCTACCAACCAGTGTCCTGAGCAGCTCAAAGTCAGCCTTCTGGAAGTCCAATACAGCGGTTTTACTGGTCCCTTTCCTGGCCTCGCCAAGAATAGAGAACTCCACCATTTCATGGTCACTCTGCCCAAGACAGCTTCTGACCACCACATCTCCCACCAGTCCTTCTCTGTTTGTGAAGAGAAGGTCTAGCGGGGCACCACCCCTGGTAGCCTCACTAACCAGCTGCATCAGGAAGCTATCTTCCACACTCTCCAGAAACCTCCTAGACTGCTTTCTCTGGGCTGTGTTTTGCTTCCAGAATATGTCAGGGATGTTGAAGTCCCCCACAAGAACAAGCGCTGACGATTTCACAACTTTTGTCAGCTGCCTGTAGAACTCCTCATCAGTCTCCTCATCCTGGTTTGGCGGTCTATAACAGACCCCACCAGGATGCTTCCCTTCCCACTGATCCTAACCCATAAGGACTCAACCTTATCATTCCCAGCCTCAAGCTCCACGACATCAAAACTCTCTCTGATATAGAGAGCCACACCACCACCCCTTCTGTGCTGCCTGTCCCTTCTGAAGATCTTATAGCCAGTCATTGCAGAACTCCAGTCGTGAGAGTGGTGCCACCACGTCTCCGAGATGGCAACCAAGTCGTAGCCTGCCTGCCACACAATGGCTTCCAGCTTCTCCTGTTTGTTAACCATGCTGTGTGCATTACAGAATCACACAGAATCACAGAATTGTAGAGGTTGGAAGGGACCTAGAAAGATCATCGTGCCCAACCTGCCTGACAAATCAGGTTCCTTAGAGCAGGCTGCCCAGGTAGGCATCCAGATGGGCCTTGAATATCTCCAGAGATGCACTTCAGTTGGACCATTGCATTCTCTCCCAGCCTTGACATTGTTCCCCCTGGCACAACTCTAACAAGCTTTGTTTCAGCCCTGTCCCCCTTCTTATCTAGTTTAAAGCCCTCTCAATGAGCCCCGCCAGCTCCTGGTGTAGGATCCGTTTTCCCCTTAGAGATAGGGACCCATCTGCGGTCATCAGGCCGGGTGCCGAGTAAAGCGCCCAATAATAAAAAAAAAAATAGAATTTCTGTGTTGGTGTCATGGTTCCGCTCAAGTGGGCAGCCAAGCGCCACCACAGCCACTCTCTCACTCCCCCTCCTCAAAGAGGAATGGGGAGAAAATACGATGAAAAGGGCTCAAAGCTTGAGATAAGGACAAGAAGATCACACAGTAATTATTGTAACTGGCAAAACAGACTCAGCATAGGAAGATAGTAAGATTTATTGCTCATTACTAACAAGCTAGAGAAGTGAGAAACAAAGGAAAGAAACCAAAAGCACCTTCCCCCCAATCCACCCTCTTCCACCTCCTCCCCCCGAGCGGCGCAGGGGAACGGGGGAATGGGGGTTATGGTCAGTCTACAGCGCTTCTACTCTGCCGCTCATTCTCGGTCACTCTCATCCCCTGTGCTGTGGGGTCCCACCCACGGGATACAGTCTTTGATGAACTGATCCGGCGTGGGCTTCCCACAGGCAGCAGCTCTTCCAGAACTGCTCCAGATATGGGTCCGTACCACGGGGTCCATCCCTCAAGAGAAAACTGCTCCAACCTGGCTCCCCCACGGGCAGCAGCTCCTGCCAGGTCACCTGCTCCTGCATGGGCTCCTCTCCACGGGCTACAGTGTGGAACCCTGCTCCATCGTGGTACTCCATGGGCTGCAGGGGGACATCCTGCTTCACCATGGTCCTCACCACAGGCCGCAGGGGACTTCTGCTCCGGCGTCTGGAGCACCTCTTCCCCTCCTTCTTCACTGACCTTGGCACCTGCAAGGCTGTTCCTCACTCCTCTCACTCTCCCAGCTGCTGTGTGGCACGGCGTTTTTTTTTCCCTGTCTTAAATATGCTATCACAGAGGCGCAAAGCAACATCGCTTATTGGCTCAGCTCTGGTCAGCAGTGGGGCCCTTACTAAACATGGGGCAGCTTCTAGATCCTTCTCACAGAAACCACCCCTATGGCCCCCTGCTACCAAAACCTTGCCACGTAAACCCACTGCAGTTGACACCAGCCTCTGTGCCATGTGTTTATCAGGTGGGCTTTCCATGTCCTCTCTGTACCTCTTCTTGCCACCATAGCGATGGACGAAAACATCACCTGTACTCCCGCTCCATCCACTAACCAGCCCAGTCCCCTAAAGTCCCATTTGATGGTCTTCAGGCTTCTCTCTTCAATGTCATCACTGCCAGCCTGGACTATTAAAAGAGGATAATAGTCAGAGCGGCAAACCAGGTTGGGAAGCTTCCTGGAAATGTCCCTGACCCTGGCCCCAGGGAGGCAGCAGACTTCCCTACAGGTAGGGTCAGGCGGACAAATAGGTCCCTCTGTTCCCCTGAGAAGGGAGTTGCCCACAACAATCACCCTTCTTTCTGTCCTAGTGGAGGCAGTCCTGAGGTGTGGTGTCAAATTCCTCGCCCTAGGCATCCTCCTGGGTAGACTTTCTACCTCTTCCTCAGCTACCAGTCTCTCAAGGTCCAGGGCCTCAAACCTGTTGCGTAAGGGCACCTGGGAAGGTGGGGCCGGTGGGGGGGGGCATCACCTGTGATGTCGAGCAGGGACCTGTTTCCATTCCTCCTCAACTCCTAGGTCTCCTCCCTCTACCCAACAGCAGCAGGGCAGAGGGTCCACCCCCATTTGGGGTGTATCACCCCGGCACCTGTCCTTCAGGCCACGCTGGGAGTCACTCCACCAGTCTATCTCCCGCTTGCACTCCCTGATATCCCTCAACCTCTCCACCTCCTCCTTGAGTTCTGCCACGAAGCGGACCAGGTCGTCCACCTGCTCGCACCTCACGTACAGTCTCTTTGTCCCCCACAGGTGGTAGCAACAGGCTCAGGCAGTCCCTGCACCCGGAGACCTGAACTGCTGCAGTTTTGAGCAGGCAGTCAGTCTGGGTATGTACAGACTTCCTGGAGAGTGCACTGTCCCTGCCGTACACCACTGCAGCTGAGCTAGCGGTAGACTGCCGTTAGAGGAGGTGTTCGTATGGGCGGGGGGAAACGCTCTGCCCTTCCTGCTCACCCTGACTGCACAAACTGCCGTGAGAACTGCCGTGCTAACTGATGCGCTAACTGAGGCGCCACACCCTGTTTGCCTGTCCTGGTCGATCGCGCTCCCTAGCGGCAGCTTTTGAACTTTTGGAGGGGGCGCTGCTGGCTCTGCCTACACCTCCTTCTCACCTCGTTAACCTCCCTCGCAAGGGCTGCCGGATCCTGGTGGTTCCCTCGAGTGGGCTCAGCGCCAGAAAAATTAGCCCTGCCTGTCCGATCCCCCGCTCCACTGCAGAAGGCATCTGTCCCGGAGCCGATCACCTCAGCAAGTCAATTATTATTATTTATTTAATTTCTTTCCTGTCCTAATGAACTGTCTGTATCTCAACCCACAAACTATCATTTTTTTCCTGATTCTCTCCCCGGTTCCACTGATGTGAGGAAAAGTGAATGAACATCTGTGTGGTGCTGAGCCAGGTTAAACCACAACAGCAGTCCAGTTATTTCTTTATAAATAGACTTAAAGTTTATAGAAGCACATATAAGGGCATAGACAAGGATACTCTAGTGAAAATGAAACCGACTGTATAATTCTTGTTTGTACAGATCTAATATACAGTCAAAGATGTGTAAATAATAATATGTTAAGGCACAGGTGGTTTATAGAGGAAAGGTAATGGAAGACTTAATAGTAAATATTGTTCAAAATACGACTGCATCTGTAGTTAGATAAACCATTCCAAATTCTTCTAAGTTCTGTCAAATGGTATCTATTTGTAATAGTCTTTATGAATCATATGCAACACTGGAGTGTTAGGTCTGCAGAGTTAATAAATCTTCCTCAAGGAAAAATTCAAGTCTGTATACAGAAATAGGACCTATGCAATAGATAGATATCACCCTCTCAAATTCTTGCTGCAATGTAATTGTATAGGTGTCATAGGAAGATATTTTCTGCACATGTCAATGAATTCCTCAGATCTAAATTTGGGATTACATTTTATAAAATTATATTAAATGATTTAAAATGTGTACCAAAGATTATGGTTTTATGATAATATCTACAGAGAGAGTTTTCTTTCATATAACTAGTTTCAAGTAAATGGAAGTTCATTGTTCCCTGAATTCTGATTTCTGCATATATTGTATGTGCTATTAATGCAATAGTTTATTAAATAAACTAAATTGACAAGTTTGGTTTAGCACAACAGTTACAAATAGTGTTATACAAAGCAGCAGCAAAGCAAAACTTGAAATATTTGCATGTAGAAACTAATAACATTGTTTCCTATTGACTTGCTTTACCACATCTACAGTACATGGTAAAAGCATATTTCATTTTGTACTGTTCATACACAACACCCAGAAGTGTGCTAGGTCATTTACAGACATAAAAGAATTGTGTCTCCAGGAGATGGCTCTTTTATTCTTCCTTGTTTGGCTGCTACCTTTAATCTAAAATTAAAGCCATTTAGACTGGTAATATATGCTTGCTTCTTGTATATCGAAAGCAAAACATCGACTCTGGTATCAAGCAGGCTGTAGGATCAAAAGCCCCATCACTGCCTGACAAGCTATGAAGTAGATACCCCTGGAGAAAGGCTGAACTTGTGCTCCTACCACACAATTCCTGGCCACAGAGCTTGGCAGACCTCCTCCCTTGCACAGTGGGGTGTATCGCTGCCAGCTTCCACTGCTAAAGAAAACAGAAGCAGCAGCAGCAAATTGCCTCCAGGCTGTAAGATGCATCATTTCAGACAAATAATCCCCATTAAGAGGGCTGTAGTAAAAGGCCCATTCTTGCAGAGATGTGAAAAATGTGAATACACTTTTAATTAAAGACTAGTATACAGTGACAGCAGAACTGAGGCTGTGTGATGATATTAACAGCATTTTGAACTGTTGTAGATAGAGCTTATTCGTGCCGCTTCCAGCTGAAGCTTGCTTCACAGAAATGAGGCCCCAGGGGCCTGATCTTGCAAGGTGTAGAGCCCTCCCACTAAGTGTTGTGTGCTCTTAACTGCCACAGAAACAGAGGGACTTGATCACACACAATCCCCCACAGGAATGCTCAGCATCTGTAAGATCAAGTCTATCTTGAACTGTGTACAAAAGGTGGATGGAAAACAGTCTTCAGAGAATGTCCAGCTTTGTCTCTTCCAAAGCACCTGTTTGATTGATTAAAAATGCACCAACATTACGCAATGCTAACTACTCCTGTGAGCAATGCTGATTTTTCTTTTTGAACATCTTGTCCTGTACCCAACAGCACCTCAGTCTGAATTCAGCCTCCAGGTATATTGTTATTCCTGTGATTTATAGCAGGAGATCTGAAACAGATTTCTGCAGAAGTATATTGCTCTGCCTACTTCCTTCCAGACTGAGATTTTGGTCTCTTTCTTACTGTTAGGTATATCTGTCATTTTTCATTTCATTCCCTTAGATGCTAGATATAGTTTTGCTACAAGTGGTATCAACTGTGGTATCAACTGGCAGTGAGTCTGGCTTGTCCTTTAAACTGCCATCTGTCTTTGCCTTCCCTTGGTCCTGTTGATGCCAGCTGCGCTAGTTACTGGACACCATTTTGCCTGAACGATTGGCTCCCACAAATTCTCAGTATTTACACAGGAATCCAACAACCACGGGGGAAAAAAAAAAAAAAAAAAAAAAGTGTTTGTTAAACCAAATGTCTCTCACTGCTTCTAACATTAATGCCAGTGAGGCTGACAGTGACACTTAAAGACAGGAGTAGCAGTAGTACTGGGATATAGAAATCCAACATACAAACTCAGTAACTCTGAGTAAAATCAGAATAAGAGGTTTACTGGATGCTTACAATGGTTATATTCGGTCTGTTTCAAGGCGTTTTTGTGTGTAAAACTTTTTTATTTTTAATAATTACTATGTTTCTTATGTGCAGTTTTTAGTACACATACCCAGTGAAAATTATATGTAAAAATAATGTTTGGAAGTTCAATGATCACTGTATAAAGCCTTTGCAAGACTGAAAAGACTCAAGATGCATGTCTGAAGATGCATTGCCCACTGCCTTACTCTGTCCATTGTATATACACATGTGCATATATTACCTAATAGCTGTTGCAAAAGATGACATCCCTAAATAGCTCCTGCATTGTTAAAAATTAATAAAATTTTGTTTTTCTCTTTCTGTTCTGCAGATTGCTTCCATATGTGCAGCTATTTATGTACACTTAATGCTAGTATGGTGTTGATCCAAGTCTGCGTCAGGCTTGCTTTTCAGGTGTGAGTCATGAATGCATCCATTTAACCACATTAGTGAATTTGTTTCTGTTTTAAAATGTGAAGCAAGGGTGAATCCAGGTGATGATTTTATGTTGAATTCTACATGAATTAGAGATTATCATTCCATGTATCAATGGAAAATCTATCCTGGCTATCCCAGATGACAATCAATATAAACTTTATGGGAAACAATATCTGTGTGCTTATCCATTCTGTAGTGTTACAGAAATAGGAATTAGTATTTTTTATTTTATTTTATTTTATTTTATTTTATTTTATTTTATTTTATTTTATTTTATTTTATTTATTTTATTTTATTTTATTTTATTTTATTTTATTTTATATTTTTCATCAGTGGTGATAGCAGTGATAGCAGCACTGTCCTTAATAGCTGTTTGTCTGTAAAGCCAGGTGCAATATTTACCAGGAATTCAACTAGCTAAGACAAAGACAGTTCCATAAAAGCCTTTAAAACAGCCTCTATTAAAATGTCTTCACTGTGAGACAAGATAGAAGTACTCTTTTCTGAGACTAAAAGTGGAAATGTCATTTGTCATTTGGAAACTAGAAACCTGTCCTATCCCTGGTTTTAGATTATAGTTTTAAAGCTCTGACATTTTTCACTACAGCTTAAACTACCATGTGCATAAATACATACAAAGTTCTGCAGACAAGCCATTTTTCCAAATCAAAGCAAATCAACGACTGCTTAAAACATAATGCTGCAGATACTTGTGGGCAGGAACTGTCTGATTTGCCCATTGCATGAGTATTGATTTTTGATTGCAGAGGTTATCGCAGATGAAAAGATCATAATCATACCAAGAGATGCTTCACTGAAAACTTGCACTCCACAAAACCAAGAGGAAAAAACAATCCTGCTAACTGAATAAAAAAGCAACAATTATTGCTTTCTTTGTCTAGTCTCCAGGTTACTGTTGCAAATGACCTTAAATGTCTATTCATATCAGTCCTACCTAAACAGCCAAAAGTAGAAAATGGGAAGCTGGAGGAAAGGGGGTGGGGGGAGGGGCAAGAGAGTGAGACGAACTATCTAGTCTAGTTTCTTTATGTGTGGCAAGGACTTGCTCAGTTTCTATCCATCCTTAATTACAGAAGCTTGGAGAAAAGATCTGTAAATAGTAAGGCACAAGAACTCAACAGGTCATTAAAATGGCTTTTTGGATCGTACAGAAAAATAATTAAAAAATCAAAACAAGAAAGTGCTCAGCTGCTGAATAGTGTCCTGGAAGCATGTCAGTGCCACGGACATGTCCCTTTCTGACTTCAAAGATCCTGAAAGCACCATGACTTCTGCATCAGTGCACATGTACAACACCCCTAGACCACTGGGCTCAGCTAATCAAGTCAGGATATGGGAGGTAGACTACCAATATCCTATAAAGTCCCTAATTCTGCTATACATACAAAGTGCTTTTGTAGCACACACAGGCTGTACAAAAACTGAAGGTGCAGCTTCCATCTTCCTCAAAATGAAGAAACTGTGGTCCTCCTGCTGACCTCTGGTATTTTAGTCCCTTGATCAGAGCACTTGCTCAGAAAACTAAAGACCCAAGGTCATTTTTCTGCTCAGCATGATCAGATTTAACCTCACATCTTCTGTCTCCTATGTGAGTGTACTAAATATTAGAATGCAGACACTTCTCCGCATGTGACAGGGAAAGTATCATCCCCTCCTACTGAAATGGTGACTCTGCAGCATAAACTAAGATTCACCAAAGCGAGAGTAGTGAAATACAGAACTTCAACAGCATAACATCACAGTCATTGGACACCTTCACAAGATTTGAGCACCCACATATTTTGTGAGTCTCAAGCAGCTGAAGGAATAAAGGTGGAGGCTGAACTGATGATCCTGAACTATCATCATGTCACTGAACTATGATGATCTCTATAGCAGAACTTTAACCTCTGATTTTTTTTATTGAGTGGATACTCAAACATAGGTTTGTTGCATTCTTGGATTCAAGAATATAATTGTCTTTTGGATCTCATCTTGTTATTGCCTCTAATTTGCACATACACTTTTTTGTTTGTTTACCAAAAATTGCTTACTTGTTTTACACAGTGAAGTTTGTGTAATATCATTCATTACAGCTAGAAAGCAGGAATTGATAAGCAATAGCATTGAGTACTGCAGTGTAACAACGAACAATACAAAACAATAACATCACAATAGCATTTTTTTAAGATTCAAACTTCCTCCAAAATTGTTTCATTACAGTGAAAAGACCATTGCCTTTTTTTTTTTTTTTTTTGCTCTGCTACTGTCCCCTCCCCTTTCATGTTCTAAGAAGTTGTTTTGTCTTTGCTCTTTAGTTGTCATTTTGGTCAGTTCCTCTCCTTTGGAAGAAGCCTGTACCATCTTCTCAAATTGCTGCAGATTTTCTATGGATAAAATGCTTTGAACATAGAGGTAGTGGTTTTATATTGTAACGGAGTCCAGCCGAGCTAAAATGTGGATGCCCCAGTCCTTTCCTGTGAACATAGAAAGCTGCTTTCTTCACATTTATTTGAGTAATATAAAAGGAGGCATTGACTTTAAGAAAATCTTCAGTTGAGTATTTTCTTATGTTTCCACATTTAGGAATTTCAGTAATACACTTTTTTTCTCCACCATCAGCTTTAATATATGACAGTTCTAGATGAAAAGGATAAAAGTCAAAAATAGTTTATAAATTATGAGTAGGATGCAGGTTCTAAGTGCAGATGGCTGGAGATGTGATAAAGCTACATTTTTTCCTCTCCCCATGGTTAGCTTCATAATACTGCTAGGTATTGTACTGTGGGTATATGTTTGGGTATATGTTTAGTTCTCTCTCTGGTGGGGAGGAAAATGGGCAGGATTTCATTTTCACTCCTATGGTTTTTCTTGAACTGGTCATTAATACTAAATTATACTACATAGTATTAATATACTATATAATATTGTCGTGGTTCCGCTCGAGTGGGCAGCCGAGCTCCACCACAGCCACTCTCTCACTCCCCTCCTCAAAGAGGAATGGGGAGAAAATATGTGAAAGGGGCTCAAGGATTGAGATAAGGACGAGAAAATCACGCAATAATTAGTGTAACGGGCAAAACAGACTCAGCATAGGAAGATAGTAAGATTTATTGCTCATTACTAACAAGCTAGAGAAGTGAGAAACAAAGGAAAGAAACCAAAAGCACCTCCCCCCCCATCCACCCTCTTCCACCTCCTCCCCCCGAGCGGCACAGGGGAATGGGGGAATGGGGGTTATGGTCAGTCTACAGCACTTCTTCTCTACCGCTCATTCTCGATCAGTCTCGTCCCCTGTGCTGTGGGGTCCCACCCACGGGATGCAGTCCTTGACGAACTGATCCGGCGTGGGCTTCCCACAGGCAGCAGCTCTTCCAGAACTGCTCCAGATATGGGTCTGTACCACGGGGTCCATCCCTCAGGAGCAACTGCTCCAACCTGGCTCCCCTACGGGCAGCAGCTCCTGCCAGGTCACCTGCTCCTGCGTGGTCTCCTCTCCATGGGCTACAGGTCCGGCCCGGAATCTGCTCTGGCAGGGGTCTTCCACAGGCGGCAGCCTCCATCAGTGCAGGGCCACCTGCTCTACCGTGGTCTCCTCCACGGGCTGCAGCATGGAACTCTGCTCCACCGTGGTACTCCATGGGCTGCAGGGGGACATCCTGCTTCACCATGGTCCTCACCACAGGCCACAGGGGACTTCTGCTCCGGTGCCTGGAGCACCTCTCCCCCTCCTTCTACACTGACCTTGGCACCTGCAAGGCTGTTTCTCACTCCCTTGACTCTCCCGGCTGCTGTGTGGCGCAGCAGTTTTTTCCCTGTCTTAAATATGCTCTCACAGAGGCGCAAAACAACATCGCTTATTGGCTCAGATCTGGAAAACAATGGGGCCCTTCCCAAACATGGGGCAGCTTCTAGATCTTTCTCACAGAAACCACCCCTATGGCCCCCTGCTACCAAAGCCTTGCCACGTAAATCCACTACAAATATATATATATTGTGTGTGTGTATATATATATATATATATATATATATTATGGATATACTTCTTCCATTTCTATTTTGAGGAACAATAGGCCAGAAAGATGAAACTTAAGCATTACTTAAGCATAATGCAGAGTACACAGGGAAGAAAAAAAAAAAAAAAAAGGTGTTAAATATGGAATTATAAGGCTATTAAGGGAATGACTATGACAGATGAGGCAGTTTCAGCTTTCTAACTAAAATAGCAGAGGCAGCATGTTGTAAAGTGAAAACATATGTACCAGCATGCATCAAAAGAAAATGTCAAAACAGTATTTTGCCCTTTTGCCACTGTTACTGAGCTAGCTATACCTTTGTCTTTTCAGTATCTCTGAATAAATTCCTGAAATTTTTGGTTTTTGTCTTTGGGTAGAGTTTAAACATTCTTCACTCAAACTGAATATAAAATACTGACACATCTAGTCATAGCAACATGTGTATTCTAGTATCCTGTGCCCAGGATAGGGAAAAACTATATGAAATTGGGCATGTAGCAAGTGTCATAGTCCCTTTCCTGGTTTTAGCAATCTTCTAGCTTTTACAGTCCTGGCTTTAACGGTCTCTCTGAATGAGAGACTGCATCCCAAATACCGTGGCCATTCCTCAGAACAGATAGAGGACTTTTTTGCCTTTTTCTGTTTATGTAAATTCTTACCCCAGTGATTGTCTCTCATAGCCACTTTCTGAAATCCCAACATCACATTGCTGATCAGCAGCTATTAAACAAAGTTGTTTGAGGGTTTGTTAGCTTGTTTGCTCAGCAATTGGAACAAAACAGCAGGCAAAGGGCTTTTAAAACAATCAGCCCACAGGCATATCCAGTCTCACCTTATGTTTTCCTTCAAGCATCGTTAGATAAGCTTTCCTCCTGAGTTATGGAAATGTAACCAAGTCAAATGAGGTCCATGACTGCCTGTCCTAGTGGCCCCTGCCTTTCTTAGTTTGCATATGTCTGGCTTTATGATTCTCTGTATTTGCTAAGAGTTTCTGACCATAGTTGCCATAAAGATCAATAGTTTATATGTTTGAAGCCCTAAATACGAAGTCTAAGGGGCTTGATTTTTATTTTTTTCCCCTTAGACTGACGGAAAATCCATCCAGAAGAAATTTATGAGAACATCATCTGATACTTGGTTGGTGACTTGAAAAGCTATACTTACATGTATAAGATCCTTCTCATGAGCTGTCTTTGCACTTCTGAGGGCTTGGTGTCCACTGTTCATAAGAAGGTTAAAATTATTGTATTACACATTTTCTTATTTATTTTTGTTTCCAATAAGTAAAAAATAGTGAGCTTCAGTTTTATATAAAGGTATATTAAAGATTTTTTATTATTTTCTCACTGGTTTGTTGTGTTTTTTTTGTTTGTTTTTTCATTTTCATTAATCATTTTTTATTATTTTCTCACTAACAGAATATTAGCAGATAGAAGCTACTCCAGTTACATGTAGACAAAAAGATTTTCAGGCTGCTTTGGAAACTCTGCTTTAGAAATATTTCTTCACATAATTTTAAAAACATTTTTATTGTTTATAAGTTAGGACTTCTTCTGTCTGCTGGAGTTCAACAGGAAGCTTGAATACATACCTAGCTTCCAGCTTCATAGCACCTCCATTCACTTCACTAGGATGTGTCATAGCCCAAATTTGTAACATGGATCAAAACTTAGCTTGGGGACAGAAAGTAGAAAGTGGGATTAAATAGCCAATTTTCAGTCTTATCAAAAGGTTAATAGTAGAGGCCTCAAGGCTCAAGAGTAGGTGTCATGATGCTTAATGATCTGGAAAGAGGATGAGTAGTGAGAAGCAACATTTGCAGATGGCAGAAAGATGCATAGGATGGTCAAGTCCATGCTGTACTGTCAGCCTCATCAGAGGGACCTAGAGAAGCTAGATGGATGGGCAAAGTGACAAAAACAAACAAACAACAGAAACACACACACAGAAGAAAAAACAATGCTTTTTGTATTAAATATTGATTCATGGAAACTATCTTTGAAGGAAGAAAAAGACATGCATGAATATTTAGCAAGATTCAAAATTCATTATCGTACCATCAACACAATTAAGCAAATTATCTAACCACTATTGTAAAATTTTAATGTGAGAAGAGGCCTGATGTATAAATACACTTAGAAAAACAAAAATGTTAAGAATGAATGAGGAAAGGGTGATCGCTATGGATACTAAGCTAGATAAACCCTGTATCTGATTCAATACCATGAAGTCATGTTTCAAATAGACAAGGATCCTCAATAAGTTAGTCTAAAAATTATCTAGTAATGAAATATTGTGGATTTCTTTTTTAGTGTGAATAAGACTTAATTTAACTTTCATAATTCTTTAGATCAGTTGTGAATATATTTCTTACTCTGGTAGCCCTGTTGAGCAGGAGAGTTGGATCACATGGCACCCAGAGATCCCCTCTGACCACAACCATTCTGTGTTCCTGTGATCTGTGATCTCTAAAAATAAAGGAAGCTAAATTAATTCCAGAAGTGGAAATAACCAATCCAAAATTGTTGATACCTTTTGAGAAAAGGTACATTTCAGTGTTTCAGGCGATTGAAATGGAAGGAGTTGAAACATTTTACATTATTAACAGTCAAAAAAAAAAAAGTCTTGAAGGTGCAATGGAAAAAATAATGTTATTATACTAGTCATTTGATGGAAAACACTGCATATAGTGATCTAAACACTACATACTAGTGATCCAAAACATATCAGGCAAATATTAGCTAGAAAGATGCAAAATCCATAAAGAGAGGGAAAGTCAGCAAAGCAGATAGAATTCAAGGGCCTCTCTGGCTCACATTGAAGTTTGCCAGTACACTATTGTTCAGTGATTACAGAGTGATGGTGCTGGAAGGCACATCTGGAGGTCACCTGGTCCAAGTCACCTGCTCAAGAAGAGTCACTTAGAGCTGCTTGCCCAGGACCATGTCTAGATTGCTTTTGAATATATTCAAGAATGGACACTTCACAACCTCTCTGGACAACCTGTGTGAGTGTCGCATCACCCACACAGTGAAAAAAAAAAGTTTCCTCATGTTCTGATGGAACCTCCTGTGTTTCAGTTTGGACTTGTCCTGTTACTGGGCACCTTTGAAAAGAGTCAGCCTTTAATGACTGGAGGAAAACAAAACAAAACAAACAAACAAACAAACAACAACAACAACAAAAAAAAAAACACCCATAGAAAGTAGCATTTTATAATTATATTTAACATAGACATAAGCAGTAAAAAGATCAGTAATAGTAACTGCTGCTTTTGAAACAATGCAACTCTTATTTTATAATTTATTAAGTTTAAGCATATCTTATTTGTAAATTTCAATATGCTCTTAGTGTATGTAATGAACAATAGAAAAAATAATTAAGTTTTGTAGTAGTTAATAAAATTTTGGATTGTCTAGATTTCTCTATCTGTCAATGAGAGATTCATTTATATTTCTTATCAAGCAAAATAAAACATAATTTATGAAATGACATTGAATCCAAAATATGTGATGCATGGCCTGATCCATGAAGAAAGGAAAGGAAAGGAAAGGAAAGGAAAGGAAAGGAAAGGAAAGGAAAGGAAAGGAAAGGAAAGGAAAGGAAAGGAAAGGAAAGGAAAGGAAAGGAAAGGAAAGGAAAGGAAAGGAAAGGAAAGGAAAGGAAAGGAAAGGAAAGGAAAGGAAAGGAAAGGAAAGGAAAGGAAAGGAAAGGAAAGGAAAGGAAAGGAAAGGAAAGGAAAGGAAAGGAAAGGAAAGGAAAGGAAAGGAAAGGAAAGGAAAGGAAAGGAAAGGAAAGGAAAGGAAAGGAAAGGAAAGGAAAGGAAAGGAAAGGAAAGGAAAGGAAAGGAAAGGAAAGGAAAGGAAAGGAAAGAAAGAAAGGAAAGAAAAGAAAAGAAAAGAAAAGAAAAGAAAAGAAAAGAAAAGAAAAGAAAAGAAAAGAAAAGAAAAGAAAAGAAAAGAAAAAAAAATATGCACTAGTTCACAACCCATGCTTCAGAGGGGAAGGGTGTTTAGTGGTAGCATAGAACAAAATCTAGAATCTCTGTTGGAAATGGAAAATGCCACAGCACTGAGACAAAGACTGGTGCTGGTTGCTTTATAGTCTTCTTCAGTACCATTGCTCTTCTGGTATCTATTACCAGATGGAGACTTGTGTAAGTTGAGTCCCCAAATCAAAGACCTGGCCAAATGAAGTGGGAAAACTGTGGCTACAGGACTGCAGCTATGACTGCAATATCACAAGGGATATAGCAGCTGTGTGATGGTCATTACAGCATCCTTCTGCAGATACAGTCTATTTGATTGAAAATCCTTCCAAATTCTTCTTGAAGTCTGTCATCATTTGACCCGGCCATAAATGGGTTGCTTATTCTGTGGAGCCAAAGGCAGTCATTTATGCTGCTGGCCTTATCCCTCACTTTTTGCTGGCTAGAAAAGCTGGTATGCCTGAACCAATTAAACCAGTGAACCGTTTGGGTTCAGACAGATCTTTGACCTCAACCTATGAAGGCATGTTGGTCCTGCCATCCATCAGTGGAAGTGCTGCAGGGCCCAATTAGGCTTCACTCTGCCATTTAGACTGTTAATCCAGTACCACTGGCTGGTTTACTTTTCAAGTTGACAGACTCCAGCTCACAAGCCCCCTTCTTTCTGTACATGCTTGGACAATACTTTGTAGCCAATGTTAGTAATGTGTTAAAGGAAAATATTTATTTCAAGTATATGTACTCACTGCAGTAAACCTCTGAGTAGATTAAATTTCATGTGTTTTTAGACTTATATCTGCTGACTTTAGTGACAAAAAATAAATACTTACTGCTTTTTTATTTCTCTTAGCCCTGCGGAAGTAACATAACTATTTGAGACAGCTGGATACTATTCCATCTTGAGCATCATTGGCAGAATTGCTCACTACATCCCAATAGCTACACCTGTTAAAAAGCCTTGCAGGCAAAACAATTGCACAGGTACCACTAAGGGCATAATTTGGCCCTCAGAAACTTTGTTACTGGTGATTATATGTGATGTGGAAAGAACCCTACCTGGCTCCTGGAGCCCAAAATGAGTTGCAAAGACTGGAACTCAGAAAAAGGTCATTTCACTCTTCAGAAAAGCTGCTGCACTGTGGAAATAAATGTGTTACCTGGGCAGAAGAAGACCCTCTCTTTTAAAATACATCTAGTTTCAGTGATAGTCTGGTAGACAGTCTGATAGAAGGGCCGACTTGAATTTCACTGTGAATACTGTTCACTACTCTAGTGATTGCTATCGCAGTTAGACAGCTCATCAAAGAAGTAAACATGTGAGTTGATGGTATTTAGGTAAATATTATGACAGAAAACTTTGTGGAAAAAAAAAAAAAAAAGGCATCTTCTGCAAGCAAGTGATTTAATATAAGAGATTACTATTTCTATAACATAACCTACATGAAGTACTTGGTGTCAGCAGTTTCAGTATATCCTTCATTCGCAGTAGTAAGTATGCCTGGAAACTCTGACTCATAATATGTCAGGATTAAACTGGTGAAACCAGTGGGAGACAAAAATTGTTTTGTGTTTGTTCTGTTTGGTGGAATATGAGGTACTTAACGCCGATTTTCATCCAGCCATCACCATTCCCGCAGTGCCATCTACCGGTAAAATCATGAGGTGTACCGAAAGGAATTGTAATTTACATGTGTTTCTATTATGGATTAATGATTTGATCCTCCATTAAGACACATAGAAAACAGTTATTATTATTCTAATAGATTTTATCATTTTCCATAATTTTAAGTTACTCATGATTTCTTTCATAGACAAATATTTAGTATAAAGGGTCCCATGTGGTACAGAATCTTTTTGAAAAATACATGCATGCACTACATCTGATCAAGAAATAATTGTTTAGCTTTTATAAATGCAGAGAAAAACATTCCACACTTTATTAAAATGCAAATATGTATCTTATTTTCAATGAAAATATGCATGCATGCAGGGCTGCATCAAAAGAGACGTGGCTAGCAAGTGGAGGAAAGTGACTCCCCCTCTGCTCTACTCTCACAAGACTCCATCTGGAGTGCTGCATTTAGCTCTGGGCCCCCAGTAAAAGAAGGACATAAAAGTATTAGAGCAAGTTCAGAGGAGGGCTGCAAAGATGATCAAGGAGATGGAGCACCTCTCCTATGAAGACAGGCTGAGGGAGTTGTTTGTTTTTTTTTTTTTCAGCCTGGAGAAGAGAATGCTCTGGGGAGACCTTATAGCAGTCTTCCAGTATCTAAATGGGAAGCTACAAGAAAGCTGAGGAGGGACTATTTGTTAGGGAGCTTGGTGATAGGGCAGGGAGTAATGGTTTTAAGCTAAAAAAGGGTAGATTTATGTTAGATATTAAGAAGTTCTTTACTAGAAGTTATTTTACTAGAAGTTCTGGGAGGGTGGTGAGGCTCTGGAATAGGTTGCCCAGATAATCTGTGGATGCCACATCCCTGAAAGTGTTCAAGGCCAGGTTGTATGGGGCTTTGAGTAATCTGGTCTAGTGAAAGGTGTCCCTGCTCACGGCAGGTGCCCTTGAAGTAGGTGATTTTTAAGGTGCCTTCCAAACCAAACCATTCTATGATTATATCTATGTTCTTGCATGTAAACATATTTTCCAAATCTGGGCTAATTACTCTAAATGTTTTGAAAGCTCCATAGCTTTGTTAATGTTTAATAATCCTCTTAGAATTTATACCAATATTTGAGAACTCTACTGTGGATTTCATACAGTGTGGGAGGGTGATTGCACAGGTATAAATCCCTAAAGATTTATAAGGGTGCAATAAAAATATAAAATATTTTTTTAAAAAAATAAAAATAAAAATAAAATTTTATTTAAAAAAAAATATTTTTTAAAAAAAATAAAAAATATTTTTTTTTTATAAAAAAAGATTTATAAGGGTGCAACTTTCCATTGCAGGAACCTGTGGGGAAACTATGTGGTTCTCATTCTGTTGGACCTTCCCTTGTGTTCCATAATAATTGTTCGCATATATTTTGGCCCCACTTCTAAAGCTGCAAGAAAGCAAGACAAGAATTGTATCACAACTTCTTCTCTAAGTTAGCTCAGAGTATCATTGTCAGAACGGTTCTTCCATGCAGCTCCTCAACTATAGAGTCCTGCAAGCTTTATTCTTATCTTGTTTAACACCTGTCTAAAGGTGCTTAAATGCATTTTGAGGCAGCAAAAACTGAAATGCCCAAAAGAAAATGATAACAAAATTTATTTTATAAGGAGCATAAAACAACACCTTATCTCAACAACTAGCTGTAAGTAACAGCTGGATGAAAAGCAACTGGCTGAAGCACTGGCTAGGTGTAAGTAAGATTATTCTGATAATATGAGGACAAAACTTGTAATTCTTACAATATCCATTAAAGAAATTACCAGATACCCTAAGAGATAAATTAATTTTGTAGCACTAGACATCCAAATAGTCAGCAGAGCAAAAAATATCCATGGATACCTTATCCATGGATATAAAAAATATCCAAAAAAATCCTGGTTGCATAGTAACACTTTTTCATTTTAGACAAAGATTCATCTCAAATGTGGGTGTTTGTCAATGGTGGGAATGAAGCCCATTCTCTATATTAATACCTCAGAGGAAGCTTTCCAGTAGTAGTTAGCAAACTACATAGGGGAAGGTAGGATGACCTAATTCTGCATTCTTTGAATGTGTGAGTTTCTGCCTTTTACCTTCACCAGTGAAGGGACTCAACGGTCATATATTCTAGTACCAGTCAGTTTCCACACTGTATATCTTCTAAAACAGGGTATTTGAATGCATTAACAGTAGATATTGTTGAGAAATGTTACTTTACTTCCCAGTCATCCTCATAATAATTTCAGTTATTAACCAACAATGTGTCTGAACTGAACTATCACTTTTCCTTTTTTATCTTTAATACTTAGAAAGAGGCTTTCTGTCAGTCTGCATCTGTGCTTAATGTTTGCATCTAACCTCTACTTGTCCTTACACCATAAGGTTTCATCAATTATCTTGGCAATATCTGTCTTTCTTCCTTCTTGACCACATGATTTTGTATTATTCATCATATTTTGTATATATGATTTTGTAAGTCAAAGTTATCAAAGATGGATTTATCACCCAACAAACGTTATCCATTTTTCTTTTCTCTTTCCTGGTTAGATAGACATATTGAATATGAATGCCTCTACAAATCTGTACAGTGACTGTGTATTGCTCAGTCACTATCCCCAAAGATCATAGTGATTTTTCTTACAGTCTGATATTTTCTGTTAGTTAAATAACGGAGAATTATAGAATGGTTTGGTTTAGAAGGGACCTTAAAGATCACTTAGCAGTTGACTTGGCAGTGCTATGTTAATGTTTGGACTTCATGAACTTAGAGGTCTTTTCCAACCTGAATTATTCTGTGATTCTATAATTCTTGTATGTCCCCTTTATGTAGCGGAAGGTCAGCATACAGTCTCCCCAGAACTTTCTCTTCTCCAAGCTGAAAAAAAAAAAGCTCCCAGACTGTCTTCATAAGAGAGGTTCTCAAGCCCTTCCCTTTCATTATCGTTGTGGTCTGCTCCAACAGATCCATGTCCTTGTGTTGAGGGCCCTAGAGCTGAACACAGTACTCCAAGTAATGTTTCATGAGAGACATTACCTTTCTCAACCTTCTGGCCACACTTCTGATGCAGCCAGGATATGGTTGGCTTTCTGGTCTGCAAACACATATTGCCAACTCATGTTGAGCTTCTCCTCAGCAAAGTCCTTCTTTTCAAGCCTGCTCTCAATTCATTCTCTACCTATCCTCTGTTTGAGCTTAGGATTGCTCTGATCCAGTCAGGACCTTGCACTTGGTCTTGTTGAATTTCATGAGGTTTGTACAGGCCCACCTCTCAAGCCTGGCCAAGTCACTCTCGGTGGCATCTGTTCCCTCCAGTGTATTGATTGCACCATACAGCTTGGTGTCATTGGCAAACTTGCTGAGGGTGCACTCAGTTCCACTTTCCATGTCACCAACAAAGATGTTAAGATATTAAATAGCACCAGTCACTGATAAAGATGTTAAACAGTGTTGATATATATATTAATAGAGCATCGAATATATATCAAGATCAACTTCCACTGTTGGTATTCTCGTGCCAGCATCTCCATTCCACCTCCACAATTTTAGTTGTTCTTTCTGAAAACTATTTCTCATTTGACTTTATATATTGTCATTGGTAATAATTTGGTGGGTACAGAGTTGCAGCCAGAAGACTATTGTATGAGGAGTCGATGATCTGCATGTTTACTTCCTTCTCATGTATATGGGTGCACTTTGAATAGCCTGTGACCACATACTAGCCAGCTACGGAAGAGTATCCATGACGTCAAAGCTGTATGCCTCCATAGTATAGACCCCATGTAAATACGCTATGTAATAGAATAATTAATCAATTAATTATCCATGAATACATAATCAATGTACATGTATTCAACATGTATTCAATCATAAGTATAGTGGATTTTGTCTTAGACCTGAAATATTATTTGCACCTGTTTGGGAACTATATCTTTATTGAGGCAAGTGTATTGAAACAAATTGTTCAAGGTTACATACACACTCCATATATGGCTGCTGTCAGTGACTGAAGAACCTATATTTAGGGCAAAAAAAGCACTAGTGAACTTAGAGCTGATGAACCTCAACATGGATGGGAATTTTGTTCCACATGTCATAATCCATGAGGAGGAGCTCATCCAGTGCTGTGTGAGAATTAAAGGTGTGTTTTTGCAGCTGAAAATTCCACCAACCTTGCATACTCAAAAATGATTGTGCAGGCATAACAGTAGGGGATATGTTGAGCAGATAAGGGGACAGTGGAAGTTCCTACTGTCCCAAAATAAGGAGGACAGCTAAGAAAACCAAGGCAAGCTGTTGCGGAACCAGCAAAAACAAAAAAACATGGGCCCCTTCCGTCATGAGAGAAGGGAAAAAGGGCGGGAGGGGGAGGGGCAGGGGAAGAGGAGGGAAGAAGGGTGGAAAAGGAGAAATTAAAGGTTGGTCAAAGAAAATTGTACATATATGGTATAGTAAGAAGCATTGAGTAGGTTGTGAACCTGTGGTACTCAGTCAATGAGGAAACAGTGGAGGAATCAAGCATTGGGAAATAGGGGATATAAGGTTATGAAACACTTCTGCTGTACACTTGTGATTGCAGGATGCCCGCCATTGCAATCACAAA
The DNA here is from genome assembly GCF_963932015.1 of Anas acuta. Classification (NCBI taxonomy): domain Eukaryota; kingdom Metazoa; phylum Chordata; class Aves; order Anseriformes; family Anatidae; genus Anas; species Anas acuta. The sequence goes on from NC_088981.1 coordinate 96,503,509, forward strand.
TAAAAAGGTTACTTCACCGAGATCCTCACCTGAGCCTGTGTTACTGGCCACATATTGTTTCTCACAACTGCAACATCAGCATTCCCAACACAAGAAAGGACATCAGATTGCTGTCACCTTTTCTGTAATTTCCATAATTTACTCAGTAAATTAGTTAAACATCTTGGAATGTCTGTGTCCTTCTTACTGACAACCCAAAAGAATTGCAACCTCAATACAAAACAGTAGGAAATTACTATGCCTTCATCCACAATATAAGGAAAGAGAAGAAAGTTATTTTCCTATATGAAAACAGCTTCTGAACATCCTATAAAGATGTTCAGAATGTCCTGTAAAGATGTTCAGAATGTTCAGATGTCCTGTAAAGAGAAGTCTTTTCCTGACAACATTTAGAAAAAACAAAAGGATAAGTACACTCTTAATCGTCACTAATAGAATAGTCACTAATAAACGGATGTGGGGAGTGCTAGTCTTTCATTTTACTTCATAAAAGTATTCCTAATTCAAACAAAATCTGTGACAAGTGAGGGTTTTTTTTATTCTTTAAATATGACTTATTTTAGCAGTTCCACAAACTTGTCATAAAGTTCAACTTATACTATTACAGGTTTTAATCAACCATTTCTCTTCCTACTTTATGCCAATGTAAAAAGAGAAACTATTCATTCAGGTGGTATTGACAAAAAAATATATGAGATACATAGTTGTGTCTGTGGTGCTAGGAATATATGTGATGTGTAGTTTCACTAAAATTATATGTGGGGGTTGTTTATTTTCTGTAAAGAACTCCAGAAGTTAGGTGGAAGACTGGGTGTTGTTACTGCTGATGGTCCGCTTAGTGGGGGAAATAATGAAATACAAAAAGGCATAAAGGCTTTTGTGCATGTTCCTGAATCAGGAGGTAGATGTAGAGCTACAAAGGCAGGAGAAAGTTCTGTCTGGAAAGTACAGAGCTTGTTAGGCAGACAGGGTTTTCTGTTTTCACAACTTAACTAAGATTTCATTTCTATTTATACACTGTGCTCTGATGCTTATACCATCTCATCACTTCTGTGTTTAGAATCCAGCCTTCTGGAGAAGGAGAAAATGTGATTTAATTGGTTATTCTTCACAACATTAGGGTGTTCCAAAAGGGTGCACTTCAACCTTATATTGCTCCTTGAGAAGTTCAGATACTCAGGAAGAAGGTGCACATAGCTTGGACTGAGAAAAGAAAGTGCAAATCAAAACCATTTGAGTGAACACGTGATCCCTCCTAGTTCATTTCAGTGCAAAACCAAGCAAGTGAGTTTACAAAACCTCTAGTAGCTGTTTAACCTGTTTGCTTATGCCTTTGGAGTCACCCAGTCTATACAAACGTGAAACACTTTAAGGACTTAGCATTTACTGGGTTTACTTAGTCCAGGCACAAAGTGCTTATTCTACGAATGCTTTCAGTCAGCAGTGGTGCAGTCAGACTGGTGAAACTAACCCACGCTGGTTTAAGCAAGCCTGTTTGATTTTCTACTGTAAGATAGGATAAGCACTCAGAAATTCTCATCAGTGACAAAGTGACAAATAGCAGCTCGTGGTGGTAATGGCTATACCTGACTCAGAGGGTTCTTCCTATCCAGGGTGAAGCTCAATAGATTAATTTATCTTCTGGCAGTGTCTGCTGCATCCTTATTTTCTGTATAATGCTGTCCTTCTATAGTAGGAATAGAAACTTAAGGCTTAAGCCTTGAGTGACATAACTGGCTGCCAGGAAATAGAAATTGTTGTTTAGTTATTTATTCCTATGTAATTTGCATACATCTTTTCCTTAAACCTAACACAATTTGGACTGAAGAGCAGAAGACTGATCTGCCCAGGACTCTGATCTTACAGGAGAGCTAAACACATACCAAAATTCAATTCTACTGTGTTAAAATTATTCTCTTAGTGATACCTGTGCAATATCACTCAGTACAATAAATTCCAATCAGGAAGGCAACATTTGTTAGCCATATTTTCCTATATTATATTTTCTCATCAATAACCAAAGAGAAAGAGCAGACTGAATTTTACATTCTTGACTAACTTTACAGGATCTGGTGTTGGGGTCAACCATCTTTTATGTCAGATGTGTAAATTTGATATGGAAGTTGTTGTAACACAATGAATATGGAACAGTGTCATTGTTCAAAGTAGGAATGCCTTAAATTTTGGCTCACAACAGCCCTTTTACTCCCTTCCATAATTATGCATTATGCCATATGGAACTAAGAGATAGGACAGCATGTGAGGAAGAGGGATAGTATTCCTTTCATTTGGCTTTGACCTAAATCAAGCGGACAAGTCAACTAGCCTTTTTAATTCTGTGATATTTCTGAGCAAAGGCTTTCAAACTCTAAAGCAGTATTCTGAAAGCAGTTGACAATCACTAGCTACCAAGACCTAAGGCTTAGACCTGTGAACTCATCATCATTTATACTTGAATCAGATATGCATTCATCACTGGCCTAGTATTATTAAATTTCCAGATAGATGCTGATTCTTTGATCAAGTATATATATATACATATTTATCATTATAATAATAATTTTAAAAAGAATTAGTTTTAAGATTTAGTCAGTCAATTATCAAATTTTAATTCATCAATCCTCTTAACACTTTTTGAGGAATAAATATGCAGTAATTACCAGTTGCTGGTTAACTTTTGAAGCAGACATTCTAGACCTTAGTAGAAATAAGACACTAAAATCCCTGTAAAGATATGTTCGTGTCTGTGTGTATATATATATATATATATATATATATATATATATATATAGTAGTGACTTGTCCACATTCAATTGGAAGATTGGTGTAGTAACAGCACTGAACTTGGCTTTTTGCAAACCCAAGTTCAGCACACTAACATTGGAGCTTCTGTCATTAGAAATTATCAATATTCACCTTCTTTGTATGATTAACGGATTGCTGAATTCATTAGACAGACTCCAGATGACAGTTTAGGAAGAGAACTGACCTTGTCAAGAAACTGTGAAAGTTTTAAATACCCCCAACTGTAGCTATCATAAGACCATATTTTGTAACTTTCTGATAATTATTATATATGCTTTTTTTTTATGCTGAAAAAAATGTTTTAAATTTTCTTTTTGCTTACCAGATCACTTAAAAACATGGGCAGTTTTCTGGAAAGTCACTATCTTATGCTTGATAGGTATACCAGAGGGGGTTGTAGCTTGTGCTCAGGACTTTGTGTGAAGAAGGCTTGGGGTTTTGAGAATAAGAAAATCATGAAATATGCATCGGAGGAAAGGTTTTAAAGCAGTGCAAAATTTGTATGTGAAATCCCCTGCTGAGAAAGATTCTAAATTGGATACAAAATAATTCAGAGGAAGTGGGAGGAAAAAAAAGGAGGAAAGGGGAAGAATATCTCAGACCACAAACTCCTTTTGCAGGTGAAATTCAGAAGTTCATAAATCAATTATAAAAATGTGCCCCAGGCTCCAACTTGACATTCCAGCTACTAGATTTTAATCGGAGTTTCTTTGTTTTATTGTTTTAAACACAGACATGGGAAAACATTGCTTGTTTTTATATCAGATCTACAATGGTAAACTTTTTTAAAAAATAATAATAATTCTATAGTACGTTTTAAAATGAAACTTTAAGTCAATAATCTACAAAATAAAAAAGTACATCTTTGTAGGAATTGTTGCCCTTGGGTCAATATCTACTTTTAAAAAGTATTAAAATATTTATTTTTACATGATGAGACATAATATATTATTTATGGACTGAAAACATCATTTAAATAACATTAAGGGTTATCTTTACAAACTAATTTAATGTATATTTTATACCTCTGATGGAAGCCCGAGCAATAACAATGTCCCCTTCTGCTGCATAGTCACCAGCAAAAATGGTTTCCAGTGAAAGCTTTGAAGACTAAGATGTCTCTGAAAAAAATCCAAAAATAGTTGAAAAAATAATATTCAAATAGAGAAAATAAGAGTATCTACAACATTCTGCTCAGATACTGGCTAGACATCAGTCAGCAGGTGCTGAGCAATTACATTGTGTATCACTTAATTTATATATTCTTTTATCATTATTATATTTCCCCTTCCTTTCTTGGTCCTCTTAAACTGACTTCATCTCAAACCATGAGTTTTGCCTTTTTTTTTTTTCCTGATTTTGTCCCTCATCCCACTCTTAGGGTGAATGCATGAGCAGCTGCATGGTGCTTGCTGGGTTAAAACACAACATAAGAACAGCATAAGAACAGCAAAGGGGCATATTGCTATATGCAAGGCAGTGATTACTAAGTACTAGACAGGAACCACTGCACGGATGCTGCTTCCAGTTCCCATGGTGCTGCAGAACAGATGCTTTCACACCGTCTCAAAACAATGGTTTGCATAGGTCAGAAGCTAGATGCTTCTAAAATAGAAATCAACCAAGAAAGCAGTATGATGACATACCTCCCTACTTCAGGCATAGGACTGCTTCCCACCATTCAAATAAATTATTTGTGGAGGAGAAAAGGCAACAATGGAATTCTAATACTCATTAGAAACATCATACACTTCATAGGCCTCCAGAAGCCCAGCAAAGCTCATACAGTAAGCACAATCCCCATTTTTGGCTTCAGGCTATCACTCTCTTATCATAGTATCCAGATGTTACATACTGCCCGAATTTCACAGCCATGCTATGGCAGGCTCATATGTGCACCAGGAGTGCAAGCAGAGGAGAGGAGTTGGCAGAACACAGAAAGAAGATGTTGCATCACTAACATTTTCCACAGTAGCAGCATAACCCTGGCATGTGTAATCTGTTCCTCCTCGTGGACATGCAGTGAGGAGATGTGAGACCTCAGGCACATGTTTTACATGCCAAGACAGCAGGAGGTTTCTGGCCAGTCTACCTTATTTTTCTTGTTCCACTCATGACAAGTAACACGTCTTCAGCACCCTCAGAGGACACTTAGAAAATCAGACATTAATGGCAAGATAGAAATTCTCCTGCCTACATTACAAATCTTATTTCCATGGCCCCCAGGGTTTCCACTTGTGCTAGGGCTCTCATCAGCTCATTTGTTGGCAGCAACAGTTAGGTTTCTTTGAAAATGCCAGCTGTAGAAACACAGATGCCTTAGGGAGCTCAGGCATCTAGGGAGATTAGTGCCAGCTCTGAATATGTTACTGTTGCCTACCTGGTGCATTTTTGTGGCTGTTTGCTTGTTCAAGTGACAAAATCGCCTCTAAAAGCTGGGCCAAAGGCTTTTAGTGTTCAATATACAAACAAGCAGATTAAAAGACTGTCACTATTGGACTGATATTCACAGCAGGGTTTCCATGTATGCAACACAGCAGGGTTTCCATGTACACAACTAATAAATAAGTAATGAATAGAATAATTTCTGTTCTACGTTTGCTTCTCTAATATTTTTCTGCAGTACTACTTCCAAAAAGACAAAATAGGGAGAGATCAAATAATTTTTTTTCCCAGTCCCACAGAAAAATTTTGGCAGAAACAAAAATCAAATCTCCAGTTTAGTCCTTGTTTGTTTGGACAGACATGTTACCTCAACAGAATTACAAATCTAAACTGGATTATTTATATTTTTATTTCATGTGTGTGAAAGCATCAACTTAGACAAATAATATACATGTAAAAACAACTATTAAAGTGTATTACAAATCAACACGTTTTTCCCTTATCATCTGCGTTCATGCCAAATACTGTCCTTCAGAACAGTTGGAAATGAAAAGAAAATAGGGAGTGTCAATAGTATCTTTACACTTTTTATTTTGTGTTGCCGACATACCTCCAGAAGGCAGTGCTGAAGTAGCTGTAACGCTGGCACAGCTGGTTTCCAGCACACACTCTCTGCTATGGAGGTAGGAAAGAGTACATAAGAAGATTAACAGTCTTAAGTGGATTCAGTTATGGTCACTCAGAAAGTATTTATCAGTTAGTACAAACTGGGGCAGCTCTTATGATGCTTTGACCTGACTATGAGTCTTTTGGATAGTGCACATATATTAATTACCATCACAAAGTTCATCCTCTTTGTTGTACCCAACACAAAGAACCCAGCAACAATAACTTTAAATAATTAAATAGGGCTATTAGCATTCAGAGACAGCATCACCTGATGCAGTGGCCATGGAGCAGCAGACTACACGGATACAAGAAGTATGGATGGAATAAAGCTTCTGCATCCCAAAGCAGTAGATAACCTTATTCTGAACTCCAGTTTCAAAGGTCTAAAAACTCCTAGAGAAAATGAAGCAGAGAATACAGCTTATATCCCATAACAAAGAAAATCTGAAATGTAGTGAAGAATTTTGACTTTAAATAGCGTTAATAATGGGATGAAAGAAAAAGAAAAGAATAGAATAGACAATATTATAAAACAATAGAATTATAAATATATATTTAAATAAGAGGGAAAAAGGCAAGGCTCAGATGATACGGGCTCCTAGATGATGCTAAGCATTTATTTAACTTATGAAACATGACCTAAGCAAAGGGGATGTGTGATCAAGCCAGGAATAAATAATAATTAATTAAATAATAATAAAAACACCAACTTCAACAGTGCTATGGCAATCAAAGAAGAAAGTAATAGACTATGAAGAACAGTACTTAATTCAAAACAAACTGTCACACTGCTGAAGTAGAGTCATAGAATATCCTGAGCTGGAAGAGATGCACAAGAATCAAGTCCAACTCCTAGCTCCACACAGGACTACCCAAAAATCAGACCATATGTCTGAGAATGTTGTCCAAATGCTTCTTGAACTCTGGCAGTCTTAATGTTGTGACCAGTTCCTAAGGGAGCCTGTTTCAGTGAGTGTATGCAAGCAGAGCATAGCCTTGTTATTACATTTATTTTTCCCCTAACCTACAAAACAGAGGAAAGACTATTGCAAAGATGCAAAAGAACAACCACTCACCTGCTCATGATTCATTCTTTCTATTCCCAACAGTTCTTTGCTACTTACCCAGAAGCAAGAGGTCCCCTTATTTTTTTCTACCTATGCAAACTTCTCCATATTGTACTGAAAAAGGAGAATAGGTTAATAACAATAAATATAAAAAGCAAATAGACATAGTATTACAGAGAAAGACAGACTCCTAAGCAGAACTATATATAGTGGATGATTTTTTTTTCTACTTTTTTTCTTAAATGAAATTTCCAAGGACAAAGGATAACATTTTGATTATCTATATTTTTTTTCCTTTTCTTTATCTGTTTCCTACCTTCTCCTTCAGTGTTCTCTATCTGGGTCCCAACATATGATTCAATTACAGATTGCATCACAGTTTTTGCATAATCACCTCAGCTAAATCTGCTTTCCTGTAGCACTTACATAATTGCAGAAGTCTTCAAACTTTCTTCACTGCTCTCCAGTCTATTCTAAGTGATCATCCCCATAATTCAGAGTGTTTCTTTTCATTGCCTTTCCAACAAGGAGCAATGGCAAGGGGCTGCTCTGTCTGAACCCTGGTTTGTGCCAGGTAGTAAAAAGATTTCACATGCCACAACACAGACTGCCAACTTCAAACTCAGAAAACACCACAGACAGAAATAGAATTAATCAAAAGAAAAAGATTTGTTAATACCATCAAAGAAGCATAAAGAAATCAAGCCTGGTACCTGTAATACAGGCAACTTCACAAATGAAGTTACCAAAATGATTGCATCAGAAGGCAGGTTTAACTGATGAACAAAATAGAACAGTGAGCCATCTTAGGGTGAGGAAGAATTTTTCCTCTAGTAAAAGCTTCAGTGGAATGGATGGGTGCAATAGAGCAAATATTTGCAGGAGTTCTCTGGGACTCTCTACCACTGTTAAGAACTCAGATTCTTACACCAAGATTTGTCCCCAAGAAAGAAAAGACTGAGGAGAAAAAGGATGTACAAGTGTCCTGGGAAGATTTACATCCTGTATTTTTCACAGTACATAGTTAGGGAGTTCCTGATTAAATGTACCTGGCACCTGATAATGTTCCTCATCCATTGTCTCTTTCTTTTGGCAGTTGTGGTTGTTTTTCATTAGCTTGCTCTTCTCCCCTCTGTTTATAAAGTCAGCCCTAACTGGGCCGAAGTGTCTCTTCTAAAATGTTACAGAGAATTTGTGACTGAAAGAAAAGCAGCTATTTGAAACAAATCAACATTGAAACAATTTTGATATATGTTGAGTGGTCACTAATATTGTGTGGTTTGCCTCTTTTTCTTAGCAGTGAGATTTAAAAAAAAAAAAAAAAAAAAGTGTCTTCTGTCTCCCGCTGGTTATCTGTTTGTGTGTTTTTTAACTGAATTTTCTTCTTTTTCCTTTTCTTAGAACATCTTTACTATGACACAAAAACTTTGTGAAACACTAGGATTCACTCTATTCTAACGAAATGGAAAAAAAAAAAAAAAGGAATTTCAAATACTAAAAATGTTATTTCACATTTCCAACTTTTACTGCCTTTTTCTTCTTAAAAGTTAGAAAGATTTTCAGCAGTGATTATTTGCCATAAAATAACTAGACTTCATTCATTATAACATCACTCAAACATGGTATTACATCTCATTGGAGTCCCAGCAACACACAGGCTAATGCCAGGGTAAATTTCTGTTACAGACAAGTATCACCAGCAAGGCTTTCACAGATTTTCATTGATAATTAGTGATACAATTTAACATACTTCACTCAAGTTTATGTTGCTTTTTTGTGTGTGTCCTCTTTTAAGAATGTATAACCTGGATAAAAACAGTAGAAATAAACTAAGGGGTACAACCTCTATTCCTGCCTCCCTTCCTGGAGAACATTATCACTGAATAGTTCTTACTTGGTTTCTCTCTTTCGACAATTAACTCTTATTTTCTTGGCTGTGAAACTTAAGTTGCATAGCCAACATGCAAGTTCCCTCCATGCAATCCCACGGTGGCTAGGAACAACTGTAGGAAATTTAAAATATTAATTTATAACTGTTACATGAGAGAGATTCACTACTATTCACAATTTCAAATGAAACAATTATTCCTGCTTGATTTAGTACTGTCCCCAGAAATTTTGAGTACTTAAGCTGAAGTCCTGGTCCTGCCACCCTGCCACCCTGCTTGCCGGGTCCTGCACCTGGGACGGGGAAACCCCGGCTGCACGTACAGACTGGGCGATGAGACGCTGGAGAGCAGCCTAGAAGAGAGGGATCTGGGGGTCGTGGTAGACAGCAAGTTGAATATGAGCCAGCAGTGTGCCTTGGCAGCCAGGAGGGCCAACCGTGTCCTGGGGTGCATCAAGCACGGCATCGCTAGTAGGTCAAGGGAGGTGATTGTCCCGCTCTACTCTGCGCTGGTGAGGCCTCACCTCGAGTACTGTGTGCAGTTCTGGGCACCACAGTATAAAAAGGACATGAAACTGTTGGAGAGTGTCCAGAGGAGGGCTACGAAGATGGTGAAAGGCCTGGAGGGGAAGACATACGAGGAACGGCTGAGGGCACTGGGCCTGTTCAGCCTGGAGAAGAGGAGGCTGAGGGGAGACCTCATCTCAGTCTACAACTTTCTCGTAAGGGGGTGTCGAGAGGCAGGAGACCTTTTCTCCATTAACACCAGTGACAGGACCCGCGGGAACGGGGTTAAGCTGAGGCAGGGGAAGTTTAGGCTTGACATCAGGAGGGGGTTCTTCACAGAGAGGGTGGTTGCACACTGGAACAGGCTCCCCAGGGAAGTGGTCACTGCACTTAGCCTGTCTGAATTTAAGAAGAGATTGGACTGTGCACTTAGTCACATGGTCTGAACTTTTGGGTAGACCTGTGCGGTGTCAAGAGTTGGACTTGATGATCCTTAAGGGTCCCTTCCAACTCAGGATATTCTATGATTCTATGATTCTATGAAGTGCCTCTAGGACTTAAGTGCAGGTGAGGTTCATTTCTGCCTCAGATCTGAGAACAGAATTTGTTATCTTTTGTCCTGGATAAAAGCACTTTAAACAATTTAGAGTTCTACATCCAAAATTTAGGCATCTCATTTTGCAAGTAATAGAACAAAGTTTCTGGCTTGCTTGTCTGGATTTAGACACCTAAATTCTAAATTTTCCTTTTGGTTTCTAAAGTAGTATTTAGACTGTTCCATTCAATATTGCTACAGGGCATGTGAGGAAGCAGGATTAAGAACATGCATATTATACCCAAAGAAGTAGCAATAAGGCTCAGCTCATCATTCTTTTCACCATCTCTCATATATATCATTACCACTATGCAGTGTATAGTTGTATGTACGTATGTATGTATGTATGTATGCAGTGTATAGTTGTATGTATGCAGTGTATAGTTGTATGTATGCAGTGGAATAAGAATAGCAAGAACAGGCTTAAAACAGTCACTTTACCTATCTTAAAAACAGAGAGCTGAACAAGTGAATATTTCAATGTTCAGCAATGGTTTTATCTGTTTATGACTATCAGCTGGGAACTGAGGCTATGCTTACCATTGTCTCAATGAGACATATCTGCCTGAGTCCTCCATTAACAGAAAATGCTTATTTTGTAAGTACTTACACAGGCTGAAATGCCAGTCAAATGTAACTTTTTTTTTTTTCCTAGTATTTTAGGGAGGTACTTCCTTTTATTCTGTGTTGACATGTTCACATAGCATCATGCAGTTGAGTGATGCTCCATCACTGGCGCTCATAAATAGTATGTCCATAAAAATAAAAAGCAGTAACAAGATTATTTGTCAAATATAAAAGCAGGTATTTGGTGTTGGTTTTTATTTTTTTTTAAACAACTCCAAAACTTGTACTCTTTAAATCATTGATTTCCCAAGTCAGCCTTATTTTGAGGAACAATGGCCTATAAAAGGCAGCAAGTACAATTTTCAACACCCATCAGTGGCTGCTGCATGGTAGAGGGACTGAAAGCAGTAAAGATTTCCATTTTCAGTACTGCTAAACAAGTACAGAGTCATCAAGAAACTCAAAGTCTTGAAGGAACATTCTCACCTGTGAGAATTAATCTGTCAGTTATAGACATAAATCATGATCCAAGAGGGACATAAGTACCAAAAGTCCACTCCTGCAAAAGATGGCTTAGATGAACAGCATCTCTCAAGGAGAATGTAATCTTTTCTTAAAAGTTTAGGATGATTTTGTTTTTGTTTATTTGTTTTGTGAGTGTTGTTTTTTTGTTGGTGGTGGTGGTTTTTCGTTTGTTTGTTTAAAGGGGTGGGTTTGTTTTTTTGCTTTTTTGTCACTTCATTGATATTCCTACTACAGGTAACAAGTGGTTTCCAGCTTAGAGAAATTAAACACAGTCTGGGAAGATAGTGTGAGTACTGTGTCTCATGCAAGAGTATGTTTATAGTTCTAAGCAATTGTATACTGAATTCATATTTAACAGATTAGTTGAAATTTAGTTACTTTGGCTGTAATGAGTTTCATGTGAATAAATCTGCACAGCACTCTGTCTACTGCAGAAATCAGAATCCCTCTGAATGTGTGCCTTAAACCTTTTGATGTTATTTGTTGTAATAACTTAAAGATTAGCTTACTGATAACACAGTTGTATATTCAAAACTTACTTTGTTTCAAGATATATGAGTATTGATAGTGTTCCCCAGCTCAGACATCTTTCATGATGATAAAGCAGGGGCACACTTCAGAAATTGTTTGTTTTGCATGATTCTGTTTTTTAACTGGTCTTTTAAGAGAATAAAGAGAAACCAAAAGATAAACAGTGTCTAGATTTTGTGTCGTGTGCAAAAAACATTATCAAAGTCATATAGGAAAAAGAAGTACTATACTTCAATGGAACTCATAAAATGAGCTTCACTTGGGAGAAAAAAAATCTATGAAACACAGTTACAATATGATGAAGCTATTATTTTGAACATGCACTGCTTTTGATATATAAGACTTTAGGACCAGAAAAACACTCAAGATAAGGTCAACAAGAGTCTGTATCTTCTGTGACACAGGTGCTAGTAATAAACAATTTGTGAAGCAAGTGAAGCCCAGAAGCTGTTTAGCAAGCCTAGAGACCATCTTCTGCAGTGTTCAGACTAGAACTCAGGAAGATATGTCTCACTGAGACAAAGCATGACCTCAGCTCCTAGCTGGTAGTCACAAACAGATAAAACCATTGCTGAAAATGCAAATATTTGCATGCTTTGCAAACCAGAGGAAAAACTGGGACAGAGCAACAGAATTTCCAGGACTATCAGGGCTATGAAATAAATGAATACAAAGAAAGGTTATTATTATTATTATTATTATTATTATTATTATTATTATTATTATTATTATTATTATTATTATTATTAATTATGTTTAACTGAAAGTTGGAAATGATAAACATAAATCAACAAATCTTTGATCCCTGATGATCAGATCTGAAGTGTATTAGTGGAATGAGAGAATGTTGACCAAAAAAATGTAGATTGCCTAGCATAATACCTGCAACAGAAATTTACATAATACAGAGCTTCTGTAGTGTAACTGTATTAGCATGGCTTGCACAGGTGCAGTATTTAGCAGGGTAGGCTCTTCTGCCAACACTGCCAAAATACCAAAGACAGCAGAAGCAAAATTCACAAAATCCATACATATTTCGATACTGATATGGCTTATTGTTGACTGAAATAAAAAGGAAACAAAATATTGCAGTGACTACCTGACCTTATGAATTTATGGAACTGAAGAAAACTAATGGAAGGAAGAAAAGCATTAAAAAAAAATAATAATAATTAAAAGGAATTACTCCTGTATGCATTTAACAGAACAAATGGGTGGATGTCATGTGATTTCTAAAACTCACGATTCTATTAAACATAGGAAAATACAAGTGTATAACATCCTCAGAACTCAAAATAAAAGAATTGAACTCTATATAATGCTTTCATTATCTACACTTTCATTGTACATCTTCAAATGTAGCAATCAACTTTTATTACATTTCACTGTATTATCCTTGGTAAAAGTAAGGGTCTTGTGTATTTGAATTTCATCATTACTAGAATATGAATAAAGAAATTAAAAATAAAATATAAAATATTAATAATAATAAAGATTACATTCAAGGGGAAAGTAAAGAACCTGGGCTTTTTCAGCCTGGAGAAGGAAAAGAGAGGAGGTGAACCTAGCAGCACCTAAACATGGGCTACAGAGGAGATGAGCCTGATTATTCTCAGAGCTGCACAGCAAAAGGATGGGAGGAACAGTCACAGTCTGCAAAAAGGGGAAGCCTAATTGGGCATAAGGAAGAAACACATCAAAGACAGAATGGTTCAACACACACTCACAGGAACAGTTTGCCCAGAGAAATTATGGAATCACCATTTTTTGAAGTCTCAGAAGTCTCCTGGAGTGCTAAACTTGATACTGTCTTGAAATTAGCCCTGCTATGTCCCCAGTGCTGTACTGCATCACTTCCAGATGCATTTTCCCTCTCTTCTCATTGAAATCTTTTTATCAACCTGAAAATCTCTAACACCATTGCTTCTCAGTCTATCTTTGGTTCCTTTGTTTACAACTGAGATTTTAACGTCACCAAAAATAAATAAATAAATAAACAAAGAAAAACAATCTGTTTGCTCAGATACACATATGAAGATTTCCACACTTTTCCATCACAGGATTTGGAAGCTCTTTCAATCCTATTATTATATACTAATGAGGAAATTTATTTTTTGGAGAAAGTGGTGCTTGACTCCCACAGCTACTGGTTTCTTCAAACTGTACTCTTTCACTACAAACCCCATGCTTCTCTACTTTTTGTTGTGTGATATATTTAATATGTATATATTTTAATTCTGTATGTGTTCAATATAACATATACACATATTCACAATACTTATGTTCAATAAATTTACAGAAGCACAGGGTTTGTAGCAAAATAATGCAATGCATGTATCACACAGTGAAAAATAGAGAAATACAGAGAGCCTGAATAGAAATGTGGTAATCATGAGACTTATAAATTCCATGGGGATAAATTTATACCAATGTGTTTTTCATCTCTATATGACCCTGCAGCACAGATAAACAAAGAAAATTAATTATCACTTTCAATCTTAAAGTGATTTAGTTTACCCTTTTTATGAACGTTTTTTGGGATCGAATACGGATACAATCAAGATCCTTTGAGAAGCATTCTAGAGGCTTATGCAGACTTTTGGAGAGTCAAAACTTGCCTGATTTTTATGAATTGCTCTTTTTTAGCAACACTGAAATACACTCATACACTGATTGTTTTAGCTCATAAAAGTTACTACTGTGGCACTGATAGGGACTGCCAGTTTTCTTCAGGATAAACTTCAACATTCAATGGTGAATTTTATTCTGCTCTAGAATTCTTTGTTATCAAATTCTAAAGAAAAGAATACTCTTAATTCTTTAATACTAATCAGTCTTTCTTCAAACATGGACTTGTACACAATATGTCAAGGTTTCATACATAAATGCTGATGACAAAGTACTTATATTTAATCATTCTTGAATGGCTCCTGTATGAAGTGCACAATCAACCTTTTTCCTACTCATGAAAGCCTCTCTCCCCTCATTTTTTTATTTTATTTTAGTTTGTTATTTTTTCATGATCTGAAAAAAGATTCAACCTTGTGATGGAGAATCAGTGGAGAGAACAGCAGTAATGGAGCTAAAGCATTCCTATGTATTTATGACAACATTCACAGCTCTTAAAGTCTCTATAGCTCTAATGTTCCTGTTTGTACGTGCATAGTGTTCCTTAACACATCTTTCAAGGATTCTTACTTCTAATTTTCTTCTGAAGTGTCACTCTAGCACATATTTTAAGACAATGCAATGATGTATTGATCATCTTCTCACTGGAATTAAAACACATTCTGTTTTTCTCATTCTACCGTATCTTATTGCAGGCTTTCTTAACCATCCTAGGTACCACATTGTAGTCAATATTTATAATAGTTCCTGTGTTTGTGTCATGTTTAAGAAAATAAAATAACATATCTACTGCAAAACCTTTGAGCAGTATTGCTGTGGCATTTCAACACCAAGCTTTTAATCTTACTAAATATTATCTCTATAGTTACTGCTTATGTGGATGCCACTGTCACACTCACCAATGCCCAAATAACAGCAGTGCTATGAAAGCTGGTGCAGAATCCAGTCTGGTTAGAGCTTTGCAAAGAGGAGAGTAAATTCCTAATTTTGTTTCCCTTATGAAAGGGGCTAAATCATATAGAAGATCCTGACTTCTTGCTTGTTTGTTGGTTGGTTAACATATGTTTCTGCTCCTGGGTAACAGAAAAATGCTTAGAGGAAAAAAATAACAAAATTCAGGGTCTGAAGGCAGGCACAAGGAAACAGTGTTGCTGTATGAGCATTAGAAGAAACAGGAGATATTCTTATCTAAACTGCGGCAGTCTGGATGATTACATTAATTAACTCAATTGTTCCCTTTCAATGGCACTATTGCTGTACATAGAGACATAAAGATGGATAGAACTCTACTGATAAGGATTTCTGGTAATCTCCTTTGCTCCTCAAATCTTATAGGAGACATTTCCCAGATTAAGTTTAAGGAATCTCTTAATAAAATATACAAAATAAAAATACACAAAAATTATGAGGCTAGATTTAAAAAAAAAAAAAAAAAAAGACATTTTTATTAAAAAAAAAAAAAAAAAAGGAAAGAAAATCCTCTAATTGTAGAGCTTTATATATCAATGACATCCTAAAGCAATTAGTTCTGATTGATTAAAATTCTTAACATTACATGAGACATTACTAAATTAGAAATAACTACCAGTGGTAGTTATTTACCACATCTTGATAAACTTAACCCTCAGGGTACATAATTAACTAAAATTAAGTGAAGTCAAATACTCAAAGAGTTTTTCAAACTATTTCCCTTGGCGGGTGTGTGTGGGGGGGTAAATTAAAAAAATATATATCCAAAGGCTAGGCTAAATAAATTATTATAGGTCGTTGCTATGGGCAATGCTGGGTATCATTGCGTTATAATCTTTTGAGGTTTCTTTAAGCATATTAGGACTTTCTCATTATTTAGATAATTGAGAATTAATTTGTTTATATCAAAGCTACTTTGTTTTGTACATGTGATATCGAAAGAATACAATCCAGCAATGTATTTAACATCTCCTACTGCCATTAAAGTAAACAAAAACTGAGACTGCTACTGAGCCCTCTGAGGACAAGGCTTACACTAGTAAGATATTTTTCCCCGCTTAACACCTAAATTCATTGCAAACAGGATTTTTCTCCTCTTGAGAGGACAGTTTCAAATTTAAAATCTGATTATCATTTAATTAATTTTAACCAGTAACTTAACCTAACTAAAATTTTAACGCCTTTTTTTTTTTTTAAGAAAGAAAATAAAGGAAGCTATATTGGATTAGGAATTAAGGTTTGTTGTTGTCTGTGACAATCTTTTTAGTTTTCATGTTTTCCCTTATTTGCCCACTCTGTTTTGCCTCTCAGCATTGTGCATGAACATTGTCTTCTATATGTAATATTTCAGAGTACTTTCTAGATTGTCTCTGTAAATAGTAGATACACACATATATGTAAATATGTATGCATACATAAAAATAAAAGATTTAATGTGCATTCCTATGATTTCAGTTCTATTCCTTCCTGATTTCATTCTTTAAATTCACTTTTGTCATCACCTTTGGCAGTGAATTTTTATAGTCCTTCCTATAGACAGAAATTCTTATTTTCTACTACTAGGAAAAGAAACTGAATTAATTCAGTTGCATAGGTGCATTTTTTCCTCAATACTAGTCTTAGTTCACTGTTTGTCAAGGCTTAAAAGAAAAATCTTCACAATTATGCCATTATTTAAAGTCTAAATTAGAATGGAAAAGAGAGCAGGATGAACAGCGTATTTGCCTGGGGTGATAGTTACTGCTATAGATTAAAGGAATTAGAAAACTCATCTCCTCTCTGTAAGATTAATTGATCAGGTATCTCTGCAGTACAGTGTTCACAGAAAAGCATCAGCTTAGTGGAAGTTCAGAAAGGCTGTTCTAAAGCAATTCGATAGTTGCTCTTCTGAAAGTCATGCATTGCTGCAGGACTCCAAGACTTTCCTACAGGCTGCTGGTACCTGTTCCCTTCACTGAAAGGCCCAATTAGTTCTCAGGCCTGAACATTAACTTACCTTTTGCTTGTACAAAGATAGACTCAACTGCCAAAAGGGGCAAAATCATGCTACCCTGTGCTTCACAGTCTTGGTCATCTACTTGAAGAGTAGAAACAGTAAGGTTGCAAACACCTCTGGAGATCTGTAGCCCAACCACTTGTTCAAAGCATGACCAAGTGAGATCGGATTGCTCAGGGCTATGACCAGCCCCATTTTTAATATCTGCTAGGATGGAGATTCCAGATCCTTTCTAGGCAACCTGTGACAGCATTTATCCAACTCACAATGAAGAAGTTCTTCCTAGTCTCTAAGTTTGTTTGCTTCCTCTCACTGCACACCACAAGAAGATTTTGTCTTTGTCATTGCTATATACGTCTGCCTGCCCCTTCCTTCTCCCTCTCTATTAGAGAGACGTTCTAGACAATAGTAAGATCACTTTCTTGTAAGGTTACTTAAACCTACATCTCTCCTCATATGCACCCCAGACTGATTGCTATTTAAAGCCTTGTAGCAAGTCAAAATTATACAGGTAACTTTGCCTCTAGCATTTGCATGGCTGTCATTCTCTGGCTTAACAACAGATTCTTAAATTGTAATAGTCTCATTAACAATTTACCTCAGAGGAAGAGAGCAAAACAGAAAGATACCTAGCAAAACTTTAATTCCTATTACAATTTTAACACCCTCACTATGTATGTAGACTGTATGCCATAAACAATATTGCCTTTGCTGTAAAGCAATGTCAGATTCTCTTCATTAGTACATATTAAGTACTGTAATGTTATTAATATTAACAACAAATCATTTTCACATGTATAATCTAATTAACTCTAAAGAAAGTGACCAGTATCAATTAAAAGCAAAGGAGAAAAGTTATTTAACTTGTAATGCTTGATTAGTGAAGCTTCAGGCTCCAGTGATCAATTACAAATTAGTAACTGATTCTGATTAGCATCTTGTTGAGTGTTTTTGAGCATTTTGTACTTTTCTTAGCTATAGTAAAATAGATTTATATATTTTCTGGCTGCTTTATATAATAAGAGATAAAAGTACACTGTATAATAGAAAATGATGTATTTTACAATTTGAATAATTAGAGAATTACAGTTATAGTTGGTTTTGAGCCTGAATCATAATTTAACAAATTGTGAATGGCATGAAGGTGGCTTGAACATTTAATGGAGGAAATTGTATGTCAGAGCGAACTCATTGAATTGTCAGAGGA
The DNA here is from genome assembly GCF_963932015.1 of Anas acuta. Taxonomy (NCBI): domain Eukaryota; kingdom Metazoa; phylum Chordata; class Aves; order Anseriformes; family Anatidae; genus Anas; species Anas acuta. The sequence goes on from NC_088981.1 coordinate 96,521,848, forward strand.
TAGCTTAGCACATTTCAGTTTATAAGAACATTTCCTCTCATCATCCCTCCTTTCTAACTTTCAGTGTGAAACAACATCATTTCTTTCAATAAAGTTCTGAGAAAACAAACTATTTCCCTAACTCAAACTAGGCCACTATTGCTACTTTCTGATGAAAAAGTATCTTTTTTTTTTTTTTGTAACAGTTGAGAATCCATTTGCTGTCCTTTGTAGTAGCTATTTGCTGTGGAGTCTGGAACAAAAAAACCTTGTTAATGGGGGATTAGGAATTTACCTGAGTCTACGGTCCTATACTGCCAATCCAATGGCTATTTACTGCTTTTGTTTTTCCAAATCCTGATATTTTAATTCCCTAGAGAAAAAAACATCTGTGTTGGGATGACCACTAAAGCCAGGAAACATGCAGAAGAAGCTGTGTGAGGGCGAGAGGAGACAGACGGCAGCCAACACTTACATACTGCACAATGGCAGCTGACTTGCCTAGTTTTAAAGAATGATACCTGGAAAGAGGTGCATATTGCAGGTATGATTACCAGTAGGTGTAATCTACTTGGGGTAGAGATCCTTCACTTGCTCTTAAAATTATAACTCATCATAACTTTAAACAATGAATAAATTGTTCTTCTGTAATTATTGGAATTTACAAAGTCCTCTAGAATCTTATGAAATTATTTACATTTAAAAATTTCATGGAAAGAAAAACTGTCATAGTATAGGACTTGGACATGTCTACAGTTGCTTCCAATTTACAGTACAGATGGGACTGTTAGGGGACTCTTCTAATTTCAGTTCTCTACTTTTGAAAAATATGGACCTACCCTCCATTAAATACATGACATTATACATAACATTATTTATACATATATAATGTAATATATATGTAATACATAACATATATAACATATATATGTAATACATAACATTATTTATACATATATATTACATGTATGTAGGTTTGCACAGTAATTCAGCAAAATTTGCTTGACATCATGTTTTTCATGGTCTGGATGGGAAATGTTAAAACAGAATCCACTGGTGCAGATAGATAGGCAAAGTGCTGATTTACCCACCCAGTAGGAAAAGAATGTCATGAGGGACAAAAGATTGACTCTTAAAGGAAGAAGGGCAGCGATAGCTAATATCTGGGGAAATATTTGAGGTGACTATTTTTTTATTGTTCATTTCTATCTGAATTAAACTAGGCCCATGAAAATGCCACTTTAAATTGTAGGTGGCATGTTGCTGCACTAAAGCACAGCTAGAGCAGAGTGGACATGAATGACTTCAACCAAGCAAGCCACCTGGATAGAGCTGTAAATTGGCCCTACAGTCACATGGTCCTAAAAGCATGGCCCTAGAGCACAACTCACACTACACTGCTGCTGTGTGTATATTTCATTATAATTCTTTATGGATCTATTCTATGATTCTTCTCCTCCTTTAAAGAACCAATATATATGCTATACTGCTTGCAAGAGGGAGATATTCACCCTCAACATTAGGAGTTGTATTTATTATTTTTCTGCTACTCTTTTAACTAGTTAAAAGTTATATATTAAGTTCTCTCCTATGTCTTGTTTGTCAATTCATATTCATATGATGTATCAGTTTCTATGATCTCCACTACCATAGTTGTGAAGTGCTTCATAATCTCTAACATATTTAATCCCAGACCACATTTTACCAGAGTAAACTCTAAAGAGGGAATTACATATTTTAAAAATTTTGGAATTTTATACTATTTCATAAGTTTTAGCAGAAGTATTTTGGGATCCAAGCTAGTTGCTTATCTACTTGAAATTTCCTCTCAAAATGGATAGGAAACAAACAGGAAAAATGGATAGGAAAACCAAGTCATAAGGAGAGGCAGGGACAGATTTAAAAGATATAAGTGTTTCTTTTGTCTAGATTTTCTTCTGTAAATGGATTATGGAATTATGTATACTGCAAAGCTTAGAGTAAGGATTTAGAAGGGAAGATCAGGAAATCCTTTAATATAACACATCTAATGAGATTAGCAATTTGTAAATTGTTGCAACAAAACTCTATAATTCTAACTTGTATTAATTTGGGGTTTTCTAACTAAAGGCTTATAGTTAGAAAGCTATATTTTATTACAGAGAACCTGGCAAGATTCCATTTAACTACGTGTTCCAGACTACCCCTTACTTGGAATGACTAGCACCACGGACAACTGATTTTTTTTTTTTTAATTTTTTAAACAGCACCTTTCTATCTGCATGGAAAAATTTCAGGAGTGTATGTTCCTGTGACTGATGATTTGTATTAAAAATACAAATTGTTTTTGTATTAATACAAGGTTGTATTAAAAATAAAATAAAATAAAATAAAATAAAATAAAATAAAATAAAATAAAATAAAATAAAATAAAATAAAATAAAATAAAATAAATAAATACATGCCAATACTGACTTCTTAAAGGGATTATGACCTTTTACACAGGATTACAGTAAATTAGAAATAAAACAAATCCTTACAAATATCTCACCTATCTATTTAGTACTATATTTGCTTACAAATATTTCTAGCCTAATATCAGAGCAATATAAAACGTGTGATCCATAGGTACACAGGATTTTAGAAGTTATACAAAAAGAATGGGCATCTGTGGATAAGTATGAGGTAAATTATCTTCAGTTCTTTCAAGGCAATAGAAACACAGATCTAGTACTGAAGATCTTGCTTGGGCATGGAGTTATGAAGAGCCCTGCAATCACAAAAGCCCAACCACAGCTAAGAGATCCATGAGAAAGAGCAAATGAGGCTATGAAATAAACTGCCTTTAACCTATATTTTAAACTTTCCTTCCCTATATCATATTCGGTCCTCCACTTTTTCATTTCTTCTGAGCAGTTTTGAGAATATGTCCAGACTGAATGCATGTGCCTGTTGTTAGACAACATGTTTGCAGTTGTTTAAGTAATCTTGATAGCTAATTTACACAGCTCTCGTACCATTCTAGATTTTATTCTGGAAAAGAATAAAATAGTATTGCTACCATATAATATTTTAACTATGATGTTACTATTTGTATTATAAAATAATGTTGCGTATTTGTGAGAGATTAAATAAAGTATAGATAACAATAATAATAATTCTCTCTTTTAACTATGATGCAAATCAAATCATTTCCTTACTGCTGAATAATACAAAACAAACCAAGGGTTTTGGTTGAGGTTTAAAATCAAAATGGAGAGTTATATGCTGCACAGATAAGGTTAGCTGTCTTGAAAGAGACATTTTTAGGCAACAGAAGTGCTAAAGTAGCACATCTGCTTCTTTCAGTTTCCTAGTGCTCTTAAACAATCTGATTCTTTATATATCAGCTGGAGAGCAAAGCAATCAAACTATTTGGAAATACTTAGGATAAAGTGAGGAGGCGAGTAATGGCCAATAGGGATTTGTTATAAACCAAATACGTCAACCCAGTCAGACGTCCTCCTGTGACAGGGTTGCAGGCTTTATGGATAAAGAGAAAAGGAGACAAGCTATGTCTTGAACACAATAAAGCTTTTTGACACTTTCAGATGACATTCTCATGGATAAGTAGGTAAAAGTATAAGAAGGTGGCTACAAATTCTTTGGAGAACTGTTCCATAGAAGATCTACTATAAGAGATTCTGCAGAGATCTATTCTTGTTTGGGGGTTAGCCATATATTAAATGTAATGGAGGAACACCTTATTTAATTTACTGATGATACCAGTAATCATAGAATCATAGAATCAAAGAATATCCCGAATTGGAAGGAACCCATATGGCTCATCAAGTCCAACTCCTGGCACCGCACAGGTCTACCCAAAATTTTACACCATGTGACTAAGTGCACAGTCCAATTGCTTCTTAAATTCAGACAGGCTTGGTGCAGTGACTACTTCACTGGGGAGGCTGTTCCACTGTGCGACTACCCTCTCGGTGAAGAACATCTTCCTGATGTCCAGCCTAAACTTCCCCTGCCTCAGCTTAACACCATTCCTGCGGGTCCTGTCACTGGTGTTTACAGAGAATAGGTCACCTGCCTCTCTACTCCCCCTTGCAAGGAAGTTGTAGACTGCGATGAGGTCCCCCTTCAGACTCCTCTTCTCCAGGCTGAACAGGCCCAGTGCCCTCAGCTGCTCCTCATTATGCCTTCCCCTCTAGGCCCTTCACCATCTTCGTAGCCCTCCTCTGGACACTCTCCAACAGTTTCATGTCCTTTTTGTACTGTGGTGCCCAGAACTGCACACAGTACTCGAGGTAAGGCCACACCAGCGCAGAGATGGTGTACTACAGATGTTATAGAAAAATTCCACAGAATTCAATATAGTTCTAATGAATTAGAAAAATGATCTTTGTAATACCTATTCAATACAGATACATGCAATGACCCACATCAGAAATAGTAGTTAAACAAACAAAGAACAATAGCCAGGACTTCTGCAGAAGGCCTAGCGATTGACCAGGTAGCTGTGAACTAGACAGGTTATGCAACTGTATATAAAAAAAAGTTAAATTAAATTAAAATAAAATAAAATAAAATAAAATAAAATAAAATAAAATAAAATAAAATAAAATAAAATAAAATAAAATAAAATAAAATAAAATGCACAAAAATTGGACAATTTCTTCAATACCATTACAAAAGCTTGGTCAACAAAACACATGGTACAAGGCAATAGTCATTATTTGGCAAAGGAAAAACGGTATTCCAGAAAAGAATGTACATTGCTTGCAGTGATGAGCAATGAGAATAATCAAGAGGTCTTGAAAATGTGATCTATGAGAGAAAATTGAATGAATTTCTGCTGCTTAGCATAAAGGAAGATGACAGGAAATAAAATAATAGATTTCAAGCCTGTAAAAACAAACAAAAAAGATTACTGCAGAGAGGAAAGAATAATCCATTTTCAATGAACATGATGAATAGGACAAAAACGAATGGATGCATATTGCAGTAAGAAAGATTTAGGTTAGATAAGAATGGAAAATATTATAATATGAAGTATAGTCAGGCATTGGAATGGATTCCCTGGGCTTTCCAGTACTGGATGTCTTTAAGAGAATGTTAGCAAAACATCTGTCAGGAGTGACACAAGGTATAGTTAATCTGGCCTTGAAAAGAAGAAAGGTCTGGGTGAAATACCAATTTTTTCAAACTTCTGATTTTGTGTTCTGATTACTTGTTTGCCGTATACGTAGTGGGTTTACGTGGCAAGTTTTTGGTAGCAGGGGGCCATAGGGCCCTGCTACTTTCTGTGAGAAGGATCTAGAAGCTGCCCCATGTTTGGTAAGGGCCTCTTTGTTTTCCAGATCTGAGCCAATAAGCGATGTTGTTTTGCGCCTCTGTGAGAGCATATTTAAGACAGGGAAAAAAACGCTGCGCCACACAGCAGCTGGGAGAAAGAGAGGAGTGAGAAAAACAGCTTTGCAGGCGCCAAGGTCAGTGTAGAAGGAGGGGGAGAGGTGCTCCAGGCGCCGGAGCAGAAGTCCCCTGCAGCCTGTGGTGAGGACCATGGTGAAGCAGGATGTCCCCCTGCAGCCCATGGAGTACCACGGTGGAGCAGGGTTCCACGCTGCAGTCCGTGGAGGAGACCACGGTGGAGCAGGTGGCCCTGCACCGATGGAGGCTGCCGCCTGTGGAAGACCCCTGCCGGAGCAGATTCCGGGCTGGACCTGTAGCCCGTGGAGAGGAGACCACGCAGGAGCAGGTGACCTGGCAGGAGCTGCTGCCCGTAGGGGATCCAGGTTGGAGCAGTTTTCTCCTGAGGGATGGACCCCGTGGTACAGACCCATATCTGGAGCAGTTCTGGAAGAGCTGCTGCCTGTGGGAAGCCCACGCTGGATCAGTTCGTCAAGGACTGCATCCCGTGGGTGGGACCCCACAGCACAGGGGACGAGAGTGACCGAGAAGGAGCGGCAGAGAAGAAGTGCTGTAGACTGACCATAACCCCCATTCCCCCGTTCCCCTGCGCCTCTCGGGGGGAGGAGGTGGAAGAGGGTGGATGGGGGGAAGGTGCTTTTGGTTTCTTTCCTTTGTTTCTCACTTTTCTAGCTTGTTAGCAATAAATCTTACTATCTTCCTATGCTGAGTCTGTTTTGCCCGTTACAATAATTATTGCGTGATTTTCTCGTCCTTATCTCAACCTTTGAGCTCTTTTCACATATTTTCTCCCCATTCCTCTTAGAGGAGGGGGACTGAGAGAGTGGCTGTGGTAGAGCTCAGCTGCCCACTCGAGCGGAACCATGACAGTATATTATCTGATCTATTATTTATTTAAAATAATATTACCTTTTACTCACCCATGAAGTTTAAATATGATTTTGATTTGACCAAAAAGTATTTAGTTGCTCTATTTTTTTCCTGTAATGTTACCCTTGAAAATATGTTTTGTTGAAGTTTACTTGCTGTATTTATTTATTTATTTATTTTTAATTTCCCTCCATTCTTGGAAGTTCATAGTGGAAAGGTCTTTATTTTATGATTTGGATCTTTTAGAAACAACTGGAGTTCACACTATTAGGAAAAACAAGTTATTTGAATTACTTGAGAAACATTTTGCCCTCCCTTTATTTTAAAATTGTTCTTACACAATCTGCATGAGTAGTTCTGGGGGGGTTATTTTTGGTTTTGACATTTTTTGGGAGGGGGGAAAGATGGGGAGGGGTCATTTCCCCAATTCCTTTTCCCTCCTTTTGGTTCTTGCTTAGCTTAAAAAGTGTAACATTTGGAAATTTTACTACTTTACTTTAGATTTTATATCAACCCTTACTGAATATATTCATAAACATGTTTTTTTATCATGCTAAACTTTTTATCATGCTAAATCCACTGCCAACTTTTTTGTTTGTTTGTTTGTTTTGTTTTGTTTTATTTTGTTTTCTCAGTGACTTTGCAGCTATTTCCTATGCCTGCTTAGTTTCCTTAGCAGCTTTTTCTTTTTTTTATCAAGCAATTTCTCTTTGAAGAGCAAACGCATAATTTCCAATGTTTCCTCCATTATCCATTGCAAACCTGAAACAACTGTGCTATAAATTCCTGACTCTTATTGATGGTCAAATCAATGAGAAGAGCTCAATTTTACCAAGAGTAAGTCAACGTCAAATCATATACACACTAGACTAGCAGACGTTCTGTTACATACAGACAGATACATTGTGTGTATACATGTATTCTAATGACTCTAATGAGAAATTTTAGTCAGCAACTATCTGAAATGCCAATTTATTTATTGATTTAGGAGAGAAAGAAATTGGAATGAGAAGACTTTGTCCATACTCTTAAGTGGAGTTTTACATCTGGTTTACATCAAGACAACTGCATAGTGTGCTATGTGGTATAACAGATAGTATAAAAACACTAAAATGATAACTTCATAAATCTGTGTAATAAAATGCATTTTTTTCCTTTTTTTTTTTTTTTTTAATATGTTTCTCTTTAAGGAATAACTGCCTCACAGAATCATTTTTAATATGTAGGATATCACTAGAAAATATTTAGTTTATCTAGAACCTGTGTATCAGGAAAGTTTCCTCTTTTGGGATAGTGGCACCATTGTTTTCTTCAGACTTGCAAGTAACAGTTTTAGAGTAACAGTTGAGAATGGCAGGAGGTTTTAGATTCTCTGATGCCCTTCGTCAGTTTTGATAAGACTGTGGCATGCCATATGAAATATAAAAGGTTCGATGCACAGAAACTACAATCTGTAATGATGCACAAGAATGCTTCTTCAAATTGGCAGATACGAAAAAACATTGCCATGGGGGAAAAAAAAAATCAACCAATATTTATTTCATTAAAAGTATTTGTTGTTTCATCAGACTTCTCTTTGTGAACTGTTTTCTCTGTTTCACATTTCACAGAAATCACAGAATCACAGAATTGTCAAGGTTGGAAGAGACCTCAAGATCATCGAGTCCAACCTCTGACCTAACACTAACAAGTCCTCCACTAAACCATATCGCTAAGTTCAACATCTAGTCTTTTAAAGACCTCCAGGGATGGTCCATTCCAATGCCTCACAACCCTCTCAGTAAAGAAGTTCTTCCTAAGATCCAACCTAAAACACCCCTGGCACAACTTTAGCCTATTCCCCCTCGTCCTGTCACCAGGCATGTGGGAGAACAGGACAACCTCCACCTTGCTACAGCCTCCTTTAATGTACTTATAAACAGTGATAAGGTCATCCCTGAGCCTCCTTTTCTCCAGGCTGAACAAACCAAGCTCCCTCAGGCGCTCCTCGTAGGACTTGTTCTCCAGGCCCCTCACCAGCTTTGTCACCCTTCTCTGGACTCTTTTGAGCGCGTTGATGTCCTTCTTGTAGCGAGGGGCCCAAAACTGAACACAGTACTCGAGGTGCGGCCTCGCCAGAGCCCAGTACAGGGGGACAATCACTTCCCTAGACCACACAGCTGCTGACCACACGGCTTCATATGCAAGCCAGGATGCTGTCGGCCTTCTTGGCCACCTGAGCACACTGCTGGCTCATATTCAGCCAACTATCCACCAATACTCCCAGGTCCTTATCCACCTGGCAGCTCTCCAACCACTCATCTCCCAGCCTGTAGCTCTGCTTGGTGTTATTGCGCCCCAGGTGCAGGACCCGGCACTTGGCCTTGTTGAACTTTGTTGAACAGTTGACTTCAGCCCATTGGTCAAGCCTATCCAGATCCTCCTGCAGAGCCTTCCTACCCTTGAGCAGATCAACACATGCACCTAACTTGGTGTCATCTGCAAGTTCCTGTTCCTCTCAAGTTTTGCCTCAGCCCATCAGTGCTTGAAGAAAGTTCAGAAGGAACTTTTTCTTGGATTTGTTTAAACTTTGTAAAGTGTAAATGGTGCTTTTTCAATTAGATGTATGTCTTTTTCATTGTGTCTGATAAGACCAAGTCCATGACATGGTATTAGTTCATTCATCTGAAGATGGATGAGGACTGTTCATAACTGTAAAGAACAAATCCCATTCTATACAATGTTTATCTGCTGTGTCACTCCATCCCCAAATTACTGTAAGTGGAAGCAAAATCAGCTTTACAGTGTATTCTCATTTTAAAACAAGCAGATGAATCAACTGTTGCAGATTGACAAATGTAAAATTAATTTATAACACAGTACTTCAGACTAAGGTTGAAAAGTTCTAATGAGTAACTTATTCAGACTCAAATTTGTGCTCAATAAGAACTCATAAATTTAGCTGTAATGTTAATGCCACCTCAGATAAATACTACTGACAAAAAAGGAAACTGTTAAAAGAAATCTGAAATATGTGTGAATCTAGGACCAAATAGCCTGTTTTCATATAAAATACTGTACGTATTTAATGTTATCTTCCTCTGCCAGTATTGTTAATTAGGCAATTATCACTGTCCAAGTACTCGGCTCCTGACTGAGTTATGGCCATTTTTCATTAAATTTGCATACAAATGTTACATTATATGGTTCTTTTGAACAAGTTAGTGACAGAATTCATTCCAGCAGAAATTAAAAAATAAATAAATAATTAAAATTAAATTAGAAAAACTGGATATAAGGGTGGAGGAAGTGAAGTAAGTTTGAATTGAGCTAGGTCATTCCATTACTGGATTGTTTTCTTTTGACCAGTATTTCAGAAATTCCCAGTGTTCTGGACAGAATTTGGAATAACATAATATGGCTATAAACCTGTTGTATCTAGGTGGGAATAGTGTTCATGGAATAAGGGGATTTATTTCAGGCAGATGTGGCAGTAGACAAGGAAGGATACAGTGGAGCAGGAAGGAACTGGTATTTTCAGGGCTTTGAAACTGAAACATTTCTTTAAATTAAGGTTGCTTCATTCTGCTTCTGAAATAAATGCTGTCCTCCCCTTCCCTCTTCTTTCCACCCTGGTTAATGTTTGATCTTAAGGCCAAAGATTTTTGCCCTCTCACAGGTGATAGGAATGAAGTCAGGAAGGCTCATAAAGAACTTTGAGACATGGACATAAAAATGGAAATAAAACTAATAATTTCAGGAACATTCTGTTTTAATAGTGTTCATGCATTAATGACTTCATCAGCTCGATTGAAATCCCTTTAAGCTCTGCAAAGAAACCTGTATGATTGTTAATCTTCCTATTCTCATGGTGAATGCTTCTAATAATGACAAATTCTATATGTCAATTATCACAGTTCTACAAAAATATGCAACTTAGTTTGCTAGCCTTTGTTTACGTCATAACCAATATTTCACATAAGACCAGGGCATATTTCACTGTCTTCAGTGTTCTCAGAAGATAAAACCTGTTGCGTTCACAAGTTCTGTGACAAAAATTACAACATGTCTTCCTAACAGTAAAACCCTTTCTCACTTTGCCAGGAATAGAGATCTTCTGGACAACATGCTAAAATCCTTTCTTGCAAAGACATTGCACACAATACTCGCACAATAGCACCAATGGTAGCTACAGCATGGATTATTGCATTTCTATATTATTGCCTGATTTGCCACAATGGTTCTTTATTTAACTGTCAAAGAAAGAGTTTTCTGAATGGTAAATTTTGTTTCAGTTTAGTATATTATGACTGAGTCAGACTCGTGGTAATTACAAGTCTCGTTAATAAACTTGGGGTCAGAAACCTCAGAGCAAAAACAGGGTTTGGATTTGTGTTTGGAGAGGACTTGTTTGTTTGTTTGTTTTGTTTTGTTTTGTTTCATTTTACCAGATAGGAGCATCAGATAAACAATTTTTTCTTTTTCTTTTTCTTTTTTTTTTTTTCCACCTTATAATTCACATTTATTTAAAATGTATTAGCTAATTATGGGTGTGTGATGGTATTTGAGATGTAAGGATCTCTGTTTTGTTGATAGCGATTAATTAGTTCTCACTTGAGTGTTTTTCTAGCTGTAACATTATGAGATGTTCAAAATAATTATTGATAGAATTGGTTAAGTATATTTCACTAATTAGGGTGCTGTAGGGATTTGTAATTAATTTAATTGAAGTTGAATGAGATAGTAGATATATGGGTAGCATATAAAAATGAACACAGGAGACTGTGGGAGGCTGGAAGAGATTTGGAAGCATAGAATAACTGGCTAAGAATTTATGTTTTAAGTCTAAATTGCTTATAAGAACATATCACAAAAATATGATGTTTTCCTAATTTTTGCATTGCATGCAAAATTAAGGAATGTTATTTTGTATAACTGGATTTTAATATATGAACTTTTGCTCTTATGTAGTTGCTTCCATATATTTGTAAATATAAATACACATATATATTATACACATACATTTATATGCAAACACATTTAGCCTTTTAATATCTATTCTTTTTCCTGTGTTTACAACATGTAAATATATATTTATATCTAGAAACATACACTTAAATGCACATATGCCATCTTAGCATTTTACATATACCTAAAATGGTAATGAAGGGAAGGGAGAGAATTTGTTTTCAGAAAACGAATCAGAAATTACCTGATAGCACAAATTTGACACAGAGAATCCAACCTTTGAGTAGAAAATACAAATCAAAAAGGTTTTACAAGAAGAACAAATAGGAGTGAGCCAAAGCTGCATGCCAAATATTGCTCAGCCACAGCGACCAAGGAAAAAATATGAAGTTAAGCCCATCAATCATTTGTCTGTCTGTGGAGTTTTCTCTGTGTGCTGGTGCCTAAAGACTGCAAGGACAGTCACTAAGGACATTCTCAAAATACTTTATTTGTTTGCCATAGGGGAGGTAGCAATGTACCTCTGCTTCTGTGTGTTGAGCTAAGAGCCTTACTTTGAGGCCAGTTATGCTGGCAGGCAAATTTGGACCGCTAAAATGCAAATAGCTTTCTGCTAACAGTCCAGGATCTCACTTGCAGTACTAGAGAATTTTTTCTTTGACATTCTTAAGGGTATGGGTACACCTGAAGTGTAAATATGTCTGAGTAGATTTTCCTTTTTTACATTTTTTTTTTACATTTTTTTCCCTTTTTACAATTTTTTTTTTGTAACAATTTTTTTTTTTTTGTAAAAAAATCACTTTTACAAGTATAACTCAAAACCAGTGCTGTGTAACAGTACTCTCTCAACAGACTCTCACAGTTTTGGAAGTACATTTTGATACCGTATGCATCACCAGAGAGAGGAGAGGTGATGTAGATCAAAGGCAGCAAAAACTATTAAGTACATACTTAACATTAAAAAAAAAAAAAAACATAAATATTAACATACTTAACATAACATTAACATAACAACATTAACATTAACATAACATTAACATTAACATAATATCAACATACTTAACATTAAAAAAAAATATTGCCTGTTAGTTTATATTAAACATAGCTTAAATATGGGAACCGCTTCCTAAAATGTGTGTCTGCAATGAAAATATGAGCACATATTGGGTCCATAGCCAATTTTGGAAAACAAGTGGTACTGAAAACCAAAGCAGATAAGATACATAAATCAGTTACATTCAAAACCCTGTTTATAGATAAAGACAAAGCACACTTCTCATGTAAGAAAAGACAATAATTTATTGTCAGTATAACTGCAATGTTACGAGTCTAATCATTACTAGTCCAGATCTAATTGTTATAGGAAAAATAAATAACAATAATGTAGTTAAAATTGTTCTACAGACTTAGTTTCTATATATTCCCCTACTCGTGAGGGTACTAAGGAAGGTGTTTTCAGCATGGGTAGATCACAGAATTTCTAGGTTGGAAGAGACCTCAAGATCATCGAGTCCAACCTCTGACCTAACACTAAGTCCCCACTAAACCATATCCCTAAGCTCTACATCTAAACGTCTTTTAAAGACTTCCAGGGATGGTGACTTCACCACTTCCTTGGGCAGCCCGTTCCAATGTCTAACAACCCTTTCAGTAAAGAAGTTCTTCCTAAGATCCAACCTAAAACTCCCCTGGCACAACTTAAGCCCATTCCCCCTCGTCCTGTCACCAGGCACGTGGGAGAACAGACCAACCCCCACCTAGCTACAGCCTCCTTTGAGGTACCTGTAGAGAGCAATAAGGTCACCCCTGAGCCTCCTTTTCTCCAGGAAATTTGTAAGATATTTATAAGAGTTATCAGCCACGTGGTGTATAGCCAAAAGGAGTGTGATGTTCAAGTCAATGGTTTTGTGGTTTAACCTGGCAGGTAGCTAAGCACCACACAGCTCACTCCCCCACCCACCCAGTAGGATGGGAAAGAGAATTAAAACAAAACAAAACAACACAAAAAAGTAGGTAAAACTCATGGTTTGGGATAAAGACAATTTAATAAGACAAGGGAACATTATAATAACGATAATAATTCATATATATATATATATATATATGTACATAAAACAAGTGATGCTCATCGCCCACCAGCAGTCCATGAGCAGTGGCAGCTGCCCTACCCCTACCCCCACCCCCAACCTTGACACCCAGCTTATATTGCTGACCATGACACCACATGGTGTGGGACATCCCTTTGGCCAGCCTGGGCGAACTGTGCTGGCTGTGTCTCCTCGCAGCTCCTGGTGCACCCCCAGCCTCCTTGCTGTCAGGGCAGCACAGGAAACTGAAAAGTCCTTGTCTCTGTTAAAGCACTGCTCTGCAACAGCTAACACAGCCATGTGTTTTCAGCATTATTTTTCTCCTAAATCCCAAACATGGCACATGCCTGTCACTATGAAGAAAATTAACTCTATCCCAGATGAAAACAGGACAGATGGTGTCTTCTTCCTTAGTCTAAAATCCATATGGGCTCAATTTTTCATGTGTTGTAACTTACTTTATTTACTACTTTGTTCTCCGTTACCCCTAAATACATTTTTTTCCATCTCCAACTCTACCTTTATTTAACTGACAATGGGTGATTTGTTTTAGCCATGAGGTTTCCAGTGCCAAGCCTTTGCCCCCATCACTCCACATCTAAACTTCCCTATGACAAATACTGTGTCTCCGTTTCTCAAGGCCTCTGCAGTCACAATAGACTTGTATTTTTCTGCATGATATCATTATGTCATAAATATCTTATTCTACATAGTACAACTGCTTGTTACACCTATATATATAAAACTATGGTTGCACTACACAAATATAAACAAACACAAAGTAAATTAGTCATAGGCATCTAGTGTACCCCAAGAAGTGTTGATTCATAATGAGTAAGAAAGATCTGAGTGAGAAAAGCACTCAGATTTTGCAAAGTATCTCTTAAAATGCTCTTTACTACAGCTAAGACTATAAAGAAAAACTGGATAGAATAGATAATTTTACATCCCTTCAGATGCTGTGAATTCCAAGTTTTATGGTGTTAAATGGGACACAAAACAGGGAGCAGCAATCTGCAGATCCTGTCCATGGAAAAGATGTTATTTTGGTCATTTGAGCTCTTACAATAATTTCTTAAAAAGAATGCATTTTTAATCACTATTTTTGCTGTCAGATAAAAAGGATGTTCACATAAGAATTTCTTGCTGCACTTTTAGATAAGAGTAGTAACACGCAGTTGATGTGGTTTAATAGCAGACTGGGAGCTGTCCACAGCTCTTCTCTTACAACCGTCTTGCTATGCTAAGTTCATCCTGCAGCCAGCAGAGATGTGCAGCACAAGGTGGGCCTGAAAGTCATGCAGTATGAGTATGATGGCACAGCATTGCCTGTGTAACTCAAGTTAACTGTTTTGTTGTTCATTAACTCCTTGATGTACAAAGGTCTTCTGGTCAGGATCACTACATCTGGCCATTTAGAGAAATTGCTGTCACCGCTAAACCAAGTGAAACAAAGCTGCAAGCAAGTCAGGAAAAGTTGAGACAGAACAGCTTCAGTCCTGAGCCTTGCAAACTCAGTAAAAAGATTGCGTCTTCACTAGCAGTGGTAGTACTGTATTATATACAATACTGTAGTGCTGTGTGACTACACATCAAAAACTGTAACAAATATTGTTGATATTTTTAATTATCTTGACAGAACTTGGCATTGCAGCTTAAATAGGGACACCATAATTTGTACCTTATAGAATAAAAGATGTTTTCAGGTTCTAGTGGATTAATATCTACAAAAACTTAAAGAGCAACCCTTGCTTAGATTTTGAAAAATGTTTCCAAAGGGGAAAAAAAAAAAAAAGGCTGATTGTTTGAATATATAGGTTTCTAAGCATTAGTGAAAGGAGCAGAATTTGATTAATTTGATTAAAGTACATTGCATCTAGGAATTTTCTTGGAGTATATATGACTATGAATTCCACTCTGGAAGTGCTGGAATTCTCAGGGCAAGTTGGAAGGAATAATAATATAATGAAAAGGAAGAGAGGGTAATAGAAAGTTTTTAAAGCTAAATTAATGTATATCCAAAGGTTATTCATGTCATCTAGCAATAAATACTGAAAAAGTAAAAAAGGTCAGTAGGGATATACAAGAAAGTCTAAAAATAATTGAAGTAGGAAAATGGCCTATCAAAGATATAAAATATCTATGTTAGAAGAACGTAGAATGAATCCTGGTTGGTAAAAACTAATATGGAAAAAATAAAAATAAGAATCAAAGTGATGTAATATTAGGAACATATTTTTAAAAAATCATGGCCATCTCTACTAGGTAGGAGGTATGATCATGGCAACTATGAAACCAACCCTTTCATTGCTGCAGCTCAGAAGGAAATAGATGCAGATGGGCACTTCATTTTATATATTACTTCAAAAGTCCACCACAAAAATTATATAGAATTAAAACTGCTTAGAGTTTTATCTTGTTCGAGTATGCAAGTATAAAAGCATAAGGATACTAATTTAATTCCTACTATTTTCCTGTTCCCTTCTCCACTCCACAGTATTTGTGTTAGGATTGAATTAAACTGCTCATTCTTTAAAATATTTTACTTCAAGTTTAAGCATTAGGCAATGGAAAAAGGTTAATTTAGATGCTATGAGATGAAGTAGAAGGAAATTCACTTCTTTCCTACAACAGCCTCAGCCTTTGTGATTTTAGTTTAGTTATGACAATGCAAAATAAAATCTTGGAATGAGTACTGGGAGTCAAATCTGTGCTCAAAACAGAACTGACTTTGAATTTAGATCAGGTTGTTCAGGACCTTCTCAAATTTCAGATAGCACCAAAGATAAAGGATATCACCAAGTTTGGTGACTTTCCCAGGCAACCTATTCCAGTGTTTGATCACTTTTGTGGATTAAAAAGAAAAAAAAAAAAAAAAAAGCTTACTTATAACTAACTGGAATTTACATTGCTGCAATATATGACCGTGATGTCCTGTTCTTCCACAGTGTTTGAGAAGAAACTGGCTTTTGTCCTTTCGATAACCACCCATTGAAGACATCATTAGATCATCTCTTAGCCTTCTCTTCTTCAAGCTGAAACAAGTCGACTTCCTTGGCCTCCTATCATACATATTCTTTAATTATCATGAGACTCCTCCAATGAAGGAATTTCTTTTACAAAGAAATGCAAAATTGGACATATTTATCCACTATCACAAGAGCCAGGTAGATAGTGATAATCATTTCCCTTGAACAACTGGCTGCATTTTGCTGATATGGTCCAGAATACAACTGTTGCAAGGATACATAGCTGACTCCTCTTCGACTTGTTGACCAAGTTTCTAGTCAACCTTTTGACTAGACAACTTACCCTTTTCTAGTAAGCTGTTTTCTAAGTAGCTCGTGCTCATCCTGTACTGCTGTGTGGCTTTGTTCTGACATAGGCACAGAACTTTTTGTTTGCCTTTACTGAAATTCAGAAAATTCCTGTCAGTGCATTTCTCCAGCCTGCCAGTTTCCCACTTAACTTCCAGCACACTGCTCAGGCTTCCAGTCTGGTGTCTTCCATGAACTTGCTGAAGGTCATTCTGTTTCACCACCCAAATCCATTAAACAGGACACTAAACAGTATCAATCCTATTGACCCATAGGAAATGCCATTAGTAACTGGATGCTAACCATGTCTACTAGTCCTTGTGACTGTTATCAACCCACTCTGTAGTCTGTCTCATGGTCCATGTGTCTCCAGCTTGACTATGAGAATCCTATGGGAGATACTGTCAAAAATCTCATATATATATATATAAAATCTCTCTCTCTCTATATATATATATATAAAAAGTTCCTTGTTGTTTGATTAGCAAGTCTATTGACAAATATTCTTCTGCTCTGCTGGGTTGTCTGTCTCCTTCCCCTTGCCAGCATCTCTTGTTTCTCAAGGAGATAAAAAACCAGGGGGATAAAAGCAAATCTATAAAAGCCTGTCCATCTCTCACCTGTCATCCATGATGCTGTATAGCCTGTTTGCATCTTCCTCCTATCCCTTCATCAGCTCATGTACAGCATACTTTCCCAAAGTATCTGAGGCATTCAGGAAGAACACTGAGCACTCCCTAAAGCCTAAAACATAAATAGCTTTGTCCTGCCTACTTTTTAGGTCAAGGCCTCTGACATGACAGAGTCAATTTCTCCAGACAGTGCTGAAGTCTAGATATTGTACGACATTGCACTTCAGTTGGCCTTGCATGCCAACTGTTGTGTTAAACGTTAAGTCCCTATTTGCACACTCTATTCACTAGCACTTCTAGTCACTGGGAGCACTGATGCTCCCTAGGTGTTAGTTAAATCAGAACTCAACTGCCTAGTGGGCAAGTACTTCTGCTGTTTAATTTTTGCTTGTTTGGTTATTTGGTTGTTCAGTTTGTTTCTTGAATGCTGCACACTAACTGTGTGAGTCCTGAGTCTCCTCCAGTACATTCCTTCTTGACACCTATGCTCTTGCAAAAGCAAGTTGAAAGCAGAAACAGAATTATCATTGCTAAAGAGGTACCCTCTCTTTCTAGCTACAGAAACTTGCATTCTTTTTTGCTGATCAGCAGTTTTTTGTTTGTTTGTTTGTTTGTTTTGTACACATAAATGTACCATGTATGTGTTGACTGAAAAAAAAAAAAGGGCAGTTATGTGACTGTTTTTGCAGCTTTTTCATAATATGCTTCCTCAGCTGTGTATGTATTACATTGCCACAAGTTTATTTTCATGATACACTCTGTAAAGTAAATATCTTTATTGGAAGTGTGAAAAATAGAAAAAAAAAGAAAGACAAAATCTTTCCTGAAAATCTTTTCTGCACTTGACATTTCATGTGATAAAATAACTACATATTCTACTGTTTAGTTTTGTGACAGTGTTGGCTTTTATTCTCCTATCCATCTGTCTCCAACAAAACAGTTGGCAATAATTTACAGCTTGCATGAGCTTCCAGGACAGTGGCTACTCTGCATTTCACATCCAGAGGAAAGAATCTAGAATACCACTATGACAGGCTGATATGGCTGATATGACAGGCTGATATGACAGGCAAATATTTATTTGCTCCTTTTTTTTTTTTTATTTTTTTGGTATGTTTCTTTTAAAATTAAAGTGACTTGGCAGAGACGAGGAGTTGCTCACCAATATCCATGCAGAACACAGAAGCCTTTTCTTTCCCAGTCACATAGCTGCTGTGAGGTAATTGCTCTACCCGAAGGCAGAAGCACTTCAACACTGCAAAGTGCAACACAGAAGAAAGAAGCAAGAACAAGGTCAACAAAGCTGAGAGCTTGGGAAAGTCCAGTGAGAGGAGCAGGGGGCAGACAGGGCCAGGCCTTCATGGTGACAGTAAGAAATATTTCCTAGGGATGAGACCAGAGTTTGCTGAAAGTCACTGAATGCACCAAAACAAGGACCTTCCCAGCAGGGACACAATAGTCAAAAGCAGATTTTCTTTAAATCTATCTTACTATTGCTCTTTCTGATCTGTTCTTCTCTTTTTTCTTTTTCCTTTTATTTTCTCTTTCCTTTCCTTTCCTTTCCTTTCCTTTCCTTTCCTTTCCTTTCCTTTCCTTTCCTTTCCTTTCCTTTCCTTTCCTTTCCTTTCCTTTCCTTTCCTTTCCTTTCCTTTCCTTTCCTTTCCTTTCCTTTCCTTTCCTTTCCTTTCCTTTCCTTTCCTTTCCTTTCCTTTCCTTTCTTTTCCTTTCCTTTCCTTTCCTTTCCTTCCCTTCCCTTCCCTTCCCTTCCCTTCCCTTCCCTTCCCTTCCCTTCCCTTCCCTTCCCTTCCCTTCCCTTCCCTTCCCTTCCCTTCCCTTCCCTTCCCTTCCCTTCCCTTCCCTTCCCTTCCCTTCCCTTCCCTTCCCTTCCCTTCCCTTCCCTTCCCTTCCCTTCCCTTCCCTTCCCTTCCCTTCCCTTCCCTTCCCTTCCCTTCCCTTCCCTTCCCTTCCCTTCCCTTCCCTTCCCTTCCCTTCCCTTCCCTTCCCTTCCCTTCCCTTCCCTTCCCTTCCCTTCCCTTCCCTTCCCTTCCCTTGAGGACTAGAGGATTAGTCTAGCTTACATTTTAATAAAAGATACCTGTTTGAGTGTAAAACCACTTGTGGTTTTCAATGGAGAGAATACCAGAAGAAAGATGTTTAGGAAGTTTCACTTCAAAGCTCAGATTAATTTATGATCCTGTTGTGGAGCTACGACAGTGTTGTAAGAAAGCTACTTTAAAATTATTTGGGTGTCACTGAAGGAATATTGCTTTCAGTGTCGCTTACAGAGGAGTGTATTTATGTCTCTTCTGAATCCACAACAGTACTAACCTGAGCCTTTCTCCATTCAGACACTGTAGAAAACCTTGTAATGCCTTCATGTTTCTGGCCCCTGCTTACAAACCAGGGATATTTGCAATTGGGAAGTGCTAAGGTATTTTTCCTCCTACATAAGAGTTTCTTAGATATTTTAAATGATCAAATAATGGAAGTTCAAGAAATATTGAGGTAAAAAAATGTTATTAACATGTATCTTATGTTTACTTGGAAGAAATATCTATGCTTATTAAAGAAACTTCATTTTAATTTCTTCTTATCATGAATTATCCAGGAAGATAGACTTAAAAGAAGTGAAGCAAATTCCTTTCAAACTCTTTTTTGGTTCTTTTTGGTGACCAGATGGTCTCCAGTTCCCAGTGTGGCACAGAGATCTGCAGAATTTTTTTGTAAACAGACAGAGTATGGGTATTCCAGAGTGAATATCTTTGGCCTGCCAGTACCTCTCACATATGACTTTTTTTCAGAAAGCTTTTCCTTTTTCACTCCCTATTTGCAGTTCCAAAAACCAATGCATACTCAGGTCCAGTTCTGTGTGAATATATAGAATCTTTTTGTCTTTTTTAAGCATTCATTGTTTTTCTCCCTCATGTTTTTCACTGGACAGCTATTGCAAAATCTGGCATATTTTTAGTTTCTCATTTTTTTCGTGCACTATTTCTTACACCTTGGAACTCTTCACTATATCTCATACAGGATGTGACAGCAGTGTTTCTTGTTTTCTGCTTGCATAAAAATTTTGAAAATGTTAGATGAGATGTACAATTTAGAAATATATGACTGGCAGCTTCTTTATTACATCATCACAAAATATTTTTTCCACTGAAATCAATTTACAGAGTTATGAATAAAGTAAGATTTCATCTCTAGAGTCTCTACTGTTTGCTGTATTTTCTACTGCTTCATCATAGTTGAATGTTAAGAGAATGATTGCAGAAATTAGTGTAAGTATACTGCTTTCTGGACAATCAGCTCCATTTTATTTATTTATTTATTTATTTATTTATTTATTTATTTATTTATTTATTTTTGTCTCTGCCAGTGGATCCCTGTGTTCTGAAGCAATTTCTATTCCAGTTTGTCACTTTGTTCTCTTTTTGATTTCTCCACTTCTCAGAAGGTTTTATTCTTCACCTTCTAGACAGCCAGGCTTAAAGAATCAGTGTGACATAGTTATTTGTTGTTTTTATCTATCCCATGGTGCGTGCCATTCTCCCTGCAGCTCAGGCTTTTAAATTAATCCTTAACTTCTCTTCAGGTTTTTACATGCCACTGCAAGACAAGGGGAGAAGGGAACATATAGTCTGCTAGCTATAGCTGTCTGTAAATTACCCGTAGTCTGCAAACAGAAAATTTAGGAGTATACTTTTTTTGTAAATGATGACTCAATTTATACTCTCATGACATTGTAAATCCAACTCTGTTACTGGCCTATATTAAGATCAGAATCTTTTCTGGTATTTCTTCTTAGTGTGGGTATTCTACAGTCACTTTGCTTTTTAGGCTGGATTTAAGCATGCAGCTGACAAAGAAAAGTTTCTGTATTCCAAAAGAACAATAGGAACAGCTATTCCCTAGGGAGAAAAACAAACAAACAAACAAAAAAACAGCAATAACAACAACAACAAAACTTTCTATTCAATTAATAGACAAAATATATATTATATGCCTAACCCTGGTCCAAGTTCTTTTGCAAGGAAGGTGTCTACATAAAACATCGAAATGGTGTAGGATACCCCAAGTTAAATGATGAGGACTATGTGTATAAGCTGTTGTTACTCATGATGGAAAAACACTGGTACAGGAACTTTATTAAGATTAGAAAAGGTTTAACAATTGTCTCAACTTGGTGATTATGAAAAATTCCAATATTCAAGCTCTGAATGTACCCTTCTGAGTGGAAGATTAACTCATTAAGTAGAGAAATACTCATCAAGAGGAGAGGGCTTACACAGGGCAGACTACCACCAGGCAGGTGTTTACATCTTGCACAACTATCTTATTTCTTTCATGTTCAGATTCCATTTGTAAAACAGCATTCTGATTAATAAGTGTAAATTCATCTTAGAATACCCCTTTTCATTTCTTCTTAACAAAGTGGGCAGGTCCCCTTCTCTTCCTGTTCATGCACAAGCATATTCCCATTAATTTTTGTGAAGGAGATACAGATGTTGCAGTCAGCAAAGCAATCTCCCTCCCCAATCACAAAATACCAGAAGCAAATAAATTATATGTTTCATGTGCCTGAGATACGAATGCCAATGAAAAAAGACCCTCCAGGCTCTCTTGGAGGTGCTAAAAAAATGAAGCCAGGCTGAGAAAAAGCCGAAAAGCTGCCAATATTTAAATTAGCAGATTCCAGAGGTGTTTTTGTTGTTGTTGTTGTTGTTGTTGCTGTTTGTTGGTGTGTTTTGTTTATTAATTAGTGACTGGGACAATCAGGGAGAAAAATGTCACCGTAAAATCAGAACAAAAATAGCACATTTAAGAGCTTGCTTTTTTTTTTTTTTCTTTCAGTGTTTTCTTCATTGGGTTTAATTAAACTCTACATAGCCTGATGAGCAAACTTCCAATTAAGCTGTTGTAATAAAAGAGTAAACATATAAAATAACTGGCTTCATGGGTAAGCATATTTGAAATCTAGGTATTCTAGTAAATGTTAGTTCTGTGAAAGAACTGGCTTTTTTTTTATAGTACTGTGTTTTTTTTTTAAAACTGGTATATCCCAAATTAAACCAATATTCTAGTGTAAATGGCTGTAGAAGGTAATGAGGTTTCATTTTTATTGTTTATAATACTTTAATTCTCACAGCATATAACAATTTAGTAATACCTGCAACATTTAACATATGCATATACTGAAATGAGTTGTAGGGTCAATTCACTAATTCTTACAAAAATTCTGTACAAGAAATATCAGAGGGGTGGGATAGAAAAGTTAAATGCTTGAAGGAAGGCAGAAAAAAACGTAATATGTTGCTTCCAAGAAGGTCAGAGGCTATAGATTCTTCAGCTACCATCCAACTACTAGAAGCCATTATACAGGGATGCTACTTAGCTGAGGTCAATCATCGCTATTATCAAGTGGCTACCTCTATGGTATTCAGCTTCTGGAAGAAATAATAAGAACTGGTTTAAAAGAAAGAAGGGAAGAAAGCGATATCTGATATCGATGTCAGGAGTCATGACACTTTGGAGGAGAAGAAATTTTGTGAAATCTCTTTTAGATGGTAGATGAGCACAGGAGCTCAATTGGTTTTATGAAGTTATAAGAAAAGGAATTTCAGATTTGATGGTTTCAGTGCATATGTTGATATTTAAGTAAGTGTAATATCACTCCAGATACTAGGTGTGTTAACGTACATACTTCTATAAAATCATCTTCCAGAAAAATGTTAAATTCCTTATAAGATGGAAGTGTATTTCAGGAGTTCTTATGGGTAGAAAATATTTTAATTGCATCATTGTTTACCTTCACAGTTGTCCCATCCTGGCCAGACCCTAAGAACAATTTTGCGGGAAGGACAGATGACCTTCCAAACGTCATATTCACATAGAGGCTTGGGATGTCTGATCACATGCACAGTGTCTGTTACCTTTCTACTTTTCTCCGTTTTGTTCTCAACATTGTACATTGTTATGAAACGTCACATTACTCTATAGTTGTATGACATCAAGTAATGCCATAACAACCTAAACAATGAACTGTTTTTCCCACATTGATTCACATTCACCTCTTGCAGTGATCTCATCCTTTCCAGATTTTCCTCTATGGGGAATCTGCTGAATAGACTTGAATGCCAACATAATGGTAAATATAGATACTATAAAATAACTATTAAACTTCCTAGGTTATCAAATTCCAAATAATATTAAATTTCAGAAAATGGTTAAGATTATTTCTTAGGTTTAAAAATACAAAATACTGGAACATTTACATTATTATGTATTTTAATTTTTGTATTCTAATTTATCTCATAATCCACATAATTCCCTGATTAACTGGAAATATAAATGGCAGTTTATATGACAGTTTATCACTGTTTTTTTCTTATTTTGATACAGCTATTGCACATTGACTATAGAAATACAGTTTGTTGAAAATCTTTGAACTAAAA
Organism: Anas acuta; assembly: GCF_963932015.1. Lineage (NCBI taxonomy): Eukaryota > Metazoa > Chordata > Aves > Anseriformes > Anatidae > Anas > Anas acuta. The sequence goes on from NC_088981.1 coordinate 96,545,532, forward strand.
AGTTAATAAAGTTAATGCCTTTTCTTAGAATCCAGTTTCATGCTATCATGCACAATGAGGTAAACAAATATCAGTTCTGATCTTTACTGTACTGTTCAGTCTTGTCTTTAATACTACTCTCAGTATTTGGCTGTGGGTCGTAGTGTACCAATCTCTGCATGAGTTTAAAAACAAACCAACAAAAAATTCAACTCTATTTAACTGACATGCATGGAATTCTGTGATCTCATTCATTTCTCACCTCTGTAAATTCTTAATGATATTTGTTATATCTCTGCTCCCATTTGCAGAAAGACTCTGGAAAGTTAGGTTTGATGAAAAGTATACTGAAGTTAGTAGGGAGTGCCCCATTATGTGAGTGGCTTTCCAACAAGGACACAGGCTTTTTTAACAACACTTAGAGAATAGAAATGGCTTCATAGCAGTGATTAGCTAAACTCCACCACACCATTCCTCCTCCTCAAAAATAATAAAATAAAATAAAATAAAATAAAATAAAATAAAATAAAATAAAATAAAATAAAATAAAATAAAATAAAATAAAATAAAATAAAATAAAATAAAATAAATAAATTGTCACAGGTTGAGATAAGTACAGGGAGATTACTGACCAATTATTGTCATGGGCAAAACAGATTCAGCATAGGAACACTAATGTAATTTATTGCCTATCACTAGCAAAGTAGAACAGTGAGAAATTAAAGCAAACTAAGAACACCTTCCCCACTCATCCACACTCTTCCAGCTCCTCCCCCCAAATGGCACAGGGGAATGGGGAATGAGGGTTGCAGTTAGTCCCTAACATTATGTCTCCACCACTCCTTCATGGTCACTCTCTGCCCCTGCACCACGTGGGGTCCCTCCTTCCCGAACTGAGCCTATGGGGGCTGCCCACAGGCAGCAGCTCTTCAAGAACTGTTCCAACATACCACAGGGTCCACCCCCCAGGAGCAAACTGCCCCAGCACGGGTCCCCCATGGGCAGCAGCTCACCCCAGATTCCCTGCTCCTGCGTGGGCTCCTCTCCACAGGCTGCAGCCCCAGTCTGGGGCCTGCTCCTGCAGGGGCTCTCCATGGGCCGCAGCCTCCTCCAGTCCACATCCACCAGGGGCTTCTCCACAGGGGGGCTGCAGTGTGGAGATCTGCTCCATGTGGGACCCAGGGTCTGGGGTATTCTCTCAATTTTTTTTACTTCTCTCCTCTTTTTCCCTTTCTTTAATCTGCTGTGCTCTTACAGAGTCATAACCATTGGTGCTTACTGGCTCAGCTTTGGCAATGGTGAGAAGTGGTTCTGTGAAAACTGCATGAAGGTCAAGTGCAAGGTCCTGATCCTGGGTCAGGGCAATCTTAAGCAGAAATAGGGGCTGGGCAGAGAATGGATTGAGAGCAGGCCTGAAGAGAAGGACTTGGGGATGATGGTTGTTGAGAAACCCAACATGAGTTGGCAATCTGTGCTTGCAGTCCAGAAAGCCAATCATATTCTGGACTGCATCAAAGGAAGTACAGTCAGAAGTTCAAGGAAGGTGACTGCCCCCCACTGCTCTGCTGTCATGAGAACCCACATGGAGTACTGCACTCAGTTCTGGGGTCACCAACATTAGAAGAACATGGACCTGTTGGAGTGAGGCCAAAAGAGGGCCGTGAGGATGATGATGATGGAGTACGTCTCCTATGAAGAGAAGCTGAGATAGTTGGATTTGAGGAAGCTGGAGAGGGACTCTGTCAGGGATTGTAGTGATGGAATAAGGGATAATGGCTAAAACTAAAAAGAGGGTAATTTTCAATTAAATATTAGAACAAAATTCTTTACTATGAGGGTAATGAGGCACTGAAACAGGTTGCCCAGAGAAGTTGTGGATGCCCTATCCGTGAAAGTGTTCAAGGACAGGTTGAATGGGGCTTTGAGCAATCTGGTCTAGAGAAAGGTGTCCATGCTTATGGCAGGGGGGCTGGAATTAGATGATACTTGAGTTCCTTCTAATCCAAACCATTCTATTTCGATGAAGTTAATTTCATCTCAAACTATTTTAGAAAATAACTTTCAAATAGGAGAGGTCATTAAGTTAACTAGATTTTCCTGTGTCTTTACAATGGAATTAACTCTAGGCATTATAGTGTGTTTATCTTAAGTGTTTAAATTGGATCAGCATATCTACGAAGTGAATATCCCACTCATTCCTACTTACTTTCTTTTGGTTCACATTACCAGATGTTTTGGGATGCATTAACTGGATTCTTTTAGGATGAAACTGAAGATGGAATACACTTCAGTAACATACTTAATGTTTTTCTGAAGCAAACCATCATTCAGTTAGTGAGAACCAGTGTAGAACTAGTTCAAAATAGAAAACTGAAAATATAGCGGTAGGACCACCAAATATTTTACTCTGTGTGTCTACTGTTTGTCAGCAATGCTGGTTTGTTGACATAACATCAGTGCTTCCTGCAGGATGCTAAATTTTGCCTGCCTGGCACTTTGCTAAGAAACTGGTTGCCAGTAAGACTCTTCTTGCTTCATTTGTGATGCATATGTGCTGGGAAATCCCAAGCTAAATAGTTCCTATTGACTCTTATATTTAGGGGGAAAAAATAAAATAAAACCTCAGGATGCTTTGGACTGACAAGAGTTCAGGAGTTATTTGGCACACTATTTCCTACTGCTTTTACAAGCAGCAAGAAAAGGTTCTTTATGGGAAAGCTTATTAAAAAGATGTTGCGCAGTTACAAAGTAGCAATACATAGTAATGAATTATATGACTTGTATTATATATCTGGAGTACTGTGCCTGTCTCTGGGTTCTCCAGTGTAAGAAAGACATGGCTTTACCAGAGCAAGTCCAGAGAAGGGCCAGTAGGATAATAACGTTTTTGAAGCATTAGACAAAGAGAGACTGAGAGAGCTGGGACCATTTGTTCAGCCTACAGCAGAGAAGGCTCAGAGGAATCTTATAAATGCATGTAAATACCTGATGGTGGGGTGCAAGTGTTATGGTAAAGAAGACTGAGCCAGAGTCTTCGCAGTGGTGCCCAACGACAGGACAAGAGGCAAGGGGCTCAAACTGAAACATGGGAAATTCAGCTAATTAAAAATAAGAAATAAAAAATAAGAAAACACTTTTTTATTGTCCAAAGAGCTTTTGGAGTGTCCATTCTTAGATATATTCAAAACCTGATAGGACACTGCCACGAGTAATCTGGTCTGGCTGACCCTGTTTGCACCTGGGGTATTGGACTAGGTGATTTCTAGAGGTTCCTTCCAACCTCAAACATTGTGATTCTGTAGCTTGAGTGAATTATGCAACCTTTAAGTTAGTAATGTTAAACGCTGAAACTATTCAAGGCCTACAATTATACTTGTTTAAGCTTTGTATGGAGTAGTCCTTTAAAATGGCAAGGTCACCGTGTTTTCTGCTTTGCCACAAAGCCTTTTTATATTTAAAATATATTGTTATCCTTTACTTTCTGGCCAGGTTTTCATACACTCTAAATGTACAATGCTGTATAAAACAATATGTTAACATTGTTTATATCACACCTGAGTAGCTTTTATTTTTAGCTTTCTCAAAATATGGGTGAAATTTTGTAAAAGTAAACATTTTTTCGTCCTTTCTGACAAGAAAAGTGAATCTCAAATATATATTGTCATAAAGCCTGTAAAAATACCTCTCTTTTTGTTGTTATTGTTGTTTTTTGTTTGAAGCTTGTTGCTGCAGAATACATAATACAGATGCTCCAAGTGAGCTAGCATATCTATGTCAGCATTTCTTGAAAGAGGAAAAGAAAAAATTAAATTGTATTTTTTTCATGAACATTCATCAAAATACAGTAGCAAATAGGTTAATTATAAAAATTTGTGTAAAGCTGTTACTTCCTAAGATTCCAAAAATATCTTTTACTGATCTAAAATGAGCAATGCAAAGATGCTGCCACCATGAAGGACAACAATCCACTGAATTTCTGCAGCAGCAACTTACTGACAAAACAATACATTTTTCATTATTAGCCTTCAATTCTAATAAAATAGTAAAGAAAATTTCCAAAGAAATGAAAAGCCTGTATGAAATATAAAAATACACAAAGAACCTATTTTTTCATTTAATTTTCCCTGAATCAAGCAAATATTATTGATGGGAAGTAAACTCAGGTTCTAGTGCATTGAGCTGCTACAGAACAAACTCATCAGTTACACTGGATAAAAAACAAACAAACAAATAAATAAACACACGCACAAAAACAAACAAACAACCCTCACTTTTTATTTTATTTTATTTTATTTTTTTATTTTTTCTCTCCACATTTTCTTCCCATCTACCATTTCCATAAGGACACAAAAGCTAAATCAGGGATACTCATATTAACATACAATAGTGATCGATTTTAGTTTGAACTTCGATGAATGAGGAGTTTGGGTAAGCCTCTGGGTTTCTTCTTATTTGAAGGTTCTTTATTGCTTTCAAAAAAATATGTCACCAAATAATCACCAAAAAACTGGGTGATTACACAGTGGAAGGTCAACTCAAGCATGGTCACCTACAGCTGCTTGGCCAGGACCACAACCAGGCATCTTTTAAATATCTCCAAGGAAGGAGACCCCACAACTGGGTAACCCAGAGAAGTTGTGGGTTACTATGGCAGTCACCCTCACAGTAAAAAAGTATTTTGTTATATTCAGACAGAACTTCCTGTGTTTCAGTTTGTGCCTCTTCTCGTGTTGCTGGACACCACTGAAAAGAGACCAGCTCTGTCCTCTTTGCATCCTCCCTTCAGGTATTTATATATATTAATGAGATCCCTACTCCTGAGCCTTCTCTTATTTAGCTGTACAGTCCCAGATCTCTCAGCCTTTCCACATATGAAAGCTACTCCAGTCCTGAGACTGGATTAAAGCTGTCGCTAGACTAAAGACATATGGTAGTTTGTCACTCTAATTTTAACAGAGATCAAAGGTAATGACTTTTTTGAAACTGTATCCTGCTGCCACTTGAAAATTCACTGCAAGTAGCTCAACAACTAAATGTTTTTAATTGATTATTCCATGTGTCACTACAATGTTTGCTAATTAAATACCATAGGACTAATGCAGATCTCTTCAGCATTAGTACTCAGTATTTTGCCTTTATTTTGTACTACATTTATTTTCATCCGATCTTAATGAGCAACTACTTTTTTTTTTGCTTTTAAAACAGAAGTCAAATGGATAATGTTTCCTCTTTTCCTCTCCAGCTTCATGCAAGTAATATGAAATTTAAAATACATTTTCATTTGGACAGACATTCTATAAGCAGTCTATATTTTCCCACAAGTCTTTCCACTTTGCTGCAGATCCAGGGAATTGAACATGATTGCACTGATATGAAAGTTGCTGAACTACTATCCACAGCCTAATGCAAAGGCACACACTAAGAGCAACTAGGGGCAGAGGTAGAAAAACTCTGTCAGGGATTGCTAGTAGTTGGCCTTTGTTGACTACTTTCTCACTCTGAATGAGAAATGGAGGCCAGACCACTGCAATGAAATTCTAGACACAGCAAAGGCTTACAGAGTTAACAGAGGAATTTGAAGAGATGGAACTTGAATCCAAACAAAAGATGCAAGAGTAAAAAAAAAAAAAAAAAAAAAAAAAAAGGGAGAGAGAAAGAGAGAGAGAAAATTTAGAATAGCATACATTTATCTGTTACATATCTTAAATGTCAGAAACAAAGCTTTCTTAATTTTTCATCTTCAAATATGACGGTCTATTTTCTAGAGATACTGTAATATGTTGTTAAAGTAATACTTAGTGCTATTAAAGGGAGAAAAAAAATCTGAAATTTATCAGATGGTCCCCTTTTTTTTTGCTCTCAATGTTATATATTTTTGTGGTGTTTAACAAACAATGGGCAGTTCAGTACCACCACATCACTCTCTCTATCCCCCTCCTCAAAAGGAGAGGAGAATAAGTATGATGAGAAAAGGAAAATGGTGTGGGTTGAAATAAGGAGCAGCTTAATTAAAGGAAAAGAAGAACAAGCAAAGGCCGTGCAGAAGTAAAAGGATAAAACCATTATTCTCTATTAAATGATGTTCATCCATGTCTTGGAAAACAGGGCCTCAATTCATGTCGCAGTTGCTCAGAAAGACAGACACTTTCATAACAAGAGCCCCCCATTCTCCTTCTGCTTCTCCAACTTTTATTGCTGAGCACGATGTCATACAGTATGGGATATTCCTTTGGTCAGTATAGGTCAGCTGCCTTGGCAATGTCCCTTCTCCACCTCTTGCCTGTCCCCAGCCTTCTGGCCTTTGAGGGTGGGTGGGTTGGAGATACAGCCTTGATTGACAGTACTGCTCAGCAATAGTCAAAACATTTGTATAATATCAGTGCTGTTCTAGCTATAAATGCAGAGCTTTGGGACATGTTGACTCCATCCCAGCCAAGCCCAGTACAATTCTCTTACAGATGACAATGGGTAGTGTTCAGAGTACGTAGAGTTTGGAGTATATAGAGTATTTCCTCATTATCTAACATGAAATGTAGTCAGTATAAGGACACATGTTCAGAGTGGTCTGGTTTCCAGCAATACTTTTAACTTTCATGTTGTAAGACAAAATTAGATAAATTTTGCTCCCTTCCTGACAGACAACTGTCTTCTTTCTCTACCTATGGCACATTAACACTTCTGAAATGTTCTGTTTCTTTTTCTTTCTATATATGCCTCCAAAAATCTCTTCTAAAATACGCATGACATTCTGGTTCACCAGAAAGGGTTCACAAAAAGCAGCAATAATTAATTTTTGCTAGTGTAACAGAGTTTATACATGCAGGCACAAAATCAAGTCTCTCTCACCTATTGAAGATGGACAGTAGGTCTATATCATATTCAAATTTAATCCTAACTTAATTTGAAGTCAAAATTAAACATTTTACAGTGAATAGAAAGTTAATAACCTTGCACTATCTTGGTAACTGGTTTGGACAGAATGAAGTAAACATTTCAGCCAAACATCTGTACACAGTATGTATGCTCTGCTTAGTCAGACCAAATGTAGAACAAAATTTGCTTTAATTATTTAACACTGAGAAAAGTTCAAGTATCACAGAGATGAATGTGATTTATATAGATACATACCCATGGGAAAATATTTCTGAATAGTTGTGTCTTTAAAAGAGCAAATATGAGCTGACAGCATACCTTTAAACATAACTTCACAAACCAAAAATCTTACTGTAGAATTTTTATAAGAATCATAGAATGATTCAGTTTGCTAGTTGAGGCAACTTTCTCTACCAGATCATATATGAGATGATACCTGCTTTCTTTTATTTTGACTAATTCTCTAAAAACAGCCTTCCTTTAATCAAATTTTATAAATTAATAAGTAAATTGTACTTGGGCTTCCACAGGTTTTAACACATACTTAGAGATCTGTATTGTTGGTGGTGAAAGGTTGCTTTTTCACGTTATAAGAACATGGAGGTGTGCTTCATAGGTACAAAAAGTAAGCAGATTACTTCATGGGGTGTTGTGGTGGTTTTACTCAGGTGGGCAGCCAAGCTCCACCACAACCGCTCTCTCACTCCCCCTCTCCTCAAAAGGAAGGGGGAGAAAATACAACACAGAGAACTCGAGGTTTGAGATGAGAAAGGTTTGATTAAAGGGAAAGGGAATGGGAAGGAAAAACAGATACAAAGAAACAATCAGTCCGCGCGGAAGCACAGAGAGAGAAAAAATTATTCTCTACTTCCCATCAGTGAACGGTGTTCGGCCACGTCCTGGGAAGCAGGGCCTCAAACGCGTAGTGGTTGTTCAGGAGGAACAACCCCCTCCCCCACGAGAGCCCCCCCTTTTATTGCTGAGTGTGACATCAGGAGTTACGGAATATCCCTTTGGTTGGTTTAGGTCAGCTGCCCCAGCAATGTCCCCTCCCCATCACTTGCCCACCCCCAGCCTGCTGGCTCTTGGGGGCTTGGAAGGAGTCCTGATGCCAGCAATATGCAGCAATAGACACAACACTGGAGTGATATCAGTGCTGTTCCAGCTACGAGTGCAGAGCACAGCACTGTGCGGGCTGCTGCAGGGAAAAGGTGACTCCAGCTCAGACAGACCCAACACAGGTGTCTCACAAGAAGTACTTCAGTTAAGCAGTATGAGAAATAGAGACAAAAATGTGCTACTCATATTGTCATGCATTGCTTTCCTGAAAGCACACTGCATTGTCAATGAGTGAATTAAATCTGCTATAGCTTTTGGTGGTGAACAGAAAGGTTGGTGTATCGTGTGTTAGAATATATGACAAACATAGAGTTGCAGCTATATAAATTTGTACACATTTGCATCAGTAGTAGCCCACACATACTAGGAAGAATGCAGAAATCATTTGCTTGATATAGGTGTCCTGAAGGCCAATGACAATATAATGTGACAATATAATGTGAGATACAAATAGGATGCCATCAGAGATGTGATATAAGCCAAGTTTGCATACATGTATGGCAGAATTCACAGAATGGTTGAGGTTGGAAGGGACCTCCAGTGATCATCTAGTCCAATCTCCCCACTCAAACAGGATCTCCTAGAGTGTGTTACGCAGGGCTGTGTTCATGTGGCTTTTGAATGTCTCCAGGGAAGGAGACTCTACAGCATCTCTGGGCAATCTGTGTCAGTGCTTCATCACCCACACAGTAAAGAAGTGCTTCTTCATGTTCAGATGGAACCTCCTGTGCTCCAGTTTGTGCTCATTGCCTCTTGTCCTGTCACTACGCACCACTGAAAAGAGCTGGACTCCATCTTCCTTACATAACCCCTTCAGATATTTGTAGACATTGATGAGATCCCTCCCTTGGGATCTCATCTTTCAGCCTTCTCCAGGCTGAACAGATACAACTCTCTCAGCTTCTCCTCAGAGGGGAGGTGCTCCAGTCCCTTGATCATCTTGGTGGCCCTTGGTATCATTCACACATACAAACTCAGAAAAATAATCATGAGAACTACTGAACTAAAGTGTGTGTTCTTCACTTTGCTGGATGTTATCAAATCTACGTTTATGCTATTATTTAAGAATGTCAAGTAGATCATTTTAGACCTCAAAGGATGCCATGATAGTCTGCAAACAGAATATGCATAAGTGGATTGTTTCAGCCAGGCAAAATATCAATGTGATTTAGCTTAGGAAAAAACAAACAAACAAACAAAAAAGAACATTGATGTGTCAGAAATACATTTAGAAGAAACAGTGAAATTTCTAAAAGCCTAAAATGCCTCTCAAATCTTTTTCTCAGATATGCTTTCATATACAGAATGAGAAGCCACCCTAAACAGTATGAAGCTTTTATCAGTATAATCCAGGACATGTTTGTCATTCTTGGAATGTCATTTTTGTGTTTTTCTAATCACACTTTTGTAATTGGTAATCCAGTTTGCTGTCCTGGCAAAGTCCTGGCTTAAAGAGGGGATATTACTGAACCTTAGAAAGAAACCAAACAAAGCATCAAGAAAAGGCAACAGAAATGCAAGCAGTGGTAAAACCTTCAAATATCTAAAAGTTGTTTTAGATAAGCATAGAACCCCCAAATGAAGTGGCAAGTACTTTTACCTTTATAAAGCTTTATAAAGCTTTATACACGTAAATATTAAAAAACAAACAAACAAACAAACAACAACAACAACAAAAACACTTTATATGGGTTTAAAAACTTTAAAAGGTTTAAAAACCTTTACAAAGGTTTAAACATTAATGGCATAACATGTCAAAATCTCCAAAAATCATGTAACTGTTTGCTTAGCAAATAGCTTATAATTCTTTTAATCATCTTGAAATACTGAAATATTGATAGGTTTTTAATCAAACCCAAACATTATTTTGAAATAAATCTTGTTAATTACTACTTTTTTTTTTCTTTTGTAATAAAATTTTAAACCCACAGGTGCTTAACATTTCAGGCACAAATCAAGCACTAATGTCTCAGGCAAGTCATGACTACTGTTTATTACCACATTTTCTGTTTTAAGGAACACACAAAAGCAGCAATGCCAAGTAAGGTGTTGGCTTTTGACCACAGAGCTCCAAACAACAATAACCTGTGGGCTGAGAGAAAATATGTTTAGCATTATGATCCCTCATGGACAGTAGTGCACATAATAAAACTACCAGACATAAAATGTTAGGGGTATAAAAACTTAAATTTTGCAGAAACTCCCTATTGACTAGCTATTTGAAATATGGCCTATAGGAAACATGGAACAAGAATGACACCTAGTGGTCTTGTAATCTTTCCATACAGTATGTTTCTCTTCATTTGCAAATATATTTGCTAATATATATAGTCATATATCTACATACCCATATACATTTCCTCAGTCTCATCATCGATACTACTTTCCACACTCCTAAAATAAGTGTTGAAGTGTTGTTTGTCCCTGTGTAGCCCCTGACTCAGCCTGCAATCTAAGATGACAGTATAAACACAAGGTAAAGGAGAGATGTTCTTAAATTTTTCAATTTAAATTCCTCATTTCTGACATTCATCTGCAGAGTGCTGGTGTGCAACAGCACGTGTATGCATTTTTTTTTACTTATATTCTATTTCATTCAGTAAATAAACACATTCATAATCTCCTGAACCACTCCCCCCGATTTTTGGTTTTATTAGCTGTCATATTTCTTTGAAGCATTCCTTGAAGAACAGATATAAAAAATAGCATAAATTGTTTTTGGACTTTGATTAAATAAGGGTATTCCATTGTTAATAAAGAACTCCAAAACAGGCTGAGAGATGGATTGTGGAGAAACAGCAAATGGAACTAACACCTGTGTGTAGATGGTAGTATTGAAAAAGAAAAAATCCCAGGCATAATTAAAATAAATTAGCATCTGTTCTTTTTTAAAGCTGTTCCAAGAGAAGGGTTTTCTAACACTCAATTTCATTTAGAAATCAATACTGCCGTCATGTTCCCTTATTTAATATTTACTTCAAAATAATAATGTAAAGTCTTATAAAAAAAAAAAAAAAAAAAAAAACAGAGAAGGAAAAAAAAAAAAAAAAGAGCTTTTCAGAAACAATGTTCCTTAAATAAGCAGTAATGCTTTCATTGGTCCCTGAAATACTGTGCCCTATGCTCTCCTCACAAATACATGAATATTGTTGATTGACAAAAGCCTGCATAGATATGAATCAAGACCTTTTTTATGTTAATTTATATGAAGATGTAATGATATTCTACTGCATATTTTTCTGCTTCTGAATCCATTTCCATACCTCTAGTGATAAAAAGGCACTGCTTCTTTCAGAGGTTTAATTACAAACATCTAGAGAAAACAATGCAGTAGAATTTAAACATTGTCACAGTCACTGACCTTAAAATGAACAGAGAAAGCAAATCAGATACAGTCCTTCACTATAGTTCTAAGCGGTGTTGAAAACCTACATCTAATAATGGTTATATTTATTTACATGCCATACTACATTACAGTAGCAAGACCTAATATAATACCTGGTTTAAATCAAGACGGATAAAATATACTCTGCCCTTCGTGAACTTATCCTTGGGATCTAATCTTGAGCAGTGCTATGAGCTTTCCTATACTAAGGATAACAAAGAATTTACTGTACCTGAAAAACATGATAGGCTGCTAGGTGTGTTAATATGCTGGTCTTTTCTCTGAGGATGCATGCAGGTTAGTGGGAAACACTGGTTTTATATTACAAAAAATGTAGCCTAATCTGACTGATATTTGTGAAAACTCTTGAAGACTGTTGGTATTCTTGATCAGGAAGACAGATTTCAATAAATTCTAACATAATGGGCAAAACATCAGGATTTCTATGATTTGCATCAGAAAATGGGCCTTGTACATGTCCAGCTAAAAGATTTGTAGCTTTATTACTCTGTTATAGCTGTAATTCATTTTACAGCAATGAATTTATTCAATGAATGTAGAAGGATTATCCTCTTCTTTTTCAAGAAAAATGTGATATTTTTATTAGGTTCCTGGAGTAGAATGTAGGATTTTGTGGTGAAGCTTTTGATCTCTGTTTGAACCAAACCTAAATTTGAACTTGTTTTCAGCTTCTGGTTCTCAAAGGTTCATCCAGATGATCTTTCAAGGACCCTTTCAACCTTGGCTGTTCTATGATTTTATGAAAACGGATAAAGTAATTTCTTTCCCCTCCCTTTTATGCAACTCTACCTGGCTAATTTATAAGATCTTTCAGGTAGAACATGTATTGACTTCTTTAAATGTATAGAGTTTAGCAGCAGCAGAACATTGTTTCTGCTTAGGGCACCACAGGGATCAAACTGATTAGGATTAAAAAAATATGCCTGTTGCTTAACATCTCAGGTCACAGGAGCCTTGTCTGTTGTGCCATCCTCCATGTTCTTCACTTTCTAATGTATATTTGAATGTATCATACCTCTGTGATATTGAGATAAGTTATATTCACATATCTAAAATTGTTGGGGTGAATTTTACAACTTCACAATCAAGACACTAGACAAGATAACCTTTTCACACAGGCTCTCTTAGTTGTTTGCAAGTGTATTAGAGAGCTAGTTCTAAAACACGGGAACATTGGATATATACTGGATCAGACTGCCAGAAGAGTTCCTTGAACAATTGTCACTTTACCAGACAATGCCTGGATGCATTTCCACTTCCACAGCTTTCCTTTTTATGGACTTTAGCGGAAATGGTAAGATATATACAGCAGAATATGTATGATATGGTCAATGTTTGAGTGATGTTTTCATTGTAGATAGTCATCAGAAAAAAAAAAAAAAAATCTCTTACCATTATTGAATCATTGAAACATCTGAATGGGGATTTGAAGCACATATTTGTGAAATTACTTGGCCTACAAACTCAAAAAAAATAAAATTCAGAAGCTTTTCTCTGAAATTTCTGAATTATAGCAATTCCCTTTAGTCTGTTTTTTTGAAAGACTTCCTGCATTTTTCTAAGGCAGTAAAGATACATGTTGAAATAAATAATAATAAAATAAATAAATAAATAAACAAATAAATAAGAAAGCGAAGAGAGACTGCTCTAATTTTTCTTACCTATAAATTCTTAATTTAAATGGTATCTAAATTAATAATTCATAGAAAATACATTATATGATTAATGAAGTCTCCTTTTGTATAGTGTTGTTGTTTGTATTACAAATACACAGTGTACATTTTCTCAGTATAACTTCTTTAAAGGTTAGTTAGAGAAAAGAACTGGAGTTTGTCTCTGGGGGGTGTTAGCAGAAAAGCAACATTTTAAATGTATTTAAAATAGTGTTATGGGGTCCTGTAAATATTGTTCAAATTATCATCTCTAAAATAAATTTACCACCATAGTATTTAGCAGCCAGCTGCAGAGTAGAAATTGAAGACCTTAGTGTAAAACCATGCAAATTACTCCAAGATGAACTCCATCAGGTTATTTGCGGCTCATGTATACACACAGCAGGTCCTGTGTGTGTACATGTTAGATCCTTGTCTGGCTCATTTAATTTCCTCTATACCAAGTGCATTACAAAGGGAAACTGGACCCTGACCTATGTTGTCACAAGCAATCTCCCATATTTCCTATTTTCTGCTTACTGATGTGAAAGTGAGATTATTGTCCCTGAGTTCATTGTGAATAAGTCTCAGATTACCTTTCTTTGTGGATTCTTGCTAGAAAAGCATTGTGCCCTGATTGTTCATTTGAAAGACATAGATAAAAATATGTGTACACAGTAAAACAAATTTGAACAAATATTCATGCTAATGCTTTTGTGGTGTTTACCCTACTCTATCTTCAACTCTGGGATAATGGTTCAGGTCAGTTCTTGTTCTGTCCACACATAGAATAAAGAAAAAATCAATTTTCCTGTTACAATGTATGCGTAGAAAATCCACTTTAACATTTGAAAAAGCTAGAATTTGAAATACCCCTAACTTGCCCAGGTAAGTCTTCATGTGACCTGTTTGCTCAGGAAAGTGAGGAGACCATTTCACCAGACTCAGAGGCTGTTGAAGGAATTAAAATAAAATGAAAAGGAGACTCAATTGGGCCATTTTATACATTCCAAGGCTTTCTGGTTCTTCATAAAATGAGTCTTTCTTGGAAAAGCATGGCCCCAGGACCTGTTATTAAGGACTGTTAAATACTCAACAAACAGTAGCAGTATTGAACAGAAGGAAGCGAAGAGAGGGTAGGAGGGAAGGAAACCTTGCAGATCCAGTGTAGGAGCCAAAAGTAAACTCTTATTTCATCAAATGCAGATGACTGCTGCAAACAATCTCTTATGAAAAGTGACTTTGCAAGGAAGGTAATGTTAACTGACAACTTGAAAGAAGAAAAAAAATATTACTGAATACAGTTGTCTGGGTAAGGTTGTTTTTTGATTATTGTTGTTGTGTTTGGTTTTTTTTGTTTGTTTGTTTTTTTGTTTTTTGCTTTTATTATAACCCTGCGAGCTCTGGAAATTGATGTCTTCAATTACAAGTTATTTAAATCAGCTGTTCCAGTAACGTATTTGCTATTTTGATCAACTTTTGAATGCTAATTAGAGAATTCTTCCTACTGTTTTTCTCCTTAGGTGCCAGAAAATCAGCTGTGTAAATCAGTTTTTGATGGTGTACACAATGGCATGTTTGACTCAGAACATTTAAAGAGAAAAGAGATGTTGCAACAGTGTATTTACCATAATGGCATTCTACTTCTCTTTGTCAATGGTGACAAAGAAAGTCAAAGAGAAAACAGATAGCCTTGTACCTAAGAGGCTGCAGTTCAGGAAATCAGTTGTTTTCAATCAGTTTTTCTGTATGAATTTCTTAAAAGGCTAGGTCAGTTCTTTTTCCACATCTTTCCTGTATGAACTTGCAAATTCTCTGTTCCAGTCCCCTACCAAAAAAGTAAGAAATTAATTTTCCTGTCACACCAAGATGCTTTAAGGCTGGTTCTAAAGTTTTCATCACCTTCCTCATAAATGACGTGTGCTACATATGACCTGGGGAGTTATTTTATTTTTTTTATTATTTCATTTTATTTTATTTTATTTTATTTTATTTTATTTTATTTTATTTTATTTTATTTTATTTTATTTTATTTTTGAGCAGTGGCAGGAGAATGAATAACATTTTCATTGACACTCTCCATGCTAACCCTTTCCCGACTGAATTTTCTTCATAATTAAATTGCGTAGGATGACAAACAGTAGCCAAACCTAGTACATGTTGAAACCGATGGGATTTCTCCTCTCAGGGCCCTAAAATAAGTTCAGTGGACTTCAGAACACAGACGGACTCTGTTGCAGCAGTTCCTATTCTCCAGGTTCAGCCGGTAAGTGAGACCGTGTGTCTTCCCATTTTACACACAACCTATACAAAAACAGCCAACCAACAAACAAATCAATCCCAACAGGGTAATAATGAGAGAGACACAAACAACACTCATAAATATGAGCTAGACCATTCAAGAATCAGGATCAAATGGAAGCCAATCAAATGGCCCTATCCTGTTCCTATGTGTCAGCTAATCACATTCAAATATTGCTAGCAAATTTCACCCTGCTCACCACCACCACCACCCACGCACACACACACACATTCACATGGAGTCCTGTTGTATCTAGTCTAGGCTCCCTGTTTGCCAGACCACAGATCTCAGGTTGTACTTACTGACTAGTCTACTTTGAAGTTTACTACTGTTTCACAAATGCTCATAGATCTGGCCCATAGACCTGTGGTCTCCCCACTATCTCCCAGATATACTTGACAGATTGCCTGGCTTGAAGTTTGCAAACTTCTCACACATAAATTCACACAAACACACAAAGCAGAGAGCACATTCAGACAGAAAAATGTCTAGTGAACTTAACAACTATTTGCTTAGATGTGTCTAGTCTTTTTTTTCCTCCTTTTTCTCTAATTTCACATGCTCATTCTCTCCAGATTCACCCTTTCTCTGCTCATGTCTCTTGCCAAAAAAAAAAAAAAAAAGTCTACCTCTAGTTGCTTCGTTTTGCATTGGTCTCACTCTTGCCAAATCTCATGTTTCTTAAGCACTGCAGAGATGCATACAGGTTTGTATGTGATATCTCATGAAGGCAAAACCTCCATAAACAAAGAATGACAGTCTGTTTGACCTGCAAAGTTAATATCTGTACCTGGATGCTTGTCAGTATCTGTATTCTACTTTGTAGGAACTTATCTGGGCAATGAACAGACAATGAAGCTTATCTAACTTTTGTGCATAATCCTAAACTAACCAGGTGTTAGATGTCAAGAACAAATAAATAAGTAAATCATAATTTTCTCAAAACTTACGAAGATTATACTAAGCAAGGAAGAGGAGACAGTATCAGATGGAAAGGGATGTAAAGATTTAATTTGTATTTCATTAATCAAACCTTTTGAATCTCAAAAAACACAAGCTTTTGCAGCCTGGCACTTCCCTTCATATAACTGAATACCTTTTAAAGTTAGCATTAACCACAAGCTGATTCTGAATTAGAATCAGAATTCTAACTTTACACAGAGAGCCAAGACTTGGCTGGATACCAAGATCTAAATGGATGTTTAGAGCTTGTTCTGTGGGAATATAAAATGAGTTTGCTACAGTGGTATAATTACAATCTTCAAAATAGTTTCATTCTTGCATTTTGGGTTTGGACACTCCTGAAGAGATTGCACGTTACATTTCAGAGCAGTTTACGATGTTCATTGTTTCCTCATGGGACTTGGAAAATAGTGGACTCCTGAGCATGAAGTAAGGAATAGCAGGTCAAGAGTTTTCTATTCATAAAAATTATACGTGTGTATTTGTATGAGTAGTTCAGTGGACATCCATATTTGGTGATTCTATAATTTGGTAGTTGTATATCTTATTGTCTGCAGAGGTTTGCAGTGCTAGGGGCAGGTGCTTTGAATTTAAAGGGAATAAACAACAGAAAAGATATTTTGGTTGTGCATACTTTATTGACTACTGACTTCAGTTTAGAGGAGCAGCCACTAGTACAATGATTTTCATTTAATTAAAATTAAATTTCATTTGATCTTCTCTGCTAATTTACTTGATCTATGGGAAATAAAATATTTTCATTAGTTCTTACTGTGATACTCATTGCTTATTTTGTTTATATCCACTTCAGCTAATACTAGATAATTCAATTATCATTTACTGAACCTGCCATTGAAAAGTGAAGAGCAGTCATGATGTTTACAAATTAAAAAATAATCATGTATCATGCTTCTTTTCTACTCTCATTTTCAATTTTCTTGCACTGGTAGATAGTGACTTTAAATTAGTAGTTACCTTTGAGAGAAGCTGGAAATTGCTGTTTTATGGCTCTTGCAATGTGGCCAAGCAAAAGTTACAAACAGAAATGTAGAGAGCTATTAATGTGTTTCTGCTCTTATTTACACTGGTATACAAAGGGGTTCAATCCACTGAAGTCAGGAGAGCTACACTGTCACGAAAGCAATAAACCCAACATATTACATCCCTGGTCTGTCTTAAAACATTAGGCAATGAGCATGTGCAGATTGCTGATTTTAAATGGAAATTTCAGTAGCTTTGTTTCACAGATCATTTTATCAACCTGCACTTTAGGCGCTCTCCTAAGGCCTTGTGGATAAATCATCCTCTTAATATGATACAAGTAAGGTGAAAGAAAAGGTAATAAATAATCAGGCTGTGCTGAGACTTCAGTTGAGTCAGTAGCAATGAAAAGTGGTAATGGCAAAAATTAAGCTAATGATGATGGGAGCATTAATAAGTCTTTTGAGACGCTATTGAAAAGGGATTTTCCACTAGCTATTCCTATTAACGCTAATGGGAGCTATGGAGGTGATTCTTCTACTTGTTGACCAATAAACACGTTCCTTAGTCATAATGGGTAAAAAACATGATCTTAAAAACAAAATGCTCCTATACTTTTACCTCAAAATGTAGGACTCCTAACAAGTTCCCATGTGAAACAATGGACAGATAGGGCTGCATTTTATTCCAATTTTGAGTGTTGTTACAGCTCTTTTCTAAAGACATCAGTATAAGAACAAACAACTCAGCGGAGCTGCAAATGTTTCATATGTAAGCAACTGCATCTAATCAAATCTCTGATCTAATTTTATCATGCTTTATTTTTATTGTCTCAAAGAGAGTATATACTCAAAGAGAGGCAATGTTTGTTTTTTTTGTGGCAAGATTGAGGATTTTTTATATATATATAAAAAAATATTGCCATTTTATTATAAATAGGGGCTGAATATATTATTTTAAATAGCTCATACATATTTTGCATATTATTGCACTGAAAAATATGAGAATGTGTAAAAAATATAAACTTAGAAGGATTTATTTTTTTAATGTGATTTAAGTAAATGAATAAGTATAAAGAAATGCCTGAGAATGATAACAGTCTTCATTTTTGTACTAAGGACCTGTTGTATATTTTACCATAGGTTACTCTCCCTTCCAAAGAAAATGAGAAATCCCATCATAAAAGTTTTCTTTCTATGAGCTGTTCTTGGAAAGAGATGGTCATCTTAATGAAACGTAAATGACTGTGCAAATTTTGAGATGGAGAGAGAAGTTGCTATGTGTCTAAACATGTTTCATATTTTGTAGCTGTAATTACAGTATGCTTACATCAATACAAATTAAATTCCAGGATTTTTTCTGTATCTCATTAAAAGTTTCTAAAATATTTATAATTTCACTTGTAATAGCTCTTTAAGAATTGTCTTTTGTTGTTTTATCAAAATGAATGTCCATATATTGTTATATCATGAGAGATCTTATACCGAGATTATTATTTTATAAATACTTTAATTATTTATATGTCTAAATCAGCATAAAAGTGGAATTGTATATCATACGTAGAGATTGGAGATCAATGCCCCAGTCTCTGCTTCCAAGGTTCATAAACTGATTCCTCTGAAAGATACATCAGATGATATCTATAGACTAGCTTTTCTCCATTCTGCATAAGAAGAAAATATGTCAGAAGCAAGCAATTCTGACCTGAAGGGAACTGTTTCCCAACCTTAAATCTGGATAAATCTGTAATTCTAAATAAGTGAGCAACATATGTTGCTTATTTTTTACACAAAGAATTCTTCCAACATCTCAGAGCAACAGCCCATTTTGACTCACATATCTCCATCTATGGCTAGTCTCTACTGACTCAGAACAAAGCAGCAAAACTAAAATAAATAACATCAATCTAGCTAATAATGCATCAAGAAAAAAAAAAAAAAAAAAGTTTCATGAATTGTCACATTCTAAAAATTACTGTTTCTCTCAATTAACTATAAAAGGAGACTGAAGTGACTGTCTCAGACATAGGTGAGCATATTTTGTAGGTAGATGAAGTCTATCCACCATGACTATAAAAGTTCTGGAAAATAATATGTAAAAATCCTAGATCAGTGCAGTTTATCGTATACTCCAGAAGCGGATGTCTTTATAAAAATACCTCAAAGACTTTGTGTAAAGCCCACTCCACCCTGTGCTGGTGCAGCCTAACCTTGAGTACTGTATGCAGTTCTGGGCACCACAGTATAAAAGGTACGTAAAACTATTAGAGAGTGTTCAAAGGACAACAAAGATGGTGAAGGGACTAGAGAAGAAGTATGAGGAGCAGTTTAAGTCACTTGGATTGTTCAGCCCAGAAAAGAGAAACTGAGGGGAGGCCTCATGGTGGCCTGCAGCTTCTTCAAGGGGAGTGGAGGGGCAGGTGCTGAGTACCTATTCTCACTGGGTACAGCGACAGGACCTGAGGGAACGGCATGGAGCTGGGACAGGGGAGGGTCAGGCTGGGTGTTAGGAAAAGGTTCTTCACCAAGAGGGTGGTCAGGCACTGGGACAGTCTCCCTGGGGCAGTGGTCACAGCACTGAGCTCACTGGAGTTCAAAAAGAGTTGGGACAATGCTCTCAGACATAGGGTCTGATTTTTGAATGGTCCTGTGTGGAGTCAGGAGTTGGACTTGATAATCTTTTGGATCTTTTCCAACTCAGGATGAAAATTTTAGAATTTCCAACTCTATGAAAATTTTAGTGCATTGGCTGTTCATGTACTTGCATAGAAGAGAAAAACACAAGCAAGATAACTCCTTTTCATTATTAGTCATTATTTGTGACTTCTGGAATAAAATACTGGAAGGGCTAGAGAACCTTCTAAAGAGAAGGAAGAGGACTTCCTTCTTCTGTTGAAGGAGTCTAGGGTGACTAAGTCCTTAAATTATGCATTTCATTTAAACGTTCTGAAGGGGGAATCTGGGCTTCTTTATATTTGTATAAATCAGTGAACTGTCTTCACAGAAGCTAGGAATAAGAACAAATAAGTCTTGAAAATTCAGTAAGATATTAACCGTATATTGTGAAAATGTAATAGCAATGCTGTTTTCCTTGCAGGCATATTACAATAACCTTTTTAGAGTAAACTCTAAAACTGATAGAAAATAGACCAATAAAAGCACATTTGAATGAACCAGCACTGATCTAACAATATATAAAGGAATAAAATAAACTGAAGAAAAAGGCACAGACAGTTAAAACTACTGAGAATAGTGTATCAGACTGAGATATAAATATACAAATAAAAATTTTGTCTGAAATTAATTGAAAGGTTGGTTGAATATTACTGCAGGAAATCTATAGAGTTTGAGTAGCCTTGCCATGAGTTTCTTGATGGACAAGGCACAGAGGTTGGATATGTTGGTGCTGGAATCGGTGGTGCTGAATCAGTCCTTCTATGAAAACAATTTTAATTTCCGAATAAGCCTTCTTGCAAAGATAGCAAAATATTTATTTGGCTAGGTAGTACAGACTAGTACAGACTAGTAGGATAGTATTAAAGGAATTAAGTTTCCTTCTTCTTACTCAATGTCAACTCTTTCAGATTGGAAAGAGAGTAGAACCGTTCCTTGCATTCATATTCTACCACCTTTATTTAGCTTACTCAGTACTACTTTCAGTGCAACTGCTGGCAGATCAAAGTGCTATTTAGAATTGACAAATAAAGAGGGTGATGAAAAGCTGCCACAAAAGTTAATGTTTTTCACACTTCAGTATTGAAGTGAAAGGAGTTGGAATTTATTTCCAAGATGAATTTAAAAGGTAGCCAATCCTGCATTGCTGTTACCATTCTTAAGAACCCTACAAAGAACTGCTGACATATGTATTTGTTGTCTAAAGCAGGTAGTACAGATTATACAACACCTATACATCTATTATACAACTACATACAATTATTATTCTGATAGTACCATCAGGAAGCTATTGCATAGAGATACTGATATCTGATAACTATATCAAGGTCCTTTTCAAGACCATTCTTTTCAAGATCATGACTACACTAAGAAACTTCAGTCTGAAGAAAAAAGAAAAAAAAAAAAGTTGAATACACAGGGCTGTGAGCACTTCTCATATGGCTGGAGCACTTCTCATATGAAGAGAGGTTGAGAGGGTTGGGTTTATTCAGCCTGGAGAAGAGAAGGCTTTGGGGAAACCTTATAGCAGCCTTCCAGTACCTTAAGGGGAACTACAAGAAAGCTGGGGAGTGACTCTTTGTCCAGGGGTGTAGTGATAGGACAAGGGGTAATGGCTTTAACTAAATGACGGTAGATTTAGATTAGATGTTAGCAATAATTTTTTATTGTGAAGAAGGTGTGGCAATGGAATAGGTTGCCCATTTTTTAAAGTGGAGTTAAAATACAATACACTAATTTTGCAACATTTTTAAATGTATTTATCCATTTAAATATTAAAAGGGGATAAAGGAATTTATACACTCACTTTTATTTTAACAGAAAATGGCCTGTTTACACATTTTATTTCTCTAGAGAAATTCAAACAGAAGATTAAAATGCAGTATTTTGGGTGTCTTGTCTTTGATAAATACAGTAAAAACAGAAGTCTTTGATAATTAAACCACTTCCAGGCTAACTACTATTTGAATAAAGTGAATTAAATAAAGCACAAAACACGAACTGAAATGGAAAACATGATATTGGCTGAGACAGAATAAATCCCTTCAGAACAAGTCATACTTTACTTTGAGCTTTGCTGTTTAGTGCAAGACAACTCTGATCAAAACTACTGTGGTGATAAAAATAATAACTAAAAACAGATGTACTGGGTCCAGATGAAGTCCATCTAGCACAGCGTTCTTTCTCCCACAGTGGCCAAAAATGGGTGTCTAGAAAAGAGTATACGAACAAAACAAGGATACTCCTTATTGTCTATGTATGTTTGTATGTCTTTGGGATACTTTTTCAGCTTTTCACTGGTTGCACCTGCAAAAGAGAAAGCAGCAACTGCATCCCCCAATCTGGGAAAGATTTCCGGTCCCCAGACACTGGGCTGGATACAAGCAGTGGGGCAGAAGCAGTCCTGAGGTAGAATGGCTGGAGGATGCAGCTCACTTAACAGTATAAACCAGCTGGAATGAGACTAAAAACACATGGCAACATCTATATGTCTAGTTATTGAAGTGTTTTCTGATTTTTCATGTTAAACACTTTATTATGGCTGTACCTTGATAGCATTGTAGGATGAGATCCAGGCAAAATTCATATCTTCCCCTTTCATCACATGCTCCAGATTCTATTGAGAGGAAATGTGGGTGTACATTTGGGATTCACAGCACTCTGTGTGGCTGCCTTTTCTAGGTAGATTATCAGGGTGCCATTATCAGTATGTTCCCAAGGCGACAATGTGATATTTTCCTACCAGCAACACATTATGTAAAACTTGTATGTCCTTGGAGCATAGGTAGATTATGTTGTCCTCTCAGCAAATATATGTTTACAGAAGTGTAGCACTCATAGACGAGAATGCCCTTCCCAGATTGTATAAACAGCTGATGGTATAAATACACTCAAAAACACTCATTAACTTTGGCATATATTTTGTTACAAAGATTATTGTCTGCACAGTGAAGTTAAATACAAACATGCAGAACAAAAGTTCAAATCACTGTTCTTACCTAAGGATTTATTTACTGGTGCTACCTGCTGGTAATGAAAAGGTCTATGTATTTTCTCTAAAAGTTAGTGTCAGTGTTTCAGCTCCAATCATTCCTTTTCATTTTTGCAAGAACACTATATTTTTCCAATGCTTTATTATTCCTCCCACGCACAGCCTCAGGAAAATAAATAAATAAATAAAAAAGCATACCTAGAGAGGTGACATTTACTGAAGTTAAAGGATTCTTAAAGGATAACCACAGTGTTGTAGTGGGGTTAGCACTTCTAAGGAAGCAGACTTCCAACAGACAGAAGGCTTAGACGGTATATTAAGTAGGAAATGAACAGGTTAATACAGTAAGACATTATAGTTATTTTTAACACAGAAAACCTCAAAATTTTCCCCGCTCCAGTATTTGGGTGTACACACAGCTATATCTTGATTCTGCATAAAACCTAGTTCTTCATACATAATGTCACGTTTTCATGCCTTTTTTTTTTTTTTCCTAAGAAAACTATGCTCATGGACCTTTCTTATGGGTCATCTGGAAGCATATATCAAAGCAGAAGTAATGTGATATCAAAGGAGAAGTAATCTTTGTTCCTCTGCTCCCTTCCTAGTATTTCTAGCAAATCAGGAAGCTAATAGTGGCTTTCCTTGAGGAAAGGGTAAGTTATGTGTGCTGAAACACATTGGGGCAGTCTTCAAGGTTTTCAGGTAGAAGATCAGAAGCACTACATGCCACAAACTCCCTTATTTGTATTAGAGAGTGGCTTCTATTAGTGGGAACACAATGGGCTAATAGCTTCCTTGTGAAAAATTGAGAGATGACACTGCCCCCACAATGCAGTATGACAATGAAACTTCCCTATAAAATGCAGAAACAAAAATGTTTAGGTGGGATTTTTCTATTTCTCGCCCATAAATGAGCTAGTCCACACCATTTCTATTGCAAGAATAGACACTTCCCTAACAATAAGATCTCCTGATAGTCCCAAAAAAAGTGATTGCAGAAGATGTCAGGCCAAGACTAGGTCTTATGGATGTTGCATGACACTTAATGATGAGCCTTAAAAGCACCCAAAACAAGTACTGTCATGGCCTTCACCTACAGCGTGTTCGTACAGTGTGTGTTCTTTCTGTTCTTACTGCCATTGTTAAGTCTGGGAAGCAGCTCAGTCACCAGAGGCTCTCAATCACGGGCTCTGACTGAGGCACCACACAGGAAATTTTGGTTTCTTGCTCACATCGGGCCAAGCAGAGTCTGACTGAAAAAAATAAGTTTTTGTCTGTCTTCTGTTCAGAACTCTCAGCAAGGGCTAAATCGGTTACCAATTTCACTGGGATTTAACTCTCTAAAATTTCCTAGGGTTGCTTGGAAATATGTTCTCAGTAACCTTTTCTTTGATAGAAATGTATTTCTTGTTCCAACCCTTTAATGGAAAATCTCTTTCTATTTCAATCTTTAACACACTGGTTTAAAACAAACAAACAAACAAACAAACAAAACTTTTATAACAATCTTCAAAATATATTTTACCATCATTACCTACATTAGTGTCAGAGGCCAAGCTATCTTTCAGTCTGTTTTCCTTTCAAAGATTTTTCCTTTACAAGTATGCATGGGTCTGATTAGAGCCCTATATGCAGGAATATCTCTAAAGGCAGAAAGCTCACATTTAGTACTCATATTTAGTAGGAAGGAGTCCTAAAAGAATCTGGAGGTGACCAGTAATATCCAAACATTCTTGAAGAGTAAGACCACTGAAAGATTTCCCCTTTGTTGGAGGTAAAATTTTTGGATGGTAGAAGTCATACATACCTAAATGAGCTTAAATTTGAGCTTAAAAGCAACAGCTTCCTCCGTCACAGGAGCATCCTTCACATTTGCTTTATCCGACTCTCTGCATTCACAGGGAAGAACACAACATTGTCTCCTAATGCAGTGTAGTCCTTTTGTGTAACTGTCTGCATCTTATAGTGACATAACAGAGATCTTGCTGTTCAGCAAACAGACCCCTTGTAGCACCTGCGTTTCTCTATGACATGCCACAGTGATTGATTGCACTCTGCTGCACTGGGCTCTGTTTATTCTGGAGCTAAAGGCATCGTTGTACTGTACCTAAACAGCCTCCATCCTTCACAGATCTGTTTTAGCAATTCCAGCAGGTTAAAGGATTAGAGCCTCTATAAATACGTAGAGTTAATACCCTGACAAGGTAGTATTTGAATTTTATAGTCACCACCTTCCCCCAGAAATGTTGGTTCATTCATTTATAAATCTAGCCAAGGAATGCCTACTTAGTAAACTGTATGATCACATCTATTACATAGATAAAATCTCTGGCACAGATGACTTAAAAAGTGAAACAAAATCTGTGATGTTGTTGCAAAAAAAAAGGATCTAATTACTGGACTGTGCAAGTTCTAGTGTCAATAGTAGCTTTGTACCTATTCCTCAGGGGCATGTTACCTCTCCTAAGGGATCTTGTTCCATGATTTACATGACTTTACAGTCCCACTTGCCCATACTATTTAGCTTGACAATACTTATAGCCTGACTTTTTTTTTTCCTCATTTAGTCATATTCCAGTTTTATTTGATATACACTATCTTCCTTTCAGTTGCTAAGATAACATGTTATCTACCAATCATCGTAAGGATGACCCAAGCCTTTTACAGACCAACTACCTTTCACTCTGATTTTGCAAATGTACACCCTAATGCTCACCCTCTACCTTTTTACTACCAAATCCTTGGGGGTGATTATAATGCTATGTGTGCTAGTTACTCAGAATCTAATATGATTCTGCTCTTTTATTACTGTGTTTCTTTACTGGTTATCTGTTCATTGTCTCACTCCCTTTTATAAACCTTTTGATCATTCAACTACCCATAAGCAGATTCAGCATCACTAACCTTTGTTTCCCCAATGCAGAGATCCCATGCCATTTTTTTTTTCTGTTCAGGCCAATAGACTATGGTATTATATATTCCCTTCTTGAGTTTGTATTCACCATAGATGCTTTTGGTCAATCAGGGTTTTCCAATGGTATCCCCTGTGTAATTTTTATGATATTGAACAGTCAAACTTTCCTAAGGGGCAGTGGCTGCTAAGACTATATATTTTTAGATAACTTTCATCTTTTTTTTTTCTTTTATTTTTTTTTTCCACAATCCTATATTTAGCTGTTTATGTAAGTTAGGACTCTGTAATATATGCAGTCACACTCATAATGAAGAGCAAATGTAAAGGGAGAACTGCATTTGTCTTTTTAAGTTTACTCTCTTCAAGTGATTGCTGGCTGTTGTTACCAGGTTTTAGATGTCTGGGAACCATGTTTAAATCCTAATTATCCCTAGGCACTCTCACTCCATTTTGATGGTTTTACAAACAGATTTTTATTCATCTCACTTATTTCTGGATATACAGGATAAATCTATTAAAATTCCCCTCACATAAGTTTTTGACATGCTCTGTGTATCTCCTGACCAGAAAATGTCTAGTAAAACCTTACTATTGCCACAAGTTTTAACTCATATTAATTGTTGATAAAAATGCCTTTCAGAGAACAAAGTGGAGACTCAAACTCTACAGATGGGACCACTGTAAGGACACTGTGATTAAAAATTACTATAATGCTGTGATGGCGATGAAACAAGCTAAACTGACATATCAGTGTATAGTAACTTCATTCCAATACTCAATATAAGGGCAGTCTGGTCTAGTGGTTTATGCTTCAGACCACCTTTATTTGGCTATTCTATTGTTGTTTGAGAATAAAAATTTAAATAAATGACCCATAGATTGCATTAGATTAGAAGATCCTCCGGGGACTTTATCAGGCAATGTTTCCTCTTTCTGGAATTCTTGCTCCCTGCACAGACTTACTGTATGCATGCCCATTGCTTCTATTAACTACATGTCTAATCCCCCAGAGAAATTTTAAAGCCTAAATATGCAGTGGTAATCCTGAAAGACTAGCACTATAGACAGCAGCCACTTATAGAAACACTTTGCTCAGAGTAGGGAACAACCTTGTGAGAGCAGTAAGTATGCAATTTCAACTGTTGGATCCCATCAAAGCAGATGTGCTTAGATTCTTTTTCCTTTCTTTTCAGAAAAGAAAAAGAAGGAGAAGAAGAAGAAGTTTTAAGTATCTTATACTACATACTTTCCTCCACCATGAATGCTATGAAAATAGTTTATTCTATTCCTGCTCCTTTTCCTTAAAAGCATTTTCCATGTATTGTCTCTTTTACCACTTCCTGCCATGTCAGTGGGCAGCATGGTAGAGTGTTAAATAATTGGCTGCAAATACCAATAGGATAAAATGACACATAATTTAAACTTTGTTATTAAAAATAACAGATATTAAAATGGAGAGGGATAGTTTTAGATTTTTAAGTTTGGGGATATTTAAAGTCCTATTCCTAGTTAATCAAGAGTTCAGAAAGTTACAAAATAGATCATTTAATGATCTGTCAATGAAACTGGATGAAATCCTTAGTGACATGTGAACACATGGTAAAAGATATCAATGTTAAACCAGCAATCCCTTTGATTATTGCAGTTCCAGCTGCAGCAACTTCACTGGGATGACATTTTTAAGGGATGATGCCATTCATTGACATCCTTACTACAGAGACATATCTCCAGCTAAGTTGTTGTTTGTTTGTTTGATTTTATTTAAAACACTCAAAGATATATTCCATGTCTTCCAAAACATTTCAACATTCAAAATGAGCATTGATATGTCTCTGAAAGTCCTAGTGACTGATTCAGTACTTGAAAAAGTATTCTCAAATAGCTTTCTGTGCTGTTGATCTTAAATGCAGTCTTTTCAAAGCAGCTAATTTACCAGTGATTTACTGAGGAAAATTCTCATTACTGGTTAGCTTCAAAATAGCTTTTCCCTTGAGACTTCTTCCACAAGGATTTCTGCATCCTAAAGCTAGTGTCACTTGCCAATAGCATACGAAGGTCAATCCTATTAGAAAGATTTTGTTTTATTCTGCTAGTCAGGGTGGTACTTTTCTAGGCTGACAATCAACTGACAATCAGTATCTTAGATACTTTTTGACTAATGAAAAGTTTCCTAGATGTCTGGGTTCCCAGTTTTAATAAAGCAAGCAGGTACTTCATTTTTTATCCCAAAGACTGGTCAAGGTTGGTAAGTTAATCAACCTTCTTTGAAGCTATCAGGTCTGTCTACTTGGCTGGTACAGGGATTTAATATTTCTGAACCATGTTTTGAAGAAGAGAGGAGATTTAGAGTGGCCAGTATCCTTTGACTGGATAATTATCATTATTCTGTATGCAAAATATCTGTGTCCATAGAAAAAGGTTGTTTGCATTCTTGCTTGAATCTAAATTTACATTCAGCTATTAATTGAAAGGGCAATAGAATCTCACTTAAATACTCATCAGACTGATGAAAAGATAGAGATTAAAGGATGCAAGTACCGTATTTCATAAAATAATTTCTGCTTATTGCATTTCAGAGTGAGTCTGAAGGTAGTTTGTGAGTGGCAGAGAACCAGTGTGAACTGAGGCTGTTGTCAAGAATTCTGGACAGATGGATGAAACTCTTACATATTCATGACTGAAACTGAACAGTTTTGATAAGACACCCCAGATTTTCCTGTGTCATAAGCAAAGAAAGGAGTAAAACAGGGCTATCACCTCCTCCCTCCCCCTTATCTTTCTAGACAGAGGTTCCAACTCAGTATTTCCTCAGTTTTGTAGAACTTAACTAATTCAAAGACTAATGTAAGTTTACAAGCAGTATAAGCAGACAAATAATTATTACTGCATAAGTTTGGGAACACAATTACAGTTACCATCTATACTATGATGCCTGTCCATGGGCGTGTTCTGCTTCTACAGTAAATATGCAGTAACTTTCTCCAATACCCCATGAGCAGACAGGATGTTGTCAGGATTCCAGGTGTCACAACCTGTCATAAGTGCAAGTCAAAACTATGGAGCTGCTCAGCAGAATAAAATGATCAGCAGGAAGACAAAACCTCAGTGAGCCAAGCTGAAGTAGGAAAGATTCTTTGCATGCTTTTCTGAGACTGGATCTTTTTTAGGCATGGTGTGAACATTGTTTGGTGGCTTATTTTTTCAGTGCAGAATCTATGTTGATCTTTGGGCTGCATGATGCATGAACCTCTATACCTCTCAGTACATGTACCAGGTGTGCAAATGGGTTATGGCACCTTCACAGGGAGAAAGGAATTCTGTAGTAATTCTAAATAAATGACCACAAAATTGCATTAAATTTTAGAAAGACATCCAATGTCTGTGTCCTCTTTCAGAACAGCTATAGAGAAGTATTATTCAGCAATCACTGAAGAACAACTATAATTGGCTGAAATATAATCATCTCTTGAAAGCATTAGAAAAATGCTACAAAACAGTCAAAGCGAGGGGGTGAAAGAAATATTTTATACTTGACACTATAGGTTTGACTATATACTATGACACTATAGGTTTGACTGAGTTAAAGATCCACATACTTCACACTATTGCTTAAAAAATACAGGTGTCTAGTCTATTATTCACAAGGATTCAAAAATGCAGTAGTGGAAAATTTTTTCAGCAATTTGCCTATAGTACTTATGGTACTTGGAGTACACATGTGGCAAGTAGCTAGTCAAAGGTTAACTTTTTGCACAGAATCTAAGGCCACAGGAACATCTATCCAGGAATACCAAGGGGAATTAAGAGTTCATTCATGAGCTTAATATGCTCACTGTCCAAGCAGTTCAGCTAGACTAAGCAATAAATGTAGAAAAGATGGGACAGATACTGGACAACCATGAATGTTGTGAAGTTCCAGAAAGGAAAATTCTGGGTTCTTTACCTGGGATGGAGTAATGCTGGACACAGATACAGACTGGGAAAGGAGTAGGAAAGGAGAAGTGCTCCAAGAACCAATCATTTGTGAAACCAGGTATCCAGGACATAACTCCATTTCAAAGCATCTGTCAACAGTCATTGCTGTCTTCTGTCGAGTCTTTAGCCATCACCAGTGATTGCCATCTGAAGGAAAGGCAATAGAGGTGAACAAAGAGAAACTGAACCCCAAACAAAATGAAAACAACAACAACAATAATAATAATACAAAAACAGAACACACATTTTGTTTGTTTACCCATATACAAGATGAGAATTAATATCACTGGGCTCTGCATGTACAAGATGTGTGAGATGGAGTCACAGACAGCATTTCAGGATAGAACAACAGTAGTTGTGATCCTATTAAAGGCAATACAAACAATCCAGTACTCCCTTGAAAATAAGTAAAAAAGGGACTTAATAGTGTCACAGCTTCCAGAACTGAGAGAAATCAGAAAATGGAATGGAAATATGTTGTTTTAATGTTTGTCTTTTTGTTTCCCACTACCTAAATCTGGTTGTTTAATTGAATAATTATTTTTATTTATTTTAAATTATTTTTTCATAAGTGCCCATGTGCCCATGACACTAACTGGTAAATGATCTCTCCTTAACGTGAGCTTTCTTGTTCCCATTCCTCCTACTCTTTGCCCCCCTTCCTGCTGAGTGTGTCTGAGCAAGTAGATGGGTGGGAGTTTTGCTGTTAGCCAAGGCTAGCCCACCACAAATAGCAAAGTCTCAGACATGTTATTCTTCAGGTATATTCATAACACACTTTCTCTGACAAGAGATCAGCAAATGCCCACAATGAGGCATAGATGAAGAGCAATAGTGTGCATGCCAATACAAAGTTTATTTGGTTCTGACTCTCTTTTTGTACAAAGGTGGAAACTAGTCACACTAATTAAAACAGTTACAGAAGAGATTGTTCCTGCTACTCAAACTTTTCTGAACCTTAATCCCAAATACTTTCTGATATCGATGTCCTTGCTACAAATCTATTGCACAAAGTATCTCCCTGTATTTACCAAACTTCTTTCCATTATTCCCCTCTATCAGGACTGCAGACTTTGTACCAACCTTCTTCCCTGCTTACCCCAATCTTTTAATTGATCAACTGTTGGTTGCAAGTGCTATGAAGTCTCCTATGACTATTGCTTTAACAAAACACAATGCACCTAGCAAGATGTTCATTGTGTGTGAAACTTTTTTTTTTTTCCCATGTTGCCCTTAGAGGAAGAGAATTGTGGTGGCTTTTGTGTTTGCTTCATTTATTTATTTATTTATTTATTTATTTATTTATTTATTTATTTATTTTATGGTTTGGTTTGGTTTGCTTGCTTGTTCTGTGTTTATCTTAATGGCCTGATCAAAAAATCATCCCATGAGGTTCTGTTCAGCTGTTGCCTCCCAAGTTAGCAGGAACACTTCCAAAAGCACAAGGTGTTCCACACTCAGATACTTAATTTTATAATAGGGTGGATCTGTTTTTTCAGATTCAGTTTTCTCACCCCAGACTCTTGTACATTTAGGAATAACCGAGGGCTCTTGCTTCATGTCTTCTTGCTAAGAAATTAGGTATTTGAGTGTCTGAGAGAAAGGATGGGAGAGTTTTAAAGTGCTCTGTACTTGCCAAGTTCTGGGAATAAATTAAGCTATGTAATTTCAGAAAGAACTTAAATCCCATTGGAAGAAAAAATACTAGCGCGATCTAACTTGTGCTGATATGCAGACACGTAAATTCAAATAGAGAAATGAAAAACAGTTTAAACTATCATCTAAGGTGTTCTAGTTGATTTCATAGTCATTTTAGAAAAGAATTTATCTTCAGGAAGCACGAGGTATTCTAAATTTGCAACGTGTAATGGGAGAAGCAGATTTCAGTAAATAATATAATTTATAAGTTATAATAGCTTTAAAATCTGGTTTCTTGGAAGGTATGAAATGTTTCTGCTTCTTGTTTGATAAATGTAACAGCAGTTAAATTACTCTGCAAATTTATATGCAGGAACTGCAGTCACTAATTGGAAGTTGAAAACATCAGACACTCCACTAGCACTAGCCTATTTCTGTAGCAAGTAATAGGATTATTGAAAACTCTGTCCTTATGTATTGTGTTCAAGGAGAAAAGCACTGAAAAATTCAAAAGCTTAATCTAGGCACAGTTAAATATATTGCAATTCTTGGACTACTCTATGTAGATCAGCAAAATGAGCTACTGATCAGTGAATAACAAACGGTATATAGGAAAAAAGAAAAAAAAAAAAAAGAAGAAGAAAAGAAAAGTGAATAGCCTTTACCTTCATCTCACTGTATGGCAGGTACACTTCATTACTGCATATATACATTTCGGTCCATAAAATTTGAAAGTAAAAGGTGCACAGAAACATATATAC
The DNA here is from genome assembly GCF_963932015.1 of Anas acuta. Taxonomy (NCBI): domain Eukaryota; kingdom Metazoa; phylum Chordata; class Aves; order Anseriformes; family Anatidae; genus Anas; species Anas acuta. Next base: position 96,577,762 of record NC_088981.1, read on the forward strand.
CATTTTCAATTCAGGTCAGGCTTCTTAATGGAGAGGTGCTAATATGCGCTATTTGCTTCACAATGTCCCTGAAATAAAATTGTTCATCAATCACTTCCTGCTAGATTTGCTAGAGCAAAAATAACAGACTCTTAAATGTTAACATACTGGTTGATATAAACACAACCAGTTCACTTGCTAACAAGATGCTTTATTCTAAGTTTCATCACACTAGAGTGTTATTTTCTTTAAGAGAGGTCATCTATTAAGAGAGGCCACTATTTTCATTCACAGACACTTACAAAACAGGCTGTTTGGGCCTATCCACTCCTAATAAAAAGTTAGGGTTGCTCACTTTCTCATATGCAAGAACAAGTATTCTTTTGTATATATGTAAAATTTCCTTCTGCTCACTCTAAAGGATTTGAAGACTCAGTGAAAATCTATTTAACATGATCCATGAAATAAGTCCATTTGAATGCTCAGGTTGAAATCAAGTGACTTCCATAAATATTTAATCTTTTTTTGTTGTAGTTGTTATTTCTTTCTTTCTCTTCTGAGTAGCAATCAACTATTCAGCTCAACTGAAGATAGGTAGACTCACTTATCTAAAGATTGCCTAACTTCATTTTTTCTTTATGCATTTCACATTTATGATATCATGAAGGATATTTTTACCTGTGAGCAGTTAAATAGCTACTGAAATGGATCTAATTTTCTCTTAAAGGGAAATATTTATTTTCATGTTATCTATTTTCAGAATCACTTTAAATAAAGATGAATATTTAAATGTTTTTATTAATTTGATATGGACTGAATGCTGGATGCAATGGACTGAATGCTATAGCAATATGAAAGAATCTTAGTTCTTTGTTCACTTTGCCAGGCACTGCCTTTCTGCTTCAGCAATTGCAATCATGCATTCTTGTTTAAGCACAGCACAAAGTTAAGGGAGTTTTAATATTTTTTATAGTGAAGACATAGATTACTTGATGGGTATCCATTTCTGTTCAGATTGCCTTTCAATAATACTGAGAAAACATTCTATATATGATGCAAAAGCAGCCTTTTCTTTCCAGTGCGCAACATGGCAATAGTTTGCCACGAGTGAATGGAAAATCTGTTGCAGCCAGCTATCTACCCCAGCTCTTCCTGACTGTCTGGGGACAGGTGAGGACCCTTTCCCAAAGAAGGAGGACCACGTATTTGAGTGCTGCCTGAGTTCACAGCAGTTCTCAGTCAAGTTTGGGGAGAAGAGGAGAGCTCAGAGCTATCCTGCCTGTGCCCACGTTGCAAGGCTGCAGTAGAGCCATCTGTTGCAAAGTGTGAGAAAGAATGGGATGCTTTGTGGTGAGCATGCCACTTATGTTCACAGGCCTTGGGAACAGGGAGCTGAGGAAGGGAAACTGTGCCCAGGGAACTTTTAAGTCTTGATATTCATTTGTCCTGGCCTTGATCCTTTTCCTGTGTGTCTGTAACACAGGGGCATATTCCTATGACATTATCCTTCCAGGGTTGTGAAGAAAATAAATTAGTCCAGTGCATTCATTCCGAGATAAGATATCCCCTAGCATGAAGGATTCAATAAGACAAGAACACAGAATAGGACATGCATAGGCTCACTGCTACCCTACACCAAGGGTGCCAGTTATGTGTTTGTCATCACGCGGCACTTGCGGGGCAAGCAGGCGATCAGGTCCAGTCAGCATGGGTTTATGAAAGGCAGGTCCTGCTTGACGAACCTGATCTCCTTCTATGACAAAGTGACGCGCTGGGTGGATGAGGGAAAGGCTGTGGATGTGGTTTCCCTTGACTTCAGCAAGGCTTTTGACACCATTTCCCACAGTATTCTCCTCAAGAAACTGGCTGCTCTTGGCTTGGACTGGCACATGCTTCGTTGGGTTAGAAACTGGCTGGGTAGCCAGGCCCAAAGAGTTGTAAATGGAGTCAAGTCCAGTTGGAGGCCAGTCACTGGTGGCGTCCCCCAGGGCTCGGTGCTGGGGCCGGTCCTCTTTAATATCTTCATCAATGATCTGGATGAGGGCATTGAGTGCACCCTCAGTAAGTTCGCAGATGACACCAAGTTAGGTGCGTGTGTCGATCTGCTTGAGGGTAGGAAGGCTCTGCAGGAGGATCTGAATAGGCTGAACCGATGGGCTGAGGTCAACTGCATGAAGTTCAACAAGGCCAAGTGCCGGGTCCTGCACCTGGGGCGCAATAACCTCAAGCAGAGCTACAGGCTGGGAGATGAGTGGTTGGAGAGCTGCCTGGCAGAGAAGGACCTGGGAGTGATGGTTGATAGTCAGCTGAATATGAGCCAGCAGTGTGCCAACAACAATAAGGCCAACAAAATAAGACCAACAGCATCCTGGCTTGCATAAGAAACAGTGTGGCCAGCAGGGCTAGGGAAGTGATCGTCCCCCTGTACTCGGCTCTGGTGAGGCCGCACTTCGAGTACTGTGTTCAGTTTTGGGCCCCTCGCTACAAGAAGGACATCGAGGTGCTCAAGCGAGTCCAGAGAAGGGCGACGAAGCTGGTGAGGGGCCTGGAGAACAAGTCTTACGAGGAGCGGCTGAGGGAGCTGGGCTTGTTCAGCCTGAAGAAAAGGAGGCTCAGGGGTGACCTTATTGCTCTCTACAGGTACCTGAAAGGAGGCTGTAGTGAGGTGGGGGTTGGTCTGTTCTCCCACGTGCCTGGTGACAGGACAAGGGGGAATGGGCTTAAGTTGTGCCAGGGGAGTTTTAGGTTGGATCTTAGGAAGAACTTCTTTACCGAAAGGGTTGTTAGGCATTGGAACAGGCTGCCCAGGGAAGTGGTGGAGTCACCATCCCTGGAAGTCTTTAAAAGACGTTTAGATGTAGAGCTTAGGGATATGGTTTAGTGGGGACTGTTAGTGTTAGGTCAGAGGTTGGACTTGATGATCTTGAGGTCTCTTCCAACCTAGAAATTCTGTGATTCTGTGAATGGAAATGAAGAAATCTGCCAGCACTTCTGCCCAGTTCTGTGCAATGAAGAGTAGAAAGGGGCTTGTGGTGTGAGCATGTTCATGGTGCCAAATGCCCAGTATGTTTTCCAGTGCCATCATTACTTTTCCACTCTGCCTGCTGTCTTTCCATCTTGTCCTTCTGGGCTTGACTGTGCCATGCTGTGTGAACAAGATACCTCCCCTTAAGTGGTGCTGGATGCCTTTACATCACACGCCAGTGGTGTGTGAGCAAACAGATTATGATTCAGAAATCATGTATTATCACTGCCTGCATGTATGTGTGTCCCCAGGAAGCATGTACAATATTGGCCTATTTGCTTGGTCCAATGTCCTTTGTGGAGAGGGTAGGTTTCTTCGTGTTGTAAGAGTTATGATGGGCTTGAGGGTCTTTTCAAGACAAATAATGAGCCATGGATGGAAAGGTTTAACCCTGTTGTTTTGAGTGCCTAGTTTTCCACAGGGATATTCCAAAAAATAAGTAAATAGATAAATATATAAATAATTCATGTGTTTCTGATAATGACAGAGATGTTATGAAGGCATCCAGTGTCCAGGCAAATGCTATTGCTGTGAGTGTTTTGGTGGCTAAGTTATTGATTTACAAGTGGTTTTGAGCTGAACCGTAGTATGCATCAATCTATACCTACATTGTAATAGAATGCCTGCTTGTTACATCTGTTGTTGGGATCCAGCATTTGTGACTGTGTTTTCACTGTCATGCACAAATCCCATTTCACCAACCTAGACACGAGGTTGGTGCTTGGCCAGCACAGCAAAGCAAGTCATAACTTCTGTCTTAACTCTTTTTGGAAACACAGATTCAATTTACACACAGCCATAGTACACCCAATCATTCAGACTTGTTATCCCCATCATTCCTCATACCTGGTATCTGTTCCAAAAAGATTTGCACACCAGGAGTGTGCAAATCACACTCCTGCACATCTCATAAAGGAGTAACAAACAAGACATGGTCCTACGAAATACCTTGCAGAAGCCAAAGATGAAGCAGGGCTGAAACCTACTGAAGCTTAAAGCACAACCTGTTGGACTTAAGGCAAGACCACTGAGTATACAAACAGCCAAGCTTCAACTAATTTGTAGCAACAGCTAACCCTAGGACATGACTGGATAGTTCTGAACACAATTAAAAAAAATAAAAATTTTATGGAATGTTAATTATAGACAACCCACACCACATCACAATGTGGCAAGTTTATTTTCTTCCTCCACAAAGATCAATTTTACTTTTTTTTATTTTTTTCTCTTTTTCCTTTTCTCTTTTTTAGTTTTCTTTTTTCTTTTCTCATTTTTTTCTTTTTTATTTTCTTTTTTTTTTCTTTTCTCCTTTTTTTCTTTCTCCATCTCTCTTTTTTTTTTTTTTTGTTTTGTTTTGTTTTGTTTTGTCTTTGTTGTTGTTGTTGTTGTTTTTTTCCAGTCTTATTCCTTGAATACGAAACTGTGTTGGTGTCAGACTTTGGAAAACACAAGGGTTCCAGCAACATAGCTTTAGAATGCAAATTTAGCTCAATTTCTTTCCAACAAAGTTGTCCTGCATTTTTTAGTGTCCTTGTAACATCATATCACTGCACTAAAGAATCCTTGATACAGAGAAAAATTCTTCAAGAAATACACATTATTTTTGAAACTTGATATTAAAAATTAAAAAATATTCATGGTATGGAGTGTAATTTTTATTTCTGATTGATTTAAAATATTTGTCACATTCCGTTTATATCTTAGCTTCAGCCAGTATTTCTGTCTGAGGATGATTTTTAAACTAAATATTTTATTTAAGAAAGAACAATAACATTTAACATTAAAAAGATCTAAACCTATGAGCTTTTTAGACAGAAGAGAAGACTAGTAAAATAAAGTGCAGAAAAGAACTGGTAGTAATTTGTAGGACCTGGTAACCGATGCACTAATGACAAAATAGATATTCTGGGATTAGTTTCAACACAAGGTCAACAAGATATTAAGATTAGCTGATTTTGGAAATGCATTTGAGTAGGATTCTGCATCGGTGAAGTGATAACACCTTAAAATATCTTCTATTCACTGTTAATAAATGTAAAGGTTAAAGAATTCTTTCTGATCAGAAGGTAAATTGGACCTATTTTAGATGTAAAGAGTTTCTGAGGTAGGAAGATCATTAGGATTCATTTCCAGTTTTTGTCATTATGAAAGTTTGCCTTGCTTTGGTTGCTTAGTCAAAAGTTTAGAGAAATTTCATTTGGATGGGCTATGAAGCAGCCTTGTTTAGAAAGATAAAATCAAACTGTTCTAGAGGGTCCTGTGTCTCCTCTTTCACCACCTGGCTTCCTAAGGGAAGGCATTTGCTTACTCACAAACCCATGATGAAACACGGGGACAAGTTTTCAAAAATATTCTGAAAGACTGGATTCTTCTGAGGGGACAGATGATCTCAGACTTTAGAAAAAGAGGTAGAGGAACAGCTTGATCAGGTGTTGTCCTTAGTTGGGATGTGCATACCATGATCCATCATGTATATTCTTCTGACTAATTTCAAAGAGCACATGGTCAGACCACAATGAAACAACAGTCCATTACCCACAAGGAAGGTAGTACTGAGGCAACACAGGCAAAGCTCATCTATGCCAGCTCAGGTTTCTGGGAGTTATCCCTAGTACTTTGTGTACCTTGCCTCACCAGTGTGACTATTTCATAGTGTAGTTATGTTGTAGAGTGGTCTATGCAACTGTCAAGCACATTCACTAGCTGTACACTCAACAAGAAGCCGAAACTTTATGTCAAGTGTTGCAATTAGTTCCTCTCATGTGCTTTCTTTTATGATAAATGCTAAGGGTAAATCCTTATTTAGCACCTTCTAGATGCAAATAAGTGTTTCTATTGGCTTTTTGGATCTCTAAATCATGTGGATGGCTGTAGAGATTATTAGCACTATTTTATGGTGGGTGGAGATGCAATTTGCTCCCCCTTTTTCCATTTTAGCAACATTCATCATCCTCTCCAAGTTGGAAATGTTTATTCAAATAGCATAAGTAAAGAAAAACTGGAAAGATGAGTTATTAAAATAAGAAAGATGATCCCTATTTTCAGGAGACACAAAATGAACATATTTCTTGAAATGGAACTGAATAGCAAGATAAGCCAGGTGGAGGAGGATTTAATTAAAACTTAAAAGTTGGAAGGAAAATTGAATGATTTTTTATTAACATGCAGTGAAGCTGAAAGGGCAAATACACGATTCACACTCAGTTTAAAAAAATAAATAAAATAACAGTATCTCTATTTGGTAGGAATGGAAACAATCTTGGTGGTACAACAAGATGTAAATGGCCTTCCTAATGTATATGACAATAATATAATTTACAACAAGGGAGATGAATCAGCAAGTCTCTTTTGCTGCATTGTGCACTTCAGATTGAACATTATTTCACTTTGGCCTGTCAAAAATTATTGTCAAAGTCCCTGAAGCTTTTGGGAAATCTTTGCAAAGTGAAAGATATTGGACAGGTGAGAAAAACCCTGAGCACAATATCACTAAGACAAGGGATTTACCCTTGAGGAAACAACAGTAACTACTCCTTCATTATGGTTTTCCTTAGATAATTTTCTAGAGGACAGTTTGTGTGGTGAAAAATTAATGAAACACATTACAAAGAAATTAAAGCCAAATCTAAGAAACAGCATTTAGTGATAGAAGTGATCTCATTGATATCTGACATCAGTTGTGTAAGTAAGCACTTCAAGTGCATTGGTGCACACAGTGCTGATGCACTGGGGCCTTCTGAGTGTAAAATAAGCACACTTCATTTATACTTTGCTGTTGAATATTTTTTTTCCTATTAAAGCTAAATAAAACATATTAGCATAAATGAATATATATATATATGAAGGAAAAAGGCTAGGATACTAAATGACAATATCTGAAGATCAATATTTATTTAAAATCTTACTTTCTAACTGCAAGCAATCTATTACATCTGCTTTTTTCACATTTAGTGTCAAATACTACTGTGTAATTCACAGTAGTATTATTCCATTATTCAATACTACAGGTAATTCACAGGGTCTTACACTAGTTATTTTCCTCATTCTCTTGTTCATTAATGAAGAGATACAGATTTTCAAGGGTGGTTCACTTTGTAGATTGATTAGAGATTTATTTTAAAATAGTATAAACCTCTTTCTAGAAGTGCCTGTCCCTCCTACAGACATTTGCAGTCATGTTTAAGTATCTATTGACTGCAGAGATGAACATCAGTGATAGACCTGTGTGGGTTTTCTACCTTTTCCTGTCAAATGAATATGTCAATAATGGCATCACATTCCAGAAAACAGTCTATTTTGAGAGGAATTTGAAGCACCACTAATAAGATTGCCATTTTCCAGCATATACCTGATGAATATTGAAGGTCTGTGTCATCATGTTTCCAGAGGCAATGATGGAGTCCTGGGTGGACATATGCAATTGATTAACTTTTCTTAATATTTATTAATGTATTTATATAGCTTTCATGAAGGCATGTTATGTGAGTCAGGATGTTTGACAATAAGCTCAGAAAATCTAAAATAACTTCACTGCCTTCTTACTGATTACCTGATTGATGGTTTTCTACAAAATGTTTACTATTGTGGCTTGTATTAAGGGAGTGTAATATGTTTTCATCACCTTCAATTGCCACTTCTGTAAAGATTACAGAGTTATAAAGGAATCTGTTTAGTGCCTTCTCTTTTCAAACTAGTCATTTGAGGCCAAAAGACAAAAGAAATAGAAAACAGTTTGGTTTTAAAAATCAACTTGAGAATGCATAGAGCCCAAATCTTGGATTCAAGGTATTCTTACTTAAACTGCGTGTGTATACTTTTCCATGACAGAAACATATCTTGTCAGCGTTGTCCTGCCAATCTTACATCCAGGAATTCTTCTTTGGTTTTAAGCACAGTCAAACATGATGTTATCTGTTTCCCCATGCTTCCTACACTGTTTTATTCACTGATTTAAACTCAAATTACAAATTCTTTAGATTAGGGATTATCTTGTTTTTAAGTGTACTCATGATGTTCGGTACAATGGATCCTTGAACTTCACATCACATCACTGGTCCTTGAAAACCGAATGTTCTTAATGAATCTCTGAATTCTATTAAAAAAATATGAATTGTGTGTAATGTCAAATCATTTAGCAATTTTTCTATGGGCGAATTAAGCAGAATTCATGCAGTTCTCAAAATACACTAATGAATAACAAAGCACACTGATAACTTGGAAATGACTAAGGGAGTACAAATGCTGAAATCATACACTCTATACTCATCAGCACAAGAAATTTTAGAAGCTATGTCACTTCTCAGCTGATTGCTCTACTGCTATGTGAGCCATATTTTAGGCTAATCTAGTCACGTCCTCTGCTATGACATCACCTTTGGAGCATTGCAGAACAACATTAGGCAGTCCTGGAAAGCATTATCAGCCTGGGGAATGTCTTCACAGTGAAGCAATTACAGGTGAAAAATCTAGACTACTGTGTAGTACAGACTAGGAAAAGAACTCACTGCTCTCACTGAGCGCAGCCCTGCAGAGAAGGACTTGGAGGTTCTAGCAGACAAAAAGCTCAACATGAGCCAGCAGTGTGTGCTTGCAGCCCAGAAGGCCAACTGCGTCCCAGGCTGCATCAACAGAGTGGCTAGAAGGTCGAGGGAGGGGATTGTGCCCCTCTGCTCTGCTCTTGTGAAGCAATACCTGAGTGATGTGTCTAGGTCTGGGGCCTACAGAGCAAGAAAGATGTGGACCTGTTAGATTATTTATCTATATTGATTTATTTGTTACACAGCACAAGAAATAAATAAGAGTACAAGATACAAAGAATGCAGTAACACAATACGCTTAGTACAGGTGAAAAGCAAAAGGCAAGAGTCCTAATTTATTGCACAGAAGCAGGGGTCCACAGGTTTATAAACCTGAGTATGTGTGTTAGAGTCAAATTCCAAGATTAACAATATATCATTTTTACCAGAAACTAGGTCCCAACTATCTATTGGAATGCCAGGAATTAGAAGCAGGAGACATTTCTTGTCACAGAGTACAAGAATACAAGATACAAGAATATAAGAATACTACAAGACTAAAATGTATTTAGTGATTTAAATTTCAATGCAAATAGCTATGCTAAAACTAAGCAAATCTTACTCTGAAATCACCTGCTTAAACCAAGTCACAAGAATGTAACCACATCAATTGAAATATTCATTTTCTGCCTCAGCTGATGAAGATGAGATTGAAAGAAGAACCTTCACTGAGGGAATAGCCTGATATATCATTGAGCCAGTGCACTGAAAATCTGTATACATAGTTAAACAGAATTTTCACCCAATTTATTCAGAGTGACATGCCTCATTTTCATTTAAGGTACATGCTACTACACTTCAGTGCAGAGATGTGTATTATGGCCAAATAATTATTTCTTCGCACATTGATTACATCACAAATTCCAAAACGTGAAATTTTATTTGATTATTTGAAGTGGGAAGGAGAAAATTGCTTGGTGTAGGTCCACAGGAAACACTTGAAAGAAAAGTTTCTGTACTAATCCATGGCTATTTAAGGCTAATATCCACTATATACTCATTCTGGTAATTTGATTGTTAATTATCCTAGCAATTTTCCACACAATACTGTACATAAAATATTTCTTGCATTTACTGAAATAGAAATTACTCTTCCATTTATAATATCTAACCTTGTTTAAATTTGAAGAGACTTCTCCACAGGAGAGTTGTAATAATGGATTTTGCCATTTTTTACATTTTAATATACTTGCTCTTCTTAATTCCTCATTTCCACCTTATTTTTTCACTTAAGAGAAGGAGAAGATCTTAAGCACTAGCAATACAGAAAAACATTAATTCTGTTTCTTAAGGTCAGGATTCTGGAGGTTACAAACAATATTTCTGGAGGGGAGGGATGGGACTGAAAAATTCTCATTTGTCTCTTTTTCTACTGTCTTTTGCTTTTGGTATCTTTCTCTAAAGATTTTCCTTTCTTCTACTTCACAGCACCTATGCTGTTTCTATGACTCATCCACTCCACAGCAGCTGCCATCAAGGGCAAAAGGGGATTATTTTACATTGGTAGTGAGGAAGCATGTGAGTATGTCCCACCTCAGACAGGTTTCAGCACCACTATTTCTACCTTTTGTTTTAATAAAGTTCTCTAGGGTTGCAGGAATGCAATAGCTGAATGCTACTTTGAGGGTATTTATGAAATGTCTCAGTTCTCAGACTGTCTCTTGCGTCCCCCATACATATCCATAGCTGGAGGATGGGTTGCCTCTGTGTCTTAACAGCTGGAAACATCTTTTCTTCTGTTACACAGCACATAGACAAAGTAGGATGACAGCTTCCAGCCATGTCAGTGCCTGAATGTCAAGGAATAAAACCTTCTCATACAGCTTGAGGTTAAGGTTCAGGAGGGTCTCTTATGCCAACCAAGATCTACAAGGAAACAATCTGAAAGTAGCTGATGGATGTTTGCTTTTATTAAAGCAATTTAAATGTTAGTGGTGCCTTTCTCTAAAGCTTAGTGATTATAATGTCTCTTTCAGTCCTTTGAGTCCTCATCAGACAAGATGCAGCGAGGTGGCAGTTCATCTGTACTACATATTATAAAAAATAAATTAATTAATAAATAAAATTAAAAAAATTAAAAAAAAAACTTTCCAGGAAAAGCAAAGGCAACCTGTCCTCTCAGCTGTACCTTTGTTACTTTTCTAGCACTAAATGTACTTTCTGTATCTACATAACAGTCTCGTATGTGTACAATCCAACATTTCAAAGATCGAATGTACCTCTCAGAAAAACAGGAATTAAGGCAAAAAGGAAATGATGGTAAACCTCAGACACTGCACAGTTTTAGTCTACTAGTATTCTGCATCTCTGAATTTTTAAAACTATCAATTCTTTTTCTCTGCTTTTTAATTGATTTCTTAAATGCTCAAGGAGATATATAATTCTTGCTTCAAACTCCAAGTGAAAATACTGCAGATTGTGCAACTTTTTACAAATTATTCAAATTTCTTAACTTCAACCCATGTTAAGTGCTCGCTGTATGCAGTCATGCCACTCAAGCTCAGTACAGAATTTCCTTCACCTATGTTCAAATGTTGAATACAGGGTCTCTAATGCACATTGTTCACATTAAAGATACAATGCAAATCCTTCTTGGCAGGTGATGCCCACCTTTTTTGTTGGTAGTTTTAAGACCTCATTGCAATAAAATAACCTTTGTCCTACTGTTAACGAGTAAGAGGGATAACAGACCTCTAGAGGGATACCAGTACACACACCTAGATAAATGTGGTAAAAGGGTACTATACAAAGCAAATTATTCATTCCTATAGATTAGAAAGTCTGTATGATTCTTGATGTGGCATTGCGTTATTTGGCTAAAACAGCGAGGTAATGTAATAACTTACCTGAGTATATTCTTTCATCAGTCAATTTCAGAATATTTTTAGAAATATTAGTAAACAAAACTTTATAATATTCTTCTAAATGGTAGGTTTTCCTAAAGGGACACAATAAGTAAAAATGTCACATTAAAATGACATTTATACAGGATTTTTTGTTGGATTTTAAATGTACTATTTACAAAAACTACTTACATTGTACATTACATGTGTTCATATTACATCATCATACATGTATATTAAGGTCCATTTTTCCTGTTGCTAGACATACATGTACAGTAATATTGTATTAATACAAAAAAATCTGTTTTATTAAAAAATTAATTTAGAAGTGGATGAGAACCGAAATATAGATTTCTTCAAATATCCAACACTAAGCAAAATCATGATTTCTTGCAGCTGACTACACTGCTGGGAGCCATACGAGGAAGTAGGTAGATTAGATAAGAGATACTTCAATTGTAAGATTGGCTCCCACCTGCAAATCAGCATCATCCAGTGCTTAGTGGATGATTCATGAGATAAGAAACTATGCCCTCCAGGATCTCTTTAGATGGTTACATGCCTGTTAGACAACTAAGCAGAAAACTATTTCGGTGTTCCTAAATGAATTTGTTCAAGGACAATTAATGGTGGTGCTCAGGGTAGTATTGGTGTCTCATGTGATTCCATCTCTCCTAAACTGGGTTCTTGCTGTCATTAGAGAATCCCACTAACTGCCATTACCAATTTGCACTGAAATAAAACGCATCTCCAAATAACATTGGTTAAGCAATTTTCAGCCTTCTCTTTGATTGCAGTTTAACCTATTTCTCTAATTAAAACATATCAGACTTTCAGAACTTCCATGAATATATAGGCTCGACTTCAGTCTGTTATAAAGTAGACCTCAGAAACATTTTTTCATACAGTTTTTATTTCTCAGTGGCTCAGATTAAAAGAACAGAACAAAAGGCTAAGTTTTACTTAGCTTTTCAGTGAAAATGCATTGAGGAGGTCTCATAAAGTCTTAATTCCTCAGTACTTTATGTGCATATAACAGCATCTAAGAGGGAAAATATTTCATAAAAGTCAAAACAAGAACCCAGGGCTAGAGACTTTGGCACTGAAAGCAAAATTGGCAGTGACTAGGAAGTAAGACATCTAATGTCTTACATCAGTCTTGGACTGAGTGAAGGCATAACATGCCCCAAAATGGTGTACAACTAATACGTTGTCCCTATATCCTGCCAAAGTTTAGCATGAGCCTGGGGGAACTAGTGAAATGGAACTCCTGTCCAGCCAGCCACCAGCATGAACCAGCCTCCCAGTCTTCACTAACATGAGCTACCACTCTGCATATCAGCATATCAGCAAAGTTGTACCTCCTGTACAATCAGTTGCTGCTCCCTTGATAAGGGGCTTTTACAAAGCTCAGTTCAGCTCAAAGTGAATATTGATAAATAACTGCAGGAAATGGTGACCTGCTGAAATTAAGCATCTGCATGTATCTTCTCCAGATGTCTGTGATGGGTGATAGTGTAGCCTTTTCTCCAAATATTAGGTCACTGAGTATGTGGCATGGCAATTGTTTATTTTCCTACTATAGGGATTTTTGAAGTAACTTCCCATATAAGAGGATTTTCTACTAACAAACATAAAATCACAATATTGCTTAGTGCAGTAAAATAAAAATGGTAGTGAAGAGGAACATTTTTTACAGCATACTCTGAGTCAGCCTACTCTGAAATGACAGCAAGAGCAGGCAGTGATTTGACAGTGAAGCTGTCTCAGGCTTCAGGCTTTGAAGTGTATGAGAAAATACCTTCTTTGATTCTTAGTACTGCCTATTCATCTCTCTGAGCTAAGCTTTTGAAATATTGTGAATTCAGTTTGTACATCTTTGAGATGTGTTAAATAAATTCTGCAGCTTTACTGTGGTAGTACATTTGCAGGTATGCTATAGGTTTAGTTTTAACCCTAACCTACTAAGATACTTGTTTTACATGTTCCCTTGAAAAAGACAAGGGAACCATGATGGCAGAAAAAAATTGCTAACAAAACTTGTACCTTAAGACTAGGCCTTCTTTCTCCTGGAAGGACACAGAATCATAGAATCTACAATCATTCAGGTTGGAAAAGACCTCTAAGATCATCTAGTCCAACCTTTAACCTAGTACTCAAGTCCACCACTATACCAAGCTTCTAAGCTCTACATCTACATGTTTCTCAAAGACCTCCAGGGATGGAGACTATCACTTCTCTGGACAGCCCATTCCAATGCCATACAACCCTTTCAGTGAATAAATTTCTCCTAATATCCAAACCTAAACCTCCCCTGGTGCAACTTGAGGCCATTTCCCCTCATCATATCATTTGGTGCTTGAGAGAAGAGACCAATACCCAATACCTAATATACTGAACTGAATTCTTCTTGTCTTTCACCATACAAATTCCATAGTCATAGTTCAGTGAGTTTCACTCATTCTCCGAAAGGCTATTGTACAAATATAAAAGATTAAAAAAAAAAAAAAAGTTTCCTTTTCTAATCACACTCAAGTCCTGGTAATAGTTTCCAAAGGTTGATTTGCATGATTAACACTACTGACAACATTTTATTTTAACTGTGCTTTTTAAGTTCAGGGCAATGTAATGTAAGTTTTCTACTCCTTTGTGATATTTCATTCATACAATATCATCAGGAAATGAAAAATTATAACTTCTTCATCCAAAGAAGAAAAATATTTCCAGCTCACTCAAAGACTCTGTGGCTAGTGAGTAGTATTACCTACTTAATTAAGATCTCCAATCAGATTATTAGAGTCATCAAACTCTTACAGAAATCAAATCATCTTTACTAGATTATATTATAAAATTAATGTATCTGTAGCATTATAACTTTCTTGGCTAATCTACAAGATGTGTGACAGTGACTCATACATTACTGAAACGTAAATTTCCTGCCACCCTGTGCTGGGTCTGGCTGGGATGGAGTTAACTTTCCCTGCAGCAGCACATACAGTGCTGTGTTCTGCACTTGTAGCTAGAACAGCACCAGTATCACTCCAGTGTTGTGTCTACTGCTGCATAGTACTGGCACAGCATCAGGACTCCCCCCAAGACTCCAAGAGCCAGCAGGCTGGGGGTGGGCAGGTGATGGGGAGGTGAGATCACCAGGGTAGCTGACCTAAACCAACCAAAGGGATATTCCATGCCATACGGTGTTACACTGAGCAATAAAAAGTGGGAAAGGGGAAGGAGAGGGGGCGGTTCTCATTGTGGAAGTGTCTGTCCTGCACAACCACTATGTGTATTGAGGCCCTGCTTCCCAGGACATGGCCAAACAATGATCAGAATTAGAGAGTAACTGTTTTGTTGTTGTTGTTGTTTTGTTTTTCTCTCTCTGTACTTCCGTGCAGCCTTTACTTTTTTTTTTTTTTCCCTTTCTTTCTTTTTTTTTTTTCCTCGCCCTTTTCCCTTAATTAGATCATCCTTATCTCAAACCTTGAGCACTTTGTGTCATATTTTCTCCCCCTTCCTCTTTGAGGAGTGGGAGTGAGAGAGCAGCCATGGTGGAACTCAGCTGCCCACCCAAGTAAAGCCACCACACACCCCTCCTGAAATCTGCTTAAAGTTCCTTTCCCCCATTTCCAAAACATGTTTATTTCCATATCTCTTGCATCAGCTCTGATCAACATGAATTCAGACTAGTTGACAGCACTTCTTTGGCACTTGAAGTTCTCCCTCTCCTCTCCCAGCTTTCCCACATTTCTTTTTCTGCACCACAAGACAGCAGCTCTTGCTTCTTCCAGTACAAAACCAAAGTGTGAATCTACCTACGACTTGCACTGTACACTGTGGAAAAATGTGTATCTGCTTTCAGCCCTGTTCTTTTTACCAGTTCTTATCCACAGAGGTAAGGAAGAAAGGGAGCCAACCAGATGGGATAAGATCTCTTGAGCTGGCAGGGCCTGCAGTTCCTGCAGTGCCAGTCAGGACACCTGTCTGGGTAGGACTGAACACATCCAGCAATTCTGATTTCTGACTTCTTTCTTAGTCTTTCTAGAATCCCAGAGCATTTTATATTATGAAAAGTTAGCTAGCTATGCAGTAAAAGCATTAAATCATAGATCAAATTTGTCAAGTTCAGTTCCATTCAGATTACTATGATCAAATATGGATCACAATATACAATAAATGATCAAAGCAAAATAAAAACTTTAAATCTCCACAATTCGTGCAACAGAAGAATTAAGGACTCAATAATGACAGTGAGTCACTTTTAATAACATCTGTCAACAGAACAAAAAAAAGAACACCGTGGTTGTCATGGTATTTAATATAAAATACGTGGTAAGATAGATGGCTGATTTTTAATGAATAGATCTCTATAATGCCACCTATTTAGGCTCTAAAGCCATGTAGCACACACAGCAAATTGTCTGGATACAGGGCTTTGCTACTGGAATTATAATTAGCCTGTCTGCAATTCCATCTGCACAATGACTTCTTGTCAGAGCATGAAGAGATTCTGTTGTCGCAGCAAAGAAAATCATAAATATCAGTAAGAAGAACGACACTCATAATATGGAAAAAAAATATACCGAAAAGATGTTAATCCTAAGGAAAATCATAAAAAAATAAAATGCATAACAGCTGAAAATTTCAAAACCATAAGAAAGATTTGTATTTCTGTGGGAAAACTATCTGGCTCTTTTTTAAAGTCCAGTGGAAAGTTATTCTTGTTTCTGACTCACCTGGAATCGTAGAATGGTTTGGGTTGGAAGGGACCTTAAAGATCACCCAGCTCTTCCCCCCTGACCATGGCAGGGACACCTCCCACTAGACCAGGTTGCTCAAAGGCCCCGTCAGCCTGGGCTTAAACACTTCCAGGGATGGGGTATCCACAGCTTCTCTGGGCGGCCTGTTCCAGTGCCTCACCAACATCACCAAATATTAAATAATTTCTTCCCAATATCTAATCTAAATATACCTTCATTTAGTTTAAAGCCATCACCCCTTGACCCAATAGACACAGTGAGTTGTGTCTGTACACAAGCATCAGTGAAGCCCATCAGTAACTGGGATGCTGTCCCTATTTCTTACTATTCCATTTTTTCAGTTGATACTTTTAAGGATCTCACTCAGGACTCTTGCATTAAGGGGTGCAAATGTTTATCTGCTGTAGTGGTTTCACATTAATGGCTAAACTCCACCACAATACTTTCTCACTCCTCCTCCTCAAAAGAACAGGAGAAGAAAATATGTTGAAAAAAGGGTCACAGGTTAAGATTAGGACAGGGAGATCATTCAACAATTATCATCATGGGCAAAACAAAATCAGCATTAATGTAATTTATTGCCAATTGATAACAGACTACAGCAGTGAGAACTAGTGAGAACTAGAAGCAAACTAAAAACACCTTCTCCCCATCCACTGTCTTCTACCTCCTTCCCCAAAGCAACACAAGAGAACAGGGAAAGGGGGCTGCAGTCAGTCCCTGATGCTTCATCTTCACCGCTTCTTGACAGTCCCTCTCTGCCCCTGCTCTATGTGGGGTCCCTCCCACGGGATGGCATCCTTCCCAAACTGAGCCTGCGGGGACTGCCCACAGGCAGCAGCTCTCCAAGAACTGCTCACACATGGCTCCATATCACAGGGTCCATCCCCCAGGAGCAAACTGCTCCAGCACGGGTCCCCCACGGGTGGGCAGCAGCTCCCCCCAGACCCCCTGCTCCTGTATGGGCTCCTCTCCACAGGCTGCAGTTCTGGCCTGGGGCCTGCTCCTGCAGGGGCTCTCCATGGGCTGCAGCCTTCTCCAGGCCACATCCACCTGCTCCACTGGAGGCTCCTCTCTATGAGCTGCAGCAGCATGGAGATCTGCTCCATGTGGAACCCATGGGCTGCAGGGGGTCAGCCTGATTCACCAGGGGCCTCTGCACAGGCCACAGGGGAACTGCTGCGTGCCTGGAGCACCTTCTGCCCTCCTGCTGCACTGACCTTGGGGTCTGCAGGCCTGCTTCTCTCCCATTTCTCTCTCCTCTCTCCCAGCTGCAGTTGCACAGCAGGTTTTTGGTTTGTTTGTTTGCTTGCTTGTTTGTTTTTCCCTTCCTTCAATCAGCATCGCTCCATGGCTCTGCTCTGACCAGCAGCAGGTCCCTTTTGGAGCCAGCTGGAGCTGGCTCTGATCTGACATGGGGCAGCTGCTGGGCTCTGATCACAGAGGCCACCCCTGCAGTCCTCCCACTTCCAAAACCTTGCCATGTAAGCCCAGTACATCTGCTTACTAAATCCTTTTGTCTATTTTACTTGCGTCTTCACTGCAATTGTAAATACTCCTTTTTACTACTTTAATTACATATCACACATAAACTATTATAACTGAGCAGTCCTTTGCAAGGTGAATGATTGGATCCTGACACAAAGTAGGTATTTCTATGCCTTGTTAAATGTGAGCAGTCACTAAGATCTTGCAGGAATGGAATGGAGCTCAGATAGCCAATGCCACAGGGTACTCCATCTATGACTGCCAAAGTCTTCAGGCATGCTTAAGAATAAATGTGTATCTGAACAGGCTTGGTTAAAAGTGACATAATAGGACTAAAAATTGGCCAAAGCCAACTTCTTCACATAAATTTTGTTGAGTAAATAATGAGAAGGTACAGATTTTGAGCCATAAGGGCAATGTTTCATTTAGAGTTCTAACTCTAAACAATTACTGGAAGAACAGCTCCTTGAGCAGGGAAGATCGGAATCAGTAGGCAATTTAGATCAAAACATTAAAGTTGAAAGTAAATCTATTACCAATCTTTGCTTCATTGAAGTATGTATTGTTTTCTGTATCAGGCCTTTCTCTTTTTTTTTTTTTTTTGTTTGTTTGGTTGTTTGGTTGTTGTTGTTGTTTTTGTATTTTAACTTATCTGTCCAAGTTTGGAAATGCCCTAGGGTTTTGTATTCTCTCTCCAGACAGTTTGTCCAGGTTGCAGACTGCAGCTGTACAATAAAGCAGATGCATAGCCTTTCTCTCTGTTGTGCTTCCCTGGTCTATGATTTCTTCTCTCTGAGATGGGACAGCAAACTCAGTAAAAAGCAAACAATAGGAATAACAGGAACTGTAACTGGTTCACTGGTTTGGGGTTCATTTCTTGTAAAGTGCCCAAGTATAAGTACTAGAACATAAGAAGAGACAGAATTAAGAGGATTGTACTTTCTCTCTTTATTATATTGTAATACAAGCAACATTGTATGGCATTTAATATGGTGATTATTTTAAGATTTTGTACAGCTGGGAAAGAACATGCTTTGATTAATTACATTGAACTGAGTGTTCATTTAGGTTACACCAGATACAAAGAAAAATAGATAGTATTCATATTGATTTTCCAAATGTGCTCAACACAAAAAAAAAAAAAAATCCTGAATGCACACAAAAAAAGCTGAAACAGCTTCCCTCTCATTCTTCTGTCTTTTCTCAGAAAATAAATAAATAAAAACGTACTGCTCTTTCAATTACCTTTCCCAGTTTGCAATCAGAGATCAGGAAAATAAATAAATAAATAAAAAGCTTTATAAGGAAACAAACAATACACTATTTGAACTCGGGTTTCAGTATTTGTGTGTCTGAGACATGCACCTAAATGTTCAGAAATATGTTCACCTTCACATATTGTATTCACACAGATGAGTAACAAATCTGCTTCTCAGCAGTTCACTTGATCAGCTTCTGTTATAGGCAAGCATAGCATATCATTCTACTATAAGCTTGTCACCCATGTTCTAATATTGACAAATTCTCAAAAAAACAGTGTTTCAGTAAAGGTACAATTTACATTAAGACATATCTGCCTTTTGAGCATGGATTTCCACTGAAGTCCGTCATAAATATTTAAATGCTCCTTGTAGGAAGAGGTTAATGGTGCTACTGGATGACCACCATAACTTACAGTTTGTTCTTTCAGAAGACAATTTAAAACCCATAGAGTAATAAAATTTTGGGGACACAGAATAAAAGCTTGGGGCCAAAAAAATAATGTTATAATAACACTGCAATGCAATTTAAAAATATAGATGATGTGCAATTGCAATTAAGAGTTTAAATTAATGCTATTTCTTTCCTTTCTTGTTGGACAAAAAGCATTAAGAAGGAAATGCCCCAGTATTAAAAGTCGTTTTGGAAGGTCCTCAGGTCTTTGTGAATTGAGGACAAGCTGAGGACACAATTAGCAAGGACCTGATGTTAAAGTAGCTAAACTAATATTAGCATTTTATTCTGAACAGCTGGTGTTTGCTGAACCAATCTTTTTATGGAACCTCTATTAAGTACTGTGTTTGCCATTCTGAAATTCTGCATGCTTTAAACTATATTCTAGGGTGTATTTAAATTTTAAAGCTTGTTTGTTTGTTTGTGTTTGTTTTTGTTTTTTCTCTGACCTTAAAAGTATTAAATTTGAAGATGCCACAATTAAGTGCAGTTCATGGTCACATGCTTCAAACAGTAGGCAGGACAGATATCATTGTTTTAATCTTTGAGCTAGAAATTGCTGTGTGTTTTTCTCTGCATTCTGACTAACTTTGTGGGGTTTGATTTAAACATTTTAGTCAGAACCTCCCTTAGTCAGTAATAGCTAACTGAATATACACAATACTGTACCTACTAAAAATTTGGTAATCTCTCTCAGCAGCCCTGGGACTATTTCACTGAAAATGTCATCAGAGTATTGTGATTTAAGGGGAAAAATATTAAAAGATGTAGTTAGTGTGTCATTTTCTGAAAACAAACATTGTTTTGAAATCTTCAAAGAAATCTTATTACATCTCTAACCTCTTTGGCAAACACTTGCTATGAGAACAAGTATCATTTTTCCATTACTATCATTCTTTCATCTTTTTTATCATCAGAGAAAAAGAGTAAGAAAATTCATGAACCAGCAAACATATTCACATGCCTAAGCTAACATGCCATGCCACTCTGTTGCTGTATATATTTGCCTCCCATCTGCTCTGTGCTCTGTCAATTTTTTGTGGAGGAGCCATATGTTTCAGAGCCTTCTCTGAAGTATCCAGCTTATCTTTGGATACTGAAATATTAGTTATCACACTTAAATTGAGCAAAAGAGCTCCGATGAATTTTGCAGCTGGGACTACTAAGAAATTAATAGTTTATAACCCATGAAAAAGAGACTACTAAAACTTTTCCATCTCTGATAATAATTCTAAATGTGAAGCCTAAAAATTACATCATAATCTCCTTTCATAACTAAATAAAATATATGACACAGCTGTGATGTTTATGTTTCCTGACTCGTGAGTTCTTGATTCAAACTCCGTGGCTCATGGTTCTTAACTCAAAAAAAAAAAAATAAAAATAAAAATAAAAAACATAGTAGCATTTCATTTACATTATTACTTTGTTACTTTGATGCTGGATTCTCTGGGAGAGAGTCCAGGTTTACTCTTCTAACTTCAGAGCAAAATGTTAATCCCATCATGTTGCATAATGCTTTTTTCTCTTCTAGGCTGTTCATTTTTTCAGATTCTTTGTAATAACCATTTAGTTTACTTTGGAAATGTTTTCTCTGAGTATCTTTTACTTCTGTTTGGGGCAATTCTGGATTCTGTTTATTTATTTATTTATTTATTTATTTATATCTATTATTATTGTTGAGTGGGTTTTTTTCATTCTTGCCTTTATTTTCCTCCTTCCTCCTCTTTCCTTCCAAGCTCTCTATTGCCCTTTAGATTCATCAATGTCTACTGTTCTACATAGAAGCAGAAAGAATAGAAATGGAAAGTTTTCTTCAATAAGTAAAATTGGTTATCAGTTAAATGTCCTGCTTATTTTATATAAGTACAGACTTAAAGAAGCAACCAGAATATCTGTAAAGTCTGAACAGCCATCTGAATGTGGTCTCACAACTGTGACACGACTGACACTAATCCTATTCACTCATATCCATGAATACCTCTGAATAAGAGCCCAGGAAATCCCTCCTCTCCATATATTTATATGAGAATTTAAGCATTTTTTGAAAATAGTCCATCAAAAGTATCTCATCATGCCAACTGGCAACTACTGTGTAAACTTCCTCCTTTTCATTATTTTGACAACTTACAATGCACTGCAAAGGCTAAATTAAGCTTCTTACAAATACCAGTATTTGAAAACCTACATAAAACAAGCTCTATTTCCTACAGTTTTTACTCAAGTGATTATGTATTTAATTTACTCTGCCAAAACATCTTTGTATGTCAAGGGATATCTTTTGTTCCAGAGTGAGTGCATCTGTAAACAAGAAGTTCACTGAAATACTCTTAGCCTTTCGACTGAGGTCATAGTTTTATTTAGTTTTCACAGAAGGAAAGTTATGCTGGCATGGAAACCTAAATCTAAAGGCCGGCACAAAGATCAGAGATGAACAAAGATGATAGATACACAAATAAGGTTATTTAGTGATAAAGTTTAAATAAAGGAAGGGAATGGAGGACATGACCTTATGGGCACACACAGGAAACAGAGATATGGAAAGTCTTCCAAAAGATATGTCAAATGAACGATTAGACAGGCAGAAAGAGAGACACAGGTGAGAGTGGTCAAAGGGGCAAAGACAGAAAAAAGGATTCAAACAAGACAAAAAGCAGTGCAGAGGTCAAAGAAGATGAAGATGTATTTGAGAAGTTTCAGATTTTGCTAAAATATCACTAAAGATTTTGGCAAAAGCGGTTTCCTTGGAATGCAAGGGAGAAATAGAATATAAATAGGTGGTAAAATCCAGTCTGCAGTGGGCAATTCTGTGTTTAATGATCTTGAAGTAAAAGGAAGAGACAAGATTGGACAATAAATGAGGAGAAAATTTATATTACAAGTGACATATTTATAAAGGTGCAAAGTCTGCCATGTTAGCACTGTGAAGTAAAAGATCCAGAAAGTAGTTAGAGATTACATTGAGAATACAGGCAACATTAAGAGTAGTGTAGAAGAGTTTTGGAGTTGAAAGTCACAAGAACAAGAGGAAAACTGGGAGAGAACTTGGAGAAAATATGCAGATCGGCAGCAAGAAAGAAGGGCAATTGAGTTTCAGGAGGAAAATGGAGGAGAGAGAGAGTGAGAAAGTCATGTTTCATTTCAACAATATAATCTTAGAAGAGTAAGGCAAGAAGTCGAAGGCAAGAGGAGGGTTTGAAGTCTGAGGCAATGGTGAGGAAAAGCAGATGGTACTAAGGAGATTTAAATTAGTAGGGAAAATAGTTATTTAGCTAGACAGATGGCCGAAATGAATGGAAAGAGCAGGTTTGTACTGAAGAGAGACTAGCTTCACAAATATTTCACAAAATATTCCACTGTGTGGAGGAAAGTGTGAAATGTGCAGATTCAAAGAAATAAGTACATGGTAGGGGTTGAATGAAATAGTGGAGATCCTGATCAGGAACAACTGTGAAAGCAGAAGAGAAAATAAAGGAGAAGAGGAAGATGTTAATTCAAATGCAAGATCAAAACTCTGTGAAGTTTTTGAGAGAAGGAGATTCTATAAAAGAGAAAAAAATAATAATTAAAAAAAAAAAAAAGAGAGACATTTTCCCAGTTCTCAGTAACACCCACAAGCCAGAGGGAGGACAGTGTGATTGAACTGTGGGTATTCATGAACTTTTAAAACAGAATAGTTGCTAATGTATCATGTCTGGAACCTTTATCTCCCTGGTACATTGATCCTCCTGCAGAAACTTCTAGAAACTTCTACACAAAATACACATTTTTTTAAATGTCCTCAAAAATTCCGGAGGACCTGCATATTTTCCTAAAAAATAGGGGGAGAGACAAAAAGGAGAAAAGAAAGTGTGAATATCTCTTTGATTTTCTTCAAAATACCTTCATTTACCTTCAAATACCTTCAATACCTTTCATTTTCTTCAAAATGAAGTATTACCTTTTTTTAAGGTAATGCTTCAAGCTTACGAGAGCTCAACCCATGAGAAATTTTGCCAATGACACCAAGCTGTGTGGTGCAGTCAGCACAATGGAGGGAAGGGATGCCATCCAGAGGGACCTGGACAGACTTGAGAGGTGGGTCTAGTATAAACCTCATGAGGTTCAATAAGGCCAAGTGCAAGGTCCTGTATCTGGGCCTGGGCAATCCCAAGCACAAATATAGGCTGGGCAGAGAATGGATTGAGAGCAGCCCTGAGGAGAAGGACCTGGGGGTGTTGGTAGATGAAAACCTGAACATGAGCTGGCAATGTGTGTTTGCAGGCCAGAAAGCCAACCGTATCCTGGGCTGCATCAAAAGCAGCGTGGCCAGCCAGTCAAGGCAACTGATTCTTCCTCTCTGCTCTCATGAGACTTCACCTAGAGTATTCCGTTCAGCTCTGGGGCCCCCATCACAAGAAGGACACAAATGTATTAGAACGAGTCCACAAGAGGGACATAAAGATGGTCAAGGAGCTGTAGCAGAGAAGAGAAGGCTCTAGGGAGTCCTTACAGCAACTTCCCAGTACCTAAAAGAGGTCTACAGGAAAGCTAGAGTCTCTTTATGAGGGAATATAATGATAGGACAAGATGTAATAGCCTTAAATTAAAAAAGGGTAGACTTAGGTTAGATATTGGGAAGAATTTTTTTACTTAGAGGGTGGTGAGGCACTGGAACAGGTTGCCCAGAGAAACTCTGGATGCCCCATCCCTGGAAGACCAAGTTGTATGGGGCTTTGAATAACCTAGTCTAGTGGGAGGTGTCCCTGCCCATGGCAGGGGGCTTGGAACCAGGTGATCTTTAAGGTCCGTTACAACCCAAACCATTCCATAAGTCTGTGATTCTATGAAGATGACTACATGCTGCCTCTCAGTTCCTTGTTGCTGTAAACTTTTCTATGTCATTGTTCTATCTGTGCAGATACTTGAATCCCTCCAAGTTATTTTGCAATATTTAGCTTTCCTTCCTATTCAAATTCCTTAGCCAATTTATTAGCTATTTCTAGAAAGGGTCATATCATAGCACTATAATTAGCTTTTATTTTATTTTATATTTTTCCCCCTTTGGAAAAGCACTGATAGTTTTCTCCCTACTTACTTTTTAAAATACCAAATGACAAGTTTTTCATTAATCTTTGATTTCAACTGAGATACTTAGAATATCCACTGTCACCTGCTGTGCAGCCATTTACCCATGGGGAAACATAAAGTTGGTACACCAATAAATAATGCCTTTTTACTTTTCTTTTACCTTGTGTTTCACCCTAACCACATATTGATTTAACAGAATCTTTACCTCTTTAATGGAAGAAGGGTTGGTCAGTGCCACAGGGACAACATATGTTTTCAAAATGGCAGAGAAAAGTAATTTCCATTGTATTGATATGACTAACTTTCAAAAAGTGTAGTGTATTCTAAATAACAGATTCACAGGCTGTAAAATTAAGCAAAATCACTGTAAATCTAATATCTGAACATCTGAAAACAGATCAAAATTAGGGGAAATCTGAATATTCAAACAAAAATAACTACACTATGAATTTCTCAGACATAAACTTGCATTTCAGCAGTGACCTTGCTCCTAATCAAGATTTAGGGAGAAAAAAAAAAAAAAAAAGAAAAAAAAAACACACTTGAGAGGTTTTTAAATGCATACCTCATCAAGTTATCATAATTAAATCAACATTTTCATCAAGCAGAAAAATGTGACCAAATTACCATGCAAAACTATTAATCACAGCACATATATATTTCAATTGCAAACAGTTTAGGATGCATTTACAAATGTCTTGCTAAAATAATCACCAACTAAAATTATGTAATGTTTTGCCATTGGGGGAGGAGCTAAAAGTATTGTAAGAAAGATTATTATTAACAATACTTAATTCATAATCATGAAAATTCTTGATATGGATAAGAAATCCATTTTGATACCTTTCTGTTTGGATTGTTGTATCAGCCATTAAGTATACTGAAAAAGTTTAGCATGTTTTATGCGCCACATTTTAAGTACACTACACTCCAAGTTAGCTTCAAAGCCAGCCCCAGATCATAGGCCACAAGTATAAGCATACACACTACCTTAAAAAGGTTTGGTTGCTTTTTCATAGAATCAGAGGAGTATTAATGCACAGTATCTGAATACCCATGCATAGGAGCTGGGATTTTGCCACTCTGATTCATGCTCAGATCTCTGAACTCAGTTTGCAGTGGAGCCAAGGTGATATCACATCCTGCTGAGAGAAATAGGTGGGACAAACATCCCATTCTCTAGATCCCCTGGATCTACATTACAACTTTGCTGGGAGATCACAGTGCTTTCTGAAGGTTAGCAGAGCCCAATTTCACACATCTTCACCATATTTGTGAGCAGCCTAGGCTCCACCTGTCTTTGCAGCAGACAGTGACAAGGCCATCTTGTCTACCCAAAATCAGCCAACCCAACATCAACTCAGGTGGCATGCAAAAGGAAGACAGCAGTCCCAATGCAGTTAGCTCCTTCATCTCATTAAAACTAATGAACTAATGCAATGAATACAATGAATTAATAGTAATGCATTAATAAAGTATAAAAATCAGTATGCTTTAGTGCTGAAAGTATACGTGAAACTTTCTTCTTGTTATTCTTCCCTAAGAAAGAATACAAACTGGATTACCTCTGCATCAGCCTCAAGTGGACTTTTGAAAGTAACTGAAACAAGCCATTGGCAGACTTGACTTTGAAAATGTTTTCAGGATTATTCTGTGGGGAAAAAAAAAAAAGAAAAAGTGTAAAGTTTAGTAAAAAAAAAAAAAAATTAACACTCTCTCCTATGCCAATAAAGGGACACTTGAAGTATTATTTGATTGGCACTACTCTGATGTAGTCTTGTGCTGTTTGTGTTTGTTTGAAAGATAAACATGTAGATTGTATCATGGTGGAGGCAACTGCCCAGGAGGAAAGGCAAAAGCCCAATCTAGTACTTGAACATTTTCTTTGACTGAAGTCATATTCAGGTAATCACAGAATCACAGAATTTCTAGGTTGGAAGAGACCTCAAGATCATCAAGTCCAACCTCTGACCTAACGCTAACAGTCCCCACTAAACCATATCCCTAAGCTCTACATCTAAACGTTTTTTAAAGACTTCCAGGGATGGTGACTCCACCACTTCCCTGGGCAGCCTGTTCCAATGTCTAACAACCCTTTCGGTAAAGAAGCTCTTCCTAAGATCCAACCTAAAACTCCCCTGGCACAACTTAAGCCCATTCCCCCTCATCCTGTCACCAGGCACGTGGGAGAACAGGCCAACCCCCACCTCACTACAGCCTCCTTTCAGGTACCTGTAGAGAGCAATAAGGTCACCCCTGAGCCTCCTTTTCTCCAGGCTGAACAAGTCCAACTCCCTCAGCCGCTCCTCGTAGGACTTGTTCTCCAGGCCCCTCACCAGCTTCGTCGCCCGTCTCTGGACTCGCTTGAGCACCTCGATGTCCTTCTTGTAGCGAGGGGCCTAAAACTGAACACAGTACTCGAAGTGCGGCCTCACCAGAGCCGAGTACAGGGGGACGATCACTTCCCTAGCCCTGCTGGCCACACTGTTTCTTATGCAAGCCAGGATGCCGTTGGCCTTCTTGGCCACCTGAGCACACTGCTGGCTCATATTCAGCCGACTGTCCACCATCACTCCCAGGTCCTTCTCTGCCAGGCAGCTCTCCAACCACTCATCTCCCAGCCTGTAGCTCTGCTTGGGGTTATTGCGCCTCAGGTGCAGGACCCAGCACTTGGCCTTGTTGAACTTCATGCAGTTGACCTCAGCCCATCGGTGCAGCCTATCCAGATCCTCCTGCAGAGCCTTCCTACCATCGAGCAGATCGACACACGCACCTAACTTGGTGCACTCAATGCCCTCATCCAGATTATCAATGAAGATGTTAAAGAGGACCGGCCCCAGCACTGAGCCCTGGTGAACGCCACTAGTAACCGGCCTCCAGCTGAATTTGACTCCATTTACCACAACTCTTTGGGCCCGGCTATCCAGCCAGTTTCTAACCCAACGAAGCGTGCGCCAGTCCACGCCAAGAGCAGCCAGTTTCTTGAGGAGAATGCTGTGGGAAACGGTGTCAAAAGCCTTGCTGAAGTCAAGGTAGACCACATCCACAGCCTTTCCCTCATCCACCCAGCCTGTCACTTTGTCACAGAAGGAGATCAGGTTCGTCAAGCAGGACCTGCCTTTCATAAACCCATGCTGACTGGGCCTGATCGCCTGCTTGCCCTGCAAGTGCCACGTGATGACTCTCAAGAGGATCTGCTCCATGAGCTTCCCTGGTATTGAGGTCAAACTGACAGGCCTATAGTTCCCCGGGTCTGCCCTATGGCCCTTCTTGTAGATGGGCGTCACGTTTGCTAGCCACCAGTCAACTGGGACCTCCCCCGATAGCCAGGACTGTTGATAAATGATGGTAAGCGGCTTGGCCAGCTCCTCTGCCAGTTCTCTCAGTACCCTCGAGTGGATCCCATCCAGCCCCATCGACTTGCACACATCCAAGTGCCATAGCAGGTCACCAACCATTTCTTCATGGATAGTGAGGGCCACATCCTGCCCCCATCCCCTTCCACCAGCTTAGGGTACTGGATATGCAGAGAACAACTGGTATTGCCGCTAAAGACGGAGGCAAAGAAGGCATTAAGCACCTCAGCCTTTTCCTCATCTCTTGTAACTAAGTTTCCCCCCGCATCCAGTAAAGGATGGAGATTCTCCTTAGTCCTCCATTTGGCATTGATACATTTGTAAAAACATTTTTTGTTATCTTTAACGGCAGATTGAAGTCCAGATGAGCTTTGGCCTTCCTAATTTTGTCCCTGCACAGCCTCGCAACATCCTTATAGTCCTCCCTAGTGGCCTGCCCTCCTTTCCAAAGATTATAAACCCTCTTTTTTCTCCTAAGCTCAAGCCACAATTCTCTGTTCAGCCAGGCTGGTCTTCCTCCCCGCCAGCTCGTCTTTGGGCACGTGGGACAGACCGTTCCTGCACCATTAAGATTTCCCTCTTGAAGAGCGCCCAGCCTTCCTGGACTCCTCTGCCCTTCAGAACCGCCTCCCAAGGGACTCTACCAACCAGTGTCCTGAGCAGCACAAAGTCAGCCCTCCGGAAGTCCAATATAGCGGTTTTACTGGTCCCCTTCCTGGCCTGGTCAAGAATAGAGAACTCCACCATTTCGTGGTCACTCTGCCCAAGACAGCTCCCAACAACCACATTTTCCACCTTCTCTATTTGTCCTTCTCTATTTGTGAGGAGAAGGTCTAGTGGGGCGCCACCCCTGGTAGGCTCACTAACCAGCTGTGTCAGGAAGCTATCTTCCACGCTCTCCAGAAACCTCCTAGACTGTTTTCTCTGGGCTGTGTTGTGCTTCCAGGATATGTCAGGGAAGTTAAAGTCCCCCATGAGAACAAGCACCAACAATTTCGCAACTTCTGTCAGCTGCCTGTAGAACTCCTCATCCGTCTCCTCATCCTGGTTGGGCGGTCTATAACAGACCCCACCAGGACGCTATCCTTGTTGGCCTTCCCACCAATCCTAACCCAAAGGGACTTGACCTTGTCATTCCCAGCCTCGAGTTCTACAACATCGAAAGATTCTCCAAGCCACACCACCACCCCTTCTGTGCTGCCTGTCCCTTCTGAAGAGCTTATAGCTAGTCATTGCTGCACTCCAGTCATGAGAGTGGTCCCACCACATCTCCGTGATGGCAACCAAGTCATAGCTTGCCTGCTGCATGATGGCTTCCAGCTCCTCCTGTTTGTTACCCATGCTGCCTGCATTGGTGTAGATGCACTTCAGCTGGGACATTGCCTTATCCCCCGGCCTTGCCATTGTTCCCCATGGCACAGCTCCAACAATCCTTGTTTCAGCCCCATCCCCCTTCTTACCTAGTTTAAAGCCCTCTCAATGAGCCCCGCCAGCTCCTAGCCCAGGATCCGTTTTCCCCTAAAAGATAGGGACCTGTCTACGGCCATCAGGCCGGGTGCTGAGCAAAGTGCCCCATGGTCAAAAAAAAACAAGATTTCTGTGCTGGTACCAGCCCCTGAGCCAGTTTATCAGGTGGGCTTTCCGTGTCCTCTCTGTACCCCTCCCTGCCACCATACGGATGGACGAAAACATCACCTGTACTCCCGCTCCATCCACTAACCGTCCCAGTCCCCTAAAGTCTCTTTTGATAGCCTTCAGGCTTCTCTCTTCAATATCATCACTACCTGCCTGGACTATCAAAAGAGGATAATAATCAGAGGGGCGAACCAGGTTGGGAAGCTTCCTGGCAACATCCCTGACCCTGGTCCCAGGGAGACAGCAGACTTCCCTACGGGTAGGGTCAGGCCGACAAATAGGGCCCTCTGTTCCCCTGAGAAGAGAGTCTCCCACAACAATAACCCTTCTGTCTTTCTTGGTGGAGGCAGTCCTGAGGCGTGGAGTCGACCTCCTCACCCTAGGCATCCTCCTGGGTACACTTGCTACCTCATCCTCACCCAACGGTCTCTCAAGCTCCAGGGCCTCAAACCTGTTGCGTAAGGGCACCTGGGAAGGTGGGGCCGGTGGGGGGGCATCACCTGTGATGGGGACCTGTTTCCATTCCTCCTCAACTCCCAGATCCCCTCCCTCTGCCCAGCGGTGACAGGGCAGGGAGTCCACCCCCGTTTGGGGTGTCTCACCTCAGTACCTCTCCTTGAGGCCCTGCAGGGAGTCACTTCACCAGTCTATCTCCCGCTCACACTCCCTGATATCCCTCAACCTCTCCACCTCCTCCTTGAGCTCCGCCACCATGCGGATCAGGTCATCCACCTGCTCACACCTCACGCACGCAGGTTCTCTGTCTCCCGCCGATGGCAGCAGCAGGCTCAGACACTCCCTGCATCCAGTGACCTGAACTGCTGCATTTTTAATGGGTAGTCGGTCTGGGTGTGTACCGATTTTCTGGAGAGCGCACCGTGCCTGGTGGAGACCATTATCGCCTAGCTGACAGCCAGGTGTTGGGATCGCCTAGCTAATGGCCAGTAATGTTGGGATCAGTCTCTTTTAAAGTTCTTGCCATTTAGAAGAGAGACTGCTAGTGTGATTTGGGGATTTTTTGCAAAGCTTGGGAGAACTGAGCATCAGGACTCTTTTGAGAATGACAGAAATTGGTTTTAACTCAGTTTTTCAGACTGTTTAGCTAATATGCTAACAGACTTAAAAGCCTGTTTATTTTTCCAGCAAAGATAAGTTATGGAAATTGTTTCCTTTGAGAGGACCAGTTTTGTTTGCTTTTTTGTCCTTATTTTAACTACTGCTTCCCTTCGTAAGTAATACAAGGAGCTTGAGGAACAATGAAGTCTGCTGTTGCACTTGATGAAATAAAGATTGTATTTAATGCTGTAGATTCTGATTTTAAAAATATTCCCATTACTCTTAATTAGTGGACAGGTGAAATAAAATTTGGAGTATGTGGAACAAGATTGCTTGTATTAATAAAGCTCTGCTGTGTTTATTACTAACATAATTTTTATTAAATTATTTTAAAATGTTAATCAGATGAACAGCCAGCTGTTGTTTCTAACATATGGAACTTGGTTGACAGTGACAATATGGCTGAGAAACATATCTTAATGAATTTTAATACAGCTCAAATAACTGAAATTAGATTTTGAGCCTGAAGAGTTAATAAGTTATAATCTCCAGTCATCAGGGAAGGAGTCAATTAGAGAAACAAAAACTCAAAGGTAATCAAAAAACAAAAAGGAGAATCGAAAGAAAAAGCATAGGACATCTAAAGCTAATGGATAAATATTCAAAATCTGGTTGTATTTTTAAAAATATGCCAAGTACAATCTAGCCTTATTTTGTTCCCTGACTTTCATTAAATTATAATACACCTTTTAAAATAACAGCAATGGGAAAGGTGACATCGCCTGAGGTAAGGCAACCTAAATAAATGCTTTTAGACAACTCAGTGAGAACCTGTGCTTACCTCTGTGTTAGTAAATTAATATGACAAGGGCACGGGCTTGATCACTGCTCTGGGATTATCACAAAATCACATTGTGGTTAATGTTGGAAGGGGCCTCTGCAGATCATCTAGTCCAATGCCTCTTCTCAAAACAGTGTCAGCCAGAGAAGGTTGCTCAGGGCTGTCACACCACATTGTTGAATAACTCAGAGAATGAAGACTCCAGAATCTCTCCAGGAAATCTATTCTAGTCCACACACACAGTTAAAAAATAAAAATTAAAATTAAAAAAAAAAAAAAAAGTGTTGCATAACGTTCAGAGGGAACCTTTTGTTTTGCAGTTTCTGCCAATTGCCTCTTGTCCAGCCATTGGACAACACTGAAAAGGGCCTAGCTCCATTACCTTTACACTCCCCCTTCAGCTATTGATAAGATTCCCTCTGAGCATTTTCTTCTGTAGGCTCAACAGTCCCAACTCTCTCAGCCTTTCCTCATACGAGAGGTGCTCCACTCCTTTAATCATTTTAGCAGGCCTGCAACGTAATGTCTCCATGAGCAACGTCTCTCTTGTACTGGGGAGAACAGACTTGGACACAGTACTCCAAGTGTGACTTTACCAGTCCTGAGTAGAGGGGAAAGATCACCTCCCTTGACCAGCTGGCAACACTTCTCCTAATGCAGCCCAGGATACTCTTAGTCTTCTTTGCCACAAAGGCACATTGCTGGCTCATGTCCTATTTGGTGTCTGCCAGGACTTTACAGGTCCTCCCCTGAAAAGCTGCTTTCCAGCTGGGTGGCACAGGTTTTATTCCTTCTCAGATGCAGGAGTTTGCATTTCTCCATGTTGAACTTTATGAACTTCCTGTCAGCCCAGTTATCTAGCCCGTCCAGGTAAAAAGCAGTACAACCACCTAATCTATCAGCCACACCTCCCAGTTTTATATCAGTCACAAACTTGCTCATAGTTCACTACATTCTGTTGAACAGATAGTTACTGAAGATGTTAGAAAGGAATGGACCCAGTATTGACCCCTGAGGTCCATCGCTAGTTACCAACCTCCAACTAGACTTTGTTCCACTGATAGATACTCTCTGAGCCTGGCCATTCAGGCAATTTTCAATCCACTTCACCTTCTGCTCATCTAGCCAATGATTAATCATGTTCTCTAAGCAGACAGTGTCAAAATAGTGAAGTCCAAGGAGGCAATACCCATGGCTCACCCCTCAACTACTAGGCAAGTCATTTCATCATAGAAGGTTACCAGACTAGTCAAGCATTGCTTCCCCTTTTTGAAACTATGCTGACTACTCCCTATCACCTTGCTGTCCTTCATATGCCTAGAAATGGTTTCCAAGATTAGCTGCTCTATCACACTCCCAGAGATGGAGTTGTGGTTGACTAGTTGTGGTTGACCCCTTCTTGTCTTTCCTTTGGTCTTCAGGCACATCTCCCAAATGACATGATTGATCAAAAATAATAGAGAGTGGCCTCACAATTACATAAGCCAGCTCCATCAGCACTTGTGGGTGCATCCCATCAGGGCCCATAGACTTGTGTATGTCCAGCTTGCAAAACTATTGCCTGACCTGAACCTCTTCCAGCAAGAGTACAGCTTCCTTGCTCCAGACTTTCCCTCTGGTTTCTGGGACCTGGAGGCCAGTCTTGCTAGTAAACACTGGGCCAAAGAAGTCATACAGCCTTTTCCATGTCCGGTGCTATCAGAGCCCTGTCCCATCCAGCAATGGGCCCACATTTTCTCTAGTCTTCTTTTTGCCACTTCTGTACTTGCAGAAGTCCTTCTGTTTGTTGACATCCCTTGCTAAATTTAACTCCATGTGGGCTATGGCTTTCGTAACTGCTTCTGCATGTTCAGACAGAGTATATATTTCTTCCAGGTTACCAGTTGTTGCTTCCAACATTTGTAAACTTTTTATGTTTGAGTTTTGGCAGGAGCTCCTTGTTTATTCAAGCAATCCCCATAGCATTTTTGTGTGATTTCCTGATTTTCCCTCATTGGGATGGACCACTCTTGAACTTGGAGGACATGATCCTTGAATATCAATCAGCTTTACTGGGCCCTTTTCCCCCACCCCACCCCATCTCACCCCCACCCCACCCCGCCCAGGGCTTTCTTCCATGGGACTCTACCAAGCAGGTGCCTGAGGAGGCCAAAGTCTGCCATCCTGAAGTCCAGTGCTATGATCTTGCTTCTTGCTTTACTCCTTCCTAGATGGTCAAACACTGGAACAGAATTCCTAGAGAGGTGGCTGATGCCCCAGGCCTGTCAGTGTTCACAGGGCTTTTGAATAATGCCCTCAATAAATGCCCTTTAGATTTGGTTAGCCCAGAAGTGGTCAGGCAGTCAGACTTGATGATCTTTGTAGGTCCCTTTGCAGATCCCAAACCGAACTATTCCATTCTATTCAAATCCTTTCACCACAGGATAACCTTGGTCAGCTCATTCTAACAGAGAAGCCTGTAGGCAACTCCCTTTCAAATGAATTATTCTGTTCTGTTCTGTTCTTCCACATAAAAGTAGAGAAGGAGAAAATGCCAGTGTCAAATATGGGGAAAATAAGAAGATTGGGAAATAAATAATTTGGCACACATTTAGTTTATAAATCTTGGTACAAAGACAAGAGAATAACAACTTTAATATAAGCCACAAGGTATGATATTGAATTGAACAGAGGAAGAAAGATGTAAAGAGAGGTTGATAGAAACAGACAATACTAAATTGTGCACTGAAGGTACAAATGTACTAAATAGATTACATTTAGGGAGATACATTTTAATAGATTACATTTATGAAGGCTAGTAAAGATGGACATAAGATCATTAATAGAGGATTATTAAAGTCAATATATCCAAGTACAAGGAACACAGAAAAGAAATGAGGAAATCTTCAGCTATCTGCATACAGATAAACGTGTGATATTATGAACCTAACTGGAACTTTACTACAAGATAACAATAAAAATACGTTCGTATCATGGGACATCAATTGTTTTTAGAATGAACAGCCAGTTTCATGTTGCTCAGGCATTTAAGACAGAGAGGGGGCATTGTAACTGTAATATATATGTACGTAAATTTTGATTTTGCTGATATATCTCTTGTGTATTCTTCAGCTAAAAATATTTGAGAAAAGTTATAGCTGGACAGATCAGCATGCAGGCTATAGTCAGAGAGTAAGAACATGTATTCTTTTGGCAACCACAGGTGCATGCTCCAGATTTGGGGGGGATCTTAAGATATAGTGAAATTTATTGAAGTGTTTATCCCAGCTGGGAGACAAATAATTGTGCTATTTTCTTTTATATTTACTAATGTATGTGTAGGTCACGGGGCGAATATTATCCCAGGTAAATTCTTAGCTTCAGTTTAACATGCCTCTATAAAACTATATCCTCTGTCTGAAATAATCCTGTGGGTTGTGATTTCCTCCCACATTTTTAACTATGCTTATTTCTCTTTAATTCCTAGACATTAACACAGTATTTTCAGTGAAGGCAATGGAACATGATTAAACAGTTGTCAATGCCCATGTACATGACTTACAAAAAAGCACAACATTAATTGTTCCAGAAATATGATCACCTTATCACTTGTTGTATTGTACTTATATAGCAAGCTTTTGGTAGCAGAGGGCTGCAAGGGTGGCCTCTGTGAGCAGAGCCCAGCAGCTGCCCTGTGTCAGATCAGAGCCAGCTCCAGCTGGCTCCAAAAGGGTCCCACCACTGGCCAGAGCCAACCCAGGGAGAGATGCTGGGTGGGCCTCTGAGAGAGCAGACTGAAGGGAAAAAATATGCTACAGCAGCTGGGAGACAGGAGTGAGAAAATATGGAGTTCAGCTGCCCAGCTGGGTAAAACCAACACACTTGTGGATGAAAGAGACAGTATTTTAAGGAGACATTTATAAATGCTTTCAGAAACTACGAGGTAATAGATATTATCCCGTGGAATGATCTTAAATAAAATAAAAGGAGAACACATAACTTA
Organism: Anas acuta; assembly: GCF_963932015.1. NCBI lineage: Eukaryota > Metazoa > Chordata > Aves > Anseriformes > Anatidae > Anas > Anas acuta. The sequence continues at coordinate 96,613,083 of NC_088981.1, forward strand.
ATGCAACAGAAGGTCAGATAAGAAAGAAAATTATGTTTTGGTTGCATCACCATTTCTCTGATGGAAAGAGTCAAGTTTTTTTACGATGAAAAAATACATATTCTCCTTCCACAATATGCTCCTAGTGCAAGAAAGAAGTTTGACAGAAAGTTACAAAATGGTTGACATCAACTGATCATGAAGGCATTAAAAAAAACAATTCTTAATTCAACAGATAACCTAAGACTACTTGATTGTGCAGGAGTGATATAAAAGATTAAAAAGCATAGGAACATCGGATATGTACAGTCGATGCAAAGTATTAAAATCAACCCAGGTATATTCATCACAAACAGTACACTATACTGCTTTGTTACGTTTCTAGATCTACCATTAACTGAAAAAAAAAAAAAAAAGAAAGAAAGAAGAAAAAAGAGAGAAAGAAGGGAGAGAGGGAGAGGGGAGGGGAGGGGAGGGGAGGGGAGTCTTGTAAATAAAAGCTTGGCCTATTAATTTCAGCTTAATAAGACTGTGCTGTTAATCAAAACTGGATATGTTATTTAATTTAGATCTATTTTTAATTCCAGTTCGATAGCTTTTAAATCAGGTCACTGACCAGTACATTTACCCATCTTCAGTTAAAGCAAATATATCCACATTATGCTTTGTGGATCATTTCAATGTAGTAGCAAGCTCAAAGATTGCATTAGAAAATCTTGGATAAAATGGCACAGAATTTTATATGAACAGCAAAACTACGTCAGTACATACACTTATTATGACTGTTCTTTACCTTTTGTACTTAACGCCAAAAAATCCTGATTAGCAGTCAAAACAGTATTAATATCAACTGATATCTCAAGAGTTATGTAACTGAATAATCAGGGCCAAAGTTTTAAAAAATCTTGAAGAAAGGAAACTGCAATGTTCTGAAGTTGTGTTTTTTTTTTTTTTTGTTTGTTTGTTTGTTTGTTTTTCTGTTTGCTATATCTGATTGTGCCACATGGTATTAGGGTGAATTCTACAATGCTAGACTTTTTAAGGTAAAGGTTTTTGTTTGTTTGTTTGTTTTTAACTTGTAAAGGTTTCTTTACATTTTATTTATTACTGTTTGTTTATTCAGCCAGTTATAAGTCCAGCCAGAAACTTTCCTATTGTTTCCTATGTGAGACCTCAAAGGAGAAAAACATTGAAAGTCAAATTTTAATAGCCTTTAAAATTAGATAATAGTTTAAACGTAAGCTTCCTATAGTGACTAAAGAAGTACTTCTGCAAATGGAAACATCATAAACTGATTGTCAAAAAAAACAAACTAGGTGTTTTATGGTAATATAAAATAAGTCTTTGATGCCACAATATAGGAAAAGATATTAAAGTCATGCAAAGGGAAATGTTTCCCTCATAAAATGATGAGAGCAGAATTGAAATTTAGGAGAAGCAATCTTGATGAAAAATTGACTCTGATGAAAAAGTATCTGATCTAGAATGAAAGCTCTCAAGTACTATAAACTGATACCGTAATTCAAAAGTTACTATAAACATGTTAAGCTATACTATAAACTGTGCTATAAACTTCAGTTGAATAGCTGAAAGAAAAATCTGAGGGCTTCAATTTAAAAATTTAAGAACATTATTTCCATCATCGTAGGTATCAATGAGTACCATGCCAGCTGTTATAGAAGAATTTGTTGTTAAATATATGCTCTATGAAATAAAATATTTTGCATTTCTTCTCAGTCTACTTTGAATAAAATAAATATTTATTTAGGCTTTTTTTGTTTGATTGTTTTAATTCTGCACTGTAGCTTCATTAGGTTTCATATGTTATCTAATCTTTTAACCTTAATCAAAGACATTTGTCAAAAGTTGTGGGGTCTTCCACACCAACCTGTTCTCTGTTTTGGTAATCCACAGATCTCAACCTCTTGGTGACATGAAGGTTGTCTGCTGCATATACTCTGCCAGACTGTTAAACACCCTCACAATGGGTGAAGGTGCCTTACTGGCAGGACAAAGAACTCCATCCCCACACATGTAGGAGTGTTGGTTTTGATGTACTGGCTCAATATTTGCAAGTAAGTATGCCCAAACCAAGACTATAATAAAAGTAAGATTTTCCCTTTTAGAAGTGTTTGCTCAACTGTTAGACATCTTTCTGAGTTCTAACCAGGAGAATCCAATCCATGAAGGACCACAAGGAACACATGATAAAGTTTTTAAGCCTTCCATTTTACCCTCTCATAGTATGCCATAATAAAAGACATTATTGTTAAGAAAAAAAAAAAAAAAAAAAAAGAGATCTTATCATAGACATGGTTGATATAAGCAAATTCAGCAGTAGCAGTAGGATGGTGAACACCTATTATGTGTGAAAATCCCTGACGTGTGAAATCTCTGTCAAAGCGTCATGTCTGAGAAAAAGAAAAAAAAAAAAAAAAAAAAAAAAAAAAAAAAAGAAGCAAAATTTAAGGTAAAATAATAGAGCAGTAAGTAGGAAGTAACCATAAGTACAGTATAAAAAGCCTTTTTATCTTTCTAAGTATCCTTAGATTCTGGGGAAAAAAATGTATATGCACATGTTATACAATAATAGTTAAAATAACTCATATGCAAAGTGCTTGGTACTTAAAAACAGTCTTCATAACTTACCAATAGAAACACCTTAAGGGGAAAATTAATGCAATTGTAAAAATAATATATTTTCTCTCATATTAATCTGTTCTCTTCTATCCCACTGATAGAGGTGGACAAAGAATAAAGGAATCATCTTGTTGCAAAAGAATATTAAAATTTGAAACTAGTCTTATAGTTCATTAAGGATTTTTTTAAGTGTAACCTAATCAAAATTCAACTTTTATATTCTAATTAGGTGATAATCAGTAATCACCATTGTCTCTGACAACATGAGCTAATAAAAATGTCTCCCAAGTGCACAATAAAGTGCCACAGCTTTAACTGAATTACATAGCCAGGAATTTTTGCTTTTAACATGTTTTACCAGATTTGGTTGTATTGTTCTGATGGTTTTTTTTTGGTTGTTGGGTTTGGACTTTATTAATTATAGTGAGTAGGCAGAAATTATGCTAGATGAGAGATCCTTTTCAAAATTAAAAAATAATAATCAAACTGATTCACAAATCTCATATAATGAGCTTTAGTCAGTTGCTATTCTACTGCAGTGTGTTTCAGTACGGTCTCCAGCAGAATTCTGCAGTGGGGGTATGGGCTACAGGCTGTACATTGACTTGGAGGAAATTTCCACTTCTCTCTCAGATAGCTTTGATAGCAAGTTTTGAATTGAAATGCTGCTGAATTAGTAAAGTCCCAATCCATCAAATCTGTAGATGATTCATTTCTTTCTCTTCTCTCCTTATTGAATAAGTGATATAGAAATTATTGATGAAATGGTCATATGCTACTACATCATACTGAGCATACCAGCTCACTCTGTAATTTATGCTTTTTGCTCAAAAAAAAAAAAAAAAATCTATTTCCAGAGAGTGACAAATGTCAACATTCAGTACTTTGTGATAAATTTTAATTTGTGTATGGTATAAACACATACGTTAATTTCCTGCCATTACAGTAATCTTTCAGTAATTATAATTAAAATAAATATGTATCTGCAGTTCCTCTAGAGTTGTACCGTGAGCTATTACTACTATTTCTGCTTCTAACTGTAAACATCACATAGAACTTGAACAGCTAGTTAGTATAGCAAACACTGAAACAACAAATATTAGCTGTTCCTACAGTCTGGGACGGGAACTGAATATACTCATGGATTTAATGAACTGATGAAGTGAGGAGAAAGATTTCAGAAGCAATACATTTTCTCATGAAATCAGATTGTTTACATTCTCAGTGTCTGCAGGGATTTGTATTACTTTGGTAGATCTTTACTAAAGCTTTGGACAAAATTCAGAAATTGGTTTCTAATAGTTATAAACATATGCCATATTTAGGAAAATGAATTTTTAAAAAATGCATAGAAAAAGCAGCAAATGAAACCGTTTTTCTTGGTGAAAAATACATGTTTTCAATTTTTGTTTGAAAAAAAAGTTTTAACAACAAAATTCACCTATACCTAATTACATTTTACAAAACCCTAAAAATAGTGTAAAACAGTTTTTATTTTGGTTCAGATTAAATTCTTGGTTTTAGCTATAATCACTTTTAGATGTTCATCATTTTGTTGGAGGAATGAAAGCAGCAGTCTATATAAAGTCTACATGCTTTATATTCCAGCACATGACCTTGGCTGAGGGAGAGTTGCAAAGCAATGCGGAGGAGATGTAGATTCCTGCTGGCATATTCTGCAGCTTTGCAAAAGTGTTCATCGATCTTGCAGGCTGCAGCTGGACTCCCCAGTAAGGACAGCCTCTGCTGTGCTCTAGGATTCTAATTCCCTGACTGCCATGGTACTTGCCTGCTCTAGCATGGCAGTGTTTCCTCTGCAGGAGAGTCAAACTCAGCAACGCCTAGCCTTATACTTGCATACAAACACCTTCTTAAGCAGGAACTGGCCAATATTAATAAGGTATTGTAGAAAAAAAAAAAAAAAAAAAAAAAGAAAAAAACAACCACCTTGTATGTCTGCAGATCTGTGCACCAGTGTTTACTTGCCTTCATGTATAAGATGCTCAGTCCTGGCCCATCTGTTCACATCTGTTCTGTCTTGTCAGAAAGGAAACTGCACAGCTCAAAAAATATATAATATAATATAATTTAATATTTAATATTTTATTTAATGTAGCAGTTTAAATGTCTGCTCTGAGTTTGCTGGACAAAACAAATCCCTCTAGCAATGAAACTCCTGGAAGCCACAAGTAGAGAACAAATTGTGCTGCAAGTACCGTATGCATGCTAGAGTCCTTTTTGACTTGCAGCTTCTACTGCACCTGACCATGTCTGATGCCTGCTCCATTGTATCTTTTCCCTGTGTACAACAGAGGGTTTGCCAGCTTCTCTCTGCCTTTTTCTGTACTCTGCTCTGTCCATTAACATTTTGCCTCATTTGCCTCATTTTGCCTCATCTTGAGAGAGGATGCTCACAGCTGTGGCGAAGATAGGATGGTACTTTCTCAACCTTCTCCCACCTATTTTCAAGCCACTCCCTGGCTCTCCATCAGATGAGGATAGAAGTCGGCTAGGTGGCTCTCTTTGGGATTCCCAAGCACAGAGGCCATCAGTAGTCATCTGCAGTACCTGCAGGTGGAAGAGGAGGAACATGACTTTACCGCTGGCTCTGTGCTGTGCATCTCTCTCTCTTTTGTAGTGAGCAACATGCACCACCAAGTAAGCCACCAAGGACAACACCGCTGGACCCACTGGGGACTACGCCAAAGGCTGGTGCTCCTGAAAGCATCAGGAGCTTGCTGTTCTGCCATTTCTGCACAGGGATAAGTATCAGCCACCCTCATGGCAACACTGCCAGCCTGGCCAGGACCTCTGGGATTACAACTATGTTTGTAAAGTAAGTGTTGCCAGGCCACACAGTCAGGCGATTTGTATGCTGGCAAATTTCCTTAAAGCAAAATGGCCATATCCAGATTACTTACTGGGCATAGCCTCTGGCCTGTGCTAAGTCTATGGCATACCCAGCTGACTGGGACAGTACCAGATGGTCCAGGCCAAAACTGTGCCAAGTATTATTCCAACAATTTAGTGGTGAAAGAAATTTAGTTCAAGAGCCTGGCACTATTTAATTTAATAGAAATAGCCAACTATTCTAGGAGATGTATACCATATTGTATATGTATATGTATATGTATATGTATATGTATATGTATATGTATATGTATATGTGTATGTATACAATATGTATACGATATTTTATATTGTAGGCTTGTAGGAAAGCGTTTGTGGATTACCAATGTTTAAATTAGCTCTCAGTGAAAAGACACCTGACATCCCCATGAAACATGCTGCAAAACAGGTTCTTCTCTTGAGTACTCACAATTAACACACCAGGCAATGCACCTGGAGGCTGCAGGAAGTGGAGACACAGGGAGAAAAGCACCAAGGCTTATAAATTCTTATGCAGCTGATTATCTCTACCCTTCTGGCAATTTTGCTCTTTCTGAGCTTTTCTACATCCATTCCTCCCTGTTCCACAACTTCCTATTTTCATCCTCACAGGGTTTAAACTGCTCACTCACATTCCTCTGAGTATACATGTAGGGGAAAGGAAAAAATCACTAAGGACATCCCTCAGTTCTGAATATTTTGTATTTCCCAGTTTCCGTGAATCACAGAATGTTTAAGGTAAGGGACCTCTGGAGGCATCTGATCCAACACCCTGCTCAAGCAGGGCCACCCAGAGAAGGTTGCCCAGGACCATGTCCAATTGTCTTTTGAAGATCTCTAAGGAGGGAGACTCCACAGCCTCTCTGGGCAACCCGTGTCAGTGCTCCACCCCTGCACAGAAATGAAGTTCTTCTTGAGAATTAGTCAGAACTTCTTGTGTTCCAGATTGTGCCCATTCTCTCTTGCCCTGGCACTGGGCACCACTGATAATAGCATGGTTCCCATAGCTATCAATTTCTTTAATATGTATATATACTATTTATGAGCTGTGATTTCTAATTTAACATTTGCTGCAATAACCTTTCTCATGTTAGAAAGCCTATAGTTAGAAGCCAGCACATGTAAGAAGAGTTGTCTGGTAAATTCCTCATAAGTCCTTTCAACCTTCTTTCAAAGATGGTGAAACCCTAAAGATACTGACTGAGCTGGATCACTGCAGCCTCTTAGGAGGCTGGAGGAAAAAAGTCCAGTTGTTTAAGAACACTTTCAATTAATTGATGCTTTTGCTATTGCATTCAGAAGTCAACATGTTGGCTGTGATGAAAGGGGTTGATACAGGAAATACCTGAAAGAAATTAGAACACTTTCTACAGCGTGTTTTTGTTTCCTAGTTTGTACATATTGGCAGTCTGCAAGGAATATTTCCCCTGGGTACTGAAGTTGCACCGGGTTAAAAGTCCACAGGACTGGAAGAGATCTTCTAGATAAAATCTAGTCTCCTACTATCACAGATAACCCCACTGATAAATTGACCAAGATCCACCTTTGAGCTAACTCAGATTTCCCATACTATTTGTAATGGAGCTTCCCAGAATCTCAGTCCTGTGATGACAAGACTCTCCAATTTCTAGCATAAATTTATTCACAGCCCTTTAACACCTCTTTGTTCCGATATCAATATTGTCTAAACACACACACATTTGCTCTTTTACCTCCTTATGAAGTATTTTTGCATCCCTTTTACCATCTCAGAATCCTTGGACCATCCTTACTAAATACATACAACCAGAATAATCAGATTTTACCATTATCTTAGCTAACAATACTTTATCTTTCCTGGAAAAACACATCACCTGACAGCACCCATGATCACATTTATTTTTTTCAGCTACATCACAATGATTGCTTCTAGTCATCCTGCTATTGATAAATTCACCTTTCTCTTACTGTGTTTTCAGTGGCATGAAACAGATATAAGTCCCTATTTTTTAGGACCCATCTGGGTTAAGATTAGCTTCAAGTGCAACAAAAGAAAATCTCCGTGGTAAATTTACCTATTACTGAAAAAGCATTATGTCGCAAACTCAACAGCTAAGACTGTATGATTTTATGTTTGAAAATTATTTGTTTATACTTGCACTAAAATTTACTGAATTTTTAACCTTCATCATGGCATTTTCTACCTCTGCTTTTTGCCTGAGGCATTTTTGCATGACTTGGGTGAAAGCAGTTCAGCAATTTTTTAGTACAGTGAGCAAAATGAATACTCTGTTGCCATTATTTAAACATATTAGAATAAATTTAATACCTGTGGCTTGCAACAAACCCTTGATATTTGACAAGAAAAGTCCTGGGACAATAAAGGATCATCAGCTCTCTGTAGGAAATCCACATTTATCTGTAAACTAAGTTGAATTATTTTTAGATACAAATATTCTACAGTTTTCTTAGCACCAGATGTGTGTCTACAACAAGGAACTGAAATATGGAGGAATCCATTAAAAATCCCCTGTGAATATATTTATAGCATAAAACAGAAACCTGACCTCAAAAAGGCCGACAGAGAGGCAATGAAGTGCCTTGAGTCTATTTGAGAGGAAGGTAGTGTAAAGATCAACAATCCAATTTAATATGCTTACAGGAGTCTGCTGTAATTTGGATATTGTAATTTGGACCTTCTAAACAGTTGCTAATTGTCTATCAGTCTCTTTCACTGAATCAGAATTAATCTTAGAAGATTAGATGATTTTTAAGGTCCCTTCCAACCCAACCATTATGTGATTCTATGATTCTAAGATGAATATTGGATCTCGGAAATTTTCCTGAATATGAGTAGTGTTTGTAGACAACAGAGCTCAATTCATAGACCACACTTAAACCCTGATTTTACTAGTACAGAAGTACTGTAAGTATAGAGGCCTGTCTAGGCAAAACAGCTTTCATCCATTCTACAAAATCATCCTATTGTCCAATATAAGATAGCTGACTGCAAGTTCTCTACTGAGAATGGCCCATGGCCCATGTTAGCCCCTGAACCATGCCAATAAATAATTTGAGAAGTGATTTGAGAATGATCGAGCTGATTCAAGTCAAACACATGCCACAAACTGCTCTGACAACTCGTACAATATGCTTTCAGCATGCAGAAATTTTCCTTGGCTTTATCTCATTAACTAGTCAATGTGGCAAAAAGATGTCTGACTTGTAGGCCACAATTCAGCTTTGGTTAGATGTCTATTGTAGACATCTACATCTGCCCCGGGGTACCACTTCTGACTGGCCACCAACTGGATTTATCTCCATTCACCACAGCTCTTTAGGCTCTGACACCTAGCCAATTTTTACGCAGTGAAGTGTATACCTGTCCAAGCCATAAGCAGTCTTTTCTGCAGAAATGCCGTGGGAAACAGTGTCACAAGTTTTACTAAAGCCTAGGTAGACAGCATTCACAGCTTTTCCCTCATAGTAAGCACATCATCTTGTCTTAGAAGCAGATCAAGTATTTGAGAGGCAAGATCAGGACTTGCCTTTCATAAACCCATGCCAACTGGGCCTGATCATATGTTTGTCCTGTATGTGCCACACTTTCTTTTATACATGCTTTCATCATGGCTTGACACCATAACCTTTGGCTGGAAAAAGAAAGAAAACAAATGAAAAGAAGTGATTCTTTTTTCTTAAGTCCAATTACCAGCCTTACAGATAAATTCACTTTCTAGGTGCCTATGCTTTAAAACTCCTCTCCTTTCCCAAAAGGGGTTGTATATATGCTCAGAGAAGGACAGGATACAAAATAATTTCCTCTACTTACATTTTCTTTTTTTCTTTACGGCTTTTGTAATGTGCAAAACCATTCAAGTGAAATAGTTTCTTGGATCAAACTGAGTTGAAAAAGCATTCGTGACTGCCTAAAGCAACATAAATAAAAGAACAAAGTGATGCTTTTTTATTCAGTGTTTGACTTTTGTTCTTGTTTTCTTTTCCATTGCTGAACCACTCTTCTCAATGAAAAAGACACTGAATGTTTGCACTTATAATTTCACCTGGGGACTGCAAGCTTTAGTTCTCAAAAATCTATTCCAAACCCAGCAGAAAACACAAACTAACAGATCAGCCACTTACAAGGAAGTTTCCGATTTGAATTCTTCTGTAAAGGAAATACAAATTTGAGTTAGCACCTTTGTAAATAAGTCTTGAAGACTGGCATATCCTTAGAAAACCTGCACAGAACTGCAGTAAACAGAGAGATTCAGATGCAAGGGCAGTACTGGTGAGGAGGGAGCAATCTTTTGGGAGGAGAGACTTCTCAGCTAAGGTCTTTACATTACCTATACATGTACACCATCTCTAGTGCTCATGAAAGACAAGGATTTACAGTTAATTTACAGGTCACCCACTGATAGTATGGTAATGATTATCTGTCACTACTTGCCAAGAAACAAGCAGACTACCTTACAAAGTTTGTTTTTCATTTTCATCACTGTAACCTCAAGCACGCCCTAGACCTGTGTAAACAGACATTCTATTAGGTATTATGATTCTTATTTAAATGAAGTGAGAAAGTAATAATTCCACATATTGCAAAGCAAAGTTAGTGATCTCATGGTTCCATTGTGTTTCATGCATATTTGTTTATCGGCATGAAGCAGCTTCTTATCTCTTTTCCAAGCCCAAGGCAAACAAAGTTAACATTTAATTAGAAACCTCAGTTTCTAAACTTATAGATGTTGATGCCTTACAGTGATCTCCCTGTTCACAGATGAACACCCAAACAGGGAACTTTCTAAACAATTGCATCCTACTGATGCAGGAAAAATTGTTACTGAGATCACTGATAGCATTTTCTTATGCAAACTCCTTTATTTCAATGCCATTTGAAAAGCCATTGATCAGACATGGGTTGATGGTTAAGCTTAATAAGCTATCCACTAATGTTTTAGCCTTGTGAATACATATGCAAATAGATGATGATGACTTAAATAGAAGTTTTGCTTACACTGCCCTCTAATTGTTAGGGCTTTGGAGAGAAGTGGTAGGGTAGGAGAAGAGTTTGGATCCTGTGGTTCATACGCCTTTTAAAGAAATGGGTCTTATTGTACTTTTATGTACTACTTCCATCACTTCATAGAATTTGAGGCTTCAGGGATCTTCAGATCATCTAGCTTGATTTCCTGGATATCACAGGCCATTTATTTTCATCCAGCAACACTCTTATTAGTAGAAGAGAAAAAAAAAAAAAAAAGAAAAAAATGATGCTTTATGTTGAAGCCTTTCATCCTCAGAAGCTGGAACTGCTATATAGCACAAGTAGGGAGGCAGGGAACCTTAGGGTACAGCAGCAGAACTTCAGGACCCCAAAATAGAAGAGAACTAAATAAATGGCATACATCTTGGTAATCCTGCAGGTGCTCTTTGCTTCATGTTGCCAAGGAGAATAAAAACGGAGGAACTCTACAGCTCTGTGAATCTGAATGGCAAGAATATTTCTTCCTGATTCCAACAATGACAGTCGCTCAGGCTGTATTTTTCTGAATATGAATGATTGGTTTATTCCCCAGACAGGCAACCCAATCCACCTCAGGGCACTGCCTTACACTGTCTTTGTTACTTCTGAGGTGAGAGAGAGGAAAACAAAATCAAATAAAACATATAAACAAAATACCTGCTTGCTTGTGCCTAGAGGAAAGCCTTCCTTCAAAAGAAAATATTAGAAACAATATTTTCTTATCCAGTTTGCCCTAATGCTGAATTGAAATTCTTTGGGAAATATGAATGCTCTCATAAAATGAAAAAAAATTATATATATATATATATATATATATATATATATATATATATAATCTTTTATTTATCATTATTTTTTAACTATCCAAACTTGTTATATTTCTCTGAAAAATAGTGATTCCATCATCTCCCCGTTGATTAATTACCCACACCACAGATAAAATTAATCTTACCTGAAGACCCAAAATCGTGTCTAAATTTTACTTTCAGACAATGAGTCCTGTTTTGATTTTTCTAGGAAAGTTAGAAAGTTTCCAAACATCAAAGTCATTTGTGTGAAGTGATCTTTCTGCCTGCTTTCCAATAAGTACAATAGGCTGAGTGCCTTAAGTTCCACATTGTTTTCCAATTGATAGTTCATTTTGAATGTTCTCCTTCAAATGGTCTCCATACATCCCCCTTATATTACAGAGGCAGATTGTCATTTCAGCCTTAGCAGTGCTGCACCCAGAAGCAAACTCATGACTCTATTTCTACTCCTTACCTACTCCTTAGAAAAGGACCACTTTAGCTCTTCTCGAACCCAACATTATACTGTGGAGAACATGAGGAGCTGGCTATTCCTGGTATCTTGAAGCCCTGTTTTCCAAGATTTATATTCACTTCCTCTATAACATCTGCATTTTTTACCTAAAATAACATATTTTTCAGCATTGAAGTGTCTTTTGTTGGCATTTGACCACTTAACTTGGCAATTTATATTCCTGTATGAGAACATGCAGTTCTCATTACTTATTCTTCCATCAATAGTTATGCCATTGATAATAATTTCTGTTAAATTGCTTCACTATCGCCATCACGAAAATTGCTATATAAATACAAACCAAAATGGTAGTCCAAGGAGACTCTTCTGTAACTTGGAACAAATAACAAGTAAATTTAGACAGTTGCAGTAGACTAGCTTTAATTCATCTAATACATTTCTTGTTCGTTTTATAGGTCAAACTTCTTAATTAGTATGTCATTGGATATCATATTTGATACCACAATTTTCAACATAAATATACATAATCCATCCAAAAGCAGTTCTTACTATGTGTCTATAATTATATTTTAGGCACTAAAATTCTTCAGTAAGCTCTAAATCCCAATCATTTTTCTGAGGATTAATGTCCAGAAGCCAGTTCACAGCTTAAATTCTTTTAACTCCAAAAATCACAGTCACAGCTATCCATTTTTTCTGAAGTTTGAATATTAATAAATGAGTATTTTACTTAATTAGCTAAAGACATCTCCTTAAATAGTACTTTTAATATGCTCACATGTAATATCTATCCCTATTAATCTCTTGAAAATAAATGATAATATCTTTTTGTTGTTACAAAATTTTACCATCTCTTCCTCCTTTTGTTGCTAATACATTTATGGAAGTACATTTTACTGTCTTTAATAGCAGTAGCCAGATTAATTTCCAGTTGGACTTTGGCACTTTTGATTTGCTCCCTGTATAGCCTTGCAACATCTTTGTAGTACCGAGTGGCCTGCCTCTTCCAAAGGTCATAAATGCCCTTTTTTTCCTTGATCTCTAGTCACATCTCTCTGTTTAGCCAGGCCAGACTTCTTCCCCACCAGCTCATCTTTCACCACATGGGAAAAGCCTGCTCCTACACCTTTAAGATCACCTTCTTAAGGAGTGTCCAGCCTTCCTGGACTCCTTTGTGCTTCAGGATTTCTTCCCAAGGTACGATGTCAACCACGTCACTTTGACACTTTTTATTTAATCAGGGTTGTCTATACCAGACTAAACCATTTTAACTCATGTTAATACAAAACATTCTAAATATATAAAACTGATAACCTTTTTTCAGCATCAGTTTGAGGAAGATTATTCCTCAAACGTATCTAATATCAGTTGATACTCAAGGATCACTCTTCTACAAGCTCAAGAAAGGTCCATCCCAACAAAGAGAAAATCAAGCAGAGGCAGCAGAAGACTTGCATAGATGAACAAGATGCTCCTGACTAAATGCTGATGTAAAAAGGGTGGATGTATAAAGGAAGGGGAAGAAGGGACAGCTGACCAAGGAAGACTGTAAAGATGCTATGTGATTGTGGGGAAGGAGAAGGCCCACCTGGACAAATAGACTGCAGAAATCTTGAGTCCATGTGGCCTGACAGGTTGCACCCACTAGTGCTGAGGGAGATGGCTGTTGCCATTGCAAGGCCACTCTCGATTATCTTTGGACAACCATGGTTCCTGAAGACTGGAAGAGAGCAAATGTCACTCCTGTCCTCAAGAAGGAAAAGAAGAAAGATCTTGTGAACCACAGGTGAGTCAGCTTCACCTCTGTCTCTTGGAAGATTAGGGTAGAGTTGCTCCTGGAAACCATTTCAGCCACGATAAGGACAAGTAGGTGATTAGGAGTAGTAAGCAAGGACTTGCAAAACAGGAAATCATGTGTAGCCAACCTAATAGTCTTTAACAATGAGGTGATTAGCTTGATGGAGGAGAGCAGTGAGTGTTGTTTACCTTGACTTTAGGAAAGCTATTGATACTATCTCCTATAATATTGTCATAGACAAGCTTCCAATGTATGGTATAGACAAGTAAACAATGATGTGGACTGATACTCAGAACCTAACTGGATATGGTCCTGGATAACCTGCTCTAGCTGACCCTGCTTGAGCAAGGTAGTTGGACCAGATGATCTCCAGAGGTCCCTTCCAATCTTAACTGATTCCATGAACATGTCAAACTGTCATTTTTATTCTATCAAACCTTAATATTCCATTAAGTCTTTCAGCTTTTCTTTTGAGCCATTGACACAATAATACAAAACTCACTTGAATTGCTACCCACTCTATTTTTTGCAGAACCTGACACATTCATGCAGACTGACTGAATACTGACAGGAGGAGGGGCCTGACAGCAGCAGGGTGCAACAACCAAGACTCTGAAGTAATGGAAAGAATATTTCCTTAAAAATCCACAGGACACTGATTGTGATTCTTTTTAAGAAACCCACTGATAATAACTAGACTGGAGAGACAACTAAAGGACTCAATCTGACAAGAAAAGACACAATAGGTAAGAGACATAAGTTTTCACGCTTTTTATTTAATCAGGGTTGTCCATCATATCTGATTTTCCCCTTGTTTAATTTTTTTCTTGTTCCAGTTAATCATGCTTTTAAAGCACTGATTTCAAGCGTGGAAAACACTGATGCCTTTTGATGCATTCATTCTAAACTAATGGTACAATGGTACAAAGATTAAAGACTGGGTGCTGGGACATGGAAACACTGGGGCTTCACCAGAATTTACCAGAAGCCACTTGGCTAGTTAATACTAGAGGATCTGGAAATCATCCTGGTCCTACTGAAACAAAACCCCTACACAATGTGGGAGGAGGTAAATCCCCTTGATTCGTGTAGGGAAGAAGCCAGGGAAGGCAGTGTGGTTTGTTCCTGCCTTGGGAGAAGGTAAACCCACTCATGGGATTGTCTTCACCCAGACACCAGGATACACCTGGTAGGTGATGCTGTTATAAATGAAGTCTGAACTCACTCTGAATTTAGTAACATAAAAGAATATTTATAAAAGGCAAGTAAACAGCGCTGGGTGTGTGGGGAGTCTATGCTCTACCAACATGCACACCCAACCATCGAACTTTCTAAATATATATTGGACATTGCTGTTACATATTTACAAGAAACCCCGGTACGCCTATACATATGTATATCCTATCCCCGCTTCATATTATAATTCTCTTTGTGGTGGTCGTTGTGGGTGAAAGGCTCACAGTTTCGCCATCACCATTAGCAACCTTTTGTTCCAGACTGCAGGAGCGGCTTTGACTGTCTCCCTCTTCTTCCGCACATGCTCTGCCCACCACAAGGTTCCCAAAAGCAACAAAACATGATTGCTTTTCCCGCGTTTCATTAACCCTTGAAACCACACTAATAATACTATTATCATATAACATTAAACAATAAATGTTAACAGTACTAACCAGCAGCCCCCCCAGCAACTTCCGTGCCTTAACAGAGGGGAAAACAAGCAACCCCAGATACACCCTTCTTTATTTCCTCTAAACTCTTTATATTCTTGATGACCTCATCTTTAAGAGTCTGATGTTATCACCAACCACGAGGCTTTCCGACTCCCATTGCTACATTCCCAAATCTCCCCGTTCTTTATTAATATCAACCATTTTTCTGACACAAAGTACCACTCCATATATAACATGCAAAGAAAGGGGATATCAGGTGCATGCCTCAGGGAGATCAAAGCTGTGTGTTGTATGAAGACATTTCCGAACAAACAACAGGTCAACTTCACAAGAAGTGAGCAAGTACAGCAATGACTTGAGCTAAGCTGATGCTGGCATCCAGAAATCCTGCTTCAGCAGTCCTGAGTGACAACTTTGGCAGATGAAGCTTAAGTCATCAAGCAGGGTAAAACCACCACAAGTAGTAAGTAAATATTTCTACTAACTGGCAAAAAAAAAAAAAAAAAAAAAAAAAAAAAAAAAAAAAAAAAAAAAAAGTTAATTTCTCCAAATGAAGTCTGTTTTGTTCTCAAGAGTAATTGGTAAATAATCTCCCTGTCATTATCTTGATTCATGTGTTTTCTCATTCTGTTTTTTGTTTTTGTTTTTTTCCCTGCTATTTTATCCCCTGCCCCACAGAGAGGGAAGGGAAAAATGCCGGGTCCTTGGCTGCCAGCCAGAGCCAACACACCACAGACTGAGAGACTTCTGACACACAACTAGAATACTTGAAACCTCCAGTCTCCAAGAGGTGCAATAAAGGCACCCTTGATCAGCTATTTGAATTTGTGTAGCCACTGGAATCAGAGTGTTTGGGTGCTAGTATCAGTTATACTTTTAGGAAAGACTCGCATTTTAGGGTGAGTTAATTATGTTTGTTTTCAGCATAGAAAATTAACTCTAGAAAATGTAACAATTCCAGCTGATGTTGCCTTTTGGCAGCAGACTGCACGTTAGCATATGGGAAAGGATTGGTGGTACATATCTAGCTTCCCCTAAAAGTAGGCACAGTGGTGGAGTACTCAATGTTCCCAGTGTACTTGAAACAGCATCCCCAAGTTACATCTTAAATTGTGTTTATATTTGATCTATAAGCAAATGGCTTCTTCCCACAACAGCATTCTCAGGGTCAGTCTTCCTTCTGCTTTCAGCTAAGCAGATAGTCATGGGAAGGAAGCCAGGAAAAAGATCATCTGCTTGTCACTTAGTGCTGTAGTGCTTATGTAGTCTTAAACTGAAGAAAATGAGGAAACCTTGAAGAAAACAGGGAGACTGGTAGCCTTGAGCTAGCAGAAGCAAGGGAGATAAGGGATGAAAGCTAGAAAACCCAAAGGAAAAAAACAGCTTAAGGAAGATTCCCGACTAACATGTGGTAACCTTTTGCTCATTAAGGTCCATTAACATATGAAAAAACGTGCATCAAAATGCAAATGTATGGAAATATGTGATTTAGTGCTGCATCCTTCTCCCTTTTCCTCCTCCCCTCCCACTGGTCCTTTGTAATGTGCATGTGTATGCTCAACAGAGTTAAGTTGGGCAAGCTAAAACAACATATCAGAAGCAGCCAGGTAGTTTCACAAGTTAGCTGTGTAAAAATAGTGGTGGTTCAAGTCAGAGGTGAGCTTGTTTTGCAAAAGATCACCAAGCACCTGATTCTGCAAAGATTCCTTTCAGGTCCTTTAACTGCAGGCATGGGCCAAGCTTAGAAGTTCTTACTGGCGATTGCCAGTGGGTCTGGAATTAAAGATGAACTTTACTTTGAGTTCAAAAATGAGTGTACATTGAAGCTTCACTAATATTCAAGGATTCTCTGAAGAGATTATTTGAAGTATAGTCTACATGAATGGAAAAAATAGCAACTAGCCTTCTTTGTTTTGCAGTGCATTTCCAGGGAAGTAATTGTTGTTACTGTTCTTTGACTGTGTTTCATTGATTTGCAGAAGTGAAATAATCAAGTCCTCAATTTTACACAGTGTTCCTAAGGGACAGAAATATTACTGCAAAACCAGAAAGGTCTCAAAGGTCCCAAGACTTATTGTCTCCAGAAATGTTAAGACTCCTTGCACAGAAACATTTATTTCAAGCCTTATTGACAGCTGCTGATTCAGAAACGCATTCAGTAAAACAGACAGGCAACTTGAGAAAGTGGCAATAACAAATAATGAACACTCCATTAGGAATAAGAACATCCGATCATCTGAAAATGTGGAGTAAAATCTGAAACACTTAAGGCCAAGTTCCCATTGTCTTCTGAATATTTTATCATAAGAATCCAAACTTACTCAGCTCTTTCTGTAATTAATGTCAAAGAAAGTATTTCAGAGGGCTTTATCACAAAGCAAAAGCACACAAGCAGTATAGTCCATTAAGAACGTAATATATAACCGAAGTAATGACCATCAACTAAAAGTGCTACAATCTCAACTAAGAATAAATTTTTGATAATCAAAACTGCCCAACATTCTTAGGAAACCTAAAAAGACAGATGCATGTCTTTATCCAAAAGGCTTCTATAAGAACAGTACATCTTACCACAAAAATAACACTATTTATGACATTGCTAAGAGCAGACAATTTGAAACATAAAACATCTTCATATATTTGAAAGCTTTGTGACAATACTATGTATTTCTTTTTGCTTCTGTGATGTATAGTGTTATATATGGAGTGGTAATTCGTGTCGAAAAAATGGTTGATATTAATAAAGAACGGGGAGATTTGGGAGTGTGGCCATGGGGGTTGGAAAGCCCCATGGTTGAGATAACATTAGACTCTTAACGATGAGGCCATCAGGAATGTAAAAGAGTTTAGAGGGAACAAAGAAGGGTGATTCAGGAGACTCCATGCAGTCTCCAGTTTCTTGTTCTCCAGCCATTGAGGCATGGAAGTTTCTGGGTGTTTACTGTTGCTGTTATTTTCAAAGTTGTTTGACCAATGAAAAGTTGTTTTGAAAAGAACTGCTGTGGGGAGAAGGGTATAAGAGGGGAGCCTGCCCTCGAGATAAAAAAAAAAAAAAAAAAAAGGTAACACGATGTGATGAAGTTATATCATCAATTAAGAAGCAGAAAGAAGGAATGAAAAGGAACAGGCTGGCAGAATGGAGACCAGGACGGGAACAGGCACTTTGATTGCCTCATGAAGATAGGTTCGGCCAAACTCAGCAAACTGCTCAGAGAAGCTCGTACAGAAAGTCACTGGAAATAGGCTCACTGGAGCTGGAGAGAAGCTCGAGCTGAGAGAAGTGGACCTGTGCACACAACTGCCTCTCACTGGTAAGCAGCTGCGCATTATGGGGAATCATAACATCCTTAGGAACAAAGACTGTCCTGGTAATCTTACAGCTTATTCTCCTTACTAACAATTGGACAGTTTATGATCCTGAAATATGGGACCAAACTGAGGTCAAGGTGTGGGACTCTGCAACTAAAAATGACGAGGTTGCAGTGGAATTGCTCAGCACCTGGCAAGCAATCTCTGAGGCCTTGAAGAGCCACAATCACAAATGTGTGGTTTGCCAGATAGTGAGGGAGCTGCGGGCTCCTTTACTGATCCAACTGCTATGCCATGGGCCTCTCTGCTGCTACAGCCATCGAGGGCTTTTGCTGTTACGCCCCCTGCTGACCTGGACGTGCCTTTGACCCAGGCCTATTGGCCTTGAAAAGGAGATGGATGTGCTTTTCTTCGACCCAGGAAGAATGGGATACATAAGGCCTGAAGACCGAGATGCTTGACAACTTAAAGCGAGACATATTGTTCAAAGGGAATGGAAAATGGAGGCTTGTTTGTAGTCAAGAAAAGGAATGGAAAATGGGGACTGTTAAGTCATGGAACTTAGAGGATTGTTTGTTACCTTTTCTTATCGTACATATGCATAAGTGTACTCGAGTTTAGTAAGTCATGGAATTTAAAGGATTGTTACCTTTCCTGATTGTATGTATGTATAGGCATACTCACGATTAGTATGTAAAGCAACGTTCTATATATTTAGAATGTTTGATGTTCGTGTGTGCGTGTTGGTGGAGCGTAGACTCCCCGCACACCCAGCGCTGTTACTTGCCTTTTATACCTTTTATAGCTTTTATATCTTTTATAAGTATAAATATTACAAAATTCAGATTGAGTTGAGACTTCATTTATAACAATAGTGACTTGGTTTACCTGTTTAATCTTCTGCAAGGGGAAGTGACTGTGGTGGTTTTACTCAGGTGGGCAGCCAAGCTCCACCACAACCATTCTCTCACTCCCCCTCTCCTCAAAGAGAAAGGGGGAGAAAATACAACACGGAGAACTTGAGGTTTGAGATGAGAAAGGTTTGATTAAAGGGAAAGGGAATGGGGAGAAAAAAGAAACAAAGGAAACAATAAGTCCACACGGAAGCACAGAGAGAGGGAAAAAATTATTTTCTACTTCCCATCAACAAGCGATGTTTGGCCACGTCCTGGGAAGCAGGGCCTCAAAACACGTAGTGGTTGTTCAGGAGGAACAGCCCCCTTCCCCATGAGAGCCCCTCTTTTTATTGCTGAGTGTGACATCAGGTGTTATGGAATATCCCTTTGGTTGGTTTAGGTCAGCTGCCCTGGCAACGTCCCCTCCCCATCACTTGCCCACCCCCAGCCTGCTGGCTCTTGGGGGCTTGGAAGGAGTCTTGCTGCCGTGATAGCACTATGCAGCAATAGACACAACACTTGAGTGATATCAGTGCTGTTCAAGCTACGAGTGCAGAGCACAGCACTGTGCGGGCTGCTGCAGGGAAAAGGTGACTCAAGCTTAGACAGACCCAACACAGTCATTAAACCCTAATGTAAAAAAATGATTTGTTTTAACAGGCATTCCCTGCAAATTTAAGTGGCCAATATTAACTCACGTTCTGTGCATTTCATCATACCTGTTTAGACTAACCAGACTCTGAGAATTTACAAACTTTTGAACTATCTACCTGTGTAAAACAAAGGTATGCAAGATAAACAAAGCAACTACTGTTCTTCTCTAAACTGAGCAAAACATTAAAAGCAGATAAGATGTGGTAGAATGAAGCTTAGATATCATTCATTGCACATACAGCATCTGTGTACTAACATACTCCATTTCTCATTTGAGTAAATTAGTCTTCATTTAGCTATGTGTTATGCTGCCAAGTTGATTCCAAGCAGTTTGTTTTATCTCTACTTAATCCTGCAATTTAGACATTCCATAGAAACTAAATATGAGTGCAGTCTTTAAAATCACAGATTTGGGGAAGGAACTGTAGAAACATGTTCTTCTGGTAGAGACATGAATGATCATAAATGGAGAAACAGAAAAAAGAGAGGGAGTGGTGTTCTATGAGTTTATGACTGAAAGAGAAGGCACATTTAGGAAAGGGCATTCTGGAAGGCTCAGACCGTATGCCAGAGGTCATTTCTAGGTATTGGATAAAATAAACAATATGTACAGGCGGTATATTTCTTATGTCTGGACCGGCACATCATTTCTGCCACCAAAATTAAAGAGTAGTTTTCCTATAATCCTTTTGGCAGTCTTCTTGTTTTGTGGTTGTACTACAGATAGATCATGAACAGATTTGTTTGATGACAGACACCCACGCAGCAGCCACAGTGAGCACTGGCCCCAGGCTGTAGGGTAACTGGATCATAAAACCAAAGTGCTGTGAAGATTAAATCAGAACCTACACAGCACAACAATGAGACTGAGGAAAAGGAGTTATGGAACCCATTTGGGTCACAAGAATATCAATAGTCATACACAGGGATGTTCAAGAACAACAGATTTGTACAAGTCAGAAATTTGGTGCTTGGGACTTTTAAGCAAATCTGCCTGATTCTGTGAAGGATGAGCTCCAGAAACAAGAATGTGCTCTATGTACAAGTGTATAAACACATAGATACATCAGAAAGATCCCTATTTCAGAAATTAAAACCCCAAGAAAATCAGTACTCTGGATATGCCTGGCAATTGTGATTTTGATCCAATGGCATCAAATCCTGAGGAAAACACAGTGTTTAGCCATGATAAGAGATCACAGCCCTAGGAGAATGGAAAGTACAGTACCAAGAGTTTAGCTTGTAATGAATAGTTAGAATCAATACAGAAAAAGATGCTGAAGCCTTCCTCATTGTTTTATTTTCTTCATTCAAGTACTCTTTAAATTTTTCCTTTGCTACAATGGCAACAAGAACATAGACCACATGGTATCTGTTGGCATGCAGGGTTAGCACACTTCTCACTGCCTTCTTCTACACATCTTTTCTTGTTCCTCTGCAGACTCTGAACTGTCAATTTTTTAGGGTAAGGACTATTATCCTGAGTCATATTTGCACATAGCTCCTGTTTCAGTCATTTGATTCCTTTATATTACTATGTAAGTATATTACTGTACAAAAGTATTGCTTTTTATGACATAACATATTGCAAAGATTTTGTAAAAAGATTCACAAAAGTTAGACATTGCTATAACCTGTTTTATTGTCAACATATGTATTTCCTATACCATTACAAATCAACAAAATTACACTTGATATTGTCATAATTAAACTCTGGTTTACCACCATCTACTTTTACTGTGGAACTAAATTTATCAGTCTTTGTACCAGAATCCAACCCCCATATTAACAGTTGAGATGGAACCAAGCTGCTTGTACATTTACTTTACCTCTTCTAATTAAGTGGTAGTCTCTGAGCAATTTATAAAGATGCAGAAAACCTACCAAATCAGTTTGAAGAAGTAACCCCCAGCAATGAATTGACCTATCCATATCCATGCAACCAACAAAAACGCATAATCTAGTAAAGAAAAGAGGAATCAGTTTTATTTTAAAAGCAAGTTCTCCTTCACTAAACATTTTTTTTTCCTGAAGAATCAAAGTTGTATTCACATCTGAATTGAGAAATCGAAGAATGTTCACATACTTTCTTTGGCTTTATTTCAGACATCTTTAATGAAGTGAAGAATTCAAATAATTGTAATCATCCTTTAGGAATAAAGAAGTCTGCATGTAACTTATGGTAAATTCCATTAAACTTTTAATATTTTTTGAATGTGTTATTAGCTAGGTGATTCAAAGACTGAAAGAAAAAATGAAGTGAAAAAGCCAGTTTTATTTTTATCACATTTATGTGTGATCACCAGCTGTAACCCAAGACTCTTCATAATATAGGAAATTCTTTTAGTTTGTCCTTCAGCCAGGCAAAAGTAATTAATTGTATATACTTATTTCTGTAGCTGTGGAATTTGTAGCTGTGATAGAAATGCATGTCATGTCTTTTGGCACTTCAGTCTTTTGAACTTTTCTAAAACCATAGCAGCAAGAAGATACTGAGGTGGTGAAGTTTTGTTCAGTAGGCTTCTGTCACACACTTACACGTTTCTAGTAATTGAATATGTAATCTGCACATAGAGAATCACACAGAATGACATATTTGAAGGGGATAGTGGAGGTCTTCCTGTGCACATGCAAAGTCACCTAGAAGCCAGTTGTCCAGGACCTTGTCCAGATGGCTTTTGAATATCTCTAAGCATGGAGACTCCACAACCTCTCTGGACAACCTGTGCCATTGCCCAGTCCAAGCTTACATATAGGCTTCTTCAACAATTTTGATACATCCTCATGCTTTATGTGCAAATTCATACTCAGAAGACCTATAGGAGATGGGAGAGATTAGCCAAGAGATCCTAGATTCTCAAAGGTAGTGGAATACTTCATGGTGTTCCTTTCATCTAGCCTCAGGTGTTGATGTATACATTACTTTCAAGGACACAAGACACCTTCTTCCTTCAGAGAGTGGTCATCAGCTTGACATTATAGTCAAAGTAAAGAAATTGGTGGTGTTCTGTTTTGTTTTGTTTTGTTTTATGTACAAGTCATTTAATGCCTTTAAAAGCAATGAAAAAAGTTTATGATTAACACATCACAGTAAAATGATACTTATAGTATGACTACTTACTAAATCAAAGTTAGTCATAATTAAAAGGAATACATATTTACAAGAGTGTTTAAAAAATAGAGGAAAGTTTTCTTAAACTAGATTGGATCTTAGTAGTCTTTTAATTTTAATTTTGCAAAAGGTTGCTGGACATTCTCACTACCTTACTTAAAACATTCTTGCTAGAGATACTGGTACTGCTGACCACACACACCAAAAAAAAAAAAAAAAACAACACACAAAAAACAAAAATGTTTGCCTTCCTAGAGTTATTGCTAAAGTAAAGAAACCTGTAAACACATTTCTTCTCCTCATCTTTCATTATTTCATTTCTCATTATGTTATTATCTTCTTAGTCTGGTTTTTTTTTGGTTGGTTGGTTGGCTGGTTGTTTTTTTTGAGGAGCTCCCTTGGGGTCTCTTTCAGTATTTTTTTGCTGCATATAATTCAGTGACTCCTCTTTTTTCCTCCTTCCAGCTCCTTATGTAATGCTATCTCTACTCCAGTCCCTAGATTCAGTATAACAGAATCACTGTACGGTGTTTGTTATGTATGGTACATGGTGATCCCTGAACTTCCTTGGTGGGCACCAGGAAAATAACTTATTTGCAATAGAAGTCAGTGTGTGGAAAACGAAGAACTGGTCAGATATAAAAAAACATACTATTAAAAGCTGTGGCAGACTTTCAACCAGAGTAAATGACTGTAGTTCCATTCTCCTCACTTTACTGATGTACCTTTGAATAACTGCTTATTGTTTTCTGCTTTGGAAGTAAAAATATGTTGTAGTGATTTGCTTGGGCCAGTCGCTTCTGAACAGTTTTTCAGTTGTGGAGAGAACAAACTGGATAGAGAAGCACTGCCCCTTTCACCTTACAGTGAGCAAAGCCCTCCTCCTTTGCAAATAGCATCTTGAGTAACGTCAGCCAAGCAAGGTTTGTGTGAGTGTGATGACACGCATCACTCTCTGGGAATGAAAGGGAACATCAGGAGGCAGCCTAAATGGCAGCGTATTTACTTCAGTACTATTCATATATTCACACCAGCTGAGGATCTGGCTCCTGAAGCTCCTTTTCATTCCAGGGAAGCAAGGTGCCTCATCACAGTGCAACAAACTGTTCACAGTTGGAGCCGTTCAAGATGCGGTTTACAAAAGTACTTTGGAAATACTGGAAAAATTAAAGGATATTGGTTTCCTATCCAGTTCACTCTTACTGTCACTGAAGTACTCTGCTGTCAGATTCAGGTGAATCACAAAAACTCTATAAGTGGTCCATAAACCACTGATGAAGCAAAAACCTGAATACTTACTGATGATCATGTTTGAAAATTAGTGACTCTTCTGTTAACATGCATATTGTTCCATAAAAATCCTAGACAGTGGTTTGTGGTTATGAGATTATCTTGTTTTAATGTTTCACAAAACCCTTTTTCAAGCAGGCAAGCCACCCACTCAAGTAAATGTATAAATCTAACAGGCAGATCCTGTTCAGATGAATGTAGTTCAGCAGTGCAGAAAATGTGCTTTGTTAAAGAAAAATATTCCTCTATCAAGGTATATGAGCAAGTAAAGTAATGATATTGGATTTTCATGTATTTCTTTATCAGGAATTGATTTAATTTACAAGCTAAGGCCAGAAAATGCTTACAGTAGTAGCATCGTTCTATTACATACTGTTCAAATTATGTTGTTTATTGCTTCTCAGGATGAGTGGATTTCTCTTGACTTTCTGAGCACTTTCACATATCATGGGCCTAATTCATTCTACAGAGAAGGCTGAGGTTAGATTTTGTAAAGATGCCACTGAACAGGGGACAACAGATTTGTTGTCTCAAAGAGAAGCTACATTTAAGTACCAGCCTGCCCCTGTGCTCCTTCTACATGTCATGTACATGTGGAAAAGGAAAGCATACAAAATGGGAAAATACTCTGGCTGTGGTAAATCCACTTCTCATCAGTCCTCTCCCTTCATAGTAGGCCAGCAGAGTAGCAGTCAGTAAAGAGTACTGCTGTGACTTGTTCCAGGGAACACTTCTGAATCACAGAAATGAAGAAAGCCACCGAGGCAGGTGGCCCAGTGCTTGTAGAAGCCTGCAGTGGACTAGTGTTCAGTCACACTGGGAGATCTTTCTTTGCCTGCCTCCCCTCACCTTTTAGGATATCTGTGTGTATGAATTTGCAATTGATTTCTACACAGTTCTTCAGAAAACTCTACTCTCCCTCTTTTTTTTTTTTTTTTTTAAGAGAGAAAGAAATGGCATAGAGGACACTGACAAAATGTAGACAGCCATAGGCAGAGAGCTTATAGAAATCAACTGAAAATAAGGGAGGATGGTAGATTAAGATCAACATTCATTCACTTAGCAAATTTGGTTGTGTATCCTTCTTGTCAGAAATCTGCACTTTATTGCTGGCAAAGGCTCCACAGTGGGCTTGACAAAATCTAGCCCACGATGAAGACAACAGAGTTTAAAATATGCACCTGTTCAAGCTAATCATATTTAACTTTTCCCAAGGTAAATTATCACACAGTTTAGCAAACTTTTTTCCTAGATCACCATCCCTCAAATGTGTGGGTTGGGAAGGCTGAAAGGATGTTAACATTTGAAAGGAGAGACTAGCAACCGATCTATGTTCTAAAAACCACAAGCTGCAACTTTTCTCCACAGCTGCTTCCATTGCTGCACCCCTCCTTCCATTGGCAGGACCTGGGCTCCCAGAGCTTGACCCATTGCCCTTACTCCATCATACTGCAAACCATCTTCTGCAAGCAATTTTGCTCCATATGTTTCACTGTGGGTTTGCTTTCATACAACTGCAGGCAACCTTGCATTGCTGTGCATGCCTGTGTGCAAGCAGTTTCTGCAGAACACACGTAAGTTATTTGAGGAAAGAGGTTGTAGCTTCCTTGGTCAAGCCTACATCAGGATCTGCCTGTGTATCAGAGTGGGAATTTGGGCAGGAGGCTTGTTAGAACGGGAAGAGAGCAGGAGCTGGGGGAGAGGGCAGCCTAATGGGACAGGCTGTAGGAAACTAAGAAAGGCTAGTTGTGTGTGTGTTATTTTAAACAACTATCTTGCAAAAGGTCTAGTCTCTGCATCTTACATTAAACCTGTATTTGATGTGTGCACACTATTGTTATGTTCTCTTCTCCACACTGGAATCACCAGTCTGGATATGCTTTCAAAAGCCATCTGTAGACTGTATATGTGGTCAATGTTCTTTCTGCATGGCCAAGACCTGTTGTTTAGCAGGAAAAGCATGGAAATAAAGTGATTAAATATCATGTACTTATTTCTGCAGCCAAAATAATACACCACTGTCTGAGCATAACCCATATATTCACACTTTAAGGTACCAGCACAAAAATGAAAGATGAAAACTTTCAATGTTCCTTGTTGCCATATGTTCAAAGGACAAAAATCTAGACAGAATCAATCATCTTCTGTATAACACAAGTATTAATTGGAGTGAGACTAATTAGTTGTCTACCTTTGATGAGAAATGAGAAATGAGATATCTTCTTCCCCTCTTTTTTTGAAGTGAAAGATTTACTGCTCAATTTTAATGTCACTTTAAACATTTCCTTCTCTTTTAATCTGTGATACAAATTTAGTATAGATATCTCTGCAACAGAAAAGCTTTCTGCAAACTGATTCTGATACATAAGGTGAAGCAATATCATTTTTCAATGAAATGTATGTAGGAGTCAACAGCAAGCTTAATATGATGTTCTGCTGTTGAGATCAATTAATAAATTTGGACTATGGATTTAAAATGTCAACAGCTGCTGTAAACTCTAACATATTATATTATAATTAGTACCTCTGACTATAGCATCTCCACTGCAATCTCTCTTAAAAGCAAACAAATTAATATACCTCTTGATTTGGTGTGCTGATCCAAGAAAGCCACGCTGATTACCACACAGTAATGAATACATATATAGTGAATAGTTTCAGCGGATTGAAAAAGATGTATTGTATGTAAACTATATATTAATGGCAAATAACCTTCCTAGATACAGTTTATTAGGATCTTCTGAACGTAAGAAAAAAAATCCACTCTTTCCAGTGGCTGAGATTTGATGAATGATATAGCCACCATGTGTTAAAAGTATAAAACATTTTTTGGAAATTATTTTTCTTTGCTAGGTTATTTAAATGAGAAGGCTGAGCACGCTAAAAACTTTTATATCAATGAAATAAGTATACAAGATTTCTCTCTCAGATCTTGCTGGATTTACTAGGTTCTAATGTTGCTAGAAGTCTGTTGGTACACCTATTTTTTCAGTTGATAACATGACAAGTTCAAGAGAAAAAAGTTTAACAAAAACTTCATGGATGACCTCAAGTCTCTGGAGACTTATGCAGAATGATTATAATTTTTCATGTCATGGTTCGTTAGACTCCACTAGTTCCATGCATTTCTATTGCACTATGATTTAACTTGAAAATGGAGCATCATTATTTTAGACAACAATGTGATAGATAGATCATTATTGGCAAAGATTTACAGGGATCCAACTATATCCTCAGGACCTTAGCCTGAATGTTGATGTTCCACTGAGAGACACTGAGGAATTCACTTTCCCATAATAATTCATTCAGAGGTTACCAACCCTGTGGGGGAAAGGTTTTCGTGCACACATTTATATTTACAAACAACAAAAATCAGAGCTTTTCTCAATCTGTGTCTTCTTAGTATTATATGTCTGGATTTTGTATAAAAATAAGATTTTCCTTACGCCTTTTTATTTAATTGGAAAATTTGATAAAGTTACATATGGGATGAAAGTGCTGCATGTTAAAAAAGACTTTCGAAATAAAAAATGCTTACTATTCTACAACGGGACCCATGTGCATATAATATGTTATTAGGGATTTACGATAATGATGATTCTTTGCATGGTAGTTTTGTCCATAATTTCCATTCTGTAATTTCTGAAATACTCCACTTTGTGTGTATTATTACTAAGGGAAATATTGCAATGCTGAATTTGGTCAAGAAGTGTGATTTAGATGGAAATGTATTGGTCTGTGTTAGCTCTGGATCTGGCTCTAGATTTTTCAAAGTAGCATCAGAATTAATTCACAATCAATTACCTAGCTACTACTGTGCCATCTGAAAATATCTGTGAAGGTTTTGCAGTACACTAAGCTAGTGAAGGTCTGGTTAGTGTCTTAAGTTATTTCACAAATGAGATTGATTTTTAAAGTCTGTATGTAGCCTCATGACAAAATGTAAACAGAGGTAAAACTGGACAGGCTTTAATTCTGCTGCTGTTCCTAGCTTTGGTTGTCTTTATTCCCACCAGTAAATTACTTAATTTTTGGTGCCCTATTTCCCCATCTCCAAATTAAAGATGATAAAACATATCTTGTACACTTGGAAGGAAACATGCTATTGACTCCTTATTTATTCTATAGCCAGGCCAATATTTCACCATATGGAGGTTACATGGCAGAGAGAATCTGTAAATCTCCTGTCTACTCCACAGAAAGCCTGGAGTCTCAGGTAAGCGTTATTTTGCCCTTGTATTATTTCACAGCTAGAACATAGCACCATGCTAAGATGCTGCAAGAAAAAACTCTCCTGCTGACCACCCTGATCATCTCCTGTCTTAAACTCCATCCTCCCCTCTTTGTCCCAAGAGCCAAATTACCTGCCTCCATGCTCCATTAAATGCCCTTCCTAGTGGGGAAAAAGCAGGCATTGAGGGGAGAGAAGACACTCGAACAAAACAGGTCCTGGTTCACCTGTTAGTGCTTCTTGCTTCTTTGTCTTCATTGGCTTTCTTCCTGATAGCTATTAATTAAGAGGCACATCTGAGTTCAAACATTTGTTTCTAAAAAAAAAAAAAAAAAAAAAAAAAAAAAGCTTAGATGTTGAAAGAATAGATGGAGAGAGAAAAAAAAAAAAAAAAAGACTATGTGTGGATTTAAAACCAAATGGAAAAAGCTAGTTCATGAACTGCTGAGAAGAAAGCTCTGCATGATTAGTTATTTGCTTAGAAAGAAAGAAAAAAAAAAAAAGTGTTTTGATATATCCCTACAAACTGAGACTAACATGAGGCACAATATTCAACAAATCAAAGATATTTAAAATGCAATTTACACTAAGGTCAAAAACAAAAACAAAAAAGGAGATAATTAATGATGAGATAATTACACTTAACAGAGTTCTGTTTATGGCTTTGAGACAGAAGAGATCCACAAATGTCAAGCATTTGCCATCTTTCTGAAATCAAAAGAGTAAGTAAAGCCCTCACGTACTTCTCCTAAAACCTAAAGCAGTGCTTGTTACATCTGTGTATTTTTACCACAGGGAAATTTCCAACTTCACCCTTTCTTTTATTAATTCTATTAATTACAACACAAGTGCATGCAAGCTTATGCTTAGCTCTTCATAACCCATTGTGTACTGACAACAACAACAACAACAAAAACTTTTTTTTGCCAATAAAAAAAACACATACAGTTCTGTGTGGTGATCCAGTAACATAACTTGCTTCAGTACTGTTGAAATACTAGGCCTTTAAATGTGTACAGAAAGGCAAAGGGATGGATTTTGATCCTCATATTCATACTGACTCCTGCTCCAGACTGTTGGGAGTTGCGCTGAAGCTGACTGCTGGTATCTTAGGTACAACTTATTGAAAGGTGAGTCAGAGCCAGATTTACAGTTTAATTTCCATGCAACCATTTTAAGAAAGGATAAACAAGTTCACATAAGTATCAGAAGGTCTCAGAGCTCATCAGGCACTTTTAAATGCTAGCTGGGAGACTGAAGCAAACCAGAGGGCTGTGGTCAAGCAGACAGATTCAGAGAAAATGTTACACCTGAGTGGGCCTGCTAATACTGCAGGAGCTTAAAGCATTAGAGATGAAAAGAAATGCAGTTTGAAATAGCTGTGATTGGTAACAGAAATCAGGCAACTTCAATTAGACTTGCCCCAAGGAGATGTCTGAAGCTGCAATATGAGTACAAATTGCATTGCATTCAGAAAATACAGAAACTGTCTCTTTCAGAACCACAGAATCTACTTTGAACAGACAATATGCCTTCTAGAATATAAGATGGAACAAATTAAAACTGTCAACATCACAGCAACTGTTTTAAATCGCTAATTTAGCATGACCCTAAAGCAGAATAGAAATTAGATGTTCTGATAATGGTCAGAAGAGTAAAGGCAGTGATCAGCAGTCTGCCCCAGCAAACAGCAGTTCTAATATGTGGAGTCCTTCTAAAAAGTGTTGGCTTCTCCCTCCCACACAACCCCCCCAAAAAAAACAGCTTTAGAAAATTTTAGTTTGTGAAATAATCTCCAACAGAATAATCATCCAAGGAAAGGAAGTCATTGCCAATGATTACTCATCATATGAGTGATTTATCTCTAGTTGTCTAAATAATCAGTCATGGTTATTGTGAAAACTTCAGATAATATTTAAAAAAAAATGTCATAGAATCAATATCTTTGTTCTATTGCAATATGTAATCGGTAAAAGCATGAAAGGTCTATTAGCATCTGCCACTGTTGTCTTCCTTGTGTTGTTGTTTGGTTTAAATAAAAAATAAAGTTTGTGTATATAAGTAAATTCAAGAAAATTAAGCTCTTGCTCTTAGTATGCTTTTTCAAATTTAACAAACTGACAATTTGACAAATTCATTAAATAGATTTTTTTTAATATAGCTCCCCAAACATGCCCCATTCACACAGCAACATCAACAAATTATAAGGACCCATGTGAATTCAGGAATCAAAGCGCTAGGCAGTGCCATGCCTAACCTTTGGGCACCTTGATACAGGACAGCTAGATCCACAAAAAATAAATAAATAAATAAATAAATAAATAAATCTTCACCAGTTACATTTGCTAAATACCTAGCGCAGAGCATTAAAATTACAGCTGTGATGTGGCTGAGATGCCCCTGGAACTAGTTTTATCTGTCTGGATCTGCCTCTTCCTCCTGCATCCTGAGCTAGTGTTTGCAGGGAGGTGAACCTTGGTCTTTAACCTACAAAGCATGTACAGGCCTCTTCTCCTACAAAAATCGGTACTCTGAAAGAAAGCAGTTATTTCTTCTTTCTTTTTTGGGGAGTGGGTTGGGGAAGAAATAGTCTAGGAAGTTTCCAGGCTGCAAATCCCAAATGGAAGTCCAGTGCTGCCTGGTCATGCTGAGGTGCTAATTCAACACAAAACTACTGTTCTGGACATCCCTCTAGGCTGCTTTCTGTGTGGTATGTTTGTTTGTTTGTTTTGTTTTGTTTGTTTGTTTGCTTTGTAGGCTGAACATCATCTCTAGGGAGTGGCAGTTCACCAAACCCAACTAATTTTACAGCTGTGACTAAAACTGGATGGATGTTCTTGCACAGATGAACAGTGGCTGTTCCCTGCTAGGTCTGTCCTACTTTCACATGATTCAGCTGCTATCTCCAAACTTCTGTTTGTTGGCATCCCTGGCTGCAGATGTTGCTCCCTGTTCTTTGACTAGATTAATTTCTGTTAGTTTGTCTGTAACAATTATCAGCAGGTGATAAAACCTGAAATTAAGATCTTGAAATAAATTCAGAAAACTGCAAAATATACTAGGCTCTGACCAAAAGCCCCTGCAATATAATAGATAATACTTATCACCAAAAAGCAGGCAGCAGAGCAGGCAGGCAGGCAGCTTTAACATGCATTAATGTGATCACACTGTGAAAACTATAGAGAAGATGCTGTTACATTTTGTCAATAACATCACTTTTCAGTTACTGTCTCTTACACAGATTAATAGCCTTTTGATACTACTAAAAGCATTTCCTTGGATCTAGGCTTTACAATTAAAGCAAAATTAGTGTCCATGCTATTATGATAAAATAGGACGTAAAACAGAAACCTGTGCAAATCAAGGGAAAGCAGATTGCCTTAGCTTTTACCCTGTGCTCGAGATGATTTACAGCATTTTACTGAATTAAATGAGGGCAGCAGTGATGGAAAGATTATTCAGAGTGCAGCAATCCTCTAGTGGGGCAGAAAAAAACATAGCAGCTCCCATGTTGCCTTCAACCCTATGGGAAGGGAAGGGAAGGGAAGGGAAGGGAAGGGAAGGGAAGGGAAGGGAAGGGAAGGGAAGGGAAGGGAAGGGAAGGGAAGGGAAGGGAAGGGAAGGGAAGGGAAGGGAAGGGAAGGGAAGGGAAGGGAAGGGAAGGGAAGGGAAGGGAAGGGAAGGGAAGGGAAGGGAAGGGAAGGGAAGGGAAGGGAAGGGAAGGGAAGGGAAGGGAAGGGAAGGGAAGGGAAGGGAAGGGAAAAGCATCCTTGCAGGGACTCAGCACTGTGCTGGCATTGCAGAGCTGCCATAATGGCCATTCAGGACTACTCACAGCAGCAGTTTGAGTATTGTAACTTATGCCACCAGTCTGGTCTGATACACAGCTGGCCCAGGATCATGGTAATGGTATCCAAAGTAATTTACTGCATCTGTGCATCTCCCCCAAGTTACATGGTGTGCCTCATGGCTGCAGTGAAGAATCTGGATCATTAACTTTAGAGTCATTTAACTTATGCTTGCATTATGAGTGCTGCCTGATGGCATCCTACACTTCTATCTGCTCCTAGGTTGCCATGACAAACTAAAAGTCTTGATGCAGTGAGAAGCTAGTAAATCAGATGAATTCCATGAGAATTTAGGCAATAGAAGCTCTGCCTCCAACATCTTACCAGATAATCATTTCCATGGCCACTTGACAGTGGCAACAGTTATGACTTCTGTGTACTGCTTCATTAACATTTCCAGGACTCAGCAGTCTGCAGAGATGCTGCCACCCTGATTCATGAACACTGCAGCAGTGCATAGAGACTACACATGGCCAAATATTCATTAACTTGTACTTAACTTGTGCACGGCCTCCTTTTCAGCATAATCAGGAAACTTTATTGTGTCTTTTTGGCATCATTAGAGTGTTTCAACTAGTATTCTAAAATGAAATCAGCTCCTCTTCCTCATCTTTGCCTTCACCTGTAATCTAAAGTGACATTTGTTTCATAAAGTGTAGGTAGTCATTTTAAATATTAGCAAACTGTTTATTTTACCAAAGAATGGGTGGTAAGATGGTTGAATTATGCTCCTTTTAATGAGCCCATCAGGTACTAGGTATCTCCTAGACCTTAATTTTCCCCTCTACACTGTAAATACTAAAGATCTTTAACTCCTGCTTTAATGTGAATTGGGTTCAGACTAACCTTTTTACACAAAGAGTCATAGAAGTTATTTATTTTAAAAGTGTGAAAAATAAGGGCTTGTATTTTTCTTTTAAGGAGCAGAGACAGTTATGTTAATAAGCATAAGCATATAAAATTTGCTTTAGATGAGAACAAGAAAATGTTGCAACATTGAAAAGGGCAGAACATTTCATTGGATAAAGATGCTTATTTATGACTTTATGGCTAAAGATAACAGTCTGTCATTAAAGCTGTACATCATATTATTTTATATTGCAGTAAGTAGACTGCAACATAAATATGATCAAGAAGACTTTTTGCACATTGTTTTACCTGGAAATCAAACCCATCCATAAGTTAAGCTTTGGGTTTAGGTTTTAAGCAGGTTCTTTTCTGATAAGTCTTGATCCTCACACAACTTTAATTTCAGGTGAAGGTAAAATTAATTTCATTGTGTTTATATATCATTAGCTATCAGCCAAATGCCTTCAAGTTCATGGTGATGTAAACCAGGAATGCTCACAGCCCACAGCCCAGAGCTACACATGGCTCGTTAGAACAACTCATTTGGTGTACCACTGTTTCCAGCATCCATCTCTCATCAGGCAGTTCAAAAGTGGATTAAGTCTAATAAATTGATTAGCTTGTTGCCATGTCATGAAGAAAGGATTACAAGTAAAATGATGATGAGGAGCAGGTTGCTTTGTAACAAATGCATTTTATGTAGTCTGAGGAGAGCTTTCCCCACCTCATGTGACCTCCAAGGAAAGAGGCTCCATAACAGCCAGTTCTGCAACATGCTTCGGTGGCACCAGTCCTCTCCTGGATCCTTGATGGTTTTGCTTAGGGGAGGACACTCAATGTGGTTAGAACAGACAGAATGAAACCAATTCTCCTGGGAGTTGAAAAATGCATTTATTTATTTATTTATTTTCTGAAGATTACATAGTCTTCCATTTGCTGCCTTTTCATTTTTCTAACATTTCCTAGTTCATGTTCTCAAGCTTTTCTGCACCACAACAAGGTTAAAAATGCATACCTATATTTCAAATTAAAACTCAGATTATCGTAGCAGCTCGGGACCTGGAGTCTTGAGGCGGTACAGTAGAAATTGCACCCGTTGACAATACTGCATCTCATTGATTGGTCTGGTTTATATTTTTAAAGCTTCTAGCACCATTCAGGCATGAACTTTTCGAGAAATGTGAATATTATAATAAAAATAATGAACTTATATTTTTAGTATGATTTTTGGACAGTTTTTTAATCTGCCCTGTATCACGAACACCACTTGAAAGGTAAACCATTAGGCTACTGAAATGCAAAATGATTTAATAAGACACACTATTGTAAACTCTCTCTTACTCTCATCAGCCTTTTTCATTATCAGGGGAGCACAATATCAAATTAGTTTAACTTCTTGACTCGCAAGAGAACACAAAGAGCTCACAAATTAAGATTCTCCTGCAAGAATGTTTTAGTGCCAGGATTAAATGTGAACAACCAGTTGATTGATTAGCAGAATTAGCACGGGTGAGTAAAGTCCTTGGGGGCCAAACCTTCCCTGTGCCCGAGAACATGTCACTTTGTATGACCCCATTTATTTTAATAATATGGCAAGACTGTGACTCAGAATTTTAGCCTGAAGATATATGAGGAGTTGCACCCAACTCATGATTGTTAATGATCCCCATCTCTTGATGCAAATACAGCTGTATCTCATTATATATCTTTGACATAGAAAAGCTTCACTTCTCCTCCCCTGTAGGGGAAATCTCTTGCAGGAACATCAAGTCAAACTTGCCTTTTCGGTTACTTCTCACTGCTATTGGGTTGTATATCTTTCATGATGATGGTGTTACTGATTCTTTTGTTCAGTACTTGTCTCTAAATCCACGAGCTGAAGAAAACAATTAGGGCTTCACTTAATACCTTAAGATCATCTGGGACTACTGCGATTGCTGTATAGATTTTTAAGGCAGGAAGAAAATAACTGCCTGGAAAAAAAAGGGGGGACAGACAGACAAACAAACAAACAAAAAACCTGCAGTTGAAAGGGACAAACAAACAAACTTGAATTGGCAGGAAAATCTTAAATAACTTGTGATTTAACTAACGTGGAGCTATTCAGAAAGAACCTCTGTCTCCATTGCTATTAAAATCTATGCCCCATATGTTGACTGATCCTCACTGTTGAAAGTGAGCAACTTTCTCCGATGTGAATTCTGCTAGCCGCAAGTAGAGTTATTTCCTCCTAATATCTGATTTTGAATGTTTATCAGTCATATTGCAAGCAACAGAATGAGGACTGGACATTAGTACTGCTAATTTTCACAAAGCACTTTTTTCACATGCTTCTGTGAATGCGGGAAGCTTTCATGAATACGAATGTGCTTTTTCATCATACAAGACACAGAATCATCTATTTGTTTCCAGAGTTATGTTCAGTGGCTCCTGTGAAGAACATAGAAAAGTCCAGCAAGGACTCCTAATGCAGTCTTCTGTGTCAGGGCACTGGAGGAGGAGGAATGAATACAGGACAATTTTTTTTTCTTTTAATTTCTTCTTTATTTTGTAACAGCTGGTACCATCTATGAAATATCTACCAGGTTGTTTACAATTGTGTTGTCAGAATATCCTACATTCCCACTTGTTAATCTTACTCCAGCTCACAACTTCAATTTTTCAAGAAATCTTGCTTGCTCACTTTCATGACATTTCTTATGCTTGAAGCATACTACCTTTTCTCTGTTATCCTGTCCACTTAATTTTGGTTTTCTCTGACAATTTTAAGCATTTCACTTTAAAATATTCTTTCAGTAAATGATAGCTAGGAAGTTCCCATTTTGGCTTGAATACAAATGTTGCAGCAGTTGTTGTCAAGCCTCCCAAATGTGATTCATACTGCAGAAGAGTTAACACACTCAATCAAATCCTTGGGAAAAAGAAAAAAAAAAAAAGTGATACTCATGCCCCACCATCTGGGATTAGCCACCAAAATAAAATAAAAAGGAAAATTGGACTTACTGAAGGAGCTTCCAATTTCTCTTCCAAATTAGGTTTAGGTTCATCATTGAGGCAGTTTATTATTATTCAGGAAAATAAAGAAATCTAACAGGGCTTAAAAATCAGAAGTTTGCTGATAAAATATATAAAATTGGATTCCTGCAAATGCAATGCAGCAACTATACCTTGAAAACAAAGTGCTTCTACAGATAAGAAAAAATATATGCTAGGTTCTTGGCAGTTGTTTTGTACCATGCCATAAGAACAAGAGAAACATTACATACAAGAGAGTCATAACATTAATGCTATGGTCACAACGCATCACTGGAGCTGGGTACAGAGAACCTGGAACACATCAGTGAAACTAGCAGCCACTGTATCTCTTATTATGTTTTCTCTTAAAGGTATTGTCTTTATAAAACCAAAGCAGAAAGCTGTATGCAGCTTGACAGATGAAATCACTGCAGAGAAAATAGATGTTCAATTCCTTCTCTGCCCTATCTGAGATCCATCCTATTGCCAGTCAACCAGAAAAGAACATTTAATCAGGTTGTGTAGCCCAGACACGAACTTTCTTTTGTTGGTAGTTCTGTTGTTAGTATTTGGACAGCTGGTGAGAAGAAGAAACTCCTCAAAATAAACAATTCCTTATCAGCATTTCCTTAGGAAGAAGAGAACATCCCACTGCAAACACCATCATATAGCCACGAGTATATCCATTATCAATCTCCTCAGCTTGTAAGCTTGTTTGTTTCATTTCTTTTATTCTTCCCTGCATACTCTGGCTGGTTTTATTGCAAGTCTTGCTATAGGACCTCAGAGTTAGCTCTTTTCCTTATCACTGGCTTGTGGTCTGACATGGTCTTCTCCAGTCACAGCAGCATCTTTCTGCCAGGCTCTCACCATTCTCACATCTCTCTTCTTATAAGACTTTTACTGCTTAGATCTTTCCATTCGCCGAAATTTCAGACTTCTTACCCCACTCACCCACTATACTCTGCACCCCTAGAAGCTTCCACTGGTGATAGTACTGGGGAGTCAACAGCAGTTTTTATCAAATGTACTAATTTCAGATACACAGAGATCTCTATGATCTCAGGCTCTGCAGAGAAATACATGTTACCCAGTCCCTGCTTCTGTGCCGGATGAGCTCCAGTCCTTGCTTTTGCACCTTCCTATCCATCTGCTTTCTGCTCCACAATTGCCTCTTCCACACACATATCTCAGCCTGATTGCCCTTCCCTTCGCTGCAGCCTCCCTCCTCTCTGGTTAGCATTCCCCATCATCGTTTCAAAACTCTCCTCTCTCCCTGAAGCTGCCCCATTCCCTCATTCTGTCAGTCATTTGCCTTGCCATGGGCCCTCTTCCCCTCTCCTCCCTGGACTCAAGCCAGTGCCAGCCTTCCCACAGCCATCTCCCTTCTTCTACCCCTCACTGGCAGCAGCCAGCTCCCTTTTCCACCCTGCCTGAATCCCACAGGAAAGCAGGAGGAAGAAAGAGCTGCTCTTCACTGTAGCATCCAGTTAGAGTTGCCTCCAACATCCCAGAGGAGTCATCTCAAGGAAAGGGCAAGCTGCCTGTCAGCTGGAGCCTGACCTGTACACACAGAGCCATCACATACTTTTACCTCTAGAAAATCTCTACACATGTGCTAATTACAATTTACTAGCATGGCCAAATTTAGCCAGGTTTTCAGGAGGACAACAAGAGGCACATTCCTTCTGCAAACCCTCTTTCCCACTTCTCTCTATTCAATTACCTCAAGCCAGATTTCAAGATCATGTCCAAAAGTCTGGGTGGTAGAAAATAAAGAGTTTTGAGGGCTTTAATTTTCATAACATGGGTAATGAACATATTTTGCAGACATAATTTTGTAGATTTTTTATAATATGTACCATATATGCATGTATGTGTATAAGTAATAAATTTAACATAATTCCTCTTGAATTCTGTCACAGAAACAGCTGATAACAGCTACATTTACAAATATATATACATATATATACATATATGTATATATATACCTAAAATAAAATAATGGTAAAATAAAAACAACCTGAGGCAGAGACTTGTCATAAAGAACTACAAAACAAACAAACAAACAAACAACAACAAAAAAAAACATAATAGTGAGTCACACATAAAAGCAAATGTAAACAGAATTTTTAAAAAATAATCACTAGAGAGATTTCTTACATGCCATCTTCAGTTCATGGGAATGTTGATTTCAAAGAGAAATAGATATGACTCAGTTTATTCACATAAGTAAACCAGAGAAACAGAAATGTTCTCTTGCACAGTGTTGCTACTTAAAATCACTCCAAAAAGTGTTAGGATTGTTAAACTTGGCTTTCAGAGTGCATTTTCTTGCACTGCAGATAGGATTGGGCTGGCAGTGTTTAAACGATGAGTAACAATACTATTATCAGTTAGTACAAAGTCTGAACATACTGTATGCTTTTGTGTTTGTGTGCTTCCACATGTTTTCTAGCTGACTGTCCTTAATAAAACCATATATTTAGTGGGAAATAAAAAATAAAATTTGCATGAAAGTGCTTTAAGAAGGAATGCATTTTAAATTAACAAAGTTGAAGAACTCACAATAAAAATATCTGGGTTTGGGGGATTTTTTAATTTGCCTTTGCATATATTGTCATAACACCACATAACACCATTGATTGTTGTGCATGAATACTTTAAAAAACAGATTTGTCATTTTTGCTTTTTTTTTTTTTTTTTTTTTTGCTTTTCTCTCAGTTCAAGCAATGAATATAGACCAAATAACTGATATTCTGATTGTCTGTGGTTTTACTGAATTCTAGTTTCTTTGGCACAAACCCAGTGTTGCACTACTTCAGTTGCAAACACTGCAGAGATCTGTTTTTCTGTTGATCCAAAATACTTGAGTGGATAGGGAATGTTCAAAGACTAAGAATGCTACTAGTAGTCTTAGGTTTTGCAGATTTTCTAAAAACACTATAAAACTCATATTTCAAGCATATTTCATATGGACAGACTTGGAATTTATTCGATGCTGTTTTAGACTTAGTTTTCATTTCCAGTATTTTTTTGATTAGGACTTTGAAATTAAAATATTCAGCATGTGAATTTTCTGTTTGACAGCTGTTTATACACAATAGCATGCCCTGAATATTAATAGCACAGAGATGTTTAGGACATGAATGCAGCCACTCCCTCTACTACCCCATATTTCCATCTCCTTAAAGAATCAAGGAGAAGGGCAAGTATTCTGTGCATTAAATATTGTATATATTGTAAATATATATATATATAAATATTGTATATATATTTTGCATATAGCAGAATAATTGGGGAATTATTCCAGGGGAAGAAAAAAAAAAAAAAAAAGAAAACAGAAAATGAGAAAATAAGTTAGTTTTCAGTCCACAGCAGACCAGTAATTTTGTTTTCCTGAGTAGCAGTAAATAAATTGAATAGTCAACTGAAGCTTGGCAATGTATTGTAAAAGTTTTGAAAGCTTAGGTGTTGCTAGCATGATGTAGGCAAATTCAAGTTAAACATGCAAGAGGAATCAAATCCCTCCCACAAGTACCCTATTTTTTAATTGTCAATGAAGCCATGTAGTCTTTCTATTCCTTGTTTTCCCTTTTTTCAGTTATCTGGACACAGCGAGCATAAAGGGAATAAACACAAAACAACGCCCTTGTGCCAGGGTTTTTTGCTGCCCTTAATCATTTTGATACACTATGCTGAAAAAAAAAAAAAAAAAAAAAAAAAAAAGACTCCTAGTATAAAGTAATTCCAAAGAAGGTGTTGAGAGCAAATGTTCTTCCCACTGTCAGCACTTACTGACTCTACTACATCTCTGAATAGATCATGAGGAACTGAGAGCCTTCAGGAAATGTCTAGAAAAGTACAGGTGAAGGTAACATTTTTTTCTACATTTTGCACATTCGTATCAGCCATTCGTGAAGCTTAGGAATATGTAAGAAGCCATAATGTAAGAAGCAGACCATCAGGATTTAAGATCGTCTGAAAGAAGAGAGATGAATATGAATAAGCTGCCAATCCTATAATGCCTGTGGAGTATCTGTAATTACAGCCCGAGGCCTCAGGAGTAGACTTGGGAGCACAGTTGCTACAAAGTCATTGGCCCATGGCATTTTCAATTAAAGCCTGTCAGGCCCAAAGGGACTGTGCTCAGATGGAAGAGGAATTGCTAGCTGTGCTCCTCAGAATGGAACTGTCCTATCAGTTCACATTTTGGCACAGGATGGACGTGAGTGCCAACCGCAACCCACCAGGAAGCACCATGGAGGAGAGGCAGCTGAGCTCTCAAACTGATTTAAATTATGTTTCTGAACCTTTAGTCCTGTGAGGTAAGGAGAAGGTACTGACAATAGAAATCTTGGTTAATTAAATGGGCTCCAGTGCAGGCGACTTGATGTTACAGGACACCAAGGTCTGCAAGATACACTCTCTGATGTGCGATGGGACACTTGTAGTCACAACAGGATGGAGCACATACTTCAGACGATTCAGCCTGACAGAAGTAAGACCCATGGGAATTTACGCACCTGAAACAATTAAAAGGGGAGCTATGCATGTAAAACAGGATTGTATTTAAAGAGAACACAAAAGCAGGTTTAAGGCCTGATGGCAACCTAAAAAGGCTCCACATGTCATGTTTGGAGAATGAAGGCCTGTCTGAGGGAACCTGGGAGACTGTTTACCAGCCATAAATGCCAACCAGACAGGAGCGGCTCAGGTAAGCACCAAGATAAGGAGAAATGTCTCTTGAGAGCCCAGCCTGCTCCTGAAAGGTCAGAACATAACCTTTAGCAACAAAAGCTGCTACCAGTGTTCACTGAATGTAAGTTGGAGGCCTATCCAAATTATACAAAAATTAGGAATCTTTTAGGATCTAGGCCTGCAAAGTGCTGCGTACAGCATTACAGCGGAGTTCAGGTACTAATATGCCTATTTATCATAACCTTTTTTTTCCCTCCGGTTATGCCAAAATTAGTGTACAACAACCGGTAGATGATGATAAAAATACATAATGAACAGGAAAGGTTCAGCATCCAGAAATGCTGGGTTCAGGGCAGTACAGAAACACAAAGGCAACTGAACCAAACATTTCATTATGGTGGGCTTTCTTGCTGAAAGCGGTTGAGAACATCAGGCCACATTGGCTCAATTACATACTTACTAACAGGACACTAAGCCTCGATGCTATCACCCAAACTTTTAATACAGCTGCTGGTACTTGGACACTTCAGTTACAAACTATGCCAGTAAATTAACCAGTACTAAGACATCAGCACTGAGCTTAATTAACTAGTACTGTTATTTGTTCAGACTGACCTTAGCAAAGTTTTGGACTTAGGGTGGGTAAGGACTATCCCTGTTGGGCAGTTCTGATGAAGTCAGACTTTGAGGAGGATGCTAGAAGAAGTTAATGTGCACAGGAGGTTGGCCTAAGAACTAGATAATCAGCTTGGCGCTGTTTTATTTACTGAATCAGATGCAGCCATTAAAGCAGTATCAGAAGACAGCAGACTGGATTACAGAGGAATGCAGATCATATACAGTAACCATGAAGTCCAGAGAGTAAGAGTTTAAAAGAAAGATAACTGGGAACTAACTAGAGGCAAACACAAGACAAGAGCACACCAGGTCAAAGCCAGGACCAGGAGGATTCAGAGCTTTGGCCAGTTGCTTAGCTGCTTTCGGCACAGGGAAAGAAGTTTGGCACATGAGCCCCATGGAATCATGCTTCTCCAGCCAGAGGATGTGCCTGGACAGCTTGACAGAGAAACTGTGCGAGGCACATCTTATGGGCTTAGCAGAAGGGCTCTAATTGACCATGAAGGGCTGACAGCCTCTGCTGATTGAGGTGTTGCTACAGAGTGATGGCACTGAGAGGAACAAGGGCAGAAACAAGTCCCACACTAACAGCAAGAGCACAGCCACTCTGAACCTGGGTCAAAGACTCACATAGTTAAAAGAATAGAAGGCCTGACACAATGTCTTGATAAAGGCCAAATCATGAGAGCTGACTATGAATTGGGACCAAGTGGCAGCTGGAAGTCTGCAAAGACTTGCCCAGAGGTTTCAAAATAACATGAAAATCAGAGAAGGGAGTAAAGACTGCAAGATACAAGAGTCCTCTGGAGGAAGCCAGCCTGTAAACACATGGCAAAAATTCCAGCTATTATGAAGCATCTCTGTAAATAGATTTTTCGACTAAAGAGCCAATTCAATTAGAGAAATATGGTGCAGAATTTATCACACCTAAATTCAAACATCAGCCATGTAGATGTCTCCCATCCAAGCTGGTTATAGTAATCTCCCTTTGCAGCCAGTGGAAATAATGGACATGATTCATCTCAATTATTTGAGACACCTACTTTAGAATGGCATGACTTGTGCCCTACTAGTACTTGTTTCTCTCCATTTTCTAAGAAGGGAGTTTCAGTGATTAGCTCAGATGGAGACATCTGCATGTGGCCTCATAACTCCCAGCCAGGGAGTCGTCTTGTGTTTTACCTCCCATTAAGCACCATGCAGGAGGCTGATTGCCATTTTCATATATGGAAGGCATTTTTTTCCCAGACAGCAAAAGTGGCACACGACTATGTGGGGTTCTTTTTCACACATTATCTTGCAATCAGGAGGGCTAGCTTTGGGTTGATTTATGATTGTTGGACTGGCTTTTAAGTGCATTTCATTCAAAATGGTCCATCAGAAGTCACTAAGTCAGCAGACTAAAATTTTGATCATCATTTTTACCATGACTTAACGTGTTAAAGAGCTACATTGGCCCTGTGTTTAACAGAATCTGTAGCTCTTTCCATCTGCCTCTCTTCTACATGCTGAGTGCACCACTGTCATCGGATGGATAATGGCTTCCCACAGAGGCTCTTGGCTGGGTGGAGGGCAAATTCCCTGTTGGGGGACAGTGGTGCTAGGTGAAATATGCATGGGACAACCCCGCTGGATAGTTTAGGATACCATGGGAAATGTTTCAGTTGCATCTATTAACCATATTACTACTGACTGCAGTGGGCTGTCTAAATGTCTTTTCTACCAGGTGTTCAGATGTACGATATTAATGGAAGATAGGAGCAACAATAACAGAAAGTGAAGTTACATTAACTTAAAAAATTAGACAAGTTTATTACAATTTAACAGGCCTTTAATGCACCCACACAAAGTTCAAATGTTCGTAAAGGAAATGAGGTGAGGTCAAGTGCACTATTTTTAAAATGTAACAATCTGATAAACCTTGAGCTAATATCCAAGGACAAAGCCAGTACTGAGTTACTGCACATTCCAATGAGGGATGAAATATTATTATGGAAGGCTACTAGTAGTTTCTTACAGGTCCTAACATCACTGAATCTTGCAGTGGCAGTGCTAGGCGCCAGATCCTGCACTGTCTGCTCCCAGTTCTCCTGTTAATTTCAAATGGAATCATCCCTCTATAAAGACTGAATAAAATT
This sequence comes from Anas acuta, assembly GCF_963932015.1. NCBI lineage: Eukaryota > Metazoa > Chordata > Aves > Anseriformes > Anatidae > Anas > Anas acuta. The sequence continues at coordinate 96,656,988 of NC_088981.1, forward strand.
GTAGGGCAAGGGTCTCACAATATTAGAAACAGGGGAGGGTGTTTTGTCCAAGAGGTTTACCTTTAGAGCTTGAATTCATATCTCCCCATGTCAATACAGTTGATATGCTATAGTTTTCACATCTTAAGAAGAAACTTGCTGTAATACTGCAATATCTTGCATTTTACAAAGGCGTGCTTACCCTCTTAATGTGTATCATGTGCAGATTAAGAGGGATCACTATTGCTTGCAGAATCACCTGCTATTTCCGGGAAACAGTCATTTGCTGGACCTGTCCTTGTCACTGGCATAAGTGTAATGCTTTTAATAATCTCCCATTCCCTAAGTAATGTGTTTGCATCAAAAAGATGGATATGCTATAGCTGGCAGAATTTTTTAAGACCTGTTCATTTTTATCTTGTTCTTCTGGTGCCATCTAGAGGTTTGATTCTCATTTCACTAAACTGAAAAAAAAGTGCTTTATTATATTTCAAAAGTTTCCTTTAGAAACTGTGTGTGTGTTAACAGCACTTAGGGTGCTATTATCATTGAACCTCTGTCTCCATACAAGAGCAGATTAATGTAGTATGCATAAGTTTTTGAACTGTGGGATGCAAGTGAACATTATGGGCTGGGGAAAGATTTACACTGGAGGCAAATACTGTCATATAAAAAAAAAAAAAAAAAAAAAAAACACCAAGAAAAAACACTTTTTTCTCATAAAAAGTACCTGTAAATTGGCCTTGGGAGGAATTTTCACAGAACTTGTTTTCAAGCAAATAAACAGTAACATATCAAAGCTGATTCAAAGGAAGCAGGTGCTTAGAGAAAAGGCAGCCTTGCCAGCCTTGTAGCAGAATGCCAACATGACAGACACAGCCATGGCTTTGGGCCCATCAAGACAACTGGCTGACATCTTATCTGCCTCCCGTGACAAGCCAGCGATGCTCCACGCTAGCACTGCCTAGAAGAGTGCAACATGAAACTCAGACAACACAAAACTCACCAGTGTGACAGAAAATCATTCTAACAGAAGCATTTCTTCTTAAGGGTAACAAATAGCTATTTCACTGTAATGGGCCCCTGAATTTGTAAAAATAACAGGATAGATTCACACTGAGTAAAAATGAGATCTCCATTGGCTTGGGGGGGTAGGCTCATTGACATCAGACCCTTCCCAGCAAATTTTACTTGCTTCTCTTCCCATTTCAAAGTTTTTATTAACTAAACTAATGCTGACACCAAGTCTGTGATGGGTGTGTGTAAATGCTAATGCTAAATTACTAGAGCATCCTCTTTGTCCCTCGTATATCCATCCGGTTGTATAGCTCCACTGGGCATCTAGATGCACAGTCACTCTGAAAAGATAGTCCCTTTTTTAACAGAGTTAACCTGATTAATTTCCTAGCACCAATAACAAGGTTATTAAATGTGTACAAGAAAATCAAAGCTACACTGAACACTGGAAAATGTTGCACAGTTTATAAGTCCTTAGCCTTTTGAATACACTGTTCCTGTGAATGATAATTCCTGTACTTCAGCAGAGGATTAAGTGTCATAATAAATTATTTCTTTTTGCCTGAAGGGAAATAAGTGAGGCTTGCTTAACTAGAAAGGCCAGCTAAAGGCATAACTGAGATGAGGCTAACCTTGTCTCCTGTGTCCAAGGATACCTCTGAAAATCTGCCATAACATGCAATAATTTGATAGTCTCAGCTAAAATTAACCTGTGTACTGTAGAAGGAGATAAAAATAATATTAAATTCTTGCTGATACTCACTTTGTATGCTACGGAGACTGACTCTGATGCTTTGTGAGCCTGCCACAGAAAGATTTTGAAAACCTTAAAGGCCTTAACTACTAAATTAGACTAGAAAAGAAAACAAATTTGAAATTATTTTATTGGAAGATTTGCTGAAGTTTTTATGATAGCAGATTCATACAAAAAATATTTTCTTGTTTTGATAGATATTTGGAAGATAAATCATCATTTTGCTTCGTGTTCTAAGATCTCTTAATTAAAATACCTTTCAGAAATGCCATGTTCTTGAGTGTTTAACCCTGTCAGATACTTGTCCGAATAAATGCTGGTCAAGTGGAAGGTGTCCATGGCCATGGCAGGGGAGTTGGAATTAGATGATCTTTAAGGTCTTTTCCAACCCAAACCATGATTGTGCAAGTGGACATGTTGGTTCCATAAGCACAGTGTTTGTTTTTTTCACCGAAAATAGACATATATCAATGTTTAATGTAATTCCTGTTTACCTAGTTATACAAAGTGAAAAAGGATGAGTAAGTGGGAGAAGCAGCACTTCCAAATACAGTGAAGAGTGGGGATCCAAGCACTACCCTTGATGGTCAGAGAGAGAAGTTCAAATCCCCATGGACTGAGACAAGTTGGCAGGAGAATGACTAAATGTTCCTCTTGTGTCTTCCATATGAGTGCTCCAACCTACTAGCTCTGACAATTTGAAAATTGGCTTCTCATTTCCTCTGCTGTTCAATCTGCTTCAACAATAAAATATATTTGAATCAAGTGAAGTATTTCTTTGCCAGACAAAAAATGGAATTTCTATGTCACTCAGATGAGAAAAAAGTGGGGGAAGAAAAAGGGGAAAAAAATAATCCCTGAGGTTAAATTTACTCTGGAATTTTTGTGTTTTTTTTTTTTTTTTTTTTTGGTTTGGTTTGGTTTGGTTTTGGTTTTCAGCTTGTCTGCTGGAGTAAACAAACAAAAATAAAACAAACAAACCTGGGACAATTATTTCCATATTTTCAGACCTAAGCTCTGGAAAATTTACAGACCTGACATTTGCACCAAACACTTTCATCCAGGCTCTCCAGTGCCACTGGGGAATTTGCTGGAAGCTGTTTAGCAAATTACAAAGGTACATCTAAGCAGATAAACACACTTGTACTTAATAGAGAACCTGTTCTAAAAACAAAAAACAGTGCTGTAGTCATCTGCTGTGCATGAAAGATATGCGAGCAGTATCACTGAAGCCCATTCTATTTGAAGATTTCATGAAGACCACATATTTAAAGCTTTGCCTAGCAGAACATTACTCCACCAATGGAAGAGTTTTGTTCATTTTGTATAGAGGAGAATCAAAGACATAATTATCCTAAGTGACTGAGTTGTATACATGTCTTTTGACAATTTGATCTTGCATCTTGACCTGTATTGTAAAGAGTGAAATTAAAATTGTAAGTGCCACCCAGTGACTGTGATTAACCATAATTTGCATTCTTTATTGAAAGTCGATTGTCTGCATGCTACCAGCTGTGAAATTGTGCAATAAGCAATAATTAAACAATGAAAGAGTAAACAAAACTAGTTAGGTGTGATTTGGAGCAATGAGTAGCAAAGGTGACTTCTAAAGTTTTATTAGCACAATGCAAGAAAAACAAAATACAAACATGTAACCTATGCTTCAAGGCATAAACAGTGAACATCTGTAAAACTCTATTAAACTCCACTAAAGATAAATTCACACTATAAAATAACAATATCATTACTAAATAGGGACTATCCACTAAAGTTACGCAATCAGAGACTTCAAAGCCAAGGGGACTGTGTGTGAGGCAAAGCAGGAATCATTTCTGAACATGTGTCTAACTGCAGTTCACTATATTTATTGATGGGATATTTGTTCTCAATGTTTTCAATGTTTTCAAGAGAGTGCTGGATTGTTTTTCTCTCTCTTTTTTTTTTTTTAGGGGGGATGGTTTGTTTACTTTTCAGACAAGTAGGGGCTGGGGGAGTGGAAATGGAGTTTTACTGTAGGTTTATGCAACTTATATGCACATGGAAGCTTCTGGCAGGCATTTGGCTTTTTGTTACTTGCAACTCCCACCCTATTACATATATTTATAATAAGATCATTGCACATTGCACACCCCTGTAGCACAACTACCTCCCTAAAGCAAAACTCCTAAAAGCTGTTTGCATTTGGAGAGTACCAATTAGTTATGTGTGGGAATACCTCAGCTACAGCTCGTGTATACTATTTTGGTTGTCAAATGTAGTTATGCGCATCATTTATTGGATTTTGTCTTGCCCTCAGGTTCTAAGAACTATCTTCTGATGGTGGTATTGGTCTAGGTTTTGCAAGCTGGCCAGGTTTAACTTCAGGCACTTTTTCACCATGTCTGTACACACTTACAGTGACATCCACTGTTTCCCCACCATATTTGTTCTTGACATGAATGCTAAATTTGCCTGAGTCTTCTGAGGTCACTCCCTTGATTGTTAAACTGGCATATTTTCCTTGTTCCAGTGAAACCACATAGTGTTCATTAAGTTCAAGAGCCTTGTCATTCTTGAACCAAACCACTTCTGGGTCAGGGTTTCCAAACACAGTACAGGTCAGATTCAGAGTCTGAGGGAGGAAAAAAAATAGAAAGAAAGAAAAGAAAGAAATATTATTAAGGATTTGGCATATTTGATTAACAGTATTCTCAGCTTTCAGGCACTTCTTATTCCTAGTTAATTAAAGACAGTTATCATGCTCCTGAGGACTGAAAAGTAGAGTTCCTAGTTTGTTTGTTTGTTTTTTCTTTCTTTCTTTCAGTCTTTCTACCATCTTACCAGTGATTGTGAAGCAGTAATAGCCCCAGGGTAACAGAGCCTGAAGATGGTAAGTTGGACTGTCAATGCAGTCCTGCCTGCAGGAAACTCCTGGCAACCCATTAGTTTGACATGATGTTCAGGCAATGATAGGTTTAAAAACATCCTTGAAGGTTCCTTGTACACACCAAGGAGAACTGAGCAAATCTTTTTTGACCTAGGCCTCCTGAGGTTATTTCTTGAGATGATAAAAAAAAAAAAAAAAATCACTTAAATAGTAGTACATAACATGAATCATTGGTCGTTGATTCCAAATGCTGCTGACTCCTAAAATGGAAATATTTTATGAAGACTAAATAATTCATAAAGGTTGTAAAAGTGTTGCATGCATGTACAGTGTATTAATAGAATAGCTGAAAAGACCTAGTAGGTCATCCTGGCAGTTCACGTATTTTCCAAGGACTGAACAAAGACTGAAGAAGCCTACAAAATTCTGATGATCATTCTTCCAAATTTATACGGACTTACTGCTAATCTTACTTTTATCACTGTATCTATATGTATATAAATCTTATGTATTTAGGTAAAATGATGATACAAGAGGTTTAAGAATCATTTGAGAAGGTGCGTTGATAACTATCTGCTTTGTTCACTTTTGCTTGAATCTCATTCCGCCCAAAACTCTGGCCTATGTAATTAAAATCAGCATGATAATTTCCCATATGTGTTAAAAAATAAATATAAAAAATGTACCAGAATGCTTCTTTATATTCCCTCCCTTCAGTATTACCCTTCAGGTTCCACAGAATTCTAATCTAGAGGGAGGAGAGAAAGCCCATCTGTGCTCACATGTGCATGTTTCTGTGCATTATTTTTCTTGAATTCTGATTTATGATATAACTCAGTGGGGAAAAAGAAAAAAAAAAAGGCAGAAATTTTAAGTGATCAAAAGTACTATACATTCCCAAGTAGAAGCAATTTTGCATACTATTTGCCTCCAAACTCAGAGAGGACCATTGAGAGAAGATTTATATGCTCTGGGTGCAACCTGGTGACAACCTAAGTGTGTGAGTACCCCTTATATGAAGGGGTACATGATCCTACCCTTCATGTAGGATCTAAAGCTAACTAATGACTATGGGAACTAGCTCTTCTATAAAATATTTAAAGGAGTAATGATGCAAAGATGAAAATAAAATGTTGGGAAATCAAACAGCAAGTGGCAAACAGCAAGTTTAAATCTTACTGTCCTTTCTGTAACTCAGGCAGCATTTCATGACTATTGCCTTCAAAAGTGACCTCATTTAAGAACAATTAATAATTAATTCATTAATCAAGTCTTAATATGTTAATATTAAAAGCTTGCCAGAGACCAGATATTTTCCACAGTCTTTTAAAATCATTTGGGCCTGTTCTAATTTACTAAATTATAGATGTGACCTAAAATCATTTATACCCTCTTAAGAAGCACTGGTAAAGCTTTGTCTTGTGTTCATACATTTGCACAGAAAGACCATTCCACTGTATGGGGAAACTTCTCTATTCTGTGTGTGTGCATGCACGTGTGCTACTACTTCTCTCTTGTACTTACATGAATCTTGCATGGTAGCTGTTCATATTTAATTTAGAGATGATTTTAAAATTTCACTTCCTTCTGAACCATTTTGTTTTGCTTGATTTCAGGAATCAGAGGTTTTCCCATCATTCACTCAGTTATTTAATCCTCACATGGTTAGGCCTCCTTTGAATGAAGAAACTGCAGCTAGCATGTACATGCAGCTGGGGTGGGATGACATTGCCAGGTTGTTTCCTGACTGTTTTAAGATGTTGGTCATGAAGTGGTTTATACCTAACCTCCTAACAGATTAGCTTTCTTACTGTGAAGTTCTTTTGTCTACTACAGTAAGAAAGCACTTCATGTGAATACTCAATAGAGACAAAGGAAGGAATGGGCCAAGAAGGAAATCATGTCAGTTTTGTCCAAAGCTGGGTAGCTTCCAGTATCCAGTGCAAGGCTCACTGGAGCCTCCAACCGCTTTCTCTGGCATAAGGACAATTTCCACACAGAACACAGCTGTAGTCTCTGAAGATGCTCATCACACAAGAGACATAAACACCCTGATCAATATGTTCTCGATAGCCAGCAGATGGTATGAGTCACATTGGCTCACAAGCTAAACTGCTACCATCAGTTAGAATAAAACTCCATCTAGCTCTTTTAGAAGTCAAAAGCAACTACTTAAGAAAGCATAGAAAAATGAGAATGAATACTGTGATCCTGCTCCCTTCCTACTTTCCACAATTTGGTGGAAACTAGTTATAAGCATGAGCTGTATTGAGACAAATGTGTTTAATAGCCCCTGCTAGACTTCACTTCGTGACATTGCCTGTTTTCTTTTTGGACCCAAAGCTATTTTGGCCTAAGGTACTAAGGAAAAAATTAATTATGAAACACTTGAAAAACTACTTTCCTTCGATTTCAGTGACCATTTAATTAGGCGCACCCTAGTTCTTGTGCCATGAGAAGTGCTGAATAATCATTTCCAAGTACCTCCTCTGCACCATGCACAATGCTGCAGATTTTTGTCTTTTCCCCCCATTCTCTTGTAATTATTGAAGTGGGACTATCTGCCAATATTTATACAGAGGAAAGAGTTTAATCCATTGGGCCAGGTAGGTTCTTTACCCTGCTTTGCTCTTACCACAAACAAGACTCTATGACTGGCCTGCTGGAGAATGGGACCTAGGTTTTCTTTGTTTTACATTGGGTCTCAGACAGTGACTGTCTCCTCCTCCAGGTTCTACTGCAGGGATGGAGTGGGCCCTTGAACTGTTCTGATCAGTACACAGAGCTGAAATCCAGCCCAGACTGGAGTATGCAGTTAACTCAGAGTCTCTACATAATCATCACAAAAGACCAGCACCAGGAGGCTGACCTTGCCTGCCTGAGAACTGAACCAGGCTGTGCCTCCCCTGACTGTATAGACAGCTTATGGTGCACATTCTCACTTATGACTTGCATGTTCCTCAATTAAATAACCCCCATTAGGTGGTTTAAATTCTCCTCCTTTTTCACTCAGCTTCTGCAAAATCATCTGCATTCCTCTCCTTTCCACCATTAAAGCAAATATCTCATCAGTCAACTTGGCTAATTGATGAAAACAGTCCTTACCTTCCCATCCATTATAGTAACAACATCAGGCAAGCCACCAATGACTTTACCACGATCTAGGAGTTAAAGAGAAAATATGTGGATTATGTGACGTTTACAACTCAAAATTACTTATTTCTTCATAATTTTATAACTTGGTGACCTATCAATTACAGCTTTAGTTTGGGCTTATCTTAAGAACCAAAAAAAATCTGTAATGCTTGATTAATTAAATGTAAAATAATACAATTTTTGCAATATTTTGTGTTATTTCCTATTAATGTATTTTATAATCCTCTCAGATTTTTAGCAAAGGTTGTGCTATGGAGTTCTAAACTGATACACTTTACATCCTTGAAGATGCTTCTAAGCTTGACAGCTGGAGCTTTGAGCACCAAAACAAAGAGGATGCTTTTAGCAACTTGCTGGTATCTAAGATTAGAAAAGAGTCTATTTTGCCACTTTGTTTCTGAGTAGAAACATCTTTTCATTATCAGGGAACTTGATATCAATGTACAGAATTCATGCAGCCCCTAACAGTAACAAGCTTCCCCACTTTGTCTCTCCATTGTACTCCACATTCATTAGCATGTTATTTTTTGCTCAGTAGGTAGATCCCAATATATTATTTGCTTTCAGAGTCAACACCTCCTTGTGTGACACCCAGAAACTCACACCTCACCAAAACTCTGCAGACAAAAACAGACAGAGGAGCATTGCAAAATGTGTAAAATGCACAAGTGCAAACCCATAAATGATTACTATTATTGCACTATTCCTCAGTAACAGGAGGTTTCTGCAACTTCAGAACTCTGAAAGCTATGCCAACATATAATGATAGATGCCTTAAAGAGAATACTAGACTAGATTGCAGAACATCATTGATAAAATGTAAAATAAACTTACTCTTCTCAGCAAAAGCAGCTGCCCTAAAATTGTTGAGGAGAGGAAGAGACATACATAACGTTATTAATAACATTATTAATAAATACTTTTTCAATAAATTAAGATTGTTGCTATAGCATTAAAATGCAAAAACTGTAGCACTTACTTGAGTCTCTGGAATTCTGCATAGGCATCATCAAAAGCTGTAACAAAACAGTTGAGAGAGTTACTGTATGTGACTACTTGCATATGGGGCTCAGTATAAACATTTAAACACATACCCATACTAAAGCTGCTTTAAAAACATTGTTATACAGTACCAAAATGGAAAACCAAACCTCTGAAACCCAAGGGTGCTAGTGGTAAAAACAGATAAGAGACTAAAAAGATCAAACCAGTTATGCAACTAAATTGCATCTGGTTTTGACCAAAAGTTTTCAATTTTTACTGCATTCCTCTGTTTACTCCTGATTAATCCTATTTAATCCATGAAGTGGATTTAATCCAAAGATTATGGTCTTATATTTATACCTTGCCCAGACAGATCAAGTGTTCGTTTGAAGGATTCCTTGTCACCGAAGATTTCAAAGGTGTAGTTCCCTTTATCCTTTTCAGTGGGTTCAGTTATCTGCAGCCAGGCAATATTCTCTCCACCTCCAATCTTCATCTTTTCACCAGAAGAAATCTTAGATTCCCTTGAATGAATAGAAATGGGTTTGAACATTATTTTCATGTATATTCTCTGTAGGAGACCATCTATGAAAAATTTCAAAGGATAACACACTATTTCTAAATTACAAATAAAATTCAACTAATGAGAGCAATTTCACAGGAGATTCTTTTCTTTCTAGCATGGGTATGAAATAGAACAGGAACAAAAAATCTTTACCTTCCATTAACTTCAAAAACTAATTAAGAAATCCACGGAAGACTTGCATATAATTTATTAGTCTCACATCAAGTCAAAATATACCTTTGTTTGTTTGTTGATTTGTTGTTAAGAACAAGGAAAGCAGCAAATGTTCTAACTGCAGATAATTAATAAATATGTCTTTAAAAAAAAAAAAAAACACCACTACCAAAAAAAAAAATAAATAAAAACCACAGTAACATTCAATTAACTTATCATCACTTCCTAAATTAAGAATATAAGAAATGCTCTGTTGATTCAGGTCAGTGGTTCTTCTGGTCTGTCCTGAAGAATGGAAATAGATGAAGCTATTTAGGGAGAGCATGCAAACCAAGCTATTTTGAATGGTTTGCAAAGAAGTTTCTTCTTTCCTTCATAAACTAAACAATTTTTTCTCTAGTATCTTCCTCCCAAGCATTTTTAGGTATATATTTATATTATAAATATGTACATATGAGCATATATATATATATACATATGTTTGAGATGAAAGTAAGCAGTTGCTCCTTTTTGATGAGTTAATTTATTTGCATAAACAGGGCTGATGTGGCTTCATAGCTTGTTTGATGAGGAAAAGGACTTTTTACTATTTCCCTTACTGTAAGAGAACTACATTGAGTTCAATGTACCAGAATAGATAGAAAGATAGATAGATGCAAACCGCTATTTATTACAAAATACTACATTCCCCACCATGCCATGAGTGGATAATGCATACTGGCTTTAGGATTTACATTTCCTGCAAAGCAGTATAGTGGACAATTCAAAGTTAGCTGTTAATTTGCATGGTGTGTTTTGGGATATGCAGACAACATTAAAAAAAAAAAAAAAAAAAAAAAAAAAAAAAAGGAATGATATAACCTTTCTTTTCTCCAGGAGTAATTCTTTAAAATTCCATTTGAAAAAGCGAGAAGGTTTGGCGAGTCTGGAGGATGCTGGTTGGTTGGTTGGTTTCAGTCTTTGTTTTTGTTTTAGTTTTTAATAACTCTAGCCTCTAATCATAGCATTTAATGAAATAATTGAAATGTTATTTTATTTGTTCAAAATTTGTGTTTAATGATCTTCATGATGATCAACATGTAAGGTTTACCATAAAATCTGGAATATTACTATGTGGGGGAGGGAGAGAGACAGCAAATACAAATATGTATGCTGATTGTTTCCCTATTTGCCATGGAACATTCTATAGTTTTGCATTGCTAGGAAGTGGATGGTGGAATGGAACATCACCTTTAAAACTAAGCAGATACGGTAGAAGGCAAAGGCAAAAAGATATTTTTCTTCACCTTTTCTTCATGCAAGTATCACATTGACTGAAAGAAAGAACAGAACCTGCTGAATACAAAACTTGAATTATGAGTACAGCTGAGTACCCTTGTGGAAGTCTGCTTGAGCTCCCTGAACCTGATGATCACTGACACGTTTCTTCATTCCTAATTGACTAAGACAATGTGCAGCCAAACCAGCCTCTTCCTGTCCTGGTCAGAACACTTCACTGTGTGTCATCTTTGGAGGTCATCAAGGAATGTGAAAGTTGAAAAAACTTGAAGAGTTTTAAAATCGTTCAAAGCCCTACCTGCAGTTTCAAAAAAATGAAGGCCTAACATAGCAAAGTATTTGAACATACTTTAAATACTTTAATACTTTAGATACTGAACTGTAAATACACAGATATATAAAGAGTACTTCTAAAGGTAACAGAATGTTACCTTTGTTACCTTAATGTAACAGAAGATATTGGAAAAGTATCTGGAAATTTCCAGCTCATTTCTAGTCATAGAAATGATTCTCAGCTCTGAGGGCTATTTTCACAATATTCAGTACTTCTTGCCCCTCCTCCCTGTGTCACTGAATATATTTTCAAAGAAAATGAATAGAATTAAAATATTTGGGGTTATATGACTATATATTGAAAATTGTTGTGTTGTTTGCTGTTTCTTTTTCTTTTTTTTTTTTTTTTTTTTTGGACGGGGAGGGTTGTTGTTTGGTTTTGGATTTGCTTTCTTGGTACAGGCTGGTGAGAGCAGATGTTTGGTATTCATCTACTCCTGGAGGAGAAATTTCATTCATTTATAGAAAAGGGCAACTCTGAGCAGAAAACTATGCTCCAATATTTTACTATCTTTGAACCAACTAGATACAGTGGAAGACAAACAGTCTGGTGTTGAATAAGAAGTTGAAATACTGTTTATTCTTCTTTTCTGGACATTAAAACCAGGTATTGGACAAGTCTATTAATATTTCTTTTACCATATGTACTATGTGAAAAGGGAACATAAGATGCTGGAAAGAAATTCACTAAAGTGCTCCACTTCCTAAATGAATGCCACAGCATAGTATATAGTAAATCTTCAAGACTATATTTTTCTCAAATAAATTTAAATGTACACATGAACTTGAAAAAATATTCTCACCTACCTATGAGACCAGCTGATTTTCATTTCTTCATTGTAGTACTTCAAGAAACACTGAAGCCTTATTCCTTCTTCAGTGCAGAGTATCTTCAGTGGAGAAGCTGTCTTACCTACATAAAATAGAATACACGCAAATCAAACAGGATAAAGGAATAAACAGAAAACAGTCAAATGGACTGTTTACAACACCAGGACAAAGGGAAATTCAAGATCTGATCCACTGTTCTTGAGTACAACAAAAAGACAGTGATTCATGCTTCTCAAAGATCTGCTGATTTATATCAGGTAAAAGTTTAGCATGAGTTTATGGTTTTATTATCATATACAAGCATTATGACTGCTTTGTGAAGTAATAAGCTACTTATGTAATTGCCATGAAATAACAGTATTGTGATTTTATTTGCATAAAAATTTTATTCTTGTACATCCCCCATTCTTTCACTGGAATTATTCCCAGTTTTTTACTGAAAATAGGATCAGAATCTAGTTCTCTCTGTATCATAAGGCTCATTTACTAATGGGAAGTATGAAGAAAATGCCTGCTATATCATCGTCACAGTATCTAAACCAAATAAGCCAGGTGGAACAATTCTTTGTTCCCTTTTAATAGTGTCAATTAGCAAGGTTGAATGCCTGTTCAGAACCTTAATAATGTGCCCATAAAGATATAAGCATCATGACTCCCATAGATTTTCCACTTACAATAAAAATTGTCTGCCTCAGGCTCAGCTGACTTTACTATATAAATAAATAAATAAATAAATAAATAAATAAATAAATAAAAAATGACATGAAAATCCAAGAGAGACTTTACTTACCACTGACTCTGCTCAATGCCAGAATTATATCATCATACACTGAGGAGAAAAAAAAATAAAAAGAAAGCATACAATCAAAATTCAATCAGAATATAGCTTTGTTATGTTTAGTTTAATTAAAATGATACGGGAAATCTTCACATCCTTAGGCAAATAAAACCATTAAAATTGCAACAGGTGTACAGGACAAATTGGAGACTGTCTGCATACATTAAATGAATTCTGTGCTGTGTTAATGAGTATCTCCGCTGTATGCGGAGTCAGATGTGCTGTCATTTTTTTCTCTTTGTATCCTTCATGCCAGAAACAACAGAAGGTCATAAAAGCTTGATAGTTCACATATGAAGAAGAGTTCAGGAGAAAGAAAAATTACTGCATTTCTGGAGAAAACAGTTTTCACCTGCTCCCTGTAAGATGGCATTTGGCAAATGTAAACTTCTCGGCAGCAGGAAAAAAACAGGTATCATATCAAGCTTTTGAAACATGATGGAGCTGTTGGGTTTGTGGAAGGGGAGAACCTCAGTCAAAAGGGCAGAAGACTAGAACACTTTCTGTAGCACAAGTAACAAGCACACAAGTGACATTCAGTGTCACTGTGTAGAATGAAAAAGGCAGAGAACATCTGGTAACACATAAAACCTTGTGTAGATGCCTATCATCAGCACATTTTCAACTAGATCCTCTTACCTTTGTTTGCATTTATTTTCATTTGAATTCCAATGAACATTGAGCTCAAACTATCTTGCCTCATAGAATATGCAGTTTCAAGAGCCCAGTTCTTACTAAACTTCTCAGTTTATCAGGGTCAAATCAAACATTTAGGGGATCCACTGATTGGTTTAATACTGCAGTTCCTGTGGTTTTGCTGGTGAACATTTGCAAAGCCTACCGGTTCCACAAGTTAGACATGGTGTTTTATCAAAACAGGCATTTCATTGTCTACATTTCCAGCACAAGCTAGTTTTTCTGTAACTGCAGAAGTAGGAAGGGCCCCCAGTCATAAGATGGAGAACTACAGTATCTTCTGTTCGTTCAAGTGATCAAGATAAATGTTACTTGAAAATCCTACTCTGATGAGTTGCAAATTCAGTTGTGTATGATTTTTATTTCTCTACATTTACAACTGGGTCTGTTCTTTCACACATTCAAAATTACAGCTTTACTATTTTACAATTGAAATAACAGTCACTGAGACTCCCACTTCAACACATTTGGTACGTTGAAGGTCCTGGTGCTGTTAGTTTTTTTGTAGACATTAAAACTTACCAAATCTGACAGAGGGAAAGAGCTCTTTACAAAACTAAATAAATAAATAAATAATCCCACATAAAAGGGAGAGTCTGATTAAAACTTACTTCTTGCCTGTGAAGGTATTAAAGAGTAACCATTACAAAGCCCAATGTCACCCCTACTAAACTGGTCATCTGCAGATCAGGCCCCTATAACATAAGAAAATACCTGATAAAGGACCCCAAATATGCTTGCTGACTTGCCATTTGCAAAGATAGATCTTGAACACCTCTTCAGAGAATGTACAGAGAATTACTTCAATGTAGTAAATGTAATGTTACCTTTTCCTGATAATTCAAGAGTAGATACATCATGACCTCTATCATCTGACAGTGTTGCCTTATAAACACCTTCATCTTTGCGAGACAACTACAAGGAAAGCACAGGATGTTCACTGAACAACTTAATAAGAATATATTTGCTTAACCATTGCACACATTCACAAGTTAAACAATACACATTGTACTGTGTTCTGGATAAATAATCTTTCTAAGCTATAAATGGCTTGTATATGCTTTTTTATGCAGCTATAGTTGGTCCTTAAGACTAAAATATAATCTGATTTCAATTAAATTGTCTCAAGAAACTTTTTTTTTCCTTTCTCTCTTTTCTCTTGTTCCATAGAGACAAATAGGATTGATTCTGGTCACTAGAAATTATAAGTAGCTTAGTAAGATGTAATAGAGGGTAACTTCAACCCACCCAAATTTTAGAAATGCAATTTTTCTTCAACTGAAACTATTACTTTTTGGAGTCATTATGTGTAGAGCATGACGACTGATCTATATCCTTTAACTGTCCAAGTATCAACTAAGTGGCTTTCATTCAAGCAGCAGCTGTAGTCAAATTATCTGTATGCTAAGTAAATAATGCATTGAGGGCTTACATTCTAAAATCTATCACAGTGATACTGCTTTAAAGGCAGTGGTTTCTGTTTGGGTGATCTTATTTTATTTTATTTAAAAACATGAAGTGAAATATCTAAATACTTACATTCAGGTTAGAGGTTGTTTAATTTAATCTTAGGTTTATACAAGCCCGCAAACAAGTAAATAATGGAAAAAGTGTCATATATTTAAATGATAAGTAATGACAGCAATTCAAGACAAGCTGAAACTACTCTCCCCCAGAAAACTCTACTCAAGAAAAATGAAGTGACTAGAAATTCAGTAGCCTACTGCAAGTGAAATGAAGTGAGTAAATAATAAGAATATGAAGACAATAATTGAATTAAATAAACTAATTAAATGGAATGCATATTATTCTGAAAGCAGAAAGACTTGATCAAGGGGAGGTTTGGACACTTGAGAAAGAAAGCAACTTTTCAAGGTAAAGCTTCAGACACAAGTTAGGCTATTTTGTTTACATAAATATAAACCTTAAGAAGTGATATACCTCAAACCTATTTATTTTAGTAAATAAAACTGAGACAACTGTCAAATATGAGGTGCTTGAACAAACTGAAAAACTGAGAAGAAGTTTTCTTATTTTCAATAAGAAAAAAAAAAAAAAGAGTTCAACAAAGGATGCTGAAGCAACTTAAGCATAACCTGGCTGAGCTGGTAACAAAAACATATACTCTTTTTCTAGCAGTAACAACTCACTAGCTAATTGAAAGGTAGCAAATACACCTTTTCTTTAAAATGGTTCGTAGAAATCATGATAGCTGTTTTAGTGATCTGCCTGGCAAATCTCTAACACATCACTGTCATTTCTAATCAGAAGGTGATACTGTACCCTGGGAATACTTAGGTGACATTCTCCCTTCTGCAGATCAGGCATCTCTTCGACATCAATCCCAGAACCATCCTTATACCACTTGAAAACAGTCTCCTTCTTTGTGTTTGCAACCTGTACAATAAAAAATGCACATAAGCATGGCTCTATCTTGATGAAATACATTGTAGTGTATGTAGTTACATACACTTTCAGCATACATACTGTTACATACATACATACATAGTTACATACTACTTTCAGCATAAGAAACCTTTTTTTTTTTTCTTATATATATAACATACATCAAATAGCTAAGCAGAAAAAACAATTCCGATTCAGCAAATTCTTAGTATTTGCAGCACAGAACTGGTCAGAATTAGGCAGCTCAGAGCACTGTCAAATCTTTAAAGGCAATCCTGTCCACGTCCTTCCTTAAAGGATTTTGCATCCTTGTTATACGGTTGTAGTTTGTCTAGAGATATCTGTGAGAAGTATCTTTGAAATTACAGATGCTGAACTCTCTTTTATTGTTTTATGTTTGCCATGTGTCTCCAGAGACCTGCAACACATTCTAGGCCCTATCTTGGAGAACATTCAGCCAATTTGCAGATTCATCCTGGCTACCTAAGCAATGCCTTTCAGGGCCAAACCACAAAAAGCAACTGAAATTACTATTCTGAAAGCATTTTACTTCCCTTCAAAAAGACTTCAGAATTGCGAGCTGCACTAGAAATTCTTTTTTTTTACATTACACTGTATCCTACAGGAAATACGAAGACTTGAGAAATCCTACAAATTGAAGTCTCTTTCAATACAAAGGAGCTTTAAAAAGTGTTTCAGATACAGAGAACGTTCTTAAAAGACCAAATTTTGCTGTAATAGTAGCAGCTAGTCTGAGCAATGCATAAATAAACTACAGCTATACCTCAAGTACTGCTATAATTTTGAAATATAAATTGTCTAATAGTGACACTTAAAATATTGCTGGATGAATGGTCTCAAAGTGTGAATTCAAAGAAGCTAAAAGCCCAGATCTCCTTAGAAACATTGTTAATATATTTTATTTTTCTTCCTTTCAGAAGCACTATGGTTTGTTTGACATCACTAACCTTATACCCTTCCAGGAATCACAGAAATACAATTGTATTTCTGTGTCTAGCCTGAATCCCCATCAACATGGCTTTGGTAGAAGGAAAGAGCTAGCAAGATGCTTAATCCCCAGGCAGTCGCTTAAAAAAAAATAAAAATCCTTAAAGAACTGAACAAATGGATACTGGGGAGCCCAGAGGTTAATTTATTTCTGAGTTCTGCAATAGTTTTCAAGTGGATTGCTAGGAGGGAAATACATGCACCAATTTCTAACCCTTTCACATTAGAGGAGTCTTGTTCTGTAGATGAACAGCTCTATGAAAGCTCTCTGTAGAGATGACCAGACAAATAGGAGGAATTTCCCCACCACCACCACCTTTCTCCTGTACTGATTCCTGGAAGCTCTCTAAATCCTGTTCACATTAATCACATATATTGCTGTTTAATAACTAGCGTGGTTGCTATGTATCTCTGACAGAGTATTTGGGATCACAACCTGGCCCAAAGCAATGTCTCGCCTGAAAAATAAAAAAAAAAAAAAAAAAAAAAAGAAAAAGGGCAGCATTTTACATTTACCAGTAACTACAAAGCGGCTGTTCCTACAGTCATATGACATGAGTGGCAATTTTATTTGAACAAAGCCCGAAGGAACAAGCCTTTAATGCTTTTCAACAATTTTTCATCAAAGACTGTTAGCACTCAATCTGACAATAAATAGACTGAGATTCAGACACATGCAGTTTGCAGCGCCGAAGTTATTTCATGTTGACATTTACTATGAAAAGTTACCTTTTTTACTGTTTAACCGCACACCAAAAATCTTGCTTTTAACAAATACAGTACAAATAAAGGTCAAGACGATGCAAGAGTGGGTAGCTTCTGAACGTTCTGAAATTTAGAACTACTTGAAGAAAAATGATGGTAGATGCTGGCATGTAAAGAAAAATAAACATGCAATGAAAAGGAAACACCAGCAAATTGTTACTGAGATGGACAAATATGTCCCCCTCTCATTGAGGGTCTAAAAAGTTCATCAATACAGTTCATCAACTTCAGCTATTATGGAATTAATGATTAAGTCAAACAAAAGTCAATCAGGTCAAATCCCATACAATGGAAGTGGTACCTGAATGCTACATTTTGTGTTCTGTTACATAGCACAATCTTTGTTCATTATTATTGACAGCACAGGAAGGATATGGACCTATTAGAACAAGTCCAGAGGAGGGCCACGGGAGGCTGGAGCACCTCTCCTGTGAGGACAGACTGGAAGAGTTGGAGTTGTTCAGCCTGGAAAAGAGAAGGCTCTGGGAATGGCCTTCCAGTACATAAAGGTGACTAAAGGTAAAGCTGGGGAGGGACTCTTTGTAAGGGAGTGTAGCAATAGGACACAGAGTAATGTCTTTAAACAAAAAGAGGGTAGATTTAGATTAGATAAAAGGAAAAAAAATTTTTTACTGTGAGGGTGGTGAGGCACTGGAACAGGTTGCCCAGATAAGCTGTGGATGTCCCATTCCTGGAGGTGTTCGAGGCCAGGTTAGGTGGGGTTTTGAGCAACATCGTCTGGTGGGAAGTGTCCCTGCCCATGGCATGGGGATTGGAAGCAGATGACCTTTAAGGTCCCTTCCAGTGCAAACATTGTATGTAGAACCATACCTTACATATTTGACATGTTTTTTATATGTAGAACCATATGATCACTGTTATAAATCTGGATCACACCATCAGTTATGTCTTACACAAGCTACCAGTTTTTAAAGTCTTCTATTTCATGCCATAGTCTTTGAGAAATTCCTGTTCAAAAGTCCTCTCTTGCATGTCACATCACATCCTTCACATTATCCCAGGCTCTTTCAAGAGATAAGGACACCCACAAAAATTATTTTTACACAAGGGCACTACAAAGAGGTTAGAAGAGACCCGGATCTAGGCAAGCCCAGTCTTCTTTACAAGAAGCCAACTAAGCAGTGTGAATATGAGCCACTCTGAAGGAAATGATATGGCCTAGGAAGGCAACAATTGCTCCTTGGATAATTTTATTACTGAAGATACAGCCCAGGTCAGCCACACCTCTGACTGGAATGTCAAGTACCTGAAATTAGTCAGACAAATCCAGGTGTTATTGTTCAACTTCTTCCTATGTATAAATACCAGTTAAATGGCCATAAACAACAATGGCCTGAACCTAACAGCCAGTCACACACTAACAATAACGAACATTATAAGGTCAAAGGCATAGTTAAAAGGATGAATTTGAAGAATGCCCACATCCTATATTGTATTTACACAAAATGTTTTGACCAAACAAATGAAAAGTACACTGGTAAAAAGCATATAATCAGCCTTTCACAATTTCTGTGGTATAAATAGGCTCTACTGTCAAAGACAAGAGGATAATTTCAGATTAATTTGTAGAGAATTAACACTAGTATAACTGGTTCAGCAACACTTAATTAATGAAAGGATAAGCAGAGTTCATGCCTGAGGCAAATGCACTATGAGATTATAAAATGCAGCAACTACGCAGCTCAGTATCAGCAAAG
The DNA here is from genome assembly GCF_963932015.1 of Anas acuta. Lineage (NCBI taxonomy): Eukaryota > Metazoa > Chordata > Aves > Anseriformes > Anatidae > Anas > Anas acuta. The sequence continues at coordinate 96,676,356 of NC_088981.1, forward strand.
GTACCATGTTAGCTAATGAGTCTTGAGCACTAAAAGGGGGCACGCAGAATGGCAGCTTCACCCCCTAGGTCAGTTCTGCTGGGAATAAATTGAGGTTAAAGGCCTCCTAATTAGTGAGCAGAGGGGAAAAAAAAAAAAAAAGGAAGAAAAAACTGCATCTATATTAGTCATATTACTCATAATGAATGATTTAAGTTAATCTAATTAAAAGTCAAAAACTTATTCAAAAGAATGAAGAAAATGAATACAGTTAAGTCTGTACAATAGGAAAAGGCAATGAAGAAGAGTTCAATGCTTGTTAAATTCAATTAACTTTGTTATTGAGACCTCTAATTAGTCATTCTAGAAAAGAGCAACAAAAATGAAAATATATCAGTTCAGAATGGCATATAAAGACCTTAATAGAATTTACTCTGAATTCTATGCACATATGCATTAGTTATGATTCCAAAGTCATTAGCTAAATATAATAAAAATCCTGTTCTATAACTTCAATTCTAAAAACTTTTATTGCATGTTTGGTTACAGTTGATTAAATAATGGACAATTTGTTAGAGGAAGCTCCAAATCAGAAAACTGTAGGTAAAGAGTTTGAACTGTGGCTGCTTGTTGAGGAAGGAAGAAGGACCACTTAGGGCTGATTATTTTATTTAAATAATTTTTATGACTCACAGTTATTATAAAAGATTAGATTATCTAAATATTTCCAAAAATTGTTTTTCCTTTTTTAATTTTTAAGACTACTCCTGTTCTAAATGAAGGATTTAATCTTGCTTTTTGTTTGTTTGTTTAAATGAGAACTACTGCTGAAGAACAAATCAGGAAGTTTGATTAAAATTCGTCCAAATAAAAATATTTCAGTAGGAATTTTTCCATTGTAAAAACATCAAAATCTTTCCACATATTTTCCTACCTCAGCTACTAAGCAACACATTCTAAAAATATTTTAAGTATATTTCCTCACCTTACAAGCAAGTAGAACTTCGCATTCTTCTGTAACTTCCCAATACAAAAACTCTGAGAAGTGAGGACCTAAGAAACAAAATAGCCTTAAAGCATGTGTTGTAAGATGAAGGAAAGGATAACAGAGTTATCCTTTGTGAAAGAAACAAAAAGGCTATTAATTACATTCTCACATCCCTACACCAGAATTATCAGAGAGCACTCCTGAACTACCCATGAACAAGAAGGAAAATCGTGCAGTAAGTATTAATTGTATTAACACACGTGTCTAAAGTATAGATTAGAAACCTGAGGCACTTATCTGTTAGTTTGTAGGGTAAATCATGTAGTATTCCAAAATGTAAAACAGTGAGAAAAACAAGTATGTTTATTAAATAAGTTTATGCCCAATTTCTAAGCAAGCATAGGAAAGAAATAGAATAGTTACAAACAAGATGATGTGTTTAATGCATGTGGAACTTAAGAATAAAATACTGTATTCAAATGCTCACCAAATTACAATTTCAAAGCAAAAAAACCATGCCTGACAGTTTTTGTCCAAATTAATTGAAGTTAAAAATATATATTAATCATTCCAGCAGAACAGGAAATATTCCTGTTCCCTATTTAGGTTCTGAAGTCAATTATGTATGTCCTTCAGTAAATTTACTGATATACATACTCTTTGAAGTTATTGTGGTTACTCATATCAGTACATTTTTGAGTATGTTTTAATGTCTGGAGGGTCAGATTGCAATACCCACAGATGGGAGGTAGCAAAGTCCTAGACTTTCACTTAAATCATTGATTGTGAGTATATATACAGTATAATTTCTTCCCTAAATCTATTTTTATCTTAGACTATAAAACAAATGTATGTACATTTAGTACCTAAAATTTTGCCTGGACAGAAACCACAGGCTCAGGATTTTAATCTTCCTTTACTGATGTTTTACTGTCAGTTCTTCTGTCAATTATAATGAATGGACAACTTGTGTGTTTAAAACTAAACATGCTGAAGTGTTTTGCTGGTTTGAAGCCTACAGTAAGCATACTTCTCATGAATATTCAGCAAATATAACCTCTTGTAAGGATTCCCACTTTATTTCTCTACTTAATGAAAGTTCTGTCAAAATTTGCAAGTATTATACAACAATGTTAGAAAATAATATCCACATCCAGCAAGGGTTCAATACCCCCTCCAACTGCATGATATACTTATCTTCTAATGAAGTCAATGGAAGTTAGAAGCACCTAGTATTCACCAGGAATGCATTGTGCACTGCAAAATGGGCCAGAAATCACTAATCTGTTCTCTTACCTTGCTTCCTGAGAAATTCCTTTCGTTGGAGCTCAGATTCAGCCAATACTGCCTTAAATGCTAAATTTCAGAAGAGGTGAACAAACGATCAGTTAGTCACAAAAGTAGTCAAGGAATAATTGAAGTTTATTTCTTCACCTGTCTCACTGAAATTTTCCATGTTTAATGAACTTACCATCTCCAATGAGAACTAATGAAGACTGGTTCTTGGCCTTTCCATCTTGAATCTGTACTGTGTAGGTACCTTCATTGTCAATTGTAAAGCGGTCCATCACCATTTCTATAATACCATTTGGACGATCGCAATTTATTTTATGCCTCTGAAATAAATAAGCAATAACTTTAGTATGGTGTTAATTACTTACTTATGAATCACTATCAAAGTATGCATGTTTTGGATCCCCCAACTCCACACTTGATCTTTTTCATGTTTTCATTCTTTTTAATCATAAACTATAGGAAGAGGGCTGTGATTTCCTTTGCTATTGTACAAGGTCCCAGAGGTGGCAGGAACCTCTGTGTGCATTTGGAATACTCAAATCATCATAATACAGGTGTTTTAGATTTAAAGATAATAGTTTATTGTACTATGCACGTTGGAAGAAGAGCCTCCACATCCAGCCTTTAGCTGCAGTACAGCTTCCTGCTCAACAAAGGGTTTTGCTAGTTTGAAACACTGTTCCTAGCAGAGTATAAAGACAGCTGCAAGTGTTAAGTTTGTAGACACAGATCTTCAAACATGTACCTTGTAAATAATTCCATTATAACAAATTCAAACCATCATAACTACTAAATACCTCTAAGACATAAGTGGCAGCTTGATACAGGATTTTTTTCCTCACTAAAAAAAATATATATTTAGGAAGGATATAATGATTTGCTCATCTTCTACTACCTATTATTTTTGGGGAACACTAAAGTGTAAGACCATGACAGAGAACAGTAACTTGTGGCTTCCCCGTTCAAAACCAACAGAGATTCTGGGAACTAAGAAGATTAACAAAGTCCAACAAAAGAGAATTAGGATTCTGTCAAAAAATCTAGCTACCTACTAAAGTCCTTGGAGAATACCCAAAATACCAAATATTGACTTGACTTCTAAAATAAATATGCTTTTCACTGTTTGTGTCCTTTTTGTGTTTGCTTTCTAATAATTATTCCAGAAAGATAAATTATAAGCAGGAATCTTCAAGAAAATAGAAAATTATAAGCAAATATTGGACAATAAGTGCAAAATGTGTTTAGAATTTGCAGGTACTATTTTAGATATAACCATATTATCCTAAATAATATCTCTTTCATTCAGTTAGTAAACTATGAGGACCATGTGTCCCACTAACAGTGACATTGTTTGAATCTCAACTAAAAAATTCCTGAAGTAAAGCAAAAAATAATTACACAAGTTACTTGGTCAATGTGTTTGGGTAACTAAACAGCTAAGGATGTTACATGACAACCGTTCCATTCATGAGGGGGCAAAAGTATCACTTTTAAGTGATGCAGTAAGTTATTATAGAGCCTGTAGTTGTTATAAGGAGACAGGAGGCCTTATAAACAGAATATTTTTATTAACCTTGTTGGAGTCCAAAACCTGAAACAGATAAAGCCATGAGCTTTATCTGTGTGTTTAGGAAAGAATAAGAAAAAGGAAAGGAAAAAAAAAAAAGGAGGTCGGGGGGAGATGGGGTAAAAATAACACTTGTTGAACTCTCTGGGACCAGTTCCTTAAGTGGAAGGAACTTTAAGTACTTGTCTAAAATTAGAAAGAATGACCCCACATATATTTCTTCACCTTTGAGGGACGGCTCCCAGCCAGCTTCAAGAACAGATTCACTGTTATATGGACAGCAAGCCTGGTAGAATAGCTCCCACACAGATGCAGGACTTAATGCAATGTATGCTCACTTAATGTTCAGTACACCAAAACTACCAACTGGGGAAAACCTGCAAAAGTAGTCAACTGAAGGACAGCTATAAAGGTAGGGAAATCTGCCACACTTGCAGCTACCTGAGGTGTCTATCTAAGAATAGCATTGACATATTCAAGGTTGTTAGCATTCATTACTGGTGCTTTCAAATGTACCAACAGTACAAGTGTAAATTAGGGTATGAATTTGTAAAGTTCTGTCAAGTTTATAATAATGTCAACAACAACAACAAAAAAAATGCATCCAATGCACATTATAAACTGTATGATACTACAGAATACCTGAAAAAGAAAGAGTCAAAAGTACCAAGGAGAAGACAGAATTGAAAACATGAAAAATATTGTAAATGCCTTAAATAAATGAAAATATAAAGCCATGGTTCAATGTAACAGAGAAAAAAAAATACATAGGCACTAAAAATGAGACATAAATGAAATGTCTTTTCATTCCCCTTCATATTAAAACTAAAAGATCATTAAAAGAACATGTATTATGGAATTGTGAAATGACAAAATATATCTTAAAATGGATGAAGACGGTAGGACCAGATGACCTTGACCCTGTTTGAATTGAATAGCGGTGGTGCCTGCCCTCTCCTTGAAATCAGAATAAGGAACACTGAGGCTTTGGGAATGGAAAGACTTCAGTGCAATTCATATGGAAATAACGGGCACCTGAAATTCAGAAAGGTGTTAGGAAGACATGGCAATCAATTAGAAAAGAAGGAAATGTGTAAGCTTCAGAAATTATTTATTCTCTTGTATAGGAATTTGTGAAAAGCAAACAGTTCCAAAAAATTAATATAACCAAAAATAAGTATAATTACTTATATAAGAGATTATATATATGAGTGGAGAAGATAGGCCAGGTAGATTTAAAAGAGAGGGTATAGTTGCGGCAAATTGTCAAACAGCACAAATTCAAATTCTCACTTTTAATTTCTTGCCCACAGAAGTCAAGGACAACACTTGCATTAATTTAATGAGTTCTCAGAGAGAAGGTTAAATTGAGATTTTCCAGAAGCAGAACAAGAAAAGCAAGGTGTATGTTTCAATCTGATTCTTTAACACACTTCCTAAAATGTTTGTATTTCTTGCTTTTGAGTAAAGAAAAATCATTAAAAGATTAAAATTACAGCTGAGTAAGTGGGGTTCAGTTCATTCAATTCTCAGATTATTTCAAAATATTACAGAAACTGTTCCCTTTGTAGCACCTAGAAGGAAAAATCTATCACTTTAGCCAGTGTCAAGAAACAGGCTACTATTCACCAGCATAATGGTCTATTGAACATGTTCAGTGACTGTAGTCCAGTCTCCAAGCAGGTTTTAGAGTGTAATTAGGCTTCTAACTATTGCCATTATGCAGCAAGATGAAGTTCAATGATTTTATTGGCACCATAAATACCAGGCTTTTATGTGACTTTCCACAAAAATATCATCAATCTCCAAAAGTAAATGTCACCTGTGGGTTACTAATTAAAGAGGTGAAATAATGCAGATCCACTTCAAGGCAATCTCTCTCTCTGATGTCAACACTTTCAAAACATATGTGAACTAAAAATAGCTTATTCTGTTCCAACGAGACTGCCAAGAAAGAATATTGCAATTTCAATACATCCTAGTCACTAATATTCAGGCTTTCAGTGCTAGAGTTTATTACTTCTTAAATTAAGAAATGCAGAGAAGAGAAGTATTTTGCCGAGGAACACTTCCTCTTCCACCTGTCAATATGTAATTAAAGGAAATGCTCCTTGCTTTTCTATGGTGTAAGAATGCTGACAAGCTTCTCTAGCCAAAAACAGGCTTTGCAACCTCAGGAATAAACTGAAACTTTCAAACAGCTGCACTGTAGGTGGATTCCTCACAGGAAAAGATATTTCTATTTATGCCCTTTATATGAACCTTACTCCAGCTTGACAAGGATATGCCCTTGCTTTCTTCTCAGCCCAGTCTTTTTAGTGTCCCTTAGCATGAATGGTCTTGCTAGACCACAAGAATACAAGAAGATGCATTCCATCTGTTCTTTCATTTTCATGTAGCCATTCAGTGCCTATTTACTGTCAAGGCCAAAATTAAAAATAATAATAAAAATAAAGGCAACCGACACCATGTAAAACTTTTGTATCCATGATTATTGTTGCATTGTCAAGTGCCTCGCACGTTATATATAGAACTACTAGCAGTGGCCTCAGAGTGCCTCAGGGAACAGCATCTTGCTGTTTTGCAGTCAAAATCTGTACTTGAAGCAAGCAGCTTTTTTGACTTGAATTCTTTTCCTAAAGTATTTCAATGCTACTTTTAATCAGATGCATTTATTAAGGGTCTCTTTGACTGTTGGTCATCTAGAATAAGATCTCTCTGCAACATGAATTCTACATTGTGAAAAAGATTAGGGCTAAAGATTGACACTGCTTTCAAGTATTATCAGACTGATACTAAGTAATTTTAAGCAACTATAAAAATAGAAAAAAAAAAAACAACTCAGTGCATAAACTGTTATTAAGCAAATTCACAAATATATAATACTCAATATGCACTTACATCACTATTTTCAACTTCTTTATCATTAATAACAAATCTGAAGGTAGAATCTGGTGATAAACTCTCAGCTTGAATCCAGAAACGAACTTCACCTTTCTCAAGAACCTCATAAGCTAATTCTGATTTCAGAGGTATTGCTGCAGGGGAAAAAAAAAAAAAAAAAAAAAGGAAAAAAAAGTCAATAATGCATGAACCCTTCTTAGGAAAGGGACAATTGTAGTAAAACATTAGTACCTCCCCATTATTTTTGGAATGCTAAATATAGAATAAAGTTTATGCAGGGAAAATACATTTAATGTTCATTTTTAAATTACGTTCTCAAAGAGAGAACAGGGTTTATAATTTATTGTTTGCACAATATTTAAGGAATCTGCTAGTAGCAGACTATAACATATTGTCAAAGTAAAGTTAAACTCTGAAAGACTTATAAGTAATGACAATATTTATTCAATGCAAACTAAATGCAAACTTTCCATTCTTCTAAATGAATGGAACGACAAGGAAAGCAAGTTATTCCATGAGAAATGAAGCTTCCATTGTCTCAGGAAGAACCTTTTGGGAACTCTAGTCATAACCACATAATTATACTTCTTCTAGAAATATAGAATAAATTCAGATTTTCAACTTACTTGGATTTTTTATTTCATTGCTTATTGCCATCAAACGTTCCAACTCTGAAATTAAGAAAAACATGCATGTTTTCATTTATTCTGAAAAAATAGTCGGAATATGAATGTCAAAGAAGGTAGATAAGAATATCAGCAAATAATTAATCTCCTTACGTCTTATATGTGAAATACTCAACTTTCTTTAGAAGACAATGTCTTAAAAATAAGATTTAAGAAATGTAATTTCTGATGCATGGATTTAGTGAATGTTCCTATTTCAAGCATACTCTCTTATGTGAGAAAATCTAAACGGGATGAAACCTATTTTAAACTTCCCATGGGACTGAAACTAAGGATGGGAGACAATAGATTCTAACCAGTGCATAAGGTTCTTTTATATGCTGACCTCCTTTCTGACAAAGTACCTGAAAATCTTGTTTTACTGTGGCAGGAAACAACATTGAGTGCAGATTTGTCTGAAAAAGGTGCAGAAAGTTCTACTTAATACATTAAATCCTCATGAAGGCTGTGTGAGTCTAGAAATCATATTCTTAGGTTTTCATACTAACCCTATTTATCATATTCATTACTAGTATAGATCTGGAATATGAACATCATTGCCAATTCCATATTTCCAGATAATGTAAAGACTGATAGAAATTAGCATTTGTGACATAGTTGAGGATTTAGCAAAATTACAGGAGAATTCATAGCATTTGAGGAAGTTGGCTGTGATATAATGGTTTTCAGCGCTAAGACAAAAACTGACACTCATTCAGGGACACAGTACAAATACAAGTGTAATTTTGAGTGACAGATATGACCAGAGAAGACGTGCTAAAAGTGGGTCACGAAACATCTTATCTTGAATAGAAAAACCTGGAAATATAAACTGAAGGCAACAAGGCCTATAAATGGTTATTGGAGTGATACTTCAAAACTAAACCAAAGGGAAGTTCTCATAATCAAATGCAGGCCTGATCATCAATAGCAAAAATATTAATCAAAAATATTGCAAGTTTACCTTCCCTAGCCAAAGCAGATATTGGTAATTCTAAGAATATACACAAATGGTCCATGTCCTGGAGAACTATTCTTTTGGTAGCTGCACAATAGTTTATTCTCAACACGTACTTTGAATGGGATTGATGCATTTTACACTGTGACAGAAGTCCTGTCTACTGTCAGACTTGCACACAGTCTCATTGCTTCTTCTTGAACGTCAGAAAAAATGTGAGCGGAAGGATAATCATGTTTAGTTTGGGAACTGGGCATAACAACTACAGCCTGTGAACTGGGAAAGCAAAAGTCATTTTTGTGAAAAAACAGCACCTTTCACCCTTCACCTTTCATCTCAGTACCCCTCCTTGGTAAACTAAAGTCAGACTGAAGCAAATTCATTGTAACTCCAGTGATATAGAGTAGGTTTATTATATCATATGTAGAGCCTCAAATTCTGCTTCTGTCATATTAGATAAGACTCCTTGTTAGGCAGCTCATGAAGAACCAATTATAAGGTGTAAAAGGCTAGAAAGTCAAAGCACAGCATAAGATGAAGAGGTTCACAAAACAATGAAAAAAGAAACATTTTCTAGTGAAAGTGAAATAGATCTTTGCAAACAGCATGCTGTTTTCATGTGCTGGGACTATAGTCCCAGCATAAATAAAACAAATCTAATTGGATTTTTTTTTTTATTGCCTTAACTTATCCCAATTTTCATTATTGTGATAATCAGAAAAATAACTAATCACATGAAGTCAGTTGAGTTATATTTTGTTTTTTCTTTATGCACAGGAGAGAATGTATGGTTTGATTGTTTCGACAATTCTTTCTTGGACAATTTTCAGTTTGGTCAAGGTGATAAAATGAAGAATCATTTGAGATAGTAAGAACCTTACCTTCATCATCCATAACAAAGCTGGATGAAACTCCATCAGTATCACTAACTGAGATAGAATAAGTTCCCAAGTCTGATTTATCGGGATTCTTGAAGTACAGCTTAGAACTAAAATAATCAATAATGAAGGATATAATTAGTGGGTTTTCTCAGGTTATTGAGATTTTTAACAGTACAGGCTTCTGGTACTTTGATACAAACTTGCATGACTTACTGATCTCCTTCTGTTTCAATCTTATATTTATCAGAATCTTCAATCTCCTCATATGATTTACCCCACGCAAAATGAGATGCGTCTGTAGCTTCTTTGCACTCAAAAGCCAGGTAAATATTACCCTCATCATCCACACCTGAAAAGATTTCTTTCGTTCCTGCAAAATGGGAATCAAATCAAATGTCAAAGGTACATTTTTTTTTAGGGTTGCAATTCAGAAATGATGAAAGCCTATGCAGATTCTGTCCTTCTCCACTAATGTATATTGTTTTACTTGCATATATAGAAGAATGTTTGTCATATTCTGATTCAACATCACATTCTACCAACATTCTTACTCTGCAAACACAAAAAAAACCATGCTAAAATATTAAAAGCTTATTGAGAAACAAAGCTATAAAATGAAAGTGAATATGAGAATATGTAAACAAAATAATTTTATTATCAGTCTTGAAGTTTAAATAGACATGTAATGTTATCCTTCTTTTCATCCAGAGCAAGTAGTACCTCTGTTTATGAAAAGAAAAACTAAAATAACTGATTATTAAAATATTTCCTGCAGTAAATAAAACAAGGCTTGGCAGTATCTCTGTACCCACAGAAGTTTTTCAAGTTTTAAGGCTAAGAGCTCCTGAACTCTCAAAATACTTATCTGCACTAAAATATCAAATCAGATTTATCAAATCCACCTCTAAGTATTTCAGTATTTTAGAAGTAGAGGAGATAAAACAGTTCATTACCTGGCTTTGCCTCAACAAGCACTGGTTCAGATACCTCAGACGACTTGCCTACCCCAGCATCATTTACTGCACGAACTTTGAACACATAGGTATGACCCTCATGTAAATCTGTGACCTTGAACAGGATAAAGATGTTGGTCAATATAAGAAAACAGTCTAAACTCTTTTGTTTAACTATATGAAGATGTTAGCAGAAGCATATATATATATATATTTATACCTTTGTTGTACTGAACCATGTGTTCTTAAAACTCAGTTTTGAATTAACACTAACTACAATGTAAACGTTACCTTAAAATAGCGCTGTGCAGTAGGTTTTTCATTAGCAGTGATCCAGTCCTCTTTATCTACTTCCTTATAGTCCACTAAATACCCAGTAATGGGGCTTTTGCCTTCATATACAGGAGCTTTCCACAGAAGAACCAGTGATGTGTTTCTCACTTCACAAACTGTGAGATCATAGGCAGGGCCTAAAATATTTCAAATATTGGAATTTCACTTCAATATAATAAACTTTTAAAAAGTAGAGATGGAAATACACAATTTTAGTTTTGTTTTTACTATGTTTGCTTTCAAATATCTCCTCCCATAGAATAAACTTTGTATATGTGATATTGAGGCACACAGTAATACCTGCTTTATACGATGAGTGACATTAGTATTTGAAAGCATGCATTCTTAGCTGGATCTCAATAACTCCATTCTAAGGGAAAGTAATTCATCTGGAAAATCCATGAAGTTTAAAACTTTCCAACAAGGAACAGAGGTTTCTTGTGTATTATTTAATTATCTAGTCCCAAATCAAAGTTGCTTCACTGAGCTTAGACTCAGGTTCATAATTTAGCATCAGGATTTTTTTTCTTGGTATACAGGAAACATGATCCTTCATAGTGGTCCAGAACCCACCAGTACAGTGGACTTGGGATCAGACTTCATGTGCCCTGGCAGAAAAGCATTTTTAATTGTGAGCTGAATAATGTTAGCCAAGAAGAACTTCTGAAAAGAGTATCTGCTAGGAGACTTATTTACATCAAAAGCATTATGATGCTGTAGGAACAAGTGAGCATTCTTACTTTTGAAGCTATCAGTTAATGTTCTCACTACGATATTTTTCTCTCTTCCCTTAACTGTTTTACTGTTTTGGTTCCATTTAGTTTAACCTGAAGTATTAAAGTATTACTTTTTTTTTTCTTTTTTTTTTTTACCACAGTCTTGATATTTATTTATATCTGTAGGCTATAAAGGCATAATCATATCCATTTACTCATTTACTACCATACTGACATCACCTGTGACACAGTACTGCTATTCAGCCAAATAATGTATATGGGAGCTTGCCTCCTGGTAATTTAAATTTAGAGTGAGGAAAGATGAAAGTACCTGAGACTTAAGGATATGCCAGTGTTGTCAGTTAGGCCTAAATAAAGATAATACTTTTCCCTAGTAAATGTCTCATCATGTAAAACAAAGTAGAAAAACTTTACAAATAAACATGATTGCAATTGCAGCTTATATGATGTTAATTTGTGAGGAATGAATGTGAGATTTCTAAAGGTTGAAATGCAGCACATTACAGCAAAAACAGCAGGAGTTTATCCATAGTGGATAAACACATTTCAGAAAAAAAAAAAAAAAAAAAAAAAAAAAACATATGAGTACCTGCTGCAGGTCTTATGAGGTTAAATGTTAGATTTCTCCTGGAAAGACTGCAATTTTCAGGGAACCTAAAGTCTTCTCTCAGGGCTCTGGGAAAATCCCAACCTAAATGTCTATATAGCCAAAGATACTTAAATTTCCACTAGCAGATGCATCTGCTAGAAATCTAGACAGCACAAGAAAAAATGTAATGAAGTATGTTCTATTCTGAGGAGTCTGAGGCCACAGATGTTCCTTTTTTTTGTTTTTTTAAAGTCATGTAAAATAATTCATTAGATATCATCGCTAGCTCACAGAGGCTCACAGATATACCTAAGACTGAAGTTCTGTAGAATGATGAAATAATAATGGGCTCTGGGCAAGGAATCCATCACTCACACTGGAAGTCTTGCAAGGAGTTTTGGTCATTCGAAGGAAGCCTCTCTTCCATATCAAAATGTGGAAGAATATTTTGTTGACACTGGGAGTATATTGAAGTCACATTACATTAGTCTTCGATATCTTTAGTCAGCCAGGGAAAAGGATCAGCCTCTTTCTTCCAGTCTTAAATCTCAAATATTTCTTTCTGCTGTTGCTAAGCCACCGTTTAAAAAAGGCTTGGGAAATATTTTAACAGGTTTGGATTTGGGGAGACAAGAGGGTTGTTTCCTTGTGGTATGTTTTAATCAGGAAGGATGCAATACTCTGCTCAGTTGTTTCATAATGAGAACAATGTAATCAGCTAAGGAGCACAAAGGTCAGATTGTTCATTATGAAAATGAAAATTTCATTCTCTTCATTTTCTGAAAGTACCTTTTATTTTATTTCTTTATATATCATTTAAAATGAAGGATGAAGGATAATCTTCATTGGTTTACACTAGGCAATTTCACTGACATTTTCAAAACACTATAAATCACAGATCCTTTGTTTAAGGAAAATAATTGTTCTTCTGATGATGTATTTATACTAAATATTACAGAATGATAAGAAAATGTAATTAACACAATGAGAGTTAAAGTCAAAAGATTAAACATTTTGTTATTGACAGCTTTGTCATATCATTAAATCCAGAAGATAAGATTTGCAAACCCAGAGAAGAATTTAGTTAGAAAACATGTAGAACAACTCTCTGACATGTGGTTTTGCAGAAAAGAATCTGGATATTAAAAAGAAGTAAACCCTAAACTTAGTATAACAGTGCAATATCTTTTTAAAAGACAAATAGAAAGGGATTTATAAACAGGAAATCATTTTAGCATGTGTGTAATTACTCTTTCTCTGCTCAGTATTGATAAATCTTTATTTGAAATACGGTCTCCAGTTTGTGTCTTTCTTCAAGAAAGACATGAACCAACACATTTATTTAGAGATGGGGAATACATGACCCAGGGGGAAACACTGCACAAACTGTTTTTTGTTAACTGAAGGGGAAAACTGGGGGTCTGATAAAGTTTTAAACACAGGAGGTCTGTTGCAAAAAGGAAAGGAACAGTATCTTCTTCACATCCTCTGTGGACTGGATGAGGAATAAAAAGAATTAAATTGCAAGAAGATAGATTCAGGAATATCAGAAAAACTTTTGAATTGTAAGCACAGTAAGATTAGGAATAGATCCTGCCCAGAGAACCTGAACTTCCTTCATGGGTGGAAGTCTTTAAGGATGGATCAAGCAAGCCTCTGTCAACAGCTAGATAAGTATAGCTGATCCTGCATGGGGGCAAGGAGTCAAACTGGATGACATCTGAGGCTCTTCCATAGTAAATGATTCTATTGTCTCACTGAATTATTTCTTGTTTCTGGTTCTAGGCAAGAAATACATTTTACATATAATAGAAAGGGAAAATGAAATTTTCTCACCTTCTTAAGCTAATTATGCCTTTTTGAAATAACTAAAAATTCCGGTAGTTTTACTAAAATAATTTAAGGCATTTGTTTCCGTTTTATAGAGAAAAAAACTGCATGAACATTTAGGCATGAAGCAGATGTGTGTAGGTGTCAGACAGATCCTGACTACTTAAACAGGTATTAGAATGGATCCTTAATTGTATTCTGTACCTCAGTGTCATAAATAGGATACATTTTAACAACACAGCTGTGTTTTACAGCATTTTGGGGAAAAGAAGATAAAAATACATAAATGCAGTAGGTGCCTGTGCTTCATTATGGGCATATATCACTATATATATCGTGACATCCTTTGTTTAGGAAAATCTGTACCAGACATCAGAACTAGTTTCAGCAAAAGTGATGTTCAGCACTAGTGAGAGTGTTATGAAATAAGCATAGTGGCCCTCAAAAACCCTTTCACAAATTATTAACATAACTCAAGCACTACTGAGGGAAATCAATTCCCTAGATGTCTAAAATTTAGGAACAAATGTATATACTCATGAAATACCTAAAGATCAACTTTTTATCTGCTAGTGGTCTTGAATTCACAATATTTGTTGTTATTGTTGTTTGTTTGTTTTGTTTTAAGGAGTTAGCATTGCAATTACCAGATTTGAGCTATATCTGTACTGTTAAACTACAAGCAACCTAAACACAGTTTTGAGTACCAGCACAGAATTGTTCCTACTATGCGGTTGTTAGCACATTTGTTCTAACACTTGGCTAATAACAATCTGTCAGGTAACACCTGGGTACAATCTGAGGTAATCACATAAATAAGGGAGCACGGTAGCTAAGGCTGTGAGAATTTAGTTGTAAGTTGTGAGGTATGTTGTGCTACTTGCCTATAGGCCATGAAATAGTCCCCTGCTGTGTCTTATTTATGAACAAAAACATAGTTTTGGGGTATGAAGCTCCTGAAATAGTCTTAATATACTGAAGTTATTGTCCTGGGTATAACACAAAAACAAAATATGTTGTACTGGTGAAGAGGGTAAGATGGACCTTATAGGTCTGGGGATAAAAACCTGACAGAAATGAAAACACACAATAAAGGCTGAAGACTTTCTGTTCTGATATGGGCAGTGAAAGAAGGTGATGCTCAGCAAGCTAAGTAAGGGTCACCCGCTTCTCAGAACATCCAATGTCATCAGTGGAGATATGGAGGCAGCTTTTAACAGGAGATCTTAGAAGCAGTGGTAAATTCAACAGGTAAGTATGGCAAGAATGAACCAAAAGACATCCAGCAGTTTGGCTGGAGCATTACGATGTCCGTGTTTTAAGGTCTTTATATTAAATTTAAATCCATGAGAAACTAATTAACTTACCAGGTTCTGGCATAGTCCAAGCTTTACACTTAAAATGCTCACTAGGATCTGAAGGTTGACCTATTCCAACTATATTTGCAGCAGCAATTTTGAATTCATAGAAGGCATCTTCTGTCAAATCTTCTACCTTTTTGGAGAAAACAAATCGGTATTATCAAAAGCTATGTTTTACTGTGTTTAAATAAATGAAACACTTAAACATTTTGCCATTGTGTAATTCATTATCGGGATTTACTGCTGTGCTTGGAGTACTGACAGGCTCTAATCTAGAGAGTTTTACTCTTAAACCAAACACGCTATAGCGGTCTAGGCTGTACTTCCATATGTCTGCCCCATCATCCTAAGAACAGCACTCAACACGTGGGCATGAGAGGTTGTAAAAGATTAGAACAAAGGTCCAGGGAGACTCACATAATGAATGGCCAGCTGCAGGTAATTAGAGAAGAGTGTTCTAAGATGAAATACCTTCTTTCACTACTTGTGAATGATTGTTCATAAGCCATTCACTTCAGGAAGAGTTCAAATGGTGTTTTGGTCTATAGAGGTTATAGTGGACTGACCAGGAAAGAGAGAAAAACAGGAAACTAAAGGAAAAGCCAATCCATTTAGTTCAGCAGTGTGCTGGTATAACACTGGGAGTCTTTCTTGCTGATTTTTTTCAGGCTTACGTGTCTTTTTCTTTACATTACCTACCATTACAAGATGAGGAAGTAGGTATGGAATCCATGCTATGCCTCTGCCAACGTCCCTAGTAAATGAACCTGGACTTTCCCAATGAGTCTATCACCACATCGCCATCTCAAATTTTGAGGTCAAGCTATGCAAGCTATAAGGCATGAGATTTTTGACACCCTGAGCACCTCCTTCCTTTACCAGACCACAATAAGCAAGTCTTCTCTGATTCAGTCCTCTGGGTAATTTTCCCAGAGTTTTATTTAATCATATATCTCAAGAGAAAGATGCATCTGTGGTCAGTACATCTAGTAGTAGTGAAACTGGACCGGTTTAAATTTTCATGAATAAATAAACTATGACTGTATTCTCTGGGAAAATAAAAGAGAGAGGATTTTAGTGTGATATTTTTTATGGGAACAAACATATGATGGGATAGTTATGTGAGGCAAGACCAAAGCAAACAAAATAAGCTAGGAAAAGCCAGGCAGTGATACAATTTAGATAGAATTTCCTGACAATAGAGAGCTATATAGTATAAATTACAAGAGACAACAACAACTCAGCTTGTAAATATGGTTTTGAAAACCCGGATTATTACAGAAAGAATGTCTGTGGGTTCCCATAGAATTATTTAATCAGAGAAGGTTACACTTTAGTGATTTCCTGGTGCTGTACTGTGTATCTGAGGGTTTTCTCTGCTTGCAGTATCATAAATATTCTGTGCTACTAAAAACTATCTTCCTTTTATTTCCCTTCAGTATTTCAGATTCCAGTCCATCAAAATAATGTATGAAGATGCACCTTCAGGCACAAATACAGCTACTAGCAGGACTGAGATTTAAATATCATATTAATTAAACTCTGAATGGTTTCCCTTAATTTACATTACTCACTTGTTTACAAATGCATTAAACAGTGAAAATATTTGGAAAGCATTGCGTAGCATTGCCCTTTTGAGCCTATCCTATCCATCATTTTTTTGTTTCTCACAATCCATGCTCCACCTGCTATGTCAGAGATGCTAGTTATAAACTCAGTCAAAAGCACTCATACACCTGAGTATTGCCAACTGCCTTCTATGCATAAAATATTCCTCCTGAGCTCACCTGAAGCATTTTCTACTTTAGCATCAAATTTCTGCTAAAGACCTGCTTCTGCCCTGGCATTTATGGAAAAGTTAGTGGCTTGCAAAGATAATTTTAAGAACCATTTTTTGGAAAAAAAAAAAATAAAATCTGATTGTTTAACTTAACAAGCATCATATTGATTTTATCATATTGATAATCAGTATCATATTGATATTAATTACTTGCTATATCCTATCTTATTAATCTTTCTTCTTGCAGGTTAATATCAGAAATTTCCTGTTAAAAAACATTTGGCACATAAGAGCTACCAGAAATAATTTATTTCAAAACTAAAATTATTGACCTAGTACTCTGGAAAGGAAGATAGCAGACATAATGGTAAGTTTATCAATATACTCCCCTTTCCATTTGCAAGCAAAAGTTGAGAGAAAGAGCAGAGCCCATTACATTCCAGCCCATCTCCATTTCATTTTCACATCTCTAGTCCCACAGGCAACATGGTAATCTGTCCTGATAATTTTTTCTTCCATCTTTTCTCTGCAAGTGATTACAGTGGTGATACACGTAGTATTCATTAATGAATACTTTTAAGTTTATTAAGCATTCCATAGCTTATCTTGTCCTTTGTAAGAAATGTGCTTCACAACTATTTCTTCAATGGTTTCCTCATCTAGATGGAAATACTGGTCTTTGAATTTCATAGCAACAGATGTCACTGATTTATGATATCTCCAGCCCAGTTTTTAGGCTTTTTGCACTCCAAAATACACTGTGGGAGGGCCTGTTTGTATTGCAGTAAATAAACTTTAAATAATTTATCTGTAAGAAAGCAGAACTCTGCCAAAAATGAAGAAATAGCACAAGTCCAGAAAGTTAAGGATTAAAAAATACCAACCGTATAAATTGTCCGGGTAATAAGGGAAGAATTGACTTCATGCCAGTTTTGATGGTTAGCTTCCCGTTTATCCATATAATAACCAAGGATTGGGGAACCTCCACTGTACTTCGGTGCTTTCCAGCCAAGGGTCATTGAATGACCATCACAGTTCAGAAGCGTAATACCATGAGGATATGATGGGCAAGCTATAAGGAAATAAGCATCCTGAGAGTTAGGACAGTCTAAAACACTGCAGTGTAGTTGTAAAGTTGCTAACAAACATTAATTTTGTCTCCAGGCATAAATGTGGAAGCTCCTGTATGAAACATCTGCCTAATGTGCTGCCCTCTCAGGAGACAGTAAGAAGGAACTAGTGAAGACCTTTGGTACTGGAAATGGTAATGCCAGCAAAAGGGTCTCCAGACCAGATTTTATGCTGGAAGATTGAAATGGCTCAGAAGACATCTTCCTGCTAAGAAGCAAATAAACTAATCAAATTTTGGAATACATTAAGAATCGATCAATAAAAAATGCCTATGAGTTTAAATGAAGTCATATGACTGTCTATGGCCTTCATGTTTTTTCCCTCCTATCCCCATATTACAAGCCTACTATAGACTAAGAGTTCTATCTGCCTTTTAAGGAACAGAAAATATTTAGGCTTTCATTGGCTTAACCTATCTTAGACAGAAAAGACATTTTTTTCTTGAGTCTACTCCTACCTGTAGCAGAAGCATAAATTCCATGTAGGCAGCTTCCTATGAAGAGAAGTGTTTTCCTGAGCTGGTTTTTAGACCTATTGAACTGGCAAACACCCTTTCTAGCAAGCACCATTTTGTATTTGCTGTCTGTGTATGACAGTTTGCCAGAAAACATGCCTTTCTTGCCCTGTTGTGCTACAGTCAGTACAACCTAAGGTCCTGCACTTAAAGCTCATCTGATCTTTTCAGTTAAATTGCCAGTATAACTTGAGACAATGTGACTTTCCTCATAAAGAATATAGAGGGTATGTTAATAAAGACCTTAACACAGACCCTGGTTTGTAGCTGTACTAGTGACCAACATGAGAACAGATAGTAATCAGCAGAAATAATCTTTTTGTTCTTCTTTTTTCAAATGTGGTGACTCTCAGAGGCCATACAACATGGCCTTTGCAATTACTAGCACTTCTTTGCAACTAAGAAGGAACACAGCAAAGTCCATAAACATCCTTAAAATAATACTGCAGAAATATTCTTTCCATGCAAATGTAAGTCACTTATAAATAGTTGTGCGAAATTCCTGTTAAGGCTACTGAAACAGATTAAAGCCATTCACATCCCATAAGTGTTTATAAGATCCATGTGCTTTGTGTTTGGTGACATACCCCATGCAACTCTCATTTTCAAAACACACAGTGACAAATCAAAACGTGTGAATGCATTTATGACTGAGTGACAGACATAAACGTGTTTGTGTCCCACCTACCCATATGAGACACACTTCGTCCTAAAAAAAATTGAAGAGTAGGTTTGTCAGTAACATCTCAGTTGGAGTTATTAAGGCACTCTCTAAGAGCTCTTCTGAATTATAAAACTTTTAGAGGTATTTCTGACAAGGATGCTTGTTGGTTATCTTCTATAAGATATGGAGGCTATTCAGAGAGTGGAAAGTTGTTCCATGTTAAGTTATTCAGTAAGAAACTGAAACTGTGCAGAAATGAAAATTGGACAATAGAAACCCAGATCTGTGTTCTAAGTATTTTTCAGCCTTTCACTCAGAACATATCATTCCCACTGAAGGTAGAATAGTGGATTGTTCATACACTGAAATTTTGTTTGCAGGGTACAAGTGCAGGTAGACTGTTCTCTGATCTAGAGCAGCCAAATGCAATTTTCTATTTGGTCTAGCCACACAGTAATAAAGTCTCCTAAAACTCTTCTAAATGCAGCAAATTCCATACTATATTGATTTTCACCACTCCAAGTCACCCAGAATCTACTGTCTTAATCAAGTTTATTTCTTACAGCTGAGAAGCCAAAGGCAGCCTGAGCATTAGAGTGAATCTGACCCAATACTTCTAACAGACTTTATGAATAGCTTTTTTTTTTTTTTACATCATCTTTTCTTTGTGGAACAGTTACATGCCAGAGCATAAACTTCACTGAGGAGATGTGCTCCAAGGCTGCAAAATAAGACCAAAGGTGCTGGTTGCTGAAAATAGGTCACTCATCAAAGAAACATGAGACTGAGTTGCATAGAATCATACTTACTGAGGGCTGCCTGTACTTTTATAGCCTCTGACTCCTGTGAGTTTTCACTGAATCCTACAGCATTCACAGCTTTCACACGGAAGATGTACTGTTCACCAGTTTCTAAACCATGAACAACAAACCTGGGTTAAAAAAAAAAAAGAAATGCATCGCATATTAACATGGTTCTGATAAGATATAGTCTGCTATAACATGAAATCTTGGCAACAATAAGCTCAACTTCATGAATGCTTCACAAAGGAAATTTTTTCCAGCAGGAAAACTGTAATACAATTATATGAGTTAGTACAATATAATTGGATGGGCCACTGGAACAAAAGTCATAGAACTCATATTAAATGGATAGTGCTGATCTACTGGGTAGCATCATGTAAACTATAGTACATTTCATCTGAACTTTGGCTCGACAAACTCCAATCTATTCTTTTTTCACTTTGTTTTCATATCAACTACCCAAAATAGCTTTCAGTTATATTCTGAGGTTCTGGGCAATTACTGTCACATTGGAATAGTCAGAACTATCCTATTGTAGGATATGTTTACCTATGAATAAATGTTTTTTCTTATTTTTATGCTGTCCCAATCCCTTTGACCAAGGACTTTTCTGCTTCTCATGCTGCCCTGCCAGCAAGGGGGCTGAGGGTGCACAAGGAGCTTGGAGGGGAAACAGCCAGGACTGCTGGCCAAGGCTTACCAAAGGGATGTCTCACACCATGTAGCATCATGGTGAGCAATAAAATCTGGGAGTGTTGGCCAGAGAGGCTGCCATTGCTTTAGGACAGGCTGGACATTGGTCAGCAGGTGCTGAGCAACTGCATTATTCATCACTTGCTTTGCACGTTCTATTGTTATTATTATCATCATCATTATAATTTCTCTTCCTTTTCTGTCCCATTAAACTTTATGTATCCCAACCCACGAGCTTTTATTTTTTTTCCCTCATGATTCTCTCCCCCATCCCACTCAGGGGAGGAAGATGCTTAGCTGTCTGCTGGGTTAAACCACAGCAGTCCCCTCTCCTTCTCACATGCTTTCTCAAGTGCATCAGGTTTGTTCACCCCAGGGGGAAGTCTGCCCAGCAATCTGAAAAGTCTAGCTCCAAGAAACTGCAGACTATTTTTCATCACATTCATTCAACATCCACCTCCCATCATAACACCATTGCTTAACATATAAACTGGATTAAAATTAACTACAGTTCTCAATCCTCCCCAAAATACAGAAGTATTGTCAATACCTGTTATATTTAATAGGTTTATGGTTACTAGGTTCCCAGTGATTTGATCCCACCACAGAATAGTCAATATAGTAGCCATACAAATCCTCTTCATGTTTTGGTTTATCCCATTGAACTACAACTGATGTTTTTGTATTCCTTGTGGCCACTACCCGACCAGGTGCAGATGGGACAACTAAGAAAAAGAGAAAGACATGTACTGTTATGGAACACATCAAAATAAAAATAAGTACATACAATGCTGTATACTGTTACTATGCTTAACCACTTTAACTATGATTTATCCTACCATGTCAACATTTCTACATTAATTATATTCTAGTGTATTTGTTTTGCTAAGTCACTTGTCTGGATACTTCTGTATGAGTGCTTATAAATGTATTTATTTTCCAGTTGTTTACTTACAGTAAATTTAGTCTAAGCTGCTAGGCTTCCTACAAGTCTGATTTTATACAGATTTTTTGAAGCGTGAATTATAAGGGAACATATTTTCAAATATCAGTGTGGATAAAGGTATGAAAATGCTCTCTCAAATATTCTTTCTCAAATATGAAGTTTATATATAGTTCCTGTAGCACTACTACATCAGTAAAAAATGCACTTAAACTGTAAAGGTACAAATATCATGAGAGTTAGGAAATACCACCTGTCAGTCAACTAATGATGATGGCAATTCAGAAAAGGCCAACTTTTCAGGACAACTTTAAGTGTATGTTTGAATACTAAGTGGTTAGCTAAACTTAGCAAGATGGATTTCACAGAAGCATTGGAATATTGGTTGGAAGGGATCTTAGGGGGTCACCTAGCCCACCCTGTCACCAGGTGAAACTATCACCAGCACAAAGCCAGATAAGTCATGGCTTTGTCTGAGTCTCACAAACTTACGACAATGGAGATTTCACAGCTTTCCTGCATAACCTGTTCCAGCATTGCGCTATTGCACCTTTTTCACCAGGCAAGTACTGTCAAACCTTAATCTTCTAAACTACAGTTTATGGCTGTTGCCTTGTATTTCATCATCTGGCACTGCTGAGATCAGTGTGGTACCACCATCTTTTTAAGTGACCACTCTAAACAAACCCAGCTACCTTGACTTCTCTGCAGGTCACAACCTCTGGGACCCTGGCCATCTTGGTTGCTATCCACTGGAACTCTTAGTTTTTCAGTCCCAAAAGAATACTTACATAATATTATAATATATAAATACACAGTACAGCAGTAAGGCTGTAATATCAAGTGGGAAGTGAGTTCAGCTTGAGATAAAGGTACCTACGTTTAGGAGTTTGTGTGTGTGTCTACAAGCACATGTTCTTAAGCAGGCATTATAGTCAAAGTTCTAGGGCTTAATTCAGTTACTTAAATTCATTTACTACCATTTTAGAGCATCTGAGCCTTCTTCATGGAGTTGGCAATATGACTCAGGAGATACTGAACACCTGCACCCCTCTGAAATGGCAGTCTGAAAGCATTTCAAAAGATGTCTGCTTGGGCAATTGAACTGAGCCTCAGATCAGTGGTTGGCAGAGCGCTTGAAAGGATTCATCTCACCCTGATGTAAATACCCCATAGCTGGTCAGCCAATTTATCCTCCAGGCTCCACTCACCACAGTGAAAGGAGAGACATCCCAAGCACCTGAAGATGCCTACATGGAGATACTTAAATCCGGATGTCAATCTCAAATCTCATCCACTTTTACCACTCAAGTCAATTGTCTAGTACTAAGTGTCATTTTGGATGGCCTAGCATAACCTTTCTGCCCTCTAGTTTCTGCTCAAAAGAGAGAGCCACCCATAACTCACGTGTTATGTTTGGCAGCCCCATGAAGTTGTCTCAGCTACCCTCAGGAATGTCAAATGGCACTGTGTGCCAGCTACTAAATGAAGCCATGTGTGTCTGATGCATTTTAGCTCAGGTGGTTAACTCCATCTCTGAAAGTACTCCTACAGTTTCTCTTCAAAATACAACCTTCTCTTTCTGCTTTCAAGTATGACTACTATTTATTCAAAATGGTTTTTTTGTGTTAACCCCTAAGGAGTAGTCTATTTTCTGTACTAAGTTAAATAAATACAGTATTTTTCTTCCCTACCTTGGGGAATGTTGAACAGTTTAAATAATTTATACGCATTAATGAAACATCAAATCAAGAATACTTAAAAGCAAAACATAATTTTGTTTCATTTTGCATAGTTACAGATCAAAAGCTAAAGGCAATGGACTACATTTTTTTAAAATTATGATAAATATTAAGAAGTTTACATCTAGCGATATTTAGTGCACTATGGGTATATCAGATACTGTATTCATTTCTTACATTTTTAGCAAGTGCACTAATAAGACATGCTCTGAAGGTGATAGATGTCAATATATGGGGCTGTTGTCTGTGACCTTTGCTAAATTGCAAAAGTACATCAAATATTTGAGATACACATTGAATAACCACTCCCTACATTTTCATTTGCATACTTGAATGTGGCCCCGAAATAAACACTTCATTTTCATTTAGAATTTTACCACTGAATATGAAGATGTATCTTCCCCCATCACTGAAATCTACTCATCTGCATGCCACAGGAATTCTGCACCAACAGTAACTTTCAACTTAGAATACTAAGGAAGAAAGGAAAGGCTACCTTAACTAGCTAAAAGTGTGGGGAATTAGGTACTATATAATTACCTGAGCCAGACAATACAATTACGTAAGTTAGCAATTAACACATATTATCTTATTTTTTGACAAGTCATATTAGTAGAGCACTCTGAGGAATGACTAACTAAAATTAATTTAACTTTTTAACAATTACTGATCTTAGAATGGAGACTTATGATCATTATGAAAATTTTTGAATGTTTCTAAAATTTAACATCTTGGTATTTTTGAAATTCAAAATGAATTTGATTACTATTATTGTAATTATACTAATCTAATTATAAGGAGAGTTGTCTATTTACATTTTGTACAATATCAATTGTATTTAATATTAATGCCTTATGATTAATGCCTTACCAACAGTATCTTGTGGTTGAATAGGTTCTGTGATTTCAGATGGATCACTGATGCCATGCTTGTTTGCTGACACAACTCGAAAGACATATGGTTTTCCTTCTGCAAGGTCAAATACTGCGTAGCGAGGAGATTTTACAGCAACCTGTGCGTTGACTCTTTGCCAGCTTCCACTGCCAACCATGGACTACAGAAGAAAAAAAAAAAAAGCTGAAAATCACTTCTGGGAACTGTCAAAAAGTGAACATATTGCTATATTGCATACTGTCATGAATTTACTCATGAGCTAAAGGAGAAGGATCATTCTCAAATGCCTCACTTTAGCATATGCAAATTTTCATAGCTCATGCATTCAAATTCTCTACAATAAAGGTCTGAGGGCTTCACTGTCTCCCTGTTTGCCTAGACTTTGGTATATGTATTCTTGTACATATAGCTAACCTTCAGCTAGGACCATGACTGTTACCCATTACTGGTTCCAAGAGTTACTCTCATGTTCTGCAAAATTTACTTGAACACTCAAAGATTCAGTATAAAGCAAGCCCTAATCCAGATTTAGCAAAAAGGTAGGGAGGGGCATGTTACATGGACTTTACTCACTGACATATCTTTATGTACTCTGTTATGTAAAGTTGTGTCTCTAAAGCATTCATCAAATGAAATAATTACTTTTGAATATTCTCTTGTACTGCTTTTGGTATAGTAGCTGAGCTAATTAGCATCATAACTGTACATAGAAGAGAGCCAGCAAATCAGCACTCTGGGAGAATTATGTTGTCCATTAGATCCCCTGGATAATCTCTTGGCCCAAAACAAAAATTAGTCATGGTGTATTTCAGAGATTTTAGTAAAACTCAAGTGCCCACTAAACAGCTTAAATAAAATTACCTTCTGACACAGTAAGGTGCATAAAAATTAAATTTTCATAAGTTTTGGAACAGAGAGTCCATGAACAAAGTCTGATAGATTGTAAACTTCTTACAGAAGGAGCAATGTTTCATGGCACCTGTGAAACTACCCTGTATATAATGAGGCCTACTATAGATAAATAATGAAAAGGTAAACAGCTGGAGCCCATATATCAAGATCTTTTCCATAGATACTGAACTCACCTACTGTTCTCAATAGCAAAAAGGAAATATAACTTTCATTTTCTTCATTAAACAGAAGATGGAATATACAAAAACATCATTTTGCCATATATTTTACTTTCTAGTATAAAAAACATTAATTTTTACATTTCAGCTTCACAGATACATGAATCAATATCACATTTTACTCTGTAGTTTGATTTGATTTATCTGTTAAAGAATGCTTTAAAGTAACGTTGCTATTCAGCATGGAGAACTCAGTTTCAATTTATGTTTCTTGAGGCCTTTAAAAACTCTTTTTGTTCCTCAACACTGAGACTTCTTTATTTGAAATATATTAATTAGAAATCATGATTTCCTAAATTAACAAATGACTGTGAAAAGCAAAAAATAATTAAAATAAATAAATAAATAAATAAAACAACCCAAAAAAAATTCACCTATGAACTGATTGGACTATTCATATATATAAGCTATTTATATGTCAAAGGATTTTAGAGTCAGGTATTAATTAGTATAATGAACCTTTTTTTCCTAATAATAGCCTTTTACTCCTCATTCTCAGTTTCCCTCAGTAAGTTTGGCATTTAATTAAGATTCATTTGTTCCTCATTGCCATTTCAGTATAGTGTTTCTGAAGCTATATAAAGCTATTCCTGTAAAACATGCAGATACATAAATTTTCTAATTCATACGTAGACTGAAATTCAGCTATGTGTAAGTATCCTCAGTAGACATTTACATCTGAGCTTTTCATTTTGATGAAATCTGATTCTGAAAACAAGTAGGTATTTTCAGGCCACACTTCATCCAACAGTAGTCTTCTAACACAGGATACCCGAATCATTACAGAAAGTTCCAGTTTGTGTTTCATCTCTGTAGGAAAGTGTAGGTAACTAGCTCAGATGTACAATTCTAAATTATAGGCAGATAAAGTTAGAATAAATCTTGTACTTGCTGTCAGATTGTGATTGAAAGCATGCTCCTGATGAAGGGCATGTTACTTTTATTGTCTTTTTTTTTTTTTTCCCTAGAGTCAGTGACCAAAACTTCCCTTTTGGTTGATGTATAAATACAAGACAAAGAGATGGTTCAAAATGCTTAATTTAGTTGGCATGAAATTTATAGATAAGAACAGATGTATACAAGTAGGAATAAATATAAAGAAACAATGATATGATATTGTGTGGCATAGAGAGAAAATAAGATACTTATTTAAATGGAATAATTTCTTACCATTAGTTTTCCTGAATATGAAAGACAGAGTGGGAGAAATCATAAATATGCCTAGTGGAAAATCTAACTAGTGAGTGGACTTCACTTTACCCTTAATATTTCAACACCCAGCAGGTAATGGATGCTGAATACAGTAGAGATAGGATATGAAGGGTTTTGGAATTGGGGATTTTGATGTGACTGAGAAGAAAAAGGCAAGATGGTGAGCTGCAAAAAGTGGGGTGATGTGCACAAAATGGTTAGCTAAGAAATGAACTTCAAAGGAATGTGTTGAACAGTTGTGAGAAGAAAAAAAAAAGTGTAGTAAGGATCTGCTGACACAATATTCAACATGGAAACTGAACGTGTGGCAGTTTTATGGACAGTATCACTGTCCATGGATCATTAAGAGAGGGCATATGCTAGATCCATCATTCATAAAAACTAAGTATAGCTTGGCATGTAAGAGTTTTAGAGGTCAGGTATGAGGCCCATTTTACTTACTGAAGTGATGGGCAAACTTTGGAGCAAGGCGGAAAGATTATGACCTCTGGCTGCAATTCAACATATTTAATTTACGCACCTGGCACAGAGACAGATTTAGCTAAATCTTAGTAGCCTCTAGATGGGAGAAGAACAAGCCTCTCCTACTGTCATCATCCAAGTTCCCTATCAAGTCTAGGGGATGAAAAAGGCTGCCAGAAAGACTACCGGGGAGCAGTGAACCTGAGACAGACATCTGCCTCTCTACTAGCCTTTTAGGGAATAAACTGGAAATATCAGGTTATAGCACAGGGTGCAGTAAGCCTGCAAAAAGAACAGTGAGAATCAAGCTATGAGTCGCTGCTTATTCCTTGCTCTACTGCAGGACTACCATAACATTCCTTGTAATACAGGTAAACAGCAAACTGGAAGTCTTGCCTGTAGGGATGTGAAATCAAAGACTTTTTATTTATTTATTTATTTTCCATTAAACTGCTACCTTACACACATAGTTTGTTCTCATTTTAGCCAGTAACAAGCAAATTGCACAGGGGTATCCTTTTCCCTGGACCTTGAATTTCAATATTCATTAAATCATGTAATATGACATTTGATTGTCCATGCCTATCTAACATCTCATTACCAGATCCTGTGAGACCTCAGAAAGTGTTAGTTTTATTGCTCATTCTGCAGTTCTAAAAATGAGTTGAATATAATTGCATGTGGCAATGAAACCCCTCATAGCTGAATGCCTTTGTGCAGTACAATGTACCTTCTCAATGAAGTACGTCAATGGCTCCCTGCCACGGGGAACAGGTGGATCCCAGCTGAGTACAACATATGTTTTGCTGATTTCTGAAGCATGTACATTGGTGGGAGGGCCTGGAATCTGAATATCGCCTGGAAGAGTAATAAATGTAGCGAGTGTTAAACAGCAGATTAACCTCAGGGTCAGCTTTTACGCTACAGCCCACTCTGCAGCACAGTGCTCAACTAGGACATCATCCATGCAGTCCACTTGCTCACTTCAGCTCCATTTTGAGGAATGAAGTATCAGCATTAAAAGTTAGTTATTTACTTTTTCAGCTAAAGTTAAATATGCCCCTGAAAAGCTGTGCATTTGTCACACATTTTTTTCCTTTGATCACGTTTGAATTACTTTTATCTGCTGGGCAGAAAGCCTTGGAAAAAAAACTCTCCACTATATGCAAATAAGATATATTTTTTGATCAAAGACAGAATTCCAATGTGGCATTACAAGAACTTAGGCTAGAAGATACCTGCAAGGGAAGTACAGTAAGGAGAAGAACAACAGAAAAGGAAACAGAACCTATTAACAATATAATGTGATGTGATTATATGATAATATAATGTAGACAGCTAGCATAGTCTAAAGCACTTCTAAAAAACATGGATAGGAGGCAGACAAATGTCACCAGCCCTTTGGTGACTCCATCAATTGGAGTGGCCTAACCAACCCCACCCCCTCCTTACTTGCTCTACAGTGCTACCAGCAAGGTGAGGCAGGACCTGCATGCCAGGCTGGAGGCAGTCAGCACGGCTGTTCATATCATCCACAGTCACTCACAGCAGCATGAGAAGAAGCCAGTTTCCCTACCAGTGGGATTACAATGGTGTAAAGCAGCACTACATAGGAATGGCTCGGGACAGTGAGAAACAGCTTCAGGTAGAGCTACGCAGCTCTGAAGAAGCTTATTCTTGGTAATAGTTCAGAAATAGCAATTCAGCAGATACCTTCAATTTTTTTTTGTTTGTTTGTTTACAATGGAGAAAGCAAAAAGTTTCTTAAGGCAAATTTTGTCACTTCCTTATGTTAATAGGGAGCTTATGTCCCCTAAATGGTCAGAATTTGACATCAAAAAAGACAAAAAGGATTCTATAAATAATCTCTAAATCATGGAAGCAATGTTTTAACATTTTATAAACACCTCATTATTGAAAAACTTGAAGCTAACATAGTTTCTAATGATATGACATGATAGTACAGCCCACTTGCTCAGAATGAAATGTCACCTGGCACTAAAAACGAAATACATTTCTGATCTATGAGATCACTTTTTCAAAAGTGGTATCCAATCTTGTGGATGAAAATAATGATCTATACAAGCAATAGTATGTGGAGATTCATATTCTTCTATTAAATATGAATAAATAAAACATGAATCCCAATGTCATTATTTATACTCACACCAGATTGGCTGTTTAACCTCCTGATCATTCTCAGGCAATCCTGAGAAGAGGAACATACCCTTTGAAGCCAGACAAGTTAGACAAACTTGTTCTGAGCCTATGTTGTGATTCTGATCCTATAACATCCCTAACAGTTAATTAGGATACCATAATCAAAATGGAGAAATTTCATCTGTCCCACCCATGCACTGGAGAAACTATTTAACAACTAATTCTCCATTCAATTGCACCTGTTCTCCAGTGGATTTTCATATATTATGTTATTATTGGAGTTACAGCTTTATAAGCTTACTTTGTTGAAGACAGTATAAATATATATTTTGTTAATATACTATGCCATTATAGTTAACATTTTTGACAGGTTAAGTGAAAAGAAAATCATTATGCAAGCAAAAAAAAAAAAATCATCACATATAGAAACAAAGATGGAAGACATTCGGGCTTTACTCAAAATTTGGAAATGATCTTTCCAGTTCTTCTGAGGAAAAACAATGTTTAATCTATAGCCTTAACAACCTCTATTCAGGGAGAGAGAGATTAATTAAAGAATTGGGATAGATTTGCATAAGGTTTTTTTGTGTTGTTTTGTTGTGGTGTGGCATGTGTGTGTGAAAGAGAGAGAGAGAAAGCAGAAACAACTTGCTCAGATCACCAAATTCAGTGTAAAGAAAAACTATATTTAGCTCCCAGAAGGCTAGTTGAAAAGAGAATTTGGGTGATCAGATATGTTCAGCTGTTCAAACTGAGCCTAGCACTGGCCAAAGCTAAAAGGTGAGGAGACTGTCAGAACATAATGAAACTAATATGGTACTGTCTATCCTTTTAGACCTTTATCTTTCACTTGTGTTCTCTCAGGCTTGCAAGCCAAAATATCTGACTATATATGTTACTATAAAGAGTTTACTCAGTAGGAGGATTTCTTTTAAAGCTATGTTTCAAAATAAATTGCTGAAATCCTGGGATACAAGCAAATGGACTGAAATAATAGAAATACAACATACCTTCAAGGTCATCTTTACTGATTACAATCTTTCTCCCTTCATCCACGTGAATAGCTGTTAAGCAAAGCATTCAGTTAGTTTCTTGAACCAGATTACTGTATTTACAATTTTTTTTCAAATTACTGTTCATCATCTATCAAAAACACTGTATGCCTCTATTTCTATAAAACTGCTTTAAATCTTTCCACAGATGTAATCAGCTCAGAGTCATACATTGCTTCTTTAACTTCCATAGGAAAACCAAACAAGACAGTACTATTTAAAGATGTGCTAAAAAGTAAGGATCACAGCCACAATAGATTTATTCAATTGTCTGGCAGATTGGCAAACAATTGTATATTGTATATTGTCTTTTGCCATAGGCATTGGCCATAAAGCCAATGGAAACAGCATATTCAGCTCAGGTTTTACAAGTAACATTGGGGCAGTCTTCATAATGTGTTTAATTCCCTTATGTATAAAAGCAGCACACAAAACAGAAAGTGCACAAGTATACAGTATATGGAATAAAAGTACTCCCCAGAGCAAGACAGCTTACTGCACTCCTGGAGGAGCTCTCACAAGGCTCCTTTGCAGACTGCAGTGGCCTTTAGCACAAGACCTCAGAAGGAGTTTGTTTATTAGATTGACTTTTTCCATCTGCCAGAAAAGTTACAATACCAGATACCCCCAACCTGTAGCAGGGGAGCTTTGTGCCACTAATGGCACTTAACTGAGGAGAAAGAAAAAAAAAAAAAAAAAAAGATGCAGAAAAGATGCAGATAAGTGCAACCGTCTGTAGGATGGTGATTTTTTTTTTTCTAAGATAGACATTTCAATTACTTTTTCGAATGTTTCTGCCAGCAAATATAGAAGTTTATGGGACCTTAGTGCCTGTCTCACATTGCAAATGTTACAAGCTTCCAGGGCATACTGAAAGCTTGAAAACATTGTTCTTCGTAGTAATTTATATTGTTTGTATTTAAAGATAAGTAAAAACAGCTATAACTGAGATGGAATCTCCAGGTCCTGAAAAATTGTCCATGTGGACCTTGCCATTCCAGCTATACACCCTCCACCCCACTCCGCACCCTCCCATTGAAATTAGTGAGATATTCATTGAAAGGAAGAAATAAGCACTGCTGCTTAGGTTAACTAAGCAAATAGAATCTGAAAAAAAAAAGTAAGATCACGTATTTATTATCTGTTCCAGCCTCACAGAACCTACTTTGTGTTCTTTCCAGGTCAACAGGGTCAAGAGCTGCAACCGGTTCAGAGACTCGAGAAGGCCTGCTAATGCCAGCGTTGTTCACTGCTCTCACACGGAATATGTAGGACCGTCCCTCGTAAAGACCAGTCACAGGATACTTGCAGATTTTTACAGGAGCATCATTGCACTGGACCCAGTTTTCCAAGCCTACTTCACATCTTGGAGTAGCAGAAGACAGCTTTTATCAGTGTCATCCCACAATAAAAATACGCCGTCCTACATATTCTGTGATGAGTCAGCATCACAGAAACCACCCTCATTAAGTTGAAGGACTAAACTATGTCACTCATCAATGAAACACTCTTTATACACTCTTTCCTCTGATCAGACAACCAATTCTCACCTTGTTCATATTTATTCATAACACAGTTGCAAAGGTTATTTTTCATGCATGTTTTTTTTTGTCCTTGTCAACTCTCTCTGCCTTCCTTCCACTTAGTTCTCTAACTTGTCATATGACACAAGTTATTCACTTTTATTTTTAATATGCATCTCTCCAGAAGATGCTGAAATTGGAGTGTTTACCTATTTTTTTCCATCTCTTTCATGTCATATTTTTAAGGAAGCATCGTGCCTTTTCCTCTGACAATGGTTCGACCACCGAGTCATCATGAAGCACAATGATGTCCCCATACTGACTTCTTTGTGTGTACACATCTGTTTTGTCTCCTATTACTGTAAACTTTCATGGAGAAGACTGCCTTTTGCCCTAACAGTACTGGGAAAAATAGGGTTGTGATCAAAGGCTACTTGGTGCTGCAGCAATCCAAGTAAAATGTCAAAAGAACAGCTGGCTAGATTATATACAAAATAGGTGAAATACTCCTGTGATCTATGCACTGCACAAATTGGATATAACTGGTAGAGTCCCTAGGGCTTAAGTTAATTTCCTCATGCTGACTGCTATTCATAAACCAACATTTTCCAGCAATTCCCAGACAGTTGTCTCTGAACTAGACCAAATTACGGGGTAGCAAATAGCAATGAGCTACAAATGTTGCTTTTGAGTGCAGAGCATTATACACTGTGAAATCACTTCAGTAATGTTTTTGCTGACTGTCAGTTTCAAATACTAAAGATCAGCTGTTCTGCTCTGGCTGCAAGGGGCAAGCCTACACTTCAGTGGAAGAGATGCAAAACAACACTTGGGACCCTGATCCTGGGCTGCCTGCACTGAGCTGAAACCCTAGCAAAGTGCAAAGCAGACTAGAAGAGGGAGAGAACTGCCATTCTGATTTAAACTACCAGCTCCCAAAAGCCTGTGCCTTGAGCCCCTGCTATACCACAGCTATGGATGAAAGAAAAATATAATTATATAATAAATCCTAGATTCCAGTGTTTACAGTATACAGATTAAAGAGACTAAATCTAATTCAAGATATCTATGGATTCTGGCTTCTATAAATTAAATGATGCCAGGGCTCATTCTCTGACTTGGCCACATCCATAGTATTGAACATTTTAATGGTCTGATAAAGTATGGCTGCTTGCAAATGATTACTGGAAATGGCCCCTGGTCCTTAATAACTCCCAGACTGTACTCAGTATTGCCTGAGAAAGAACTAGATTACTAGAACTAAAAAAACAGTCCAGTTATTTCACAAAGCAGGCAACCTACAGCGCCTGGGGTCTGTAAAAACATAGCTAAAGAACCTAAGTGGTCAAGGATATATGATGGAATTTTTGTAGTTAAGTATATGCATGCTTTGGGCAATAAAATTAAATAAATACCAACGTTTACATACTTGTCAACAAAATATCCAATGACTGGGCTCTGGGAGGTCGTATTTGGTGGCTTCCAGGTAACAATAACATAGTCTCTGTTAGCATCATGGCACTTCACATCCATCGGTGCCCCGGGTGCTCCCGCAATCAATGCATCAGCATCTGGATTACAAATAAAAATAAATCAGTTTTGACTGTGACTCCTCTGAAAGCTACAACAAAGACAAAACGGTATATTTTCAGTTCACTCTGCTAGCCTTTTACGTGAATGGGAGCCCAAAGATTTCATTATACACTAATTCACTGCACTAATGGATCAGACTCATGTATATCTCTCCACATGGTTAAAAGTTTGCAGGGATATTTTTAGGGTATGGAAACAGTTTAAGCATCAAGCCCCCATTACTTCTCACAGAAATTAAAAGCCCTACTGCCCCACATGTTTTTGATCTTTCCCACTGAAAGCTGTAACTCAGTGGGTTACTGACCAGACCAAGGTAACAGCTATGTAGCTGAGGAAAATAAACCTCTTAGGAAATGAAAAGTTTTCAAACTCCTGGTACATTTCTAAGGCTACTTTTTATTCAAAGTCTTAGAAGTAATGAATGTACTTTCATTAAGATACTTTTTTGTGGTTTCATTTCTGAGGTATTGATTGATATAGACCCATGACTCCTAGTGGAGTCTCCTAACAGGTTCTCTCCCTTCAAAGAATGTTTTCTATAATACAAAAACATACTGTATAAAGGGCAAATTTATCCTTGTATGGATTTTTTTTTTTCTGAAATAAAGCAAAAGCTGCAAGTTTAATTTGAACCTTAATTTGATGTTTTCCCAAATTTTCCTAAAATATCAGCAAAGAACCACTGTGATCCTATAACAATCTACCTCCTGCAAGGCTACCCCAGACTTTGCTGTTCTTTATGCACATTTCTTGCAGATGAATTTGAGGTATCTCAGAGGAGGAAACCTAAGGACTAGGAAAATCATTTGCCATAATGCAAAGACAATCAGTTTTGAGGTGGCTGATGCTCAGCATCAGGCCTGTAATCCCTTAAAATATTTATTTTCTATGGTCCTGACTCTACATTACAATGACTTTGTAGCATCAGATCACAACCTACATTAAAAAAAGATGAAAGACCAACAGAGGACACTACAGACTCTGGAGGACATAGCTCAAGTCCTGGGTTCTGTACATGTGAATGCATTAGACAAAGTACAAAATGGACCATAGAGATACCTAAAATTGACCCACCAGTATGCAATAATCTTCTAGGAAAGTTAGTATACATTAGTGAGCATTTTTCACTTGAGTAGTTCATTTCCTTGAAGGTAATTGGGAACTAGAAATCTTTAGCAAATTGTTTCCAGTGAGATCAGGGTGGCTTGCTTAGGATATACTGCAAAGCTGATGAAGCCCATGTGCGAGTCCTGTGAGGAAGATGTATCTTAACCATTCAAAAAAAAACATTCATTGCTCCATGCAAACTGTCTGGAAAACTCTTCTGCAAGACAAGCATTTTACAATACATTTCCAAAAACATCCCAGATCTCTGTAGGTTTAAAATCAGTACAGCTCTAATGGCTTCAGTGGGGTTGCTCCAGCTTACCACTGCTGAACATGTTGTCCAATGTATTTAAGAGAGTGAAAGCATTGCTCAGCTAGAGTTATTTTCCTCCTTCAATAAAAGAACTTAAAAGAAAAACCAAGTTTTGCCCGGAGGTGCACGTGGGAGCTCATTCTCCCTTCACTGAGAGTTGTACATGCAAACGCAAGGGCAAATTATGACCTTTATTCTATTTTAATACATTTATCTTCCTTTCAGCTATGTCTCTTGTGAAAACTGTATTTCTTCAATGAGCTAATTTCTTACTTTGCTTCTTTTCTCTGATTATTGAGCTGACTGTGATTGGTACATTGGTGGGAATATTTCTGTTGCTTCGTCCTGTGCCGTCTCCTAAGGCCCAGAGGCACAGAGCGTGAGAATGCCCAGCAAGACTCATTCCCACTTGGCAATCTCTATAAATAAATAAAACAGTGAGTACTGGTGCCATGTGAAGAAGTTTAGTCCCTATCAGGAAAGGAGAAAAACAAAGGAACGGGTGCTTTCTTCATAAGAATGATTTACCTGGTTCCCCAGGAAGGAAAATAACCTCAGAAATATGTTCTTATGAAGCTACCCACTCATGTAAAGTGACTATGCTGTTTCTAGCACAGACTACAGTATACATCTAACGACTATGGAATACCACAATGCCAACTTTCTTTTCTGCTTCATTCCTTACATGTGACTTTTTAACAAAATAGCTCTTTCTACTGCTCTTTTTTTAATTTCTCACAAGAAAGGAATGAAAACCTTACCTCTGACAAACAGGTATGCACTGCATTCATTCACTCCACCTTTTGTAATCATACGCAGGGTGTATAAACCTTCATCATCCTTGTTCAGATGAGTAAAGGACAGAGCTGCCTGGCCTTCTCCAAAATACAGCTTTGTCCACTTGGAGTCCTTTATCAGCACATCTGGAACAGAAGACCCATCAGATACATCACCACGCTGGGCAGAACTGCATATATCCTAGTGCAGCTGTGCAGCTCTGTGCTAATCAGAGGTACCCACTACGCCAGCTTTATGATAACTTTATTCAGAGTGACAGTGCTTTGATACTATGAAAACTCAAGCTGGGTCTCTCTAAACTCATTTCCTCAGTGAATTTTAGAGAATATGAAGTCTCAGAATACCCTATGTAATGCCAACAGCAGAATTTCCATCATTGTCACTTTGCATATGCTGACAGAGAAAAATATTATCCACATTTTGAAACAATTATGTGAAAATCTGTCATACCTTGTAATGAATGCAGGGTGGAACTTCATTTCATTATTAATAAATTTTCCTACCTGTTCAGGTCAAATATCAGATTACTCAATTTATTTCTCCAAGTTTAAGAGACAAGATTTCAGTTTAATCTGGACCGCTATAAATATACACTAAATTTAAATCCTCAAGGCATGCCTGTTGAGCAGTGAATGAAATTAAATTTGAATTTCTCACAGGTGAGAGGTGGTGACCCATGATTAATGCAAATTAATCTGATTGCCTAGTGAAACCTGAGCAAAAGAACGAGCAGGATATTTTATGCTAGCCAAGGGACTTTCTTCATATCACCTTTTTAATAATTGATTGGATTATTTTTAATTCTTAACTCCCTGAGACCTATTGCATACTAATTTATTCTAATTGATGCAGCAGAATTATATTTAAAGAAGCTGAATACCTATAAATGTTTATTACTCTATTGCTTAAATATACTTTGGAACAGGCTCTTGAATGATTGTAAAGGAATCAGGTTTCCCAGCTACCAGCTGAATTGCATAAGAAAGTATAAAAAATGAAACACGTTCAGATAATAAAGCATCTATAAGACACACACTACTAAAACTTACAGCAGTAAATTACATGATCACCTAAGAACACAGTTGTTTAGTGAGAAGAGTACAAAGTAAATTCAGTCACATTTGTTCACAGGAGATCCTTTATCATGAGATCCTTGCATGTCCCCTTTCTGTCATGTCACAATGGTACTGACACTTTGTGGAGAGAGACATGAAGTGCTTTAGATGAAATCAGAAAATGTCTCCACCTAGAAACTTTAACTAAGTGTGATTTCTGTGGAAAATCCTGAAGAAAAAATGAAGTTGAACAACCAG
Organism: Anas acuta; assembly: GCF_963932015.1. Lineage (NCBI taxonomy): Eukaryota > Metazoa > Chordata > Aves > Anseriformes > Anatidae > Anas > Anas acuta. The sequence continues at coordinate 96,713,224 of NC_088981.1, forward strand.
CTCCTTTGAATAACAGGTCACTTATTTAGGTTCCAAGCTTGAGTGGAATCATAGACACTCTAAATTGAATATATAGAAATGGAAAAAAAAACTGCCATATTGTCTATCAATGCCAGAATCATCCATTCCCGCTGTTTATGTGCACCTTAAACCAGAAACTATGGAGGCAGTTATGTTTGCTAAGAGCAGAAAAACTTCTTTCCTTTACACAAGGTCAAAGAAGCACCAAACCCCTCAAGTAAGAGGACTATTTGTTAATGCAGTCTGGATGGATGACAAGAGAAGCCAAGAAGACAAAAGAAGCCAAGAAGTAAAGATATTCACAAGTTTTAATAGGGCAGGTATTTATGTACTTGTGATCACAATGATTTTACAATACAAGGGCGTCACTGTTGTGATCAAATCCCCAGTCTACTCACATTCTGTGCTCTGTCATTCCTATCAGAACTTACCAAGGAACTAACATGGAAGAGACTAACACTCAGAGTCAGTGTGACTCAACCCTCACTTGCTGACTTCAGTACATGAGATATTTTTTCTAAAACATTGTTCTGCTGAAGAACATTCTGCTGAAAAATCAGATATAGAGTGGGGAATTACTATAAATTGAAGTTTATCATGTATTTTGGTCTGCTGAAATATAAACTCAATTCTGCACTCTGTGATTTTTTCCTCTGAATTAATTTTTTTTATTATTATTCTAGATTACAGTATAAATAACTGCAGAATGCTGGTGTGTATAGCTTTATAATGTTTATATTACACTAGAGATCAATAACAGAAAGCTCCAGTTATCAGCTGAACTCACATCAAGATTGGATATATATCCCTTAACTATTATTTTGATTTAGTTCTTTCAGTATCTTAAACTGTTATAAGTGGGCCATGAATTGTAGACATCATACTCATGTTTGTCAAATCCCCAAACACTTTAGAGGATTTGATTCAGTTGACTTATATGCCCCTAGGAGTCTAGTAGACAACCACAATAAGCTTCACTCATGTGAAGCTTATTAATACTGGATAAACACGTATTTCTCTTGTGTATAATTACTAAAATTAAATCATACAGATCTATGCCAGGGTTTTAGTTGTTATTATTTGATTAATAAAAGCTGAAAAATCTTAGGAAAAATACAGATTGTCTTAATGCAAGAGTAGAATTAAATATTACCTCTCCAAAAGAAAAAGAAAAAAAAAAAAAAAAAAAAAAAAAAAAAAAACATTAAAACATTGAAAGCACATAATGTTGAACAAATTATTAACCTTCGCGTCATTTATATTTATGCATTGCCTCCAGCTCTCAAGAGACTCAATACAGGTAATTGTAGCACACAGCAAAGGTTCATAGCTCAAGAATTCCTGCTGTATTTGGAAACAAGTTCTGCCAGTTGATACATCTTCAAAATATTGTGATCCATGTAGGATCACAAGGAAAGACAATCTTAAGCTTGTTCATATCATCGTATTTCCCTGTAACATAAATAGAATAATGGGATGAAAGTCTACCTGACTCACTAGCAAAATCCCATTGCCTTCAAAGAGACCGTGTTTTTATCTCAGGTTTTCATTTGGAATGTAACCCTATGGCAAATAAGGGGAAAAATAGAGCATAGCTTTGTTATATATCAGGAAGGAATTATCTTGGCATCATAATGAATCTGAACGGATAAATTGTTGTTCAACTATCCATCGTGCAAGAACATTTCATAGTGGATGAAAATTTGAACAACATGGTGCAACACTTGAAAATTAGTAGCTCCTCATGGCTGTAGTTCCCAAAACAAAAGTTCAGAGACTTGGCACCTTGAGAATCTGGGCCCAGTAGGAGACAAAGTTAAAGTACCATTGAAAATAATGTCTCTCCTCAGAGTCTATTGATAGCAACTTACAAACCCCTGTACACTTCAGTGGGAAGAGAATCTGGGTTCAAGGATGAGCCTTGTATTTTAAGTTATTCACCAAACAAAACAGCCATTTTTATTATTTCATATTTTCACTGAATATCAAATTTATGTAAAATACTGATGTGCATGAAACAAAAGGTATAACTATCAGCAATAAAATAGTCTCTTTTTTGATTTTCCTAATCTCAATTTTTCTTGACTTCCTTATCAATGTTATTAACATTTCTTTGTTTATGCACCACATTTTGTTAGCTATAGAATTTTACCACCTTGTCTATGACCAGTCCAAATACCAGCACTGGGAGTTTGCTATTCCCATATGTGGTCCCTTTGGGGTAAGGTTTCAAGGTTTCAGCATCCACTTGAATCCTCAGAATGTGTACTTTAGGATCCTACACTGAAACTGTAGTTGGTGAAAAGTTGTAAGCTTAATATCTATGATAGCCTAACATGTGCTAAAATTTAAGTAGGTGGTTTTATGTTTCTAGTTTTTTTATTATTTTTTTTCGGGGGGGGAGGGGGAGGGTGGAGAACTAATACTACTCATACAGGGTTAGTATAGCATTAACCAAACACTGCAATGTGCTTCGGGGATGTTTTTTTTTTCAGTACTTCCATTAAAGACTGCTTTACTTAGCATAGCATCATTTTTCACTGACAAAAGAGACAAAGGCCTACAAACGTGGTACTTACACAGCAGAGCAAAAGCCTGTATTTCAGGCCTGATTCCTCTAAGTATTTCTGAACTATAAATTAAATATGTGTTAACGTAAAATTCACAATAGTGGAGCAAGATGGAATAAGAGAACCACGCCCACACCTCAGTGCTTCAAACATTAATTTACTGCTTTGTGAGTACCCTCCAGTTCAGTGGTCACAGCATTCAATTATAAATTATGCTCAAACCTAGGAATTGACTTTGGTTCTCCACCTACTCAGTAAATGTTCTAACCACTGTTATTAGTTAATATGAGATTACCTCCTTTGCTGTAAATGTGCACCAAGTAATGTAATTTAAAGAGAGATCAAGCCTGTAAATTCTAACTAGAGATATTTATTTGCCCTATTCTGAAATTAGTTCTGAGAATCTCATGTTCCAAGCCTGGTCAGTGTTTTCTCCAGCATTTTCCAGATAGCTTCTATTCAATGTACTAACTTACCATCTCTATACCACTCAGCACGGGGCCGTAGTCTTTTCAGCTCTGGGGTGACCAACACGGAACACTTAAGGGTCAGTGTTTCACCTTCAGTTGCAAAGGTGACTCCAAATTTCTCCAAAAACTGGACGTCAAAGTGTGTGAAGCAAACATCATACGACAGGGGCACTATGCATGAGAAAATGAAAATATTCTTAAGTAACTTTTTGTTATCACAAGCGGATTACTGTTAAATCTGAAGAGGAGATGAACTCTCTAGTATACTATACGCTGATGTAGAGATGTAAATGGGAAAGAAAAAGCATTTGGATGGCTCAGATTGCTACTGAGTGAACAAAAATTAGAGAACAAAATCAGAAGAAACAAATTATATTTTATCTTCTCATCTGTAAAACATTATTCTGGCTTTTATTAACAATAAGGGTATACAAACTATCAAATCAAAAAAATATATTTGCTTACAGTGGAAGGGCATTATCCCAGCTGGGTGAGGCTCTTCACCCTCTCGGAACCCTGTAAAATACAGACAATAAAGGTTCAATGACGAGAACATATTTATTTCTTATTTTAATCATGAAATAGGACTTACTTCGTACAACTACAGCACAATTAGTTGATGCCTGCCCATGGACATTTGTTGCAACTGCTGAATAAGTAGCAGAATCATCAAAATCAGCTCTGAAAAGGGAAAATCAGAAAATAAATGACTATGCAAATACAAATGCTCTTAATGATCAATATTACAAACCAAGCTGTGTCAGCACTAGGTAAAGTGTATAAAGCTCTTTGCTTACATCACACTGTACAAAAAGTTGATGAAAGACAATCAGAAAGCTGGTACTGGTTTTGCTATAATTTTATCACAGATTAGTGTGCAGGCTGCATTAACTTAAGCAAACTGGAAACGACCTTTAGAGAATGATCAAAAGGAGATAGCTGGAATATGCCAGTCTGGCTCTTTCCTTTCTCTGTGTAACCTTCTTAATCTGTCTTGCTCTTTTGCCACATATTTTAAGAAAGAGACATGGAAGAAAAAGATGTGATGCTTGCAGAAAATTTGTCCCTCTGTGGCTAGCCCCAGCAGGTAGATACTGGCATTTTTTGCCTCTCTTATACTTCTTTTTAGGCAAAACAAGTGTAATTTTGGAAAAACTATGGAATATGACCTAAATTCTTTATGGGCACAAAAATTTTGGTTTGATTTATTTTTAGTGAGAAAATATATTTATTATGTAAGGACAATAAAAAATAAAATTAAATTAAATAAAATTAAATAAAATTAAAAAAAAAAGTTAATTCACGTAACGTATACTTAGTAATGGAATGTCTTATTTACTCTATCTTTTCTTGAAGGATAATTTATGTTAGCAGATATATGGCTAGTTAAGATACGAGTCCATACCTTGGTGTCCCAATTCTTTACTTATTTAAAATTGGTTCAGTCAGGAGAAATATTACATCCATGGATGTGACATAAAATTGAGGTAAAGGAAAGGAAACTAATTCCTTATGTCCTTATATTTTTGGTGCAATTACATGAAACTACAGTTAAATAAACTTAAGTGCTGTGTCTAATAAATATAAATATAACTCCCTATTGGCTAGAAACATTAAAATACTTCAGACTGTTCTAAATACAGATTTAGGTAGAGTGATATAGATTTAGGTAGATTTAGGTAGAGTGATATAAAATACAGATTTAAGTAGAGTGATATAGACTCCCCCCCAAAAGAAAGGAAGAAAGGAAGAAAGGAAGGAAGAAAGGAAGGAAAAGAAAGGAAGGAAAAGAAAGGAAGAAAGGAAGAAAGGAAGAAAGGAAGGAAGAAAGGAAGGAAGAAAGGAAGGAAGGAAGAAAGGAAGAAAGGAAGAAAGGAAGAAAGGAAGAAAGGAAGAAAGGAAGAAAGGAAGAAAGGAAGGAAGGAAGGAAGGAAGGAAGAAAGGAAGAAAGAAAGGAAGGAAGGAAGGAAGGAAGGAAGGAAGGAAGGAAGGAAGGAAGGAAGGAAGGAAGGAAGGAAGGAAGGAAGGAAGGAAGGAAGGAAGGAAGGAAGGAAGGAAGGAAGGAAGGAAGGAAGGAAGGAAGGAAGGAAGGAAGGAAGGAAGAACTTAGTCTGGAGGAAAAAATAATTGTGAAAAAGTTGGAATATTTCATTTTGATATTTCACAATAAACATTTCAATTCCAAAAAAAATCAGAATTTACTTCTCCTTTATTTTCAGAAACATACTAAACACTCTAATATGAAATACTCCAATATTTTTGCTTTAAATAAACGAAGTGTTTTGTCTGGCCCTATTTGATACCTTTTCTTGAACTTTTTTTCTTTAGCCAAGTACTCAAAACTATGTCTGTGTCAAACAAGATTATTGACTTTTTTTCTATTTCTTGGAATTTCTATTAGGTCTAGCCATCAGTTAATCAGAATGCTGAAATACATACAATTAAATCCTGCTTCTGTGTAGTTCCAGTGCATTTAATAGAGACACTCTCAGGAATTTCTGTTGATGTCTGCATATACTTAGTTTCCTCTAAAAAGAACAAATTTGTATCTTCGTGGTAACTGACAGATGAAAGGGATGAAATTATGGTTGTACTTGTCTTCTAAGAGGTCATGTATCCCAGGTGTGAAAGAAGAAAGAATATGTAAAAGTGTTAGATGTAAATTGTATAACATGATGCCAATTTGGGCCATGTAGCACTTGTGACAGTCACATCAGACACCTGTTTTTCAGCTCTTGCATATATTCTGGACAGTGTCATATCACAAAAATGATACTATCTGTACCGTGATGCCTAAAACACAACTTGATAAAAGCTCTCTTAAATTGAGAGTTACCTCCCTAAACATACAGGAGTAACAGCTCCTCCTAGAGGTAAATCTCCGGCCACAATTTTCACAAAATAAAGCAGCAAAATACCAAGTCTATCATATAATTAATTATAAAAGCCAGAGAACTCTTAAGATTAACCCACTTAACCAGAAAGCCTGGTGTAGAATATGAAGCCTGTGAGTGCTCCACTACAGTCTATATAGGCAAAGTCTGAAAAACACTACAGAAAAACTGCAATACTAAGCTAAATACTATTCAACATCTTGGGGTTTTCAGGAAGGATTTTAAAAATGACAATACCTGTTCATAAATCTACATAAAGCTTAACTAATTTCTGGATTTGCTTGAAAACTGTTGGAGTTGGTAACACTAATTTAAAAACAGGAACAGTTTTTTCCTGTCCCAGTTTCACATTATTGTTTGTGCTATAATATGCCAAAAGCAAGGTAAAACAGTTGTACAGGATTTTTTCCTAAGTCATGTTGTAATGTCTCTATATTGAAATTTACATAATTCATACACTGGGCCTGTTCAGCCTGGAGAAGAGGAGGCTAAGGGGAGACCTCATCGCAGTCTACAACTTCCTCGTAAGGGGGTGTCGAGAGGCAGGAGACCTTTTCTCCATTAACACCAGCGACAGGACCCGCGGGAATGGAGTTAAGCTGAGGCAGGGGAAGTTTAGGCTGGACATCAGGAAGGGGTTCTTCACAGAGAGGGTGGTTGCACACTGGAACAGGCTCCCCAGGGAAGTGGTCACTGCACCGAGCCTGACTGAATTTAAGAAGAGATTGGACTGTGCACTTAGTCACATGGTCTGAACTTTTGGGTAGACCTGTGCGGTGTCAAGAGTTGGACTTGATGATCCTTAAGGGTCCCTTCCAACTCAGGATATTCTATGATTCTATGATTCTATGATACACTTTTCATAGCCAAATACAGTGCCTTGCTATAATGAAACAAGCTAACATCAAATGTGGCATCTCAAAAGTGTTTTTAAAGAGGCATTGCAGAATTGACTGTAGTGGAACAATAAGGTTCTCTGTAGTTACTCGGCACTACATCCCTACTTTAAAGGAGGTATATATAGTATATATTACATACTATACTGTGTATAAAATAAAATATATATTAAACAGTGTCAGGGATTGTCCCCTGAAATTTTATTTTGATTACTCTGGTGCTGATGTGCTAGAACAGCTCTAGGCATGCTCTGGTGTGTGACAGCTCCCCAAAAAGATTCCTGGGCACAGCTCAGGAGACAGCAAGAGTCATTTCCCAGAAAACATTCTGGATGTAGCTGCCCTGTCCTGAAAGACAAGATGAGCAGCAGGATATAGTGCATCCCATGCCAGGGGGCCACTGTGTCAGAGGATGTTTTTAGGTTACCATGGCAGGAAAGTCTAGGACAGCAATTCCTAGTCACTGGAGGGAGGTATAGCATACACTGCATGCCCCCAGACACATGTCCTATAAAGGATTCCTGTCCTCCTGCCCATTCACCAACCTACCTGGAGACTATGGAGGTGCGCAAGGTCTTCCTCCAGCCTAGGTGCCCAGGTTTCTCCTGGAGAAGCCATACCCTCCAGGAGCACAGTGCACACTTTCCTCCAGAAGCATGTGTGCTGGGGAAGCCAGGCTGCGGGTGCAGTGTTGATCCATCCCTGGCTGTACACAAGTTCGGCAGCTTACAGCCCCCAAACTATATGTGAGTGATGGATGACTGCCCCACCATTGCCGTACTGGGCTGCTTCCTTACATAAACAAAGCATTACTTCAGGCTGCTCTGCTGCATCAAATACAACTTAATTGCTCTTTAACATTTTGTTGTTACAGAGCATTGGCACAAGGATAAAATAACAGTGTGTCTGAACTGAGGTTAATCCTGATTAACTATCACTTTAAAATAGTTATCTTTTGCTCTCAGCGTTGGCTTAATTTTCTAGCAAAACAGCAGCTAAAACAGTCAATAGGAAATAATTGCCTTTAGAATTACACAGGATTCAGGATCTGAAACATGATTTATTATTTAGCACCGGATGGCATAAAAATAACCAAGAATCTCTAAAAGCATATTCTGAAAAAATGTGAGGCCACAGTCTGCTTGACCACTCAAAACATCAGAAATGTAGAGGTGTAAGAATTGCAAAGCTCTCTCCCTAAAATGAGGAAGCAAAATGCCAAATACCTGATTAACTTTTCAAATGGATATATAGCTGTGCTACTCTCAGTCCACTCCCCATATTCTTGCCCTCTCATAAGGAACAGCAAAATGCCTCTCACGATTTCCCTGATTGTGAGGGTCTCCAAAGTAGAGGAAAAAAAAAAAAATCATTAAAGTCTCCAGACAGGAGATTCACAAAAGGATTGTTTTTTAGCCCAACCAGCTCAATGCCTGAAAGCAACTATTTGGCAGAGGTTGTCTGGATTTGTGATGGAGTATGAATTAATTTTATCAGAGGGTACAAAAGAAAAAAGAAATTACTGATCTACTGACTGACCACATGTGTTTTTGTTTTGTTTTTTTAACAACATTTTTGGTTTATGATGAAAAACAAGGTCCTTATAGTTATTATGAACATAAAAATATCTCCTAAGTCCAGGCACTTTCTTCTATTTAAGAGTTCCTAACAATTCTACCTATTTTCTGGAGGTCACTGCTTTGAAAGCATTTTATAGTTCCTTCCTATGATCTCTAGCCTAGCTCACCAGGGGATAAATCAAATCATCTTAGACAGCCTAATACTCAGTGGTCTGCCTTCAAACCTGGTATTGGAAATGTATGGTATTAGTGGGTAAGAGCTACACAGCACATTGGTTTAATACACACTCTGAAAAAAAAAAAATTTGAACAGGAGGACAAGTTACTTCAAGTCCTAATTTTTCTTTTGTGCCAGATAATGCTCCGATTGAGGATTATCCTAATAACTGTTTGCTTCCCTTTATGCTGAAAATAGATAAATAAAGTTTCCTAATAGCATGACAAAGTCCATTGAGTCAAGACAACTTAGAAATCATATTTGAAGTACCCAGGAGGAAAGGTGTGGTCTCTCCAACAGTTATTCTTGCATCATGATGGAGAACGTGTTTTCCAACCTTTACAAAGGTCAGATAAAATATGCATAGAGTACATTTAGATAGCATGAAGTGTGAGGGCAGAGCTGTATCTGTCCCAAGGTACTAATACTTTTTGTGAAAATTAAATTGCCCTGAATCCACATGAGGTTCTGAAGTGCTAATGTTTGTGCGGGGAATATTCCCCAGGCAGATACATCTGTTTAAAATGCATGTATTCATCCATCTGCCTTGTGTAGATTTAAACACAGGAGTTAAGAGTGAAATAACATTTTTCCTGAATTAGAACACAATTTGGTGCGTGTCAAGAACAGGAAGCACAACGTAGTAAATTACACAGAGTTAAAATTGCCTCCTTTGAATCCAAATGACAAAATTTTCAGTGTTACGTTTAAATGACACCAAAATGTGGAAATACTCTGCTGGAACACCATCTCATAGACTAATTCTCCAGTCAGACTGAACCTGACTTGTTCTTTTTGTTTGGTTGGTTTTTGTTTTTATTGAATAGGGGAGCTCTGTTTTGGGGCTGCATCTTCCTCAAGCCCATCTCAGTGGCTCCCAGTTATTGCAGATTATAAGGTACAGTGACTGACAAGCCAGAACATCACAGACCTTTTAATGTGGGGGATGTTGTCTGTGTTTCAGCAAGGAAAGAAGAGAAGTACACCATACATGCTGATTATGCACACACTGGCACTGCATATCTGCAAAGCCCTGGGACCTGCAGTTTATCACCACACAATCAACCCTACACAGCTCCCAGGCTTTGCCTCCTGAACTGGAGGACTGCCTTTGCCGCAGTGCCTGCACACCATCCTGCTTCCCCCCACAGCAGGAGAAAGGGCAGCCCTCACTCTCTGTATTTCCATTTTAAATCATTTTTAGCCTTTTGTTCCTAATCAAACTAAAATAGCACTGTACTGACTGTATTGTGTCATTTGTTAAATTACAATAGTTAGAAAAGAAGGCTCATTCCATTTTAAGCTTTTTTTTTTTTTTTTTTAAAGCAATGCTGACAGTGCTTAGGAGCTGAGCGCCTGATTAGGGGGCTAGCTCTGCCTTCTGGCAGCAGGTATTACACTGCACTCTGCTGGCTTTGCCATACATTTTTGCTGATGCAGCCACAAACCCTTTCTTGCCGCAATTAGAACATTTAAGCAATGACTTACTGAAACAGGAAAGGGAGAGGGCCCTAATAAAAGATAAAACACTGCCAATCTTTGGGCCTTGTACAAGTGGCAGTATGCAGCCACATCTCACTGACAGAGCTCTGGAAAAATCAAGCTTCCTTCTCTGCTTATTCTACCATCCAACTCCCACCAGCAAACCTGCCTGCTCATTGCAGGGAGTCAGGAACAACTGGAGCATACTGCTGCCCCCTCTATGCCCCAGTCAACATATCAGGAAACATAATATAGCCCTTCATAGTTGCATAAAGCCTAATGATTCATTTAAGGAACAACTTAACTGTCATACCAGTGAAAGAACTTGCCTATGCATCATAGAAAAACAAACAAGCAAACAAACAGAAACAAACAAACAAACCCATGGCTAAAGAAGTAGCACCAACTAAGAAGTTCAGCATGTTAGGATTTTAAGTACTGCAATATACACTAACATATAAAATATTTTTCAGCCATGCTATAGAGAAACAAGGCATACTCGACTACCTCCAATACATAAATCTTTTCTTGGATTATGTGCCTATTTCTAGCTTAAATTAGGTGGGATAAAGAAAACGTATTGACCAAACCCACACATTTTCAAGCATGTATCAATCGCTTCAGCTACCAGTAGCTTTCCCTGAGAGAATTCCTTTTAGTCTCCTCCAAATCACCTATCAGAAGTGAGATGAAAGATGAAATGAACCACTACCTCAGTGCAGGCTCCTATAACTGTGAGATGTGCAAAAATTGTAATAAAAGCTTCAAATCCTCTTCTTTTTTACTGTACAATGGAGATCTTGAGCCCAGGCTCCCAGATGAGGGAGCCTAAAAGGAGCAAGAGAGTGGCACTATACAATATTGATAGCACTGAATTAATGCAGAAAATGTGGTAAATTGAGCACAAAGCATCATAAAAATATGAGACAGTGAAACGAAAATGATCTGGTTACTGTATAGGCTTATGGGCCCTGGAAGACAGCAAATGGGATGGATGAAATTGTGTCCAGTTACTACTTTAAGATGACAAAATGACGTTCTAGTTTTGGTGCCTCAAGAATTTTTCCACTGGGATCAAGGAATACTCATAGGAATAAATATCACACTTGCATCAGAAGGAAAAGTTCACTCCCTAAGCTTCACTGAAGCACTAAAAAGGTAGCCAAGAAATTCCAAGGCCGTTCTGAGTGGCTGTGGATCAGATGACATGCAGCTCAGCACTTTGGTATGAACAGCTGAGAAGAGCACAGAAGTGGATAGGTAGAAAACCCTAACTGTTCTACTTCTAGGAAAAAAATAATACTTCAAATATGCATGCATAGAGATATTTATGGAGGATCCAGAGTTAACTGATACACGTTTATCCTTAAAACATTAATAATATATATGTATTAAGCAAATACATATAATTTCATTGAGTAATACTAATACCACTGATACTAGTAATGGAACACTATCAAAACATTCTTCCATGTCCTGCAAGCTGATTTTCCATCTTTTGGGAAGCACAATACAGTTGATGGCCAAATTTTGAAATAAAATAGGTTAGTAAAAAAGATCTATATTCAAGCTTATATTTTTGTTTGTTTGTTTTAATTTAATAAACTGTATAAATTTATGGTAAATTTATCATAGGTCTATAGGGTCTATAATTCTCCAATGTCCAATTCTCCAAGTGATTGAACATAAGGGACCATGTACGAGTACATACAGATCTGCACCTAGTAAACAGTGGATGATGATAAGTGTATGTGGGAACCAGAGTGGGTGCCAATAAATCACTCTAAGGTATGTCTGAATAATCCCAAAGCTGATTGTGAATGGCATCTACATGACTGATAACCAGCAAAAGAAAGAAAAAAGCTCCAAGATGTTATAAGACAATAGCACCCTTCAGCCTGATGGTTACTGATGCTCAGAAAGCACCATCCACACTAATCCTCATTTCTTCAAAAAGCCATTTACTCCCAGAATGTCACAAAAGGGAACTATGTTATGTATCAAGCACCAAGACTCACCAAGTAGCCACTTTAGAACACTAACCAAGGAAGATAAACACAAGAACAATCATTGATTGGCAAGAAATAACCTAAATTTCATCCATCTCCTCAGTCACTCACATCCATACATCATTTCCCTTTTTCCCTGCTGCAAGGAAGAGGAGTATTACAAGAGTAATGCTAGTGGGATAAAAACAGCTGTATTGAGATATCTCACAGATACAAAGCGCAGTCAGCAAGTTACTCACGTCCTGGAAGCTGAAGACTTTGAGGTACCTGTAAGTACTCATAAATACTCAGTACTTATCTCAGAGGTACCTGTAAGTACTACTAGTCTCTGAGAAGTATCCCTTAGGAAGCAACAACAGAGTGTTTCTGGCTGAGAACTTCTGTACAGGAATACGCTTCTCCCATCCTGAGCTATGGAAAGGTGAATCACAGAACCAGAATTGTAGAGGTTGGAAGGGACCTCAAGAGATCATTGGGTCCAACCCCCCTGCCAAAGTGGGTTCCCTACAGCAGGCTAGGCGTCCAGATGGGTCTCGAATATATCCAGAGAAGGAGACTCCACAACCAATCTGGGCAGCCTGTTCCAGTGTAATGCTAGCAAATGGGATGCTAGAATCAAGATGGACTTCATTTTAGGATAACAAAGCCATGTAGTGCTTCCCAAAAGCAGACAGAATTCCACTCTTATTTTCTGTACTAATGCCACAGGGCTGTGCTCAGGGCTGCTTCCACTACTGACACATGAAGACAAGGTAGAAGATGAATGTTTGGCTAGACAAGTGTTAGCCACAAAGATTCCAGCTATGTGAATACAGCTGATACTCATGTTCTGGAGAAATTAAAAACATCTTTTTTGCGCGTCTCTTCTCTAGATGTTATTTTTTCTTTTTGAATACCACTGTTATGTCCTCATTTTAATTTGGATGTTTATTTTTTTTTTTAAATCTAGTCATAGGTAACAAGTGATATTTCAGTGTTTAAGAAAATCTAGTATTAGTTTTAGGAAGCTGGCATTTTCTATACTGCAACACAGGTATTTTCTATACTGCAAGATTAACATCATCATGAAAAATAAAATTAATTAAATTATATATTTTCTTTTCTTTAACTAAAAACGTCATTAGTTTTTGGAGAAAAAACAAGTCTAGATCAAAAGGAAACTGATCCTAACATGTAATAAAACAAAAATTGATGATTGGGTATCTTTGCCACGAACAGTTAAATTTCTGATTACCTTAAGTAGTTTCATCATGACAAGATCATAAAATATACAGACAACTTTCCACTTTGCCAAGAAAATAAAATTCTAATAAAAAAGGAACTACTTATGTCAGCTACTTACCTCTATCTTACTATCTTCTTGTATATTGCTGGAGCTAAATAATAGAAACACCTAATTTTTCATTTTCATTTCATTTTCCTGATCTAATATCCACCTTCTATAGCTTAAGTGTGAGAACAACAGAGAAGTGTGTTGAATTTAACAACTCTCTTGTAGCATTTGTATGTTTTTTTTATTGTATTTGATATAAAATATTTTGTGTAGAGAATAAAAATTTGTTGAATTCATCAGAATAACCTACCTATTTATATGCAACACGTGTACTCCATATTTGCTTTCAACTCTGTACTTTGCTGGATCACTTGCAGGTGTAATCAATTCCTCATTTTTGTACCTGACAATCAAGAAAAAAAAAAGAACTAATAAGCAGCTTCTATTCACTGTAATAATTCAGTTGATTTTTACTCAGAGGTATAATTTATTACCATCTGAGTTACATATGTATAAATTTTCTCTACCTGTGTACTTTCCAGTATGTATGGATAGATATACATTGGGCCGTGAAAGTGAAGGAGAGTCACCACTGCAGTGGAAAGAGATGTGCACCCAAACCAGAAAAGCTGGCAGTAGAGAGAAGGCAGGACGTGCCTTTGAACTTTCCAGTCCACTAGCCATGACATAAGATGGGAAATAAACTTTGATCACAATAAAGCACTTCAGCTCAAAAAAGGAAACAGCAACAGAATAGTGCCTCAGGTTAGTTATTCACAGTCTGCTCTGTGGACGTCCCATATATATATAGGATGGTGCTTACACAGCTTCAGGGCTATTACGTGACTTTCCACCTCAACAGGGGCTGACACAAAGTGAACACACAAGCAGTCTGTGAAAACAATTGTCTATGACAGCAATAGTGCTGTGCAAGTTTACCCAGGCTTAGCAAGTAACCTGTGAGCTTTGTGTATTGGGATTTTTGCTACTTCATTTTCAGGAAAAATGAATGTCCAAAAAGACTGGAATGCCTTCCACAGACTGCCTTCTGAAATATTCAGCTCTGCTTCTCACAGTGCACAGGGCCATTCATCAAGCTTTCCTCCCACTCCTTCCACTGTGGTATCGAGTGCTACAATCCAGCACATATATGAGGATTAAAAAGGGGTTTTAACATAGCCATTATGTATGCAACACTTATCAGTTATGCCATAGCTTCCAAATGGAAAAAGATTAACAACATTTTTAGAGGCCTGGATAAGGCCAGTCTCTTACCATTGTACAACAGGGGTAGGAAATCCTTGTACAGTGAAGCAAAGACTCACAGACATCTTCTCCCAGACAGTGTGAGACCTCAGGCGCACTAGGATTTCAGGAGCTCGACTTATTCTTTCCTCAACAGCATGTCTTTCCATAGCCATATTTTCTTCTACCTATTAAAAAAGGCAAAACAACAAAAGCAGACGTAGAAAGGAAGCATTTAGCACCAGACTCAAAGGGGATAGAAGATTTAATTTTAAATCCACAAGATTAAAAGATGCTAAATCCCTAACAATATTTGAAACACAGACATTTTAGTATATCTTATAATTGTGCTCGCATAGGAACAAAAAAACTTGAGTACTGTACCATCCTTTGTATAGCAAGTCTATCCAGTTGTTCCCTAGCACGGTGCCTGGCTGTGTGAATCTCTTTTTCCAAAGCTGACAACTCACTGGCAAACCGGATTCTTTTCTCTTCACTAGCATGAGACTTTTGTTCATGAGTCCTGTAGAACATGAAAAAATATCAGATAAGAGTAATCAACATGAAGCTTTAAGATTATCGCTCATACACATTAGGCAGCTGAGGGTTCTGAAACAATATCATCAGGATATAAAATCTAGTTTAGGAATTATTCTTGGAGTCTATCTGCCTATCCTAATCAGCATATCAGATAAATATGAATTTTCCTTCACAGTCTTGCCCCCCGTATATATGGTGCCATAGCCCCATAGCTCTTGGAAACTAGCATGGTGACACTGACCTGGCACCCCATAGTCTTTGTCCTTTGGTAATCGAGATCAAGAACCTAGTTGGCTTCCTTCTGGCCCCTAACTTTCCTCCCCATAGATGCAACAAGGCAGTTGAGTGAAGGCATGTTATGTGCCTACGTCACACTGTGGTAAGTGTTGGGCCTTGGTTTTGATATGCCTTTGGCTCTAGTACATGGGAAACACTGCTAGCTCCATGGGCTGCATCAGTTGACCTCACCTGAAAGATACAGACTAAGGAGTTCGCAAAAGCTGTCCTGGGACAGGAGTGAATGGGAAGTGATGCAAAAATTGGTAGGCCAAGACAACCTTTTGAGCAATCTCTGGGTTGTAAAAGGCTTAGTGAGCCACTTCAGGAAACTGTGAGGAAGCAATTCTTATAAAAAGTTAATCAACATTTTTAGGAGGAGCTAGCTCAGGCTCCTTCGTTCTGAATGACTCTATAAACAACCTATGGTACTCTGCCTTGAAAACAGCAAGAAAGTAAGGAGCTGACTACAAGAAATTTCTAATACGACTGTCATTATAGACTCTCAAATTATAACCCGACATGTAGCAAAGCAAATGAGAAGACTTACATGAACTTCAGCGATCAAGCTGTGATTTCTCTGGCATTTTTTTAAGTATTTATTTTTGCCATTTCAATGTACTTTGAACACCAGCCTTATTTTGCCATGTATAATTTTATATTGATAAAATTTAAGACAATTTAAAAAATAATATATTATGCGAATGAGTTTGATTTTCCTGGAACATTCCACTTCCAGGGTATATCCTTCAAAACAGTCAAAGTACTAGAACTCTATGTATCTGCATGATTCCCTTGACATATTTTCTATAAAGATGGTAGAATTTATTCTTGCAACACATATTCTCTGCCTTTGTTAAAGTCACTGTAAAGCATGGCAGAGCAGAAACAGTCAAATTCACTAAGTCTAATATTGCTGTCAGCACATTTACTCTAAGACTTCATATCAAGTCTGTAATTGAGACATGGTGATAAGCCCTCTTGGTATTATGGAAAGAACTCAATGTTTAAATTGACCCAATCCAGAAATGCAGTAATAGTGTAGTAGATCTGTTTGAAAATGTTTGGGATCCTAGGCAGATACTAATTTCTTTTGGTATTAAAGCTGTTTTCAAGGGTCAGGCTGGGGATTAGAGGGAACAACTCTGGGCTGAAATATAAGACTGAAAGTGACACTCAGTCATTTAGTATTCCAGCCAAAATAGATTAGTGAAGAACAGTGACAGAGAAGACTCCAGTCTTGCCAACTTTGAAAAGAGCCCTGGCAAAAGAGAGATCCTAAATGGGACCAGAACCACTACACAGGTCAAAGCTTTACCTTTTCCTGGATTCTTGCATTGTTTCATGAGCCAAGGTGCGTGCCCTCCTGGCACAGAGTCTACATGTTGTTTTTCCCAAGCCAGATGATTCATAATAAGCAGCCTGTCTAGAAGCAGCCCTTCAAATATAAAAGACACTGTTATAACCTAGCAAATCTGGTAAAACATGAACTCACTAAAGTCAAAGAAATTACTTTAAATGAGCTGAATTCCATGACTGACCACTGTTCAGTAAGAATGCTAGTTTATGCTAGTGCCCTAGTAGCTCTGATTCTCACTTGTCCTTCAGAGGCCTAATGCCTATCATTTGTCGTTGGGGATCGTTAGGCATTTTACTTCATTCAGTTCTATTAAATTTATACTTAGTCTCCAATCTTTCAAGTGCTATTCACTGTACAGCGAATCATGAGGGACCAGGTCATCTAAGAAACAAGGCAGAATCCTTATAATACTGTCTATTTCTAAATATTCCTGCCTCTCTACTTCATATAACCTTCCTCAAACTCCCCTCTTTCAAAAGGGAATCTGGACAAGCTGGACAGTTAGCTAGGCATCGTAATTACTGAGGAGGGAGCACAGTGATCTTTAAGCAACAAAGATTCAATATTCCAGGCTTCAAGATAAAAAAAAAAAAAAAACTGTATCTTGTTACTAAAACTCTGAGATTTCACATAACAGGAATTGAAAATGTTTTGTTGTTTTGTTTTGGAGGGGAAAAAGGAGAGAAAGAAAGAAAAAAAAAAAAAGCCACCATAATTAGAAATAGCTAAATTCGGGAGTAGGAATAGCCAAATTTAGGAGAAGGAATATCCTCATGCCATATGGAATAAGGGATATTATGCTTCTATGATTTCCAATTAATTTCATGGCAATTTTTCTTAAGTCAGATTGAGCTTCAATCATAGCCTAAAAAAAGGAAATTCCAAGTTGGAGGTAGTAAACAGAATGAATTCTCAGATCCATCTCAGATCCAAGGATCTGTTGCTGCATAGCTAGAAAGTCTAGCTGTGCTGGTAGAATACTGATAAGTAGCATCCCTGTGGAAGGACTTGGAAGGCTACCATTCTGAGTATGTCACAAACTGGAGAGAGGAGGATGTAAATATCTTGAGTCTAAGAACTATTTATCCAAAATAGAAGCATCTCTATGTTACATATGTGAAATACACAGTACTCACTTTCTTGCTGCATATTCCTCAAGTACATATCTTGTCTGAATATTGCGATAGGACTGATCAAAGTGTTTGTGCCTTCTCTGGTAAAATGGCACTGCTAGTGATGACATGCTTCAGTTTGTTACAATTAGCAGTTCCTGCAGGGAAATCACATTCAGCCATATGTTTCAGACATTTAGGTTTGATATTTTCACATACATACATATACGTGTGTACAGGAACAAATGTATAAAATTTCATCACTTTGTGACAAATAGAGACATCAATTATACATATGCACATCTCAGACTGTATCTTAGCCACACAGTAAGTCAAGGAATTACAGATGATAGAGCTAGAAGGTAAATTGTTGGATCATTTTTCCCTTCATGTTGTCACTTAACACCTCTTCAGAAGTTTCCAGGGACAGAAATTTGACAGTTTGGGGGGTATTTTCTAGATATTTCATCTCTCTGCTCTTCAAACGTTTTGCTTTGTCCTTGTTGCAATTTGCACTCACTGCTTCTAGTCCAGTTCACCATGACAACACAAAATAGACTATATCCACCCACTTTTGTAGCAGCCTGTTGAAGGTTTGAAGATTTTTTTTAACATCTTTCAGCTCTCTTATTTAAATTAAACAAAGCTAGGTTTTTCAATTGTTTCTCATGATTTTTCTAGACCTCCAATCATTCTGGTTGTCCTCATTCATAATTTCTCCCACTGTCAGAGAGAAGCAAATTCCCTACTACAGTGTTAGAAGGCAGAGGTGTCCACATCCTTTTACACTCATTAGGAATTTTTCACTCATTAGGAATTTTACACTCATTAGGAATTTTTCATAAAAGTTGGTAATGCTACCTGCCATGTCCTGAGTAGGTACCAGCTTGTGTAACTACGATCTGCTTCCGTCAGTCCCGTTTGCATAATCATTTGGATATGGGGCCCTTGGTCTAAATGGCTGTGAGTGACTCCAATAGGCAAATGAACAGCCAACACTTTCCCCAAGAGATGGCTGCACTTTGGTGACAACAGAAGCGATTTCCATTCATAAAGTCTATAAAGCAGCTTGCGCCAAATCCTAAAGTTTTTAGTTAGGCAGATTCACAAAACATCTGATTTCTTCCTGAAACATAAGGGAAATGCCCCAGCTATTATGTGGGTTTTGTCTGCTGGGGCACAGACAGAGGGGAGCCTGGGACCCACCTCAAAAGTAAAGCACCACTAGCTCACCCAAAGGACACATTAAGAGGGTTCCAAGGCCCAGGGTCAGTAATGGACCTGAATGACCCTGCTTAGCCCTCCCAAGGCCTTCTCCATGGCCCTGGATGTCAGCCCCCAGGCCTCAGCCCCTGCTCCAGTTCCCCACAGCACTTCCCTGACTGGCCATGTGCTCTGCTGAGAGGAACTTGCCTGAGTGAAAGCCTCAGAACCACACCAAATGTCTGCATTTGTCATAAAAAGCCCCAGAAGTAGGCAGCTTTATGACACATATAAAATGAAAGCTCAATTAGATTTGAACAGAAATCTTATAAACTCATTGTAATACAATGTGAACTCCCCTTAATCAATTTCAAAGGTTCTGATACTGACCAATTCAAATATGTGTTCTATTTCCTATTGTTTACCTGGATAGGTATACATGCTTTAGGGAGAAAAATGAGTAGTACACAGTTTAAAACTAGAGGAATAACTATTTCAGGAAAACGTGTTTCTGGTAAAATGAGATCTAATTCAAAATTAAAGAAACTCAGTCACCACTTGATTGTCAACTTTCAAATTTCAAGCATTTTTTTTGTTTGTTTTATTTATCTTTTTACTACATAAAAAGTACATGCAATCAATTTAGTTCAGTAAAATACTGCTGCAAATAGTATTTTAAAAGTTTATTACTTATGCTGAAAGCAGTGATGTTTTCTGTCAGGTAACAGAATTTATCTCAGGTTTTGAAAAATCATTTGCAAAATCTCCATCTAAGAATAGGAAAGCAGATATAAAATTGTTAGAAATCATGGATATCATCAATAATTTTGCATTTAAAATTAATGTGACTTTTAAATGTTTCTCCTAATTGTACTACTAGCCAGACTGTACATGCAGGAATAATCATTTTGTACATTTTGTTGCAACAATTTATTCTTGAAAAATGAATGCTAGATTTCTTATATCATGCTTTTAGGAAGAAGCACATAAGATGATTCATTGAAAAACTGTGATTATAAGTTTAGTAAATCCCTCCTTTTTATGTGTTTATTTGGCAATTTTGCCTGAACCCTTCAAAATCACGCCCTAATTAATTAAAAGCAAACAAACACGCTTTTAAGTCTAAGAAATTGAAAGTTAAAATATGGTAAATTATCTGCAAATACCCTATTTCCAGCATATACAATTATAAATTCCAGCTGTGTCTGATAGTTTGTTTCAGGTATTCAAAAGCTGAGTCTGATACCCCCATGTCATGACATTCTCACATCAGCTAGTCTTACTTTTCCAAGAAAAATCTCTCTGCAGGTATATTCAGATATATTTAGGAGGTATAGTTAATTGCAGAAACATCTTAGGGGAAAAAAAAAAAAAGACGTAAGATTTGGAGGTGAGGTTTTATAATTTACCACCTGACAGCTGCACCTTCTGCACAGCCTATAGTTAGTTACCTTTTCAATCCTTTTTAAAGAGATATGAGAGCTTTAAGTCACGAGTGTGCAGGAATGAGAACTTTAGGCAAAATACCGGGCACTGCAAGACAAAAATAAAGCAGGTTGACAACATTAGAAATAGGCATTAAAGAAATATATTACCACATTTCTAGAGAAATAAGAAAGTTAACATCATCCAAATGAGTATACCATGGTTCAATACCTTGCAGAGGTGTGCAATACTGAGCTGACATGATCCTATTTAACTCCTTATATGAGCAACACATTTTCTTGGCTACGTAAATGGTTACACAGACACAGCTCTGACTTCTCCTAATTTTGGTATCTGTACATGACATGATGCCTGCAGAGATCTAATACTTATTTTCTTCCTGCAGTCTAACAGTGTGACTATTGTGTACATTACTTTTGACTTTCCCCTAAGTTTGTATGTTAACCAGACAGTTAATGGTATAATGTTCCTTCTGTTCTATTTTTAATAAGCTCTTTCACTTAAATGAAGGTGCAAATGGCAAACCCATGGATTCAGCTGACTCAGCTGTTAAGAGCTACTCATGTTTACGTGTAGCCCAGTTAAACAATTCTATGAATTTATCAAGATGCAATTTATGCGTTGCCGTGTATATAACTGCCCCTAAGATCTGATGTATAAAGGTTGCAGAGTAATGCCTGTGTCTGGATGGATCACAGTCTGGGTTATTTTCATTTCTGATAAAATATCTTAGCCATTTACAGTTCAGCCTCTTCCACTGAATGTAAAATTTACATTTTAACTAGTGTATCTTCTTCTATTAATCAGCACCCACGGTTTCTTAAAATTTAGGTTCAGATGTTCCTCGCATTTACCCAAACAGCTTTAGAATAGAAACAGGCATAGCCCTTTGCTCCCAGCCTCCATGCAAGCAATTAACTGAGCTTGTTAGCAGCCAGACTCATTTTGCCTTCTGTTAACACAGAGGGGAGCTGCCTGGCAACAGTTCCAAATGTAATAATCATCAGTTAATTACAATGATGCTTGCAGAGTATGTATTTAATACTTAACAGAGCTGCAACAATGAGTATAGGAAAAGAAAAATCACAGACCCACTGTAAAAACAGCTTTAGCAGAGTCTAAAAATACCATAGGGTATCAAGTTTGGGATAAGAGAAGTGTCTATTGTCTTCCTAGGAACAAGATGTTGACTGGTTTTCCAGTTTTCTGTTAATATACATTTATGTGAGATGTTTGAAACATATCACAATATTTATTCAACTTGTCAGTAAAAGAGTTAGGTAACAGGATATGCAGATGACAGGTTAGCCCCACTGAAGTTACTGACTTAGGTAAATCAAGATTTTATTACTGGCAGTGGCTGGAGACATACTTATGCTGGCATGTCAATTGGTGGAACTGACCCAATAGCAAGATGGAGGCAATGCTCTGATAGAGGCATCAGGGGAAAAGAAAAAAAATCAATTTCCCAATGAGAATTTAAAAATTCCGTAAAAACGTTACAGAAAAGATCATAAACAAAAGAAAGACAATTTAATTGTTTGAATAATTCTAATGAATTAAAAAGCAAATATCAAGTTTTGGTCACCAAGTTCTACTAGAATGTGACTGCAAGAGTGAACTGAAATATATGGTCTGTGTGTCACAAAAAAAAAAAATAAAAAAATTTGAATCCATCCATGCAGATCCTATTAACTTCCCTGGATTTCAATAAAAAGATCTAGAGTTACAGGCCAAGGATTTTTTAGGATGTTCCTCACAAATTTAGTTTCTCACCTTCAGTCTTTTGGTGGAACATAGCACAGTTGTACTCCTACATTTTTATTTTTAATTCCCATACATTTCTGTGATTGTAAATGGTGGTCCTGACATCAGCAGGACCTAAACTGCACTAATCTGTGTGCTGTATAAACCACTCAGAGGACTATTAAATGCAAACAAAAATATTAGGCCAACTAAAATGCCCTTAAAGGTTAATGATATAAAACACAGGTGAATTAGACTAGTTTACACAAATATATGTTTCTTCACATTTAGTAGCATGTATATGACAATTTATGTGCATGAATAAAAGTGTAAAACTTACGAGTAGAGGGCAGAGTTCCCAGGCCAGGATATGCATAGTTTCAAGCCATAGTAATACTAACCTGAATAGAAAGCAATAATCTAGGACCATGTGACAGGGGGCCACATTCTTGAGCTGGAAGCCAAGGGTCTGATATAGAGACATTGTTAGTTTGATAAGTGAGTTAATTTAAGATTTAAAGGACAGGCAGTAAATTCTAGCATGATCATTCACCTAGCCTCAGAGAGCAGGCACACCACCAAGTAAATTGATGGATGGGATTGACAAATGCCATGGGAAAGAGAACATGGTTGTGCTCACCATAGATAGAAAACTTGCATTCGTATATTCAGGAGGCTCCTGTCATGAGAGGTGCACTATACAGCATGTACTTTCTCTGCCTGACCTGCCAATGTTATACCATGGAACTTGCACTTTCTTTGCTGGTCTCTGTCCTTGTCCATCTGCAAGTGCCAAAAATGTTTCTTAGGTTCTGCCCTCACGTAGCCTATCTTCCTCATTCTGGCTGAAAGATCAGTACATCCTGCTCCTAAATGCACATCCTCATTCCTGATCTTCCTCTGCATCTCATCTTTCTTAAATGTCTTTGAACTTTTGCACTGAATCAAGAGTTTGTCCTGATTTTCCCCATGACGTAGGAGCTGGTCCCTCTATCTGTCTGTGGTTCTGCTTGCTGTTCTCCACATCACTCGAAGTTTTTTTGGAAGCTCTGGTTTTTCAACTTATATGCCCATCATACGTTAAAGTCCATGATATTTATGTGATAAAATATATTTAATTCCATACTACCTATATGTCACAACAGAAGATTAAAAAATAAAAATAAAATAAAAAACACCTCCCAGTCATCAGTTGCTTCTAATGACCTTTTTAAAGAATTATCGCTCTACCTCAGAAAACATATGGTCCTTTCCAGATGGTTATATCAATCCTGTAGAAATTACAACAGATACATAAGAACATTTTCCCCCAGGAAATTCACTTTGGTGGAAATCTTGTAAAGCCTGCATGAATCATTATGTGGCTCCTAAACACTGCAGTCTAAAACAGAATAGTATGTAAAGGGTCTGGTAGCATCTTCCTCATTTCAGTAATGAACTTCTAAAATGCTAATATTTCTGTTCAGTCTTTTATCTCTGTATGTGTGTTTTTAGATCTTATACAGGAAATTAAGCTCTGTGTATGAAAAAGGATGAACTAAAAAGAAAAATATCTACTGTCATTTCCAAACACTTGTCTTTCGCATTGAAGTTATTTTGTTTCTCCATAATAAAAATTCAGTTTCTTTTTTTTTTTTTTTGACAACAGAATACAAATGCTTCTGAAATTAAAAAAGCATATGGAATTTCCAATGCTTAAACCATATGGAATTCCAGACATTAGTCATCAAGCTCTGAGACTCCTTGTCTTTTCTTTCCTTGTCTTGTCTTTATCTACATCATTGCATCATATTTTACTGATCACACCTCCTTTGTCTGGAAATAGTGTTAGCCTAAAAACTGGTTTTAAAAAAAAATCTTGTGGACAACAGCAACAGGTTCAAGTAATCTCCAGAACTAGACATTACTTGCCTCATTAAACCTAAAAAAAGAATTCTCTCACTGATTTCTAGACAACTGAATGTCCAACAAAGCAACATTTTCACATCACATGTCTATTTTTTGTTAATAAATTAATATGTTTTGAATAAGCAGACATTTAACAACTCACAAAATAAACCTGCTTGCAAAGGTTATTATATTACAGGTATATATAGCACATATATGATTACTTAGAATGTGAACCTTGACCTTGTAATAGTCTCTGAATGGTTTGTTTCACCTTCTAAGTTAGTGTGGAGATGATTTGGCATATATGGTGCGTGCTGATGGTCACAGCTGTAACCACTGATGGAGTTAACCCCCAGCTATTCTCTGCAGCATGTAGATAGGAGGCAGAGACATGGCTCTGTTCCCCTGCGTACCCTTCCCTCCAGTGAAGTCACTGCAGTGCAGAGGAGTACCAGTTCTTGCATGCTTGTTAGTCTAAAAAAAAATACATAATTTTGGCTTTTCCACAACTCTCACAATGGAAGGGAGTTGAGATCCCATCCTCATCATCTAATCAACATATAACCTAGAGAGAACGAACATTTAAAGAGAACCATCCATTTAACCCACTGATGTAGGTACTTTCTTATCAATTCGTAATGTTATTTCACTGGGAATTAAATGAGGCTGAATTTGGCCACATTGACCTGACATTTTGCCATCCTAACACTCCAAATACAAAAGAGTTGCAACAAGTTCCAATAAAGTTTTAAGATTTCCTTTCACTGGGCTAGTGTACTACATGTCTTCAGCTGGACAACAAGGAGTGTGAGACAGTGAGATAGTGAAAGTCAGTCACTTCCCATCATCCCAAGCTTTATTATCTCTCATTATGATATTTTCATTGGCTTGCAGGTATTATCAACCCACAGGCAAAGATTCAAGAGCATGAACAGGACTCTATCAGTGGTATTTAGCTGGAATCTTCATGTGGCACAGAACACATCACGTAGCCTAAAGCAATACAGACACCAGAAAAGTGTCTTCTGAAGATGTATTGAAAAGTAGGATAGACAAAAAGTAGAACTTTCTGTCCCAGCTACATTCTGTTCTTCAGCACACCAAATAGCTTTGCCAGCTACTATAGAATGTATTCTATGCTTAATTATTTGTGCACAGACTTCACAAATATCATGCTTTATCTCTTCATACAGCATAAACCCACAAAAAAAAAAAAAAAAGTGTCACTGTCAATGTACATGCAACTGTGAAAGCACATTGGCCAATAGAACTGGAGATTGGTATAATGTAGTTCTGTAAAAGCAGGAAAAAGAAAAAAAAAAAAGAAAAAAAGAGGAAATGTAATATGCAATAAAATCAAACTGACCATGCACTAAATAAAACACTTTCCTTTTTGTTTGTCTTTTCATCAATTAATCTGTATCCCTCTTAATGCTGGTTCTCCCCAAGGAAGGGGAATAATAATTCATTTTGCACAGAAAAGCACCCAACACTTTCCCCATAATCCCCACTTGTTCTGAACAAGAACAAGCTATATAAAGAAGGGACTTACCAAGGATATAGAAATATTGCAAAGCAGAGAGGAAGACCAGCCTTTCCCGGCTTAGCAAACTCTGGCTGAGGAAAATAAAAATAATTCCCCTCTCTGAAGGCTACTGCCCCTTCACTCCCATTTAAGGGCAGATGCAATGCTATATTTAGCACTAACCAAGTGATTCTCCCAAAACTGAAGTCAGCCTAATAGGCAATAAGGGTATGATATAAGGGTGGAAGAAAAGCCCTATCCCATATGCAGTTTTGAGCTGTATTTTTATAAAAGATAGACCTTACTTCTAAATAAAGCAGTTTCAATAAAAGTGGGGTTTCTTTTCCCAGAAACACCTAGCACATGGAAATCTGTTTAATGTGAGAAAACAGTTTAAACATTTTGTTTAGAAATGGTTGAATTTTTAAAATAATTAGTAACTTAGAAGACCTGTGAGGAGCCATAAACTCCAGAATCATATTAGAGATATGAGATTCCCTTGGTGCCTCAGGCTGTAAAATGAGCCTCCCCGTTGCCTCCTTAAGAACTCCCTGGATTTTGAAGAACACGGCTGCAATATGTTAAAACATAGCAAATATATAAAAAGCCTATTAACACAGGCTTAAAGAAAGCCCAACTGCTACTCACTGTTTCCATCTCTGTAAAGTCACCAGTCAACCCAAGAGAGTTTTCTCTGCTTCTTGTGGGTAAAATAGGAGAAATTAATAATCAGAGGCATATACAAGCAGAGAAAAAAAAAAAAAAAAAAAAAAAAAAAAAAAAAAACAACATACCCAAAGCTCACAATTCTGAGAGACTGATGGTCCCTGATTACTACAAACTAAAATGGAGGTTCGATGCCTGTAGGGTTCATAGATTTACATCTGGCAGCTCCAAGGCAGAAGCATGGATGCTATCATCACACAGCACCATGGTGGTGCTCAGACACATCCAGAAGAGGTAGAGGAGCAACATTGGTCTGCAGAGCTGGTGAGCATGGGCTCAGTGGTGATGCCCTGCTCTGGTGGTGAGCAACCCTGTAGGGTTTTGTCTGGTGACATGACTGCATATAGAATGAGGGAAGGGAAGGGAAGGGAAGGGAAGGGAAGGGAAGGGAAGGGAAGGGAAGGGAAGGGAAGGGAAGGGAAGGGAAGGGAAGGGAAGGGAAGGGAAGGGAAGGGAAGGGAAGGGAAGGGAAGGGAAGGGAAGGGAAGGGAAGGGAAGGGAAGGGAAGGGAAGGGAAGGGAAGGGAAGGGAAGGGAAGGGAAGGGAAGGGAAGGGAAGGGAAGGGAAGGGAACTCTGACAAGTCTTTGTGACAAACATAAACAATCACATTCTCTTATTATGTATGGAAATAAGGATAACATGTCTGGGAATATATGGCACATGTAATCACACCTCATGATTGGGCTCATAATGACATAAATAGTCAGTCAGCAACATCTAATAAGTAAGCAATTAATTAATGTCCAAAATATTGAAAACAACAAGATCCATTTTCAATTCACATATACAAGAAGGGGATCAAGACCAAAGTCACTAAGTGGCAATTAAGATCTTTCAGTGCTTGCTATAAGAAACTTTAGTACATGAACAGTGCACTTCTAGGTCACACTTTTTTTCTAACGCATACATGTCAGGGAAGCAGAAAAAGATGTGGAAAAACCTTTAACCAGCTGATTCTAATCACATCTACAATATTCATCCGAGGTGCTTAAATAGGTCTGGTTAAGGATTTTTCCTACTTTCTTATCATCAGAGACTACCATTTGCTTGACACAGACTTCTGCCTTCCTCCTATCGATCTTAAATTATAACTCAGTCTGACAGAATTAGAACTGCAGAGACAGACGCAGTGGAATGAGTGCATATGCACTGAGCGTAGATGTTACTTCAGAAGCAGCTGTCAAAGTGATTAGTGTGTAATAAACCAGAGCAAACCTACTTTACTTACACAGCTCCCTCTCTCCCATTTTCCTTGGGGAAGGAAGAGGTTGGTTTGCAGGAAAACTTTAAAGTTCTCATTACACTCCCTGCTTTTAATTTCTTGTTCTATATTTATTATCTATAAAGAAACAGAGGAATGTACAGCCTGCTCTGTCTGCCTTTGCACTTGAGCTCTCTTCTATTTTAAGTTGTTTCCTCAGGGTGTGGTTGGATGTCAAAAATGAGAAAGTGCAACCTAAGGGCTGTGGGGAACAGGCCAGGGGCAGGACCCAGTCATGCAGGGGTGCTGGCCCCAGGTTGTCTCCAGGTAAGTCAGAAAAATGAATTACCCTTTTCATTATAGACATTCACAAAACAGGAAGGCGAAAATGCAATATTATGTTATTTAGTGGTAATGAAATTGAAGTGGCAAAGCACCTACCATTCAAAAATTATTCATCATTTTAATCATAAAACAATTTACATTATGTCCTCACACAGGCTGGCTTCCTCCCTGATGCTGAAGGCACCTTCCCCTGATCCCTGCACTTCCCAAACAGAAATTCTTTCCCAAGAGGTACTTTTTTAAAGCCAAGATTAAGCAGGGTATCAAAAGGATTATTCAAGCACTTAAAACTGAGCATGTGCTAAAATCCTTTAGTGAATGTGGTCTTTTGGAATTACCCCTCAACCTTATACCAATCCCTTGATGTGGGATGTTTAAATGTATACAAGCTTAAGTAATGGTTTAGCTATTCCCATTAACGGGGAGTCCAAGACCTGAAATGGAGTTTAGGGAAAAAAAAAAAAAAAAAAAAAAAAAAAGGCATTAGCTTTGTAGCTACTAGGGGAAACATCAAAACAGCATTGAAATGAAATGTAATGGTATTAAAAGATGTATGTTTGTTGCCTTCAAGGGTGCCTTAATGGTGGCCTTGTGCTTTTGCCTTTCTCCATTTCCAAGAAAATGTTATTCATCTTTGTAAGGCAGCTTCTGAAGTCTGGCTTTGTTAATATTTTATCTCTTGATTTCTTCAAATGCTTTTAGTATATTTATAGTTTCATATGAACTAAGAGCTTGGAAACTAGAAATTAAATTCCTCATTTCAGCAGCAGTCCTAATTATTTACAAAGCCCTGTGGTGAGGTTTTTAAAGCCACATCATAAGAATAGATCTTGTACACTAGCAATAGTTTCTTGGATTTTTCTTCACAGTTACCCAGGTTTTAGCATCTCCCTTGGCATTATGAATGAAAGACAAAACAACAGATAAAAATCCAGCCATATAAAAAAGAAATCAGGCTCTTTCCTCAGTTACCACCTTCAGTCAGAAGCTCAAAATTATCCAGTATGAGGTCCAGGTATATGGCAAATATAATGGTTTCCCTGTACTCGGCTCTGGTGAGGCCGCACCTCGAGTACTGTGTTCAGTTTTGGGCCCCTCGCTACAAGAAGGACATCGAGGTGCTTGAGCGGGTCCAGAGAAGGGCGACGAAGCTGGTGAGGGGCCTGGAGAACAAGTCCTACAAGGAGCGGCTGAGGGAGCTGGGATTGTTCAGCCTGGAGAAAAGGAGGCTCAGGGGCAACCTTATCGCTCTCTACAGGTAGCTCACAGGAGGCTGTAGCGAGGTGGGGGTTGGCCTGTTCTCCCACGTGCCTGGTGACAGGACAAGGGGGAATGGGCTTAAGTTGCACCAGGGGAGTTTTAGGTTGGATCTTAGGAAGAGCTTCTTTACCGAAAGGGTTGTTAGACATTGGAACGGGCTGCCCAGGGAAGTGGTGGAGTCACCATCCCTGGAAGTCTTTAAAAGACATTTAGATGTAGAGCTTAGGGATATGGTTTAGTGGGGACTGTTAGTGTTAGGTCAGAGGTTGGACTCGATGATCTTGAGGTCTCTTCCAACCTAGAAATTCTGTGATTCTGTGATAATGTTCGCTATTCAAAAGGGCAGAATATATGCAGTACCCTAAAATTGTCTTGTGAATCTAAATGATTTAATTCACAAAATGTTGGGGGTGGATGCTCTTGGCTCTTGGTTATCAAGGTTAGCTAACAAGAGAGCAGTAACAGCTGCACATGACTGCTGACAGCCCTGTAAATGTGTTCCTACAGCTGAGCACAGATCCCCAGGGGAAAACACACCTGACTGCCTCTCACAGGTGGGCAGAGGACAACGCCATCCCAGCTCCTAAGAAGCTTGCATAATTCTTTCTCTACCTCCTTCCTTCTGTTTTTTTCATTTTTCTTGATGCAATTCCTTTTCCTTTAGTAGAGCCTTTTTGTTTTTTGTTGAGTGCCCAACTCACAAGTATTTTAAGGCTGGCTACATGCAGCTGCACACTGCTGAAAGCTCAAACTAACCCTCCCAGAAATGAGGACAGGCTGTGTCAAGATGAGCCCATGGGAGAGTGAGGATGTTAGGAGGAGAAGGAGGGGACACTTGCAACCAAGGGAAGGCTGTGCAGCTCCTGGGAGAGAGAACAGCAACAGCTGCAAAAAGCACTTGCTGGAGGCAGTTTTAAGCAGCCAGATGAGGATTTTCTACAGGCAATTCTACAGAGCCAGGCTGACCGCATCCAGAACATCAGACACTGCCAGTATGAGCCCTCAAACAAATGCTAAAATACCTGAATATACAAAATGTTGCATTATTTTCTCCCTGCAAAATAAGATAAAGTGAGCCTCTTGGCAAGTATCCTTATTTATACTTAAGGCACGCATGCCCATGAGTTGCAGTGAGTCAACCTTTTGAAAGATATTTAAGCTGTAATGTGTCACTCTGCTGTCCAAGGACCTACTCTGGAGCACATCAGAGTCAGCGCTAAGGTTTTACTGACTCAGGAAAGCTCTGAATCATATCCTTCTTGATTTAATGCCTCTATAAAGAGTTGACAGAGGGTTAGGTCAAACACAAACTGAAAATATAGGGTTGCCTCATGCAGCAAAATGTTTCAACTTCTTATTTTGTGAGTTACTGGAAGTGGCAACAAAAATATATTTTCCACTGCTTTGGACAGCATGAAATACTCGAAAGCTGGTAACGGGCTGACAGGGATATTTTAACCAAAATCAGGTTTTCACACAGTAGGATTGCTTACCTAAATACGTTTTGCTAAATTTTAGGGTAAGCTGAGCAAGTTAGTCTCTTGCCAGTGACTTGAAGTTACTTCAGAAATTGCAATTTATTTATTTATTTATTTATTCAAATCTTTTGGAAATTTTATGATAAAGCTTAATGAAAACAGCAGCACTGCCTACAATTTGCTGACTGTGGTTAGTTAGACAAGCTAACTAGCCGTGGGAGACCCCACTAGCAGTATATAAGCAGATTCTTCTCCATTTACCATTACAACCTATTTTTCAACCAGGTACAGAGATAAGATAATGATTATGTCTTACCCTGGTACCTTTATTCTAGTATCACACAACACCTAGTGAAATGTTCTCCAGGTATCTGCTGTAGCAACCCCAACCTTTATCAACTAATCTGAGTGTCCTCCACCCACCTGATACCCCTGCCTGGACTCAGGGCCTGTTGAGTCCATCCTAGAGTTTGCAAATGACACATGCACATCCCACACACACTCATTTTGGGGAAGATACAGATACTTGGCACCAGGCACACAGGCTGTCACCCACAGCCCTGCCCCCAGGCACCCATTTTTTTCCCCCAGTAGCTGGTTTGGGGACACACACCATTTGTGGCCTAGTGGCTGGAGGTTAAATACCCCCACTGGTTTGGAGACACACACCATTTGTGGCCTAGTGGCTGGAGGTTAAATACCCCCACTGGTTCCAGTCACCGGCTCTGGGGCTTTGCTGGCTCCAGCAGCTGGCACCAAATTCACTCACACTGGTCCCCCCAGTAGCTGGGGGGCACTCACACACACAGGATGGAGAGTGAGGTTGCACAGAGAAACATTTTAAAATGGGTATAAAGAAAATAGGACAGACAGCCGTGATAAGGCACAGGGCACAGTCAGACAAGTGTGCTTATACACAACAGGCCCCTTTAACACCTGTATCTGTCTCTTTCCTCTTTTGTTGCCCCCCCATTCCCTTCCCCCTAAACCCTCCTTCATCAGTTTGCACAGTTCTACCAGAACTCCCATCCAGCACTCAGGATCCCCCCACAATTCCCCTTATTTCCCCAGTTTACAATCTTATCAGTTGCAAATCCAGGTTAGCCTTTCTGGGATAGCCCATCAGTCAGTGTGACTTCTCACAGTCTCCATCACTGTTTGTCAGGTCTGTGTCTCTATGTTTGTTTATTGACCACCTTTTCTCATCATCCTGATTTTAGGAGCTCCTCCATCAGATCGTGTTGCTGGAATAAATGTTCTCCACCCCACTACCCTTCTCTAAGGAGTGCCACAAACCAGGTTTGTTACTGGTCATTGACTTTGTCATTGTTAGTCAGACAGGTTTTTTGTCTCTGCTTGGCCCTCCTCTTTTCCTCCTCATCCCATTTGACAAGGTCACATCACCTTACTGAGAAAAAACGTTTTCCCATTCCACATACCTTCACGCAGATAACATGGAAATTATCTGCTCCTGCTTCACAGGGAAAATGGGAGAAGGAACCAAGTACGTAACAGATCACACGGCAGGTCACCTGCATGACGAGTCCAATGTGAGAGCACGTGTGAACACATCTAATGGTATCACGTTCAGGCATATCCTGCTATTTAGAGTTACTGAACTTTGTGTGACATGTCCATCAGTTAGTGTCACTGAAAGCATGTAGCTATGCAGTGTGTGGCCTCTGCCACACATGATACACTATCTGACTTACATATGCATGTAAATGCCTTCTAGAGCTGTAAGCCTTCAGTATATGCCTGGCAGCAGGTAATTCTCATTAGAAAACATGATATTATTTGGTTCCAGGACTAAATTGCACACATGCACAGCTGCTTAAAGGAGTGATACAGTGGAAATCTGAACAGGATTTCACTGTAAACAGGCAAGAACTATTGCAAATGCAGCCTGGGAACAATTTTATTTAGGAATGATAGCAGCTGTACCCTGTAATTCCCGTTCTTTGCTACTGCTGGAATTCTCTGAAGGAATTTGTAAGTTATATGAGTTCTGGAAGTTATAAATGAAAGGATTGAATTCAACACAAATAGGTACAACAATAAGTACTCTGAGATTGTTGGTCCAAGTAAGGCCCCCAATTTACAATATTTTTAAAGAGAGAATTTGGCATTTTTAGTGACAACAAGGGAAGAAGCCCCTGCTTTGAAGAAGTGCCAATGAGTCTCATTGATCCTTCTCCAACCGCCCTGCAGTTTCATCTCTGGGTCTTCAAGAGCAGTGCTGAAGTCCTGCTAGTGCTTCAAACTAAGATACATTTGGCACTTACCAGCTCTCACCATTACTATTACTGCTCCTCAGTCATTACACAGCTAAAAGTGTTCCTGATGGGAGGTTTTGCTGAATTCTTTGCCCATGCCATTTAGCTGTTAATTTACTCTTCTCACGCTCTGGCATTCAGTTGTCAATAAATCAGTCACCCAGTGTAGTTGACACCAGCATCCTTCATCCTCAAGTTAAAGAATTATTTGACTTCAAAGAATGTTTTTACCCAAGTAAAGGTAAGTCAGTTTTCCCACACTAACACTCCTCACTTTCAAATGCAATTTATACAAGTTATTCATATTTTATTATGTTTAGTTTTCTCCACAGGTCATCTAAACAATGTCTTGTTTTGTGTCCTAGGCTTGCTGAGTATTCTTCTGCAACTATATTTTTATCACAAGGCAGTATTTACATTGCTGACTAAAGAACTTTTACAGATAGATGTATATATATTTTGGCTCCTACCTTACTAATATCTGAATCAAATCATTTGTGCATTATTGTAGACTTCAGATATACAAATAGCTTAATAGTATTACAGAGATGGCAGTATATTTTATTCTCCACAGGCAGCATAAAATCTATTTTGTTCTTGAATTTCTATTGCAATAAGGCAGCATTAGGTACCACTCTGGATTCTACTGTAATGTATCTAAATAATAGGTAAGCAGATTCTGTGATCTGCAAGACCAAAAAGGGCCTTCTTCCAGCTTAATAAATATCTTGAGGCCCTGATCACACCAGAGCTGCAGAGAATGTAAAGCTTTGAATGCTCAGGACAGCTGTTCTCCTTCCCTGCCTCAGTGGCCTGCCTGGTTATGCTTGTACCTGATCCAATCCACTGGCAGCGTTCCCCAAGTGACACAAATACTACAGCAGAGGAGGAGAGGAAAATATCTCAAGCTGAGTGCAGTCGTCAAGATGTCTGGGCATTTACAAGAAGACAACAACAACAGCAACATCATAACATGGCAGCAACCACTGGGATTGCTTAGGACACCTCAGGGAGTGACAGATACTTGCCCTCTCCCTGAGAAAAGGACACAAATTAGCTGTTCAGTTTCCACTGCATGGGAACTCTTCAGTGGAAAGATAAAGTTTGAGACCAGAAGAATCATCATGGCCATCTTATTTATACCTCACGGTCTATTCAGTTATGTTTGCTACTTTGGTACAGTGACATCATGAAATTAATAAAATGGGCTGAAGCACATTTTCTATAAAAGGAAATCTGTCTTCATTTGGATATGTACAGAGATTAATTCTTCCCTGTTCCTTGTACTTTGCTCCAACATTTAATCACACTTGCTGTCAAAAAGTTGTACTTTTTTTCTTGAATTGGAATTTTACCTAGTATCGCCTTCCATCCAGTAGTATTTGTTGGCTTCTCAGTTAATTTTTTTTAAAGGAAAAAAATAAAACAACAACAAAAAAGTATTTTCTTCCTGTGAAGGTCCTCATGCACCTATACTAGGGCCACTTATTAGGGGTTGGGAATGTCCTACATATGCCTCAATAATAGAAAGTATTCACCAAAGCGTTTACAGAATAAAACCCACTCTGTTAGCACTGGTGAGGCCACACCTGGAGTACTGTTTCCTGTTCTGGACCCCCCAAGTACAAGACAGATATTGACATACTGGAAAGAGTACAACATAGGGCCACAGAGATGATCAAGAGATTGGAACACCTCTCCTATGAGGAAAGGCTGAGAAAGCTGGGACTTTTTAGCATAGAGGAGGCTCGGTGAGGATCTCATCAATATATATAAATATCTGAAGGGAGGATACAATGAAGACGGAGCGAGGCTCTCTTCAGTAGTGCCCAGCACTAGGATAAGAGGCAATGGGCAGAAACTGGAACACAGGGGGTTCCATCTGGACATCAGGCAACACTTCTGTGCTGTGCAGGTGATGGAGCACTGGCACAGGTTGCCCAGAGAGGTTGTGGTGTATCCTCATTGGCGATCTTCAAAAGCCACCTGGACATGGTCCTTGGCAACCTGCTCTGGATGTCCCTGCTTAAGCAGGGCTTTTAGTTGAGCCAGATGACCTGCAGGGGTTCCTTCCAGCCTCAATCATTCTGTGATTCTGTGAAATAGAGAATATAGGGATATAGGCAGATAAAGGAGTACCAGACATAGTACTGATCAGCAGCTAGGTATTTTCTGAGGGTGTGAACACCGCTTCACCTTCCCACTGCAACTGCTGGACAGAATATCTGTTTCTGACTATGATGCTGGTGCAGCCCACTAGCACACAGTAGTCAGGTATTCTGTGAAATGTTAGAAAGGACTGAAGAAGAAGAAAAAGGTTTGCTTTAGGGTGTTTATAATTGTCATTTTCCAGACAAGGGAGGAAATAGAGTGATTGATTACACAATATTAGAAGTAGGCAATGAAATAACAAAGAAGTTTGCATTATATGTTGACCTTTGGAAAATCAATTGAAGATGAGGGAGAGACATAGGTCATGATAAACTTTAAGCAATGGAAAAAATAGTTTGCAGTAGCACATTAAAAGAAAAAAAAAAATCTGAAGAAAGAAGAAACTTGTAGAAAGAGGAACCATGTCAAAAGAACACCTTAGGGTTATGATCTTTTCAGAAGCTTTCTGGGGGATACTAACTGAGCAAGACTGCATTGCATTCCTGTACTGCGATACAAAAGCCCAAACTTGAACTTTAGCTGTGTGCATACAGAAAGACAGTATACTGTGCTTTGTAGATGTTTGTTTCCTGTTTAATCTTAATGCAGTGAGAGTAAATGTGTAAAGAGTGTAACAATGACTGTGACAGCTTCTGGCTGAAAGTCTGGCTGACAGCTTGGAAGGTCATTTTTTCAGAGGAATCATGAAAGGAGCCAACAAACAAAGGTATGTGGAAGGGAAAGTAAGAACTGTCTTCTGGACTTTGTGAGTTTAAATGG
Source organism: Anas acuta (assembly GCF_963932015.1). Lineage (NCBI taxonomy): Eukaryota > Metazoa > Chordata > Aves > Anseriformes > Anatidae > Anas > Anas acuta. The sequence continues at coordinate 96,749,197 of NC_088981.1, forward strand.
GCAACAAGTGAGGCCAGTTTTTTTTTTTGTGGATCTCTGATCTACTGTGTTTTAAACTCACAATACATCTGGTACAGAAATAATGCCTCCATTCCTGTTTTTTTAAAAATATGGCACTGAAAAGACAGCAAATCACTGCACATATATGTCCTTTCTAATAGAAAGGACATGTGCAGTGTCACACCTTTTCCAATGGAAGTATGGCAGAAATTTCCTAGTGTGTCGCATGCCCTGGAAAATAATTATGCATAATGTGAAACACATGGAGATAGTCCATTAAAGCCCCAGTCTCAAGTAATATAGAGCAGCTGTTTAAATATTTGGACTTCTGCCTCACAGTATGCCTTGCTCATTATCACTTTTTGCTGTTCCCCCCACATACCCCCAGCTCCCTCCCTCCTTAATAATCTTCAAGAAGCAAGAGAAAAAGGAGGTCTTCTGTTATTGGTGCCAGACAAGGAGGGAGATGAGAGGAGGACCAGGAAAGTGCTACTGTCTTTCACCACTCACCAAGACACAAAATCATCAGGGTTACATAGGGCTTACCAGCATAACTGGTTGTGCCATCCCTCAATCTACAGGCAGTCACACGTCCTGTTGAGGGACCTCAGTGACACCTGGAACACAGTGGGCTGATGCTGGTCCTGAAAATAGCCCTCCACATCCAGCCCTCCTGAACACATAGCTGCAGAGGTACCATGATCCTCTCAAGGATCCCTTAACCTGCAATTGGAAGAAAGAGGAAGAAAAATTTTCTGGAAAGCAGCACAACACATCTGTTTGCCTTGGTCTTTGAATTCTTCCTAAGCACCTGCTATTTGCTACAGTCAGGGAGAGGAAAGTAGATGTACCTCTGAATTTTGGTCATTCTTAAGTTAAGATAACATTTGTAAAATATGCACCGAGGAATCTTAAAGAGGAAAACATCAAAGAATTGGTTTGTATTCCAGAAGCTAATAAACATTTTTTGGTGAATGTAATCTGGTGAAAGAAACAACTAGGAAACAACAACTAAGTAAGGAGGTAAGACAAATCAGAGTGCACATAAAAGATATCAGAAGAGGAGCCAAGTACAATGACATCTTTCTAGGTAGATACATTACAGTTAAAGATCAACACCAAAGATCAACAACTCCCTCCAGGAAAGAATTTTAATAGTAACTGTCTTATATAAGGTGTTTACATTTCATAATATTCAGAATCATCTCAGATTTCTTTAAACACTCAAGGTAGTTTCATGACTTGATAATCTTTCCCTCCATTTACAAGACTACCGATTAATATTTCATTTGCCAACCTTGGATTAATTGTTATGTACATTATTAAAGTTTGCATACATAAACATTTCCAGTGAAATGCCATGAAGATGATTAAGGAATTGACAAATGAGGAGAGGCTGAGAGAGCTGGGACTGTTCAGCCTGCAGAAAAGAAATCTCAGGGGGATCATATGAATATGTATAAATACCTGAAGGGAAGCTGTAAAGAAGGTGGAGCCAGGCTCTTTTCGGTGGTGTCTGGTGACAGAACAAGAGGCAATGAACACAAACTGAAATTAATGACAGTCTGTTTATACACAAATAAAAGTTTATTTCTGGTAAGGGTGGTCCAGAGATCCTTTCCCACCTCAACCATTCTGTCATTTATGATTATCTGCCAGGAAATGCGGCTTCCTGGGGCAGCCAGGCAGGGCCTGGCACCAAGCCCCATCTCCATGGCAGCTGGTGGCACCAGTGCAGCTCCAGCTCTGGGCACTAGGCAACTCCCTGGGACAGAGACAGTCTGAGGCTGGGTCAGCCAGGACGTGGGCCCACTCAAGGACCTGGCTTGGGAAATTTCAGATTTTTTTTTCTGTTGCCAAACATCTGTACCGAATTGACTTACCTTTACCTCCAGGGATATGGAATTATTAGAAAAGGCTTCTCAGGTCCAAGGAAGTGTTTCAGGCCACGTGAAGATATATTTCCATTGTTTATAAATTCCTGGGTTACACTCTTTACTGGCTCCCCTTTCATGCTGGGAAAGCACAAAACGGCAGATTAGCCCTGGATGTAGGGCCCCACCTGCACTGCCTAGCTGGAGGATGAGGTGAGAAACCAGGCACGTACCAGCCAGGTGGCTGGTTGCGTAGATGCTCCCAACAGCCTTGTAGCTGTTACTGCTACTGGCTCACCAGGCCTGAGCTCAAGGTCGGAATGACGGAAGCAGAAGACCTTTATGCAAAGGTATCTTCTGAGACAGCCGAGCTGTCTCCTCTCTGAGCTGTGAGAGGAGAAATCTATGGCACTTGGTCACGAGTCTCAAGGCTTAGCACCCTGCCCTGCATCTACCCCTCAGCCCCATGCTGTTTGGGCGCATCTCTGTCTCCTCCGCTGCCACTCCTCCTCTTTGACATTAACTGTTGCATGGAATTAAAAAGAGACTAAATCTCCCTTCTCCAAATGGCTGTTTTTGACACCATGCCCAGCTTCTCTAAAATTTGAATATTCACACAGCAATCAAATAAGAGAGAGAATACAAAGATTAAGGCCAGGACTTGAGCCTCCGCTTGGGCATTTGAAGGAATTCTATTTATCATGAGTATCAGTACTGTCTCAATTTGAATACTTTTTCTGAAACTCAGAAATTACCCTATAGCGAAAAAAATATTTTCTGTTTAGTCTAAGAATGGAATATATCTGCAGTACAAAGGCTGTCTCTCAAGTAAGATCTATTCCCTGAAAACATTATCATCATTCACCTCTGTCAGCCCTTCACGCCTTTCCTCGGGAGCTGAACTAGGACAATTTTTGGACAGTGTAATAGCTCTTATGGGACCATTCCAGCTGCTGTAACTCCAGCACTGCGTTTCAGATCATTTATTCTGAAAGTCATTTTTTCCAGGATCATTTATTTCAGAAACTTTTTTAGCCCTTACAAACTGAGAAACACAGAATATGAGAGAGAGAGAGAGAGAGAGAACTTCACGCCAATGAGCATAGGATTTGCACAAAGTTCTGGCCCAATCTCTACATGACTCCTGAGACAGCGTAAAATGACAGTCTATCAAAAGAGAGAAATGTAAGTATTCTGCAAAAGGGATGTCTGGTGTAGAAGGAGAAAAGAAAAAAAAAAAAAAAAAAGCTAAAAAGAGGCTGAAAACTGATGGATAAACGGATATGGTGTCAATAAGAAAAAAGGATATGTCATTGGTCAATCACTCTTACACACACACACACACACTCACATGTTTCTCCTTTCTCTTTTATAAGCAGTAAACTGAAGAGTCAGATTTTTAATGCATGGAAAGACTTCCAGACACTAAATCACTTGTCCTTTTTTTCCCCCCACTAAATTAGAAAAAAAATGCACAAAGGAAAAAGTGAAGAGAATAGCAAGGCCATGGTTCAACAGTCAAAGTTTAAAAAAAGGTTTCTTTCCCAACAATGCTCTTTTTATTTAAGTCAGACACTCATTTGTCTTGCAATATCTCTTCCTTAGAGATTTCATGCAGTGTGTTTAAATAACCCTGCTATACAGTTTAATGAAAATAATCAAACCACCCTTTGCAAAATAACTTCTTGTGAAATCACCCTGTTAAACAAATTCAGGAATACTCAGTCTCCACCCCTTGTGATTCTCTCTGAATGTATAGAAAGCACAGAAACTCTTCAGAAATTGCTTTCAGCAGGGTTTATTTTAAATTGAAAGACTGGGAGCCACAGACACTTACAGACACTCTCTTGAAAATAGCTAGTTCTGTAAAATACATTTGCCAGAGAAAACAACTTTATCCTTACCAGATAGTTTAGCTATTTCCTTCTTTCTTTTCCTTTCTATTTTTTTTTTAAGCAATTTTTTAGACAGCTAGGGCCATATGTTCTGTCTAGCTATCCATCTTACTCCCTCGGGTTACACTGAACTAAAGTACAATAGAAACCCAAATTGGCTATCTGAACTCATTTGACAGATTTACTAGAAAAAAAAAAAAAAAAAAAAAGAAAGAAAAAAAAAAAAAAGTCATTTATAAAAGTAACTTTGCAATAGTCCTAAAACCTTTTCCATTTCTCAAGCCACTTTATTTTCTTTTCCTAATATACAATTAACGGTTCATAACAGTGCCTACAGTGCTATCTGAACATGGTTACTGTCTTAGCAATCAGGCATATAAGCAGTTGTCTCAAGATAAAATACAGGTTTAAAATGTTTGGCTCCAACAGACCTTTTAATAGTGCTGGAATGCTTCCTATTTTCAAGGTTACCTAATAAGCCTCTTAGTGTATGGATTACTTTACAGAGTAATACTGACATCCTGGAATCGTTTACCAAGGATTGTGGAGTACTCAGTGAAATATTGCAGCCATTCCTTTAAAACAGCCAAAGTAATGCAGGAGTACAGAATGAATGGACATTTTTGTTTGTTTCATTTTGGTTGTTTTTTTTTGTTGTTTTGTTTTTGTAGGATTGAGATGTGCTTCCACTATGTCATGAAAATGCTTTGGCACAGAATGCAAAATAACGTCTATAGAAAGAGAGGCAGAAACTAAATGACAAAAAATCAGCAGGAGATGAATGAACAGAGTGATTTTGCTTGCGATTATTAAGCTCCGTAAGGATCTTCATATCAGCTCCTTTTAATGTTTTCTGTTTCCCAAAGCAACACAAAGTCGGTTTTGGTGCTGCTCAGTGCAAGCTGATGCCCACTAGATGGTGCCCTAAGGCAAGAAGAACTGAGCTCGCACCGCCGGGTCCACACCGAGCAGCTGAATTTCCAGAGAAATAAGGCAAAAAGCAGTTTGAAATAGCAGAACTGCAAACCGAGCTCGAGCTGAGTTGGGAACTCGATTCATAAGGGGACTAGCACCTACAAAAATCAAAGTCCTTAAAAAAAAAAAAAAATAGTTTTCTGTATTTTACCAACAAAATACAGAAAACTTTATGTATCTGTTTCTGACCACATAGGACTAAGGTTTTACACACCCACATGGGGGGACATCAACAAAATTACACAATACAAAGAGCATCATGTAATTCCTACCTGTTGGTCCTGACAACAGCAATGCCAGCATTCCTTAGGAAAATGTGTTCCCCACAAGCAATAGTCCTTGGAGGCCTTTCAGCTACGGTCACCTAGCCTCCTGCAGAAATGCATCAGCTTCCCTGCCTAGCCTTTTCTTCATAGATAAACTCCTGCAGAAAATGTTGATCTCAACATAAAACAAGAGAAGGGGACAAGAAGCAAAAATCTGTGCTTCACAGCCGGTGCCATTACCACTGATCCAGGACATCATTTGGATTCATATTCACTTTAACCCACAAGTGTTGTTCATTTAGTCCATTCACAGGTGATCCCAGGTGGTGATTTGCCTAGTTCCTTTCCCTACAACGTGAAAACAGCCTACTACTACTATAAAGGTTATCCCTACCTGAACTTAATACCATGGGCTACCTTTACTGCCAGTGCAGAAAGGCACTTCACAAAAGCAATTCATCCCCTTCGGACATAAATGTTGAAAATTGGTTGGTCTAGGGCAAGAAGTTCAGACCCAGATGTCAAAGTTGCAGAGGTCTTACAGGTGGGCAAAAGGGCCCTTGTACCTACTTCTCAGAGGAGACACACTTCCCTAACTTTTTATTTAAAAACACATGCAGTAGCCTTTTTTCTAATTAAAATCACAAGGTTTTCTCTCCTCAGGTTCAGCAGATTTGTAAGCCGACTTTACAACAGTCTATCTGAAAACATCTGATTCTCTTTTGTGAGTCTCCCACTGAAGTGACAGAATTTCAGCTTTTAACTTAAACTTTTAAGCCTAGGGTTACAAAGTCAGAAAGTGTTAACTGCAAAAACTTCAAAGGGTTTTTTTGGAAATTAGGAAAATGTGGGGTGGGGGATTATTAACACAGTAACCTTCATGCAGGAGAGAACATAAACCTTGACCATTAAGCTAATTTTTCCAGTAAAAGGTTTTCACATGATGATTTGACAATACCATAAACTGCCCCACACAAAATTTTGTATGCTCTATTGTCTGTTTCTGTTCTGATGAAAAATCAAGCTTCTGACATTAAGCAGCTTGTGAGAAAATGCATTTTTCATATCAGATCTGCACAGCAACATGTGTGGTAGCGGCCACCAGCCATTTTAGGTGAAGACAACCTGGGCAGGCCAGACATCTCCTACTTGCTTGTGCCAAAATGGACAGCAGCCAGACCAAGGCTGGCTGAGTTGCTATCCTGTTTATGTCTGTCTGGACCAGACCCTGGAGAGCCAGCCTTCCCCAACAGCAACTTCTGAAGGCAGAAATCAGTGGCTACTCATGAAGCAAACAGGAGATTCCCAGGCATGGTAACTCAGTCATCAGTATTCTTACAGTGTTAGAGTGCTCCTTGGCACCCATTTGGACTAGGACACATTACTTTCCCAAACAGTTCCTGAGTACAAGTGGTTTTCAGCATGAGCAAGGAAGCATTGCCCACGCAGGTTTGGATGTGGTCCTCATTTTCTGGTAGCGCAGAGAGTTTTATAGTGCAGATGTGGCCATGCTGTTTTAGGGAACAGCCACGACAGACATAACCCTGTTTGTTTTATTTGTGTGTGTGTATACAGCTAGTGAGTGTATATATATATATATATATATATATGTGTGTGTGTGTGTGTGTGTGTGTGTGTGTATGTATGTATATATATGGTAAGCCCAGACACCGGTGGATTTAAAAAATGTAGCACTTGCTGAGAATGAAAAACTTATAAGCAATATTAGCATTTCAAGTGAGGCTAGGATAAGAGATATGCACCTCAGAAGTAGTACAATGATCAAGTAGCCTGTGCACGTTTAGGCAAGGTCACCAATAAACTTGGAAGCCTGTAAGCAAGGGAGAAACAGAACTGACAAAATTAATATGAAGGAGTGGAATAATTACAGCGCAAATTCAGGATGCAACAGGAGCAAAGAAACCAAAACTGACCAGACTTTCCTCTTTTCTACATCCATACAGGTTGGTACAGGAGAAGGAACATGAGGTCCGGATATCATTGAGTATTTGTGGTGTTTAAAATTGGAAAGTTCACCTGAATAGGCATGCATGGAAAGAGGCAGTGGTTTCTGATGACACTAAGTCTTCCTCAGAGCTGTGTAGGGCACCTCCAGGCTGAAGAACATTTTCTGTTTTCTTTACAGTTCTTTCAAACCAGGATCCTACCTCCTATCCAGTAATTTAAGGAAGTGGGAAGGAAAACTATTACTTCATCCCATGTATTTTTCAGTTTTTCTTTGCTGCCTCCTACACGTCATCTGCCACTACTTTAATCTGCCCACTCTCCCATTTTCATCCATCGCTTTCAGAGATCTCTGTCAGGAAGATTTTCCTTCATCACCTGCATGCCTAGCTTTGCTGAGGTCACTTTGCCACATGCCTGCAACTGTTTCTTCTCCCCACAGCATCTTCAGACATTATTTTCACTAACCATTTAATCAATTAATTATTTCCCATGTTTGCATTATTAACTCCCTTAGGAGTTTTTGATTTTCCAAGTTACTTTTCTTTTTTCCTTGATTATAACATGTCTAGCTTTCTCCAAATCTCAGCATGAGAATTAACTGTGAAAGGGTGAGCCACTTGGACAATGCTCTCCAGATAATTGGAAGCACATATCATTAGGAATATGGCTTCTTTATTCGTTATCCAGGAACTACTCTGCAGACTTGTGTGGCCTGAAGTTACTTCAAAAACTTACAACATGATGAGTTAGTGGATCCAAAACACCTTTTAGCCACTGAGATTAATAGTAACAAACTAATAAAGAAATGAGGACATTATGCACCCTTAGGTATCCTGATAGGATACTTCAGCATACTTTCCACGGTATCCAGCCTGAATCTTTTTAGATGCAGAGTAAGCAGAAATAAATCTGATTTCTTTTTGCGCCTCCAAATGAAACAATGAGAACAACTGATCTTTATCTTCTTCAATAGCAACCTTGTACATAATGGAAAACTTTCCATCTTCCTGACTAAAAGTTTCATTTTCTAGACTAAACATACCCTGTGCTCTGAAACTTCCCTCATTTCCTAATCCTCTTACTCATTTTGCTGCCCTCTAGATTCTCTCTGGTGGGTCCACATTTCCAGCTAATGACAATGCCTGAAAGTAGGTGCAGTATTTCAGCTGGCCTCCCCCCTGCCAAGCAGAGGAGTTAAATTAATCTCCATTTTACAAATAATGCTGCTGTTCGGATTTTTCTTATGGCATTTCACATTTAATTTCTCATCTGCAAGAGCAGCATTTTGTGCCATTTATTACTTTTGCTTAAGCTTTGAGGGAAATATCTCGCTTTGTCTCTGCTTAGGGACAGTCCACAGGTTTTCAGATCTGATTTCAGACCTCTTGCTTTTTACAATATCTTTTCACTGCACGATTCCATCTCCAGAAAAGAAGATCAGAAAGAAAATGCATTCTGTTACATTCTCTGTGATAAAACAGCTGTGAAGAGCAGACTCCTCCTTGCTGTCATGAAGCTCATTTTTATTGCCAGCAAAGACATATGGAAAAAAGCCACAGACACCCTCTGTGTGGATGATGCAGAAGGTAAAATCTGAAAAGGAAACAGGAGGAAACTGGTATGCTTGTTACTACAAGACAGGGACAAATATGAGACAGACCAAATGGTTAAAACAGGCAGACATAAGGTGTCCAGGACCTTGTCCAGAAAGTTGACATGAAACATTATATTACATCAACAACTTAAAAAATATAAACCCTACATTGCCTAAACAGTCTGGGAATGGGATGCAAGAAAAATGTCCCTTCATTATGTCCAGGAGATGAACATTGTTCTGGTGAACTCCAGGAAGAAAACTCAGAGTCTGAAGATCTTCAGGGGAATAGTATAATCAGATCAGCAGCCTGAGCTCATGCTGTGGAATATTTGTTTTTGTAAGTGCTCAGAGCATATGAGTTATTTGCTGCTCACCTGGAACTTCATGTACAAGGCAAGCTCAGATGTATCTCCCCAAAAACTTCAGTCATAACCTGGGACAGCAAAAGCAACATCTGCATCTACCAACATATTCACATCATTTTTCTTAATATCCTAGATTTGCTGCTCCCTGGTTAAGAGACGTTATGTCCTCTCTTGGTACACCTTGGAATACTTACATTTACTTTGTTTATGTTCTTTGTGCTCCCTTCTCTTGACAGAATTGCAGTCAGCTTGACCAAATCTATCCTGCAATTTCCTACATGTTTTCAAAGCCATTCTGAAAGAGATGAAACGTAAAGCCAAAGCATTTTATTTAGCCCTAACCTGTTAAAGCAAAGTCCCCCAGAAAAGATGAAATTCAAGTATATTTACTGATCACAAAATGAGATTTTCTCCCTGGAGTATTTATCTTTCAGTGTTTGTTTGCAAACATGACACCAATGTGTCCCTGGCAGAACCACAGAATGGTTAAGGATGCAGGGAAACTCTGGAGGTCATCTGGTCCAACCCCCCTGGCTCAGGCAGGGACACCTAGAGCATATGCTTAGTTTCCACAAAAAATAACCCCAATGAACCCCTGGGTGAAAGCTGATCCCCTTACTTTAAAAAATATATATATAAATAATTATTTGCACTTTCCATTGACTCAGCTGGGTACAGCATTTCACCAATATGACTATTTTAGTACTCCTAAGCATAAGCACAATAGCTTGCAGATACGAAGGTTATTCTAGTCAAGGTTTAATGATATTTTATACCTATTTAGGAAGAAAAATCATTCTTGTATACATTACTATTCAGTACTCTTTAAAATTATTAAAGCTATTCAAATGCAGGAAAAAAATTAAAAAGATGATATGACAGAACAATAACCCCTTTGAGGAATTGGATATGGTTTTAAGAAGTCCATGTATTTTATGTAAGTTGCAACGACCCCTTTGAACAGCAGAGGACTTTTCGTTACCCTAATTTGTCCCTTGAATGGTATCCAGCGAGAAGAACAGTGGGAACAGTGAGGAAACTCAGCTTCAAGGGCGAGCAAAGAGAAAGGCCCTTTTGTGCAACTGCCCAGGCAGAACTCCACACACTCACTTTCACACACAGACAAAAGGGGGACATGAACACTTATCTCTTCTGTTTTTTCTATTTTTTTCCAAGGTCTGCAGCACAAAATCCCTCGCAGGCAAGTTGTCAGCAAAGAGGAAGCATTTTGTATACAGAGGCCCAGCCTGAAAGATTAGCAATATCATTTACCACAAAACTGACACAGCAAGAGAAAGTGCTGTGAAAGGACTCAGTAGAGGAGAGGGCTGAGATCTGTGTGAACAAATAATAAGTACAGCTGCTTCTATAATGCTTGTGCGGAGCTCCCAATGATGTGCTCGATTCGCCACACTGCTGAGCCCATATGAGATGTCAGAGGAACTCCACGGTAGCCAGTGGAGAAGCTGGGGTGAATTAAAACTGAAGTAAAACTAGCATAGCAAAGTTAAATATAAGTCTAATCCTTCTCTCCTGCGTGCACATCACGCTGCATTGGTTCCTTTTGACTTCACTTGTTAAGCAAGACAGATGCACAGCAGCAACCGGGCTCTTTGCTGGGAGGAATGCAAGTGCCAGGAGATCAGAGACAGCAAGAGACATCCCTGCCTGCAGTGCTGATGGCCCACAGCCAGGCAAGAGAAGATGGTTTTCATCCCTGACCCCAGGATACTCATGCCTTTTGCATTAAAACTGCTGCATAAACCACTGAACAACACCGAGAGCAGGGACCAGAAGTCTGGACCTGTCTGCAGCAGGGTGCAACATCAAGCACCTTCTCGTGTTGCCTCTCTCTTGTCCTGAATCTCTCAGCATCATGGTGCTGTCCTGAAGAGGGGTGAGACTGCCTTCAGCCTGCAGATTTGAGGTGAATAGAGAAGGTGCTAGGACTGGTCTCAGTGATGAAACTGCTAAAGAAGGGCACGGAGCACAACTGCCACAGATTTTAAAAGAATAGAGCCAGTCTCACATTTGCAAATAGTGATTTTAGGCGGCTAACACAAGGGGTGAAACTCCACTGTCAATCCCAGTGAGCTGGAGCACTTCTCTTCCAAAGAGAGACAGGATTTCAGAAAAACCCACATTTTGTGTTCATCGGAAGATACTGCCTGCTCTGTAGCATGCCTGTCATTGTGAATCTAATTCATCAGTGCCCTGAGAACCTAAATGCCCCCTTGAGCACCATCAAAAACCTAACTACACTATTGCACAGATCTAAATGTACATGATCACCATGTGCCATACAAGTCCACCAAATACTCCTGTCACACTTGTAAGGTCTCATTTACCCAGAACCTACTTTTTGGATCACATTTTGCACAAAATGCAGAGGGGGAGCCTTGTGGGTCAGAGGCAAGTGGTCAGAGCTGTAGTATAAGGGAGGGAATAACAGTTTCATCCCTTTTCTCTACATGGGGAAATGAGAACTCCTATCATCACAAGGCCTTTGTACAGACAGCAGTCCCAAAGGTTTTCTAGATGACTTTCTCACTCTTTTCTCTGCAAGCGGCAGCATATGGCTTTGGATAGTGAAATATCCAATAGGCTGTAACAGGGATATAACTATATATAGCCTAGTTTGGAGAGTAGTCAGTCACTGGGAGAAAAGGGACATGCATTCCTGTCAAATGCTCAGCGACTCCTTCAGGATTTCTTAAAAATAATCTGGAGTATTGACACTTCCAAGCTTTTTGGTGCCTTAAGCTGTAATATTTTGCCCATACCTGCTTTCCCAGTTAGCTCTACCGTGAAGCTTCCCTGAGTGAAACACAGCTTTTCCTGGCAGAAATCATTCTCTTCTTAATTATAGCACTGAACTTTTCCCCAAACTGGAATTGATAACACAAGCAGAACGACCTTCTACCAGTTTAATTTACTCCATCCACAGCAGGCCATTCCTGCAATCAGCTGTCTCCAGTTTGAAGACCACAGAGCTCCTGAGATCCCACAGCATATCCACCATCCATCTAAGTGAAGCACCAGCCCACCTAAGGTAAAATCCAACCTTCACACCCCTCAGCAACATGTATAGGTAGCATCAGAGTTCTTCCACGAAGGACACCACCATCATCCTGCAAATAGGATGTTGGCATGACCAGAACCATAACAAGGACCATGAGTACCGCTTTTGTCAACCACCCAAACAAGCTCCCACAGCCAACATCTCCACCACCACAACCTATCTCCTCTTCCCTCAGCACTCCCTGCCCTCTGCTGCTGCCACAGGAGCTGCTGGGAGCAGCACCCCAAAGCACTCAGAAGAAGCCATAAGGAACAAGAGGGACACAATAGCAGGCTGCAGCTCCTGCCCTGGCTCATGGCAGGCTGATGGAGAGATTGCTCTGGTGGCAGCAGAGCCTGTGGCCACAGAGGGGTGTCTGGTAATTCACTTCAGCTCTGGATTTAAGTACTTTGGATAGACTGGAGGCATACACAGTACAGGTTTGACACCCTCCTCCCAAACAACTTCCACCTGCCTGTACTGTATGCCACCAGTGTTTCTGAATTTAGAATAAGCTTGAAACAGATCACACAGCTCTGTTTTGCCAGGGGATCCAAATAAATATATGTATATATACCTCAGATATTTGAAATGGTTAAAAATAAACCATTAGTGAAACCATCCATAAAGCTGCCACACATTCAGTTTCCACCTTGAATGTTGTGCCAGCCGGTCCCTACCACACATTTGTTTTCTTCTCACAACTGTTCAGCACATTTCTTTGAAGTTCATTTCTTAGCCATTTTGCGCCCACTTTTGTAGCCCACCACCTTGCCTTTTCTTTCTCAGTCCCTTCAAAATCCCTACTTCCAAAGTCCTTCATATCCCATCAAGAAATTTTTGCAAGCATTTCAGTCATTCCTCCTCATCCTGATCTGAAGCCACAAAATACAAATGGTGCATCTTCTTCTGATGCAGCAAGTGATTTTAGGGAAGTGCAATAAGCAACGGCAAATATGTGACCCAGGGGAGGCGTCTGAGCAGGAGCTGAGCACCACTCCCAGACGCTCTCCAAAGCTTTCATCTGTCACTCTCTAGCCTCTGCTTTGTTTGTGCTAGGAGTTAGGTAGCAGAGTAGCAGTTAGCAGTGCTGGTAAAGGAAACTGAAGGTTGGGTGTAGGAGCAGGCCTTCTGTCTGAGCACATTTCTTATCTTCCCTCAATGCTTATGCTGCAGTCATGTCTCATCTACCGTGACAGATCATTATCCCTCCTGCATGTGCAGCACTCCTGCACTGCCGGTGTCACTTCACTATTTGTCATCAAACCCACGGGTTCACATGTTTATGCACGTCTCAGCCGTCTTTTGCTTTACTAGTACTCACTCCATTTAGATTTATATGCCAACTACTAGTAGTAAGGCAATAGTTTTGTTCCTTCCATGAGTAATTTACTTCTGGAAGAACTTGATTTTTTAACAGTCATAGGAATATGCATCAACAGATTCAAAATAGTACTTCTTTGTCACAGGATACTTCTGAATATATATGTTTTTTATTTTTTTATTTTTTTCTCATAGATATTTGCACTGGTCAAACACACAAGCTAAATTAAACTGTTGCAACCAGCACTTCAAATTCTGCCTCCCATGTGTCTTCTTGAGAGGGGTTAGGAAGTGCAGTCCCAGCAGTCTCTTGGAGTTCTTTGTGCTAGATATCAAACCACACTATCATCCTCATAATTCAACCAGTAATTGTAACCACGGGATATTTTATTTTAAAATATGTTGGAGTATGTGTAGTCACAGTCACCTAGGAGATGCTGAGCGAGTAGGAGTTTAGCCACAGAGAGTTTTGACAAGTTGTGTTTTGCAGGGTGAATCAAATAATCCTGCCTTTAGCTGGGAAGTTGTCCATGTGACTATGGTAAAATAAAACATTACAAATTATTTCTTCTGAAAATGTGGTAGCTTACAACTGTGCTAACATCTGGCACTTTATAAATAGTAGCAAAAGGAGCTGGGTAGAAGCAGAAAAGGGAAGAACTGTGTAAAGTGAGAAGCAACACAGTCTGAGGAAATTGATGAGATCCCTGTTACCTAACAACAGACATAGACGTGAAATCCATGGCTCTTGTGTGTAACAGTGTGAGCTATTGCCATCAGTGCTGTGCCCATAAAAACACAAGCGAATGCAAGAGAAATAAAAGTGTCTTTTGTGTATAGTGTATATATAGATGAGAGAGAGAGAGAAAGAGAAACAAGCAGGCATCCTTTAAAGAAAACTATAAACTTAAAAAGGTCATGTGAAAAGTGTCCTGCTTCTCCAAACAGAATAAAAATGTGGTGAAAACCAGAACCTTTGGGCTTAGCTCTGTTTGTCAACACAAACACTGCCCTGCAGACAAATCTCTGCCTACTGCCCCCTAATTAAAAGAGCTGTCCTGTAGTTTTCTGAGATCAAAGAGAGAAACAAAGGGAAAGAAAACTACATGGGGAGAGAGGAAACAATAGCGTCTCTGTTTCCTTTATGAAATTTACTGGGAGAACCACAGTTTTACTGCAGAACCACAGGCCTTTTCTATTTACAAAGTCAAAGCCCAGTGAAAAATTTTGGAAGATCCTTGTGCCAGATGCTGTTTCCAATTACCTGCACTCTGTGTTTTCTTAAATGGAGTTTCTACTGAAACCATAATCAGCCTGAAGTATGTAACGTCCACAATTGCATGCTTGGATCAGCAGGCTCTTTTCCATGTCTCTGGTAGCCCCATCCTGCAGGAAAATACCTTTTTACAGTCGAAAGAACATAGCTAAGCTTAAATATACTTGGCTTTAATTTTTATCTGGGCCATTAGCCCAGGAGAACACTAGAAAGTGGACATAAGGGGAAAAAGGTAATAAGGATTCTTTCTACAACCCCTTTTCATGTGTTTTCCCCTCCTCACAACCAGCTTGCAATAGTGAACATCACAGGCTACACAGGGCGCTTTAGCACCCAGAAGTAACTGTTACTTGCTGCTTGATAAATTCAGCATCTGCAGAGGATTTCCAGCTTAGAGACCTCAAAGTTTCCAAGTTAGGAAGGAAGGGGAAGCTATATATAGCAGAACTGCAAGAAGCAGTACTGTAGGTTACCAGGTTGTCCCTTGAAAAAGCACCCTGACAACCAGCTTGGATGAGGACAGAGTTGCCCGTGTTGCTGAAGGGAACTGGCCAGGGTTACCCCATATTTTGTTTTGAAATTTTAAGCCAGAAGTGCTGTGGCAATTACCAGCTGGCTAGCAGAACCAGGAACTGACCATGCAGTGAACTACCCCAACAAAAGCTCTTAAAATCCAGGCATAGGGATAGCTACTGCATTTTAGATATCCTTACAGCATCAGGTCCTTGCATCTGCACCTGGAAAGGCGCTGGAAAAAGTCACCCAGCAAGCAGATTCTTGGGAAGCACAAATCAGCACAGGCCTGCTGACTTTCTGTATTCAGATTTGGGTTCCTAACAAGATCTATGAAATCTAATAAATATGCAGACCTTTCCAGGAAATGCATTTGGTTGTTTCTTTCACCCAAATATTAGGATATTTATTTATTTATTTATCATTATATATTTTTACTGACAGAATTCTGAATTCTCTACAGTCCATAAAAAGAAGCATTTCAAACCTTCATCAATATTTTACCATTATAGGAGTTCATCTGGAAGAGAATGAAAATGGATGTCTCACCTGTCTGAATTCACATGATGGACTCTAATGAACTGCTCAGTGGTTTTGGCTGTTGCAGTCAGGACAAAGACAATTAGCCCCAAAATGTTAAAAACATAAAGTGTTTTTGTTTGTTTGTTTGTTTTTAATAATAATAAAAAAAAGAAGTTAAGATTTGAACATTGGTAACTTTAGTTATATGTAGACTATGACATATTGAACTTCTCTTTAGAAAAGAGGAAGAGAGAAGACTGAGAGAAAGAACCTCACTTTCTTTCCACTTCTCTCCAGACTACGTGTCCTCCTACACATATACAAGAGGTGAAGGTAGAGGAATAGGAGCAGTATTACCATTCCCAAACCACCTATTCCCATGTATTAACTCACCTGGTTCTTCCACCACAGCCATCTAAACATGAACAGAGACAGGCATCCCACTGTCTTTCAGAGCTCAGTGGGGTCCTGGCTTCAGAGACAAAGGATGCTGTAAAAGGTCACAAATAGGGACCAAAGGAGGAACAGTTGCACTCTACTATTTTTATTTTGTTCAGATCCACAGGAAGAACATATTCTGTTCATATGGACCAAACATAGTAAAAAAAAAAAAAAAAAAAAAAAAAAAAAAGGGGGGGGGGAACAATGAAGTAATGTGCTCTGCGGTGGTACCCAATATTCCCATATTTCTCAAGAAAAAATGAATTTATTTCCAACACTTGATGGGATGAATCACCTTTTTCCTCCCCCCACACTTTTCAGGGAAAACTGAAGCTTGAAAAATTTGTCCTCAGTAATAAATGAAAGTTCATGTCAGAACCAGAAATAAAACCCATTGCCCATATTTCCTATTGTAAGAGCTATAGAAATAAACTGTAACTCCTTTGCTCAGTCATTGCTCATACAGATTTCTGCCTTTTTGTTTTTTAGACTGAAGATGTAGGAGTAAAAAAAAAAAAAAAAAAAAAAACAAAAAAAAAACAACTTTAATCGGGAACTGTTTCCCAGGTAATCTGTACCTACGATTTCTTCTTGCTGAGAATGCTTCTATCAAGCCTCCTTTCAGTCCTCACACTCCCTTCCTTCTCCACTGCAATGGCACAACCATGCAGGTAGTCCCTGTACCAACTTCCCCTGAGGCAGGGGAAGTTTAGGCTTGACATCAGGAGGGGGTTCTTCACAGAGAGGGTGGTTGCACACTGGAACAGGCTCCCCAGGGAAGTGGTCACTGCACCGAGCCTGACTGAGTTTAAGAAGAGATTGGACTGTGCACTTAGTCACATGGTCTGAACTTTTGGGTAGACCTGTGCCGTGTCAAGAGTTGGACTTGATGATCCTTAAGGGTCCCTTCCAACTCAGGATATTCTATGATTCTATGAACTGTCTGAGCCTATTTGCCTCTTTAGTGGCTTCAGAGAGCCGGTGAACTTCAAATAAATAAATAAATAAATAAATAAAATTGCACATTGCCTCAACCTCTTGACATTTAAACTGTGTGGGAGAAGCCCTGAGACTGATGAGGAAATCTACAGGATATTCCAGCTGGTTCACACACAGTAGCAACATCAAAAGCAGCCAGTGAAAATACAGATTTTTCATTGCCCCTTCAAAAATAACTTCCTTTAGAAGTTCTCTTTTACCACATGTAATCTGAGCTCTTCTTTTGGCTCTCAGGAATCAGAGGCTACCTTGTAATTTGAGTTAGAGGAAGCCTGGAACTGTGCTGTCCCCGGAGATCTGCAAACGAGGAACAACCGAGCTGCTGTTCCTCTCTTGTTCTTGGGAGAGGGAATACACAGCTTCACTCCTTTCAGCTGGCATCAAGCCAGGCAGTCTGGTCAGGAAAGCAGAGGGAGCCAGAAGGGCTTCTGTTCCCTGTGCCCTTCCAGTCGTGGCTTACAAAAGGGAGTATCAGGTGAGCAGTCTCTGCTCCTTCCTGCCCACAATACCTCTTTCTAGACTGGGATAAAAGCATGTTCTAGGCATATATACTGATAACTACACTGATACATGCCTACACACTGACAGCCTGCTTGAGAAGCTGAACCCAGCAATGCCAGCACACAGGTTGAGCTGAATGTCAGGCTGTGCTCCCAGGCTTCGGTACATCAAGGCCAGCTGAGTAAGAGACAGCGTAATCTTGTCTGGCTTTTCAGCCAGACATTACATATGATAATTAACATGCATAACCATCACACCTGCAAACCAGAGTTGGACATAGCCAAAATCTGCATTAAAATAACACATAGTTAATTGAGGTAGTGCTTAACAAAGAGATATGAAAGAATTCAGGTGCTTCTCTCATTTTTCTCCATTCATATTTTGACACTTCATTTTTATTTTAGTAGAGAGTGATAGAGTACTGTGCCTCCAAGGCGTGCTATCAAATCACAAAGCATATTTAAGTTGACTGTGAAGTTGGAGTCTTTTTTTTTTTTTTTTTCCAAAAGATATGCAGGAACACAGAACTAGAAAAGGAAAAAAATGTTAGAAGAAAGAAGTGAAACCTTTCTAATTACTCTGTAGAAGTTCCTGCACAGCACTGTTCCCATTCAGGACATCTCTCATGGACATGCATAATTCTGAGAGATTTTCCTAATTGTTTAAATCATATTTTTAGGAAGACTCTCTGCCTACCTAGAATTTCTTTGTGATCTAAAAAGAGTCAGGCAGCATTGGCAAAAAACTGATTGTCTTATTTCATTTCCTTAAAGTTAATAAACTCTCAATCTCAGCTTTTATTTCTGATTCTAATCAAGATCCAGCATCTTATTTAATTAGAAAAATATGGGAGAGAAGTATAATCCATCGCTGCAGATGACAGATTCACTTACTCGTGCAAAATGGGTAGAAATCACTACCTGTAAACTCTGCAATGATTTTTCACATGTGCAAAGAACTGCGAAGGGAAAAAAAAAAAAATGTGGAGAGAGAGGGGGTAAACTTACTCTGCAATGCACAAACAAAGTTGTCAGTAAATTAGGCCCTGACCACTGAGACAACGGTTTCTAGAAGGTGTGGGAATGAACTTAATTCTGCACCAGTTTGTGCTCCTCGGAGACCTCCTGCTTGCTTAATACTTTAATCCTGCAGTTACTTTTTCTCTGCTAAACCAACGGTAACTGCAGTCTGCAGTGAATAAAGAATAGCCGAGCTTAACAAAAGGAGTCAAACTCCTGCCTTAAGTCTGCACTGTGACTAATTTAATTGCTTACAACTCACTTTCCTTCAGAAGCAAGCAGCTTGGCTTTATTGTAGCATTCTGCCCAGGAGCAGGTGGATTAAGCCTTCTCCACCTGAACTGGAAATGTAGAGCTTTAATAAGGGGGAAAAATGCAAGCTAAGGAAGGAAAGTTCTTCCTGAGAAAAAGAAAAGGAGTTTCACTGGCTTCCAATAGGTAATTTTTCTGCAGTCACAGACCCCCATGTAGCCTATTGGGATATGCAAGCAGAGACAGAAATGCAAGCAACCTGCAAAAAGAAGGGGGGAAAAAAAGGAGGGGAAAAGTAGAGGAAAAAAAGTGGTGGAAGAAAGAAACATGAAACAGAAAGAAAAGAAAAAGAAAAAAAAAAAAGCAGGAGGGAGGAAGACATCACCTTTAAAGCTCCCCATGTACGAGCTGCTCCCTTGCTCATGGAGAACCATCATGTGCACCATCAGAGAGCACAGTAATGGAGGGACCAGCAGTTAGGCTGACAGGCATATATCGCTTCCTCCCTCCTTTCCGGGGGATTCTTGTCAGCTCAGCTTTCATTCAGAGGATACTCTTCACTCTCCATCAGCTCCTTTCTGTTCTTCTTTGCTGCCTGAGTAAGCTGTCAAGCAGGTGTCACTGTTGTGTCATGCCTTGCTCCCTTCCCTCGGCAACGGAGCTCACTCACCGAGTCGCTCCCGGTGATATTTATGAGGTGCAGATGCTATTCATGCTCATTTTGAAAACAAACCTGCAGGTACTGTCGTATCTGAGTAATAAATGCTGCCTGACCTACTTTTAGCCACTCAGTTATATGCAGGCTGTGACTTCTTTCTCTTTACAGGTGCCTGGACAACACAGCCCCGCACCAGGACCACGGGTTATCTCTAGGCATGTTCCCAGTAGGAACAGGCACTAATTTTAGTTACTTTTATCCCCATCCAGAGTGTCCATAGGTTGTAAACTCACGTTTGATGATGTTGTTTTGTATGTCTTGATAATTACTTGGTATGTCACAGGACTTTCCAGGTATACATGTCTCTACCGCTTGCATAGCCTAGGACCACAAGCAATTTGTCTTTTCAGCAAGACCACTCTGCCTTCAGGTGAATACAACACTGCACGTCTCTGGACGTTTTCATACAGGAGTTTTGTGATTTTTGAAGCATGCTTTGTGATTTTTGAAATACAATAGATGGACACAAGTCATGCTAAAAACATGCATCGTACTTGGACACAGATGGTAACAGGGGATGCTCTGCACCCAAATCAGGATGGCTTTGAACCCCAAATTTTTTGTGCCACAACTGATGGTTTCAGTGATTCAGAACTGGAAAATTAATCCTGTGATGTGACACAAGTTGTTGGATCCCACCACATCATCTACCAGTCTGTGGATACAACCAAAGCTAGAGCCCATGAGTTAACCATCCCAAGGAATGCAGGTGCCAAATGTTTAATGAACTGAAGAGTAGTACTTAAGATATAATTTCATTGGCACCACGCTTCCTAATATCTAGTTCACAGCACACAGAAAAATAAAAAATGAGAAGTTAAGGAATATATGTTACAATGAAGGTTTAAAACAAACTAACTAACTAACAAACAAAAGACATTTTCAAAGTAGTCATTGCCTGAGTCATAATCTACCAGCAGCTTCTCTTTTACAATATAGGTCCTTAGTAAATTACATCAGACTAAACTCTGAGGCTGAATGAAACAAGTTTTCTGGCAACCTAAAAAAAATGAAAAATAACAATAAAAAAAAAAATGGTTATAATTCCTGGATTACCTGGTTTAACCATAGCAAAATTTGGCTGTTATGAAGAAAATGGAGGAAAGCTGCAATAGGTGGAGCTGGCATGTAGGGGTGGCTAAGGAAATGATGGGAATGACACCAGGTCAAACTCCACCTAGACTCCCTATGAATCTTGGAGTTTTCAAACAGGTTGTATGACTTCATTTCAGCAAGCTATTTGATGAGAAAACACGTAGGAGGCAACATGCTGAATTCAAGTTGTGTTTGTTTCTGCTTTTACTTACACTGCTGTAAATCTGCTCTAGGAAAAACCCTGATGTGTGACACAACACAGGAGAGCACACTGCGAAAACCTACATATAGTGTTCATAAATAAATACAGTTTAACATCCTGGCAGGGAAAATAAAGAACAGAAAAGGAAATAGAAATTAACGGCACTGGAGCTTATGCAAACCTGAACTTAAGAAAGTGCTTTCACCCCAGAATATTTCACATTCGCAATATTCAGGATATGGCGAAATGAAAATAATTTGTTTTGCATAGCCTTAGAAATATTTCCTGAAGTTCTTTCCTTTGTGATAACCCACATAATTTTGTTGGCTTTATGATAACAAATACAATATTGTTTTCTGATCGGATGGATGACAAAGAAACACCAGTTACCCAGAAATCCCTAAGGGGGAGCATCAGCTTTTTGTACGTATTTATTTAATTACAGCACAAGTTGGAGTACATAAAAAGCTTTACAGTGACCTTACCTATATATACTTCAAAAATGAATTGTTAATACATCAGTTACACATGTAATTCACCTGAATAGTGAGCAGTGTCTAAAGCATTTGCATTAGTTAATCCGTTTTAAGTGGCAGCATCAACATTGCTATTTTATAGTTTCACAAATTCATCAAAGGCTTAGCCACTAAGACTTAAAAGCAAAGCACAAGACTCCTGCAAAAAAAGTAGCTTATTAAACACTGTGGTTGTTTGAGATGTACTGCAGGTGCAAAATGATAAGAATAATGGAAAAGGTAAAAACCCAGGTTGTTTAACAAACAGTTGAAAAAGATTGGTCATGTACTCATCACTGCCTCAAGTACCACTCTGGTTTCCTTCCCTGCTATTTATTTGTTTCTACTGAATATATAGTAGGTGGTTTTGTCTCCCAAATCTTTTCTCCCTCTCTCCCTCTGCCCCACACTCCCATTTCCTCCCACTGAGTAATTTATGGAGCTCAGAGAGCCTCCAAAATGGCCTGCTGCTTCCTCGTACTGATGGGTTCATTCCAGCAGCTCTTAAAACAGCATTCATTAGGCCAAAACAAATGAAAAGTCTGCCATTATATATTCTGAGCGCACAATTTTACTGAATTTGGGTGTCAATCTCTGCTTTTAGGAGCTGTAATGTAAATTCAGCATAGTCCCATTAATCTACCAAATTACGGAACTATTTCAAACTTCCATTAAATTATCTCAGGGTAGGAGTTGAGCCAGAAATATACTTAAATAAAAACACACTTTGCTGCAGTGGTGCTTAGGATCATGCTGGTAACAGCTACACAGAGACGCTCTTGTTCAGCCCAGGGTGAGTCTGAGGTGCCGAATAATGGCAGACACACACAGAAATAAATCATTAAATGCTTGTTACTACAACTGCTCAATGGTACTACCATTTCCCTTCTTGTGCTTTCTTAGGTTTCCCAAGAGTAATGCCACTGAAAAAATAAAATAAAATAGAAGCTCAGAGAAAGATAATTCTAAATCTTCTGGGTTCATTCAAGTAGAAAGCACTACATGTCAGTTGGACACAAAGCAAATCACCCCAGCACCACCATTAAGCTTTGTGGTAATAAAGGGTAACCCATCTGTGGAGCAGTCAGTGGGATGGCTACCACAAAGCAAGAACAGCGACAGGCCACTCATGAATAGCAAAACTCAGGATACAGCACTAAGAGCCAACCAAACAGCACAGGAGAGTTCCAGCTTTCATATGAATAATTTATTCTTTTTATCACTTTAAATTTTACCAGGTACTTATTTACAAAGATTTTATTTTATTATTTTTTTTTTCTGGATAGAATTTACATCCGCTACTGCACAATTTCGTTCCTTAGTAGGGTATGATTAGCATCCTTCCCATGTTGCTTAACAGTGCCTGTTTTGATCAAATAGGGCCATTCTTTTGCCAATTATTCCTTTGACTTGCTTTCCAAGTGTAAACAGAATTTGTACAAATGGCTTTGCTGCAATTAACATTCTTTTTACAGAACCAGTTAATAGATGGAAATAGTACATTTCCATCTGTTATTAGCATTTGCTAAGGCGGCTTGTCTCTTTATTCAAGCAGGGATTTGGTTTTAGACGCGACGAAAGCCCTAGGAATTTCCACGTCAGGCAGCTCAATGCCTCTTTGCCACGGCATCACCCTGGAGAGGAACCCAAACTACCTGCTTGGTCTGCTGGTACGGTGCGTCCAGCCCCTCATCTCAGAATGGCAAATCAAAATACAGACAAAATACCCACAGCTCAGGCTGCAGGAGCCTGTGCATGCTTCTGAAGGATTTGTATGTGATTTGTCCCTGGAAAAGAGCTATAGGATGTGGTCCAATATTCTAGTATTGGAAGAATAATGTCATCCGGCTTTGAGATTATGCACACATGAAGTGGGAGGCCTGCATTCCCTCCAGGGAATTCAAGACTAAATCTTTTGGCAGATGACCTTGAAAACAGGAGTGCCCTAGGGAGGAAGAAGCACAAAAAAATATATATTTTCTACATGTCCTGGTAAAGGTAAAGGTAAAGAAGGGGTCTGTGAGATTAATGGAGAACAGCAGAGAGGAATACATCTCTCTACCTAGTCTCAGACCATTCAGTGAGGATGGAGGGTTGAATTCACCAACCTGGATAATTTCTGAGATTTTTAGCCTATTAATGCATAATACAAAATATGTAAATATTTGCAGATCTGAGATGAACTCCACGAGATCCTGCACTCCTCTAGAGATGTGGATGAAATCACTGCAGGCTAAGAAAGCAAACGCTGTCTCCGTGTTCCCATGCAAATGCAGTAGCCTTCAGGCAATTACATAAAACAACTGGTTTAAAAGCGAAACATATGCAAACACAGTTTGAGGGTGGCCTGGCACTTCAGTTTGGACCATACAAGCAAACATATTACAACAGTAGCTCCTGGGTATCACATCACCTCATTTCCAAGGAGTTGAGGCAGCAGCTAGGTAGGTGCGCAGCTGCTCAGACACGAGCAGTGGTGGATGCATGGAGAGGGGCGTGCTCGGCACCTCTGCAAGCCAAAGGGATCGATTGCTCAGTTAAACTGGAGAGTTCTGGGATGATAATTTTGGTCTTCAGTGCCTGAAGTCTGCCTAAATTCTGGTTTTAGTACACATGTACTATTTTTTTTTGGCTGCGCTGATGATGCAAGTGGCAGGAAAATAAAAGCAAACAAACTCACAGCAAACCTGCCTCAGGCTTACCAGAGAGGAAACAGAGGCCAGAAAGTAGGAAACATAGCCACAAACACAGTGCTGCTGTCAGTCACCAGGTTGTGAGCATGCACAGAGGGCGCAGAGGAAACAGCCTCGATGGACAGCTACTGATGGAGGCCAGGCTCTGCTCTCACGCTGCGTAAACAAGCAGAAGTGGGTAGGCACTTGATGCAACCTCTGCTAAAGATGTAACTAGCAAAAATACAAACCACGGCAGGTTTGTAGAATGCTTCGTACTGCAAAGATCATTCCCCAAAGTATTTCTTCATGGAATATAGCAAAACATTTTGGAAGGACACATTTCATTCCTTCCCGAGAGTCTGTGGCGTATTTTTTCAGCTCAAATCATGGAGACCTCCCAAAAGTCATTTAGCAGCATTTTCATGCATTAACAGGAATGAAAATGCTTACTCAATGATTAGTTAATCAGAGTGAAAAAGCTGGCTTGCTTCCTCACTATGCTGTAGCATAAAAACTATACTACAAATTATTTTTAACTAGGAAATTTTATTGTACTCTTAGATAAAACTGACATTTCCTTGTGTGTTTCTGGTGACTCCACTAATTCAAAATCTGGGCTAGCGCTTATGCCTTTAAGAACCCATCTAAGTGTTTCACTACCCGGCTTGAAATACTTCCTACAGCTAACATAAAAAATGATGGTGAAGGCAAATACATCATTTTTCTTTCCTTTTCAAGCTACAATGCTGTAATTTCGTTGAGTCAATATTTCCAAGGATTCTTGTCTGAGAATTAAGTCCATCATTCAGTGAAAAATAAAAAAACAAAAACAGTTTCTTTGTGAATGGCTGATGAATATGCCATCTGTGGCATTAAATTCCACTGCACCAACCTGTACTAAGGCCAGGAGAAACATCACACAGCAGGCCTGCAGCTCCCACCTGGGTGATGCCTAAATTAGCTCACTAGGGAATGGGCTCGCTTGGCTAAGACCTTTTAGGACCGAATCACTGTTTGCTAAAGGATGGCTAATTGGATCAGCTGTGTTAAAACCTCTGTGCAGGACAGCTGTGAAAAAAAAAAAGGAAAAAAGGAAGGGAAGCGGAGAGAAGGGAAGGGGAAGAAAGAATTATCTGTAAGCTTCACTATTGCCCTCTGTGAAGGTGTCTCTTAGGACAGAGCCTGCTGCCTTCCTTTGGAACTAGCAATAACATAGAAGAATGCTAATGTTCTGGTAATGGAAACATCTTAATAAAACATAAAAAGATCTGCTGCTCTTTGATGTAAGGTCCCTATGTCTCTCTAAAATATGCATCTCTACTAGAACTTTGAATATAAACAATTCCCTTCCATAGTCCATGCCAATTCCAGGCGGAATCACTAATAGGAAAAACATTGGTTTTGTTTTTCAGAAAAGATTTCTCAGTGGTTTACTGTAAAGCTAAAACATTTGCTTTGTCTTCCTATCGATTTGCTTTATATATATAAAGTGTATAAAATAAATGCAAGTGCCCTTTTCAATATAGTTTGTCTGTGTAGACAGGTTACACTTTTCCAGTTCCAAGTAACGTGACAAAAACAGTACGTTCCGACTTTCCACAGGCAGGAGGAACCCCTCTCGGGCTGTGTCTCGTTAGGATGCTGCTCCACAACCAGCGTAATCCTATGACAGCATGTGCCATCAGCATGTTCTGCAGTCGACAAGGGCTTATCGATTACAGCAATCAATCAGAATAAATAAAGCAGTCTCTCAATCAAGACAGGGAAATAACACCATGCCAGTGCACAACAAAATCAACATGTGTAGGACATTCCTGTTTTCCGTGTCCCCCTTTGATGGTCTTGCACCCAGTTGGAAAAGCCTCTTGTCACAGGGTACTGAACACAGAGCGAAACATTTAAGCTGTCTACAGACAGTTTCAAAGCATTTACATTTGGTTTAGGTTAATTTTCCTCGACCTGCAGTTAATTAAAGAGCAGTTGAAGTACAAAATATTTCCCCCAGCTCTAGTGGTATACATGCTCATGTCAATCCGTTACAGTCTGAACAGCTTTAGTCCACTTTTGTTATAATTTAAAATCTCTGATAAAAAAGTAATAAAACAATGTATTTTTATATAGAAACCATTGCCTTTTTCAAATAAAGAACATATCGACATTTCATCTCTGCTATAACATGCCACATTTTAAAAAGGTAGCTTGCCCCCTTATTTTTTTTTATCTTTGTATGTTCACAATATGAACATGTGGCACACATTTGTGTTGCTTAAAACCTTTCAGTCTGGTATCTGTTATATATCTGTGGTTGAAATTCCTGGGACCACACAGTGCCATGTCTTCCGCAAACAATCTATTGCACCACCAACGAAAGGCTGCGATTGAGACAATCTTTCTGTACTTCCCTAACACAGGAAACAGTTGGTTTAACACAAAAACGAATACAGCTAAGCTATGCTGCCAGCAGTGTTTGTCCCTTGGTATCATCCAGGGGAGGAAAGAAAACAAATGGCAGAAGGCTCCAGCCCCGATTACAACTATGTGCGCACACATAGCCAACACTAACATCTTATTATGACACTGTCGTCAGGAATTTTTAGGAATCCAGGTGTACAGAACTTTTCTGGCATCAGGAATTGGCACAAATGTAATCCAGAGATTATCCCTTATAGCAGCTTTTCCTTTTGTTTGCTCAGCTTTTCGCACAAAGCACAGCAAACGTGAAAGAGTTACATGTACAACCGAGTAACAACCAAGCGGCTCCAGACCAACACCTTGGGAGGGGAGAAGAGGAAAGGGGAGCCCCTTCTCTCTGCAGACATGCTGGAAGGGGTCCCTCTGTGGAAGGGAGTTTGTGGGTCCCCCAGAAGCTGTAATCTAGCTCCCTGCTTGGCAGCCCAGAGCCAGGCTGGCCGCCTCACAGTGGGAGAGAGCCCTCCTGGTCCCCTGCTTTCTCCAGCTTCTCCGGCAGGGTAAGCACGAAGGGTAGGAGGACGCCCTTGGCGTCAAAGGGAGCTTTGAGAAGCTCCCCGTCGAAGGTGCCCTTGAGCCCGCCATCCGCCTCCACCTCGCCATCCTGGGCTAAGCAGAAACGGAGGGTGCCGGTCCGGTTGACGCAGTAGATGGTGTTGCCCAAGGCGGCGCAGCGGAAGGGCTGGACGGGGCCACCACTAGGCCGCAGGCTGGCACACTGGCTCCAGCGTTTGGCCACTGTGTTGTAGCGGAAAACTTCCACGCCGCCGCTGGTGCCCCCACCCGGGCCCTGCTCTCCACCGCGGCCGCTGCTGACGTCGAAGCGGTAGATGAAGTTCTTGAAGGCCACCATGTCAGCGGAGCGCCGGCGGCTGCTGTTGTAAGGGCACTCCTGCCACTCGTCGCGCTTGGGGTCGTACTTGAGCAGGCGGTAGAAGAGGGACCCCCCCGAGACGTAGATCTCCCCGTTGCAGGTGGTGGCCTCGTGAGCTACGGCGAAGGCACCCTTGGGCAGAGGCGCCACGGGGCTCCAGCGGTCAGCCCGCGGGTCGTACTTCTCCACGGTGAAGAGGCACTCGCCCCCCACAGCATAGAGGTAGCCGTCCAGAGCCAGCAGCTTGAGCTGCGAGCGGGGCTGCGCCAGCGGGCGCACCTGGCTCCAGGTGTCAGTGAGGGGGTTGTAGCAGAAGACCTTGTCGGAGAGGCGGGCCCGGGGCTCGCTGCCCGCCGGCCCCGCCGCAATGCCCCCCGCCAGGAAGAGGTAGTTGTGGAGGACGCACATGGCGCAGCCCTTGGCGTTGGCCTCCTCGGGCAGGCGCGTCAGCACCCTCCACTCGCGGCTGGCCTCATGGTAGCAGTGGATGAGGGAGCCACTGTCCTCCAGAGACACCACGGAGGAGGGGCTCTGCGGGCGGCTGCTCTCGCGGCTCTGGGGCCGGCTGCCGCCGCCTGGCCGCTCAAAGGCGTCACTGACCTCGGCCACCAAGAGGCAGCGCCGGCCGGCCTCCAGCCGCCGCTGCAGAATGAGGTCCCTCTCGGCACCGCTGAGGCGGCCGTAGACGCCCGGCTCCCGCAGCACCTCCAGGTAGTGGTCGCTCATGAAGCGGTAGGCGGCCTCCCGCAGC
Organism: Anas acuta; assembly: GCF_963932015.1. Lineage (NCBI taxonomy): Eukaryota > Metazoa > Chordata > Aves > Anseriformes > Anatidae > Anas > Anas acuta. The sequence continues at coordinate 96,777,343 of NC_088981.1, forward strand.
TCCGCCAGCCGCTGCTTCTTTGCCAGGCACAGCAGCTGGTAGCAGTTGTCGAGGCGGAGCTGGGCGCGCATGGCCTCGGCGGCACAGTGCAGGGCGCAGGGCATCTGGAGGACGCGGGCGCCGCTCACCACCTCGGCCAGGTTGTCGTGGCGCACCTCGCCCATGCGGGCGGTGTAGACATAGTCGATGAGGAGCCGCAGCGCCCCATAGCTCACCCCCTTCACCCGCAGGATGTCCCGCGAGGCACGGGCGCGGAAATAGTCGCTCTTGGCTGCCAGCACCGACTTGTGAGCCCGGATGCGCTGCCCCGACACCTCGATCACCAGGTCGGGCTCCTCCACCGGCCGCCCTATGGGCTGCGTGCCCGACGGTGTCCCCTGTGTGCTGTTGGCCTCCTCCTCCTCCGACTCAGAGGCTGCGCTGTTGATCTCCCACTGGCTCTCCACCACGCGGCCACCGGTGGAGGCTGGCGACGGGGCCCCACACTCGGTGGTGGCAGCACTGAAGCACAGGGAGGAGCTGAAGCCGCAAGGGGAGGCCAAGGTGAGCGGTGGGGTGCCGGGCCCGGCCCCGCTCTCCTCCTCCTCCACTGCGCCACTGCCCTCCATGGAGCCGCCCTCCACCACGGCCAGGCTAGCTGCTCCGGCCCTGCGTGGCACCGCAGGGGACGGCTCTCGGCCACACCGCTACGCCCATCACCTGCAGGGAACAGCGCAGCGCACTGAGCCTCCGCGGCCCAGCCTGCACCAGCTGCTTTCTCCTCTGTCAGATGCTGTCGGTGAGAGCCTAAACCTCTTCCCGGTGTTGGTATCGCACCTCGACAGCCTGAAAAGCTGTTCTGGTTTTCCTGTTATTATATGAAAAATTTTATGAAGTTTTTATGTGCAGCATCCTTTTGTGACAATCGGTCCCACACTGCACTGGGCAATGAGAAAGAAATGTCCTTTGAAGTCAGAGAGTTAGGAGTACTATCATAGCTTGTTCACCATGTGCAGCTATTTCAGGGGAAGAGAGTGGTTGCAGTCTGTTCTAGAAGGAGATTCCCCATGAGCCAAAGTCTCCTTGGCATGAACATCACAGAGGTTTCTTCATCTCACTGCTCCTTATATGCACTCCCACTGTTGAAAAAGAAAGTGTAAAAAATCGGTCAGCTTTAAAACATATTCTCAGTTCACTCCGAAGTTCAGGAATGCTAAAGTCATGTTTCCATTAACGGTACATCAATAGTATCCTGAAGTTACCAAAATTATACTAATAGAACTCTAATCATTTACAAAACTTACCAAAGGATTTTTTTTTGTTATGACAAAAGCAATCTGACATGGATGTAACAGCATATGTAGCTCAAATGACGATGTAAATCAAACTTCACAGGAACTGATTCAAGGTTTAAGATTTCCACTAATATAAAGCAGAAGAGAGCAAAAATCACAGTAGATAATTCGAACATGAAGGTTTTGTTTTTTTTTTCCTGGGAAAATGTCAGGCTACAGGACACAGCTGTAAGTAGGTTAGTCCCTGTCAGCACAATCACTACTGAGCTTTATCTTCATTTCACAAATGTAGTTTTCAGAACAAAATGCTTTTTGACTTACTTCTTTATAAATTTCCTAGGTGTGGTTTAAGTTTTTATGAATCACATATAAAAAATGGTCCAAATGTACTTATCTTCACATAATGAGGACCTGCAGGTCTGATTCTATTTTTAAGGTCAGTCATTTCCATTACAATCCCTGCTGGCATATTTTTGGAGTACTGAAGGAACACTTCATCCTGTGTAAGATATAGCTTGTGATTTCCTTTCAGTAGAGGTGAGATATTTATCTTATTAAATTTGTGTTAGAAGAGTCTAACTCCTGGAGCTTTTTTCTTGAAAATATAATTGGTAGATGGAATTGTCCATAAATCCCTGAGATGGACATAGAATTTAGAAACCCAAACTTGTACAAGAAAACTTCACTTAAATGAAGTCAGACTTCTCTCATCAGACTTCTCTTAGAGGGTTCTGTTCTGTGCACTTGCCCTGCAAAGGACTTTCTATTATATTTGAGTACATTCAGTTAGATGACAAATCAATTCTGAGGTCTGATTTCTGGACATTTGAGCCTTTGAGACCATAACAAGACCTCAGCACTGTTTGAAAACTCCTTACTAAAGATCAGATTTCACTAACATTTTATTTCTCATTTAGCTGTTTTAAAATTTGGCACTTAGGAACTTTGTAAGTAGTTTTATGAACTTTGGATATAGCCTCAGCAGCAAGTTTCCAAGGTCCAGCCCCTAACTCTATATGTTAGGCTTTACTGGCTTATTTTCTGCAGCTTTATTTGGATGAGTAGAAATGCAGTGTCCTCTGCATACGCTTGGTGAGTGAGACAAATTGCTTCATTAATAACTTAAAACTGGGCAGCATCTCTCTCGAAGTCATTTTATTTTTCAGTGAGTCTCCACAGTATCGAATTCACTACCTAACCACTTATTTCAGTTTATTATACTGTAGATATTAAGATTAATCTATTTTCTGACCCAGGCCTTCAGCTTTGGTGGAGAGCAGCTACTCTAAGTGACACTTGCGAAATGACAAAGATCAAATGGAGATGGTTTGAAAATCACCTAGAATATCAAGCTCTGATGTACTCTTATATTTAGAAAATTGCTACCAGTATAACATCAATGTCACATAAGTAAGTACGTGAAACATTTTGTGTCTGCTCTGCTCCTCTGGGGGCTGAGCACCCTGATATTCTGCCTGTACTTTCCTACAGTTCAGGACAGCCTGACCTCCTCAATCGTTAACATTTAAGGGTTGTTAACACGCTTTCTCCCACTGCTGTCAACGTTATGATCTTTTGTAGATCCAGACAGCTCATTTCTTCAGCCACTTCTCCCAAAATTTCCTTGGGCTTTACATTCCCCCTCTACAAGAAGGAATGAGTGGCTTTAGGCAGCTTCAAGCTCTCACTCTACTCCTTGATTTTGCAAATGAAACAATAAAGGAGGACTGAAAGAAAATGCTCCCCAAAGCAAAGCATGAATAAAAGTGAAAAGTCAAAAATAGTTATCTGTAACACCAGTATTATCTATGTATAATGAAATGTATTTCCTGCGTCATGTCTCCGAGGAAAATCACCAATAATATTATTTGAAGTTTTTAAGAATGGCATCCAGGGAAAGCAAGCTTTTAAACTTTCTCAAGTAATGAAAAGAAAAAGGATGAGGTCCTCCTCAAGCACAGTAATCAACCCTTATCCCATCCATAGATATCTGCTGGGCCGAGAACTCTGACCTGCCACTGAAACCACCCACCAGGGTCCTACCAAACACCTGTGTTGCCATCCCCTCGAGCAGTCACAGTGAGGAGGGAGGGCTGATAGTACGGCTTGCTAATGGCAGCAGCAGAATTCTGAAGAAAAAAAAAAAAACACCTTCTGTTACATTTACAGCTAAGTACCACGAATATGCTGAAATTCATGCTGAGCATAAAGAGGATTGGAATCAAAGTATCACACGCAATTTAGTCAACAAAGAACTCCACAGGGAAGCCGAAGAGCTGGGAAAGCTAAGGGAGGGTTTGGAGGACTTTGTAAATTACAGACCAATGGTTGCTCTTCTAGTCTCAGCACCTTTGTCTAGCTGCAGGGATTACACAAAGATAAACCTGAGAAAAACAACGCACAGAAGCTGTGGAACCTTTCCATTACTGAGCAACGCAACCAGTCCTCAGCGAAAAGGTCGTGGATTTATTGTAAAACAGGAAGAAGCTGGAAGGGACAGATGGAAATACAATACTGAAATCCTTCTTATTTTTCTCCCTATCTACAGCGATCAGAATTGTGTTGCTGACACAGAGCGTTCAATAATTACAGAACCACAGAAGACACTTGGTAACTTGGCTGATTTGAAAAGATCAGAGCTTGTAGTTAGAATGATATAGTTTGGCTTAAAACAAACCTGCCTTTAGTACTTTTCTTCAACACTCACAAACAGGGTAAGTGCTGGAATATGAAGCAAGAGTGCATAGCATCCACGGACTGATGTCACCTTTTATACCAGGGACTTTTAAGCCAGAAGCTAAATCGCATGAGCCGGAGCTGTTTTCATTATCATGGGTTTGGTCTGGGGATGATGTCATGTTAATGGCCAGAGGTACTGCCAACAAACACGAACTGCATTTACGGGCTTGGCAGTGACATGCTTGCAATGTCCTGGATGTGTGCCCCCAGCCTCAGATGCTGTGAGACGTTGCCCTTGGAAGAGAACAGATAAGGCGAAGCTTTTTCTGAGAGGAACTGTAAGGAAGACCTGCAGGTAGAGTTTCCTGGCACGGCATTCATTTGGCAGTTCTTCTGATAAAAACCAATTAAATGCTTGTTTTGCATTGTTCCCTCCCTATTTATTTCTTTTTATGAGTGCAGTGCCAATAACCTCTGACCTAAACCTTGTCCTCTAGCAAGACCCACTGTCTCTGGGGAATATGCACACGTGGGAGGAATTGGGTTAGTGCCCTCCAGTTCACAAGTGGAAGCTGCTCTGACTCAGTCTTGGGGTAAATTAAAGCCGTGCTTTCCCCATCGTAAGCAGCTCTAATTTACATTAGCAGGCAATCCTTCCCGCGAGAGCATAGAACTGACAGAGTGCCACGCTGCTCCACCTTAGTCCAGGAAATGCTTTTGTAAAAACTTGTTCTGCCAAATTTCACTCCAGCGGAGAATTCCCTCAGGAGAGAGGAGTCATCTGATGGAGACGATTAAGGAGTCCAAAGAGGCAAGATCATCAAAAGAGAGAAACATCCCTTGTATTTATTAAACAAACAAACAAAAAAAGGTAAAGGCTGTTAAAAGTAGAGCTGGCCAGTACTATCATGCAGACTGAAGATACCCATCTCAGTCTGGGAGAAGGCAAAATCTTCTGGAGGTCTGAGTCAAGTGTGAAGAGGCTTGCTTACATACAAAAACGGTCTGTTGCACTCCTGCTCAGTGAGCAGCTCTGCGAAATTCAGGATAAAAATGCTCTCTTCCTTACCGGAGAAGACATCTGGAAAAGAGAGGTGCCAATTCTCTGAAAGCAGCTGCTTGCAGCACCTGAAACCCTGCATCGTGTTACAGATTTAAACTCTAGATCTTGACTAACCTCCTACTTGTTAAGAAAAAAAAAAAAGATTGTCTTTTCAAAGGTCCACCCCAAGAAAATTGTAATTTTTTTTTCTTTTCCTTTGTTAAAATTAGCAGTGCTCAAAACTGAGGTTACAACGCACTGCCAGCGCCTACCTGGATGTATGCTTTGTATCGCACCCACTGGAGCTGCCTGCGCAGCTTCCTTGTGACCTCGTAAGGTGCTGTGATTTTCTCACACCATGCAGTGGAGGTATAAGTGCTTTTATCTCTTAACTGCAACATTTTCATACCACCAGGATGAAAAACAACCATTTAAGAAGCGCAGCTTATGATTACAGACCACACAAGAAACATGTGGGCAGCAGTTCCTCGTCAGGAGCTCGGAGGAATAAAAGGATGTGAGCATATCGGGCAGGGTCGGGGGGAGAGGAAATCGGTCATAATAAAAACGTTATCAAAATCTTGATGGAACAGATATTCTGGCTAGCAAATCAAAACTAAAAATAAACAGAAGTTTTGAAGAGTCATCACAACCAGAGAAAAAGCTTCCTATCAGTGATATCTGCAGAGAATAACACTCGCTAGAAAGGGAAATATCTGTTTGAGTTCCTTCCAGGTTGGACTCTTCAGAAGTAATTCGGAAGGCGCAGTGTCTCTCAGGAGTTCTTACACGGAGAAGGAAACAACACTCCCACAAAAGCGACAGTTAGCAAAGGTTAAGTGCAAGCCACCTCTAACATCTCCTGGAAGAAAGAAAGCCTAACAAAAACAGAAGGGTTAAAAATGAGGCTTTGAATGACTGCAATACCCGTGGGGAAAACTCCAGGGCTGGTGTCTGCCACTAGCGCGCTACAGATCAGGAGGTAACGGCATGGCAACACCACACTGACTGCAACAAAACTTTTTTTGTGGAGAATTGCTGCTCGTTCCAGCTATGGCCCTGGAATTACTGTTCAGAAACGAGGTGAGAGCATGTGGCCATGACTGGGTTGAGCTGTAAGTAACACCCAGCGTGGTGCTACAGCTAAAAGGATGAAGGCAGTCCTTGAACTGGGAAGTAAGGAGCAACAGTAGGGTAAAGGTTATCTCCTCATCTACAGCATCGGTAGGTTTATGGGGTGTGTGAACATGAATAGCACGTGTATGCATGCATGGATGGATGGACATCTGCATGTTGTACGTTTTGGAAGCAGCAATGAAAAATCTGGGACAATAAAGAGTACCAAATGATTTAAGAACTATCAAAAAACATTTCAGGGAGAGACTGAAGCTCTGCAGCCAGACAGGGGCTTGCTCTGGCTCCCCACAGCTTACGCCAGACTCGAGCCAACCCCCAAGCAAAAAGGTGATAGGAGCTTTGGCACCAGCTGGCAGCCACACTTCGGAGCCTTTGGAGAAGGTGGCTTGTGCTAGCAGCTTGGAGAACTGGTAGTGCAAGCCTGAGAAACGCCATGCAGACACTTCTCCGGGGCTTGGTATGTTTATTTTGTGACTTGATGACTGTGAACAAGTGTAGACACATGAACGGTCTGCAGGCTGATGGCTTGTGGAGAAGGGCCTGAACAAGCCAGGGGGTGGAAGCTTAAACAAAGCAAAATGTTTCCACCACTGGGAAAAATAAATAAAAACACAACAAGAGACTACCACAGCATATTGTGAATGCTGAAAGTTTGTGTGGATCAATGGGGAGAGGGAAGAACAAGCTCATGGAAGGGAAAGCTGCTGAAGGTGACTGAATACACACTAAACACTGTAACTGTATCTATCCAGTTTAGGAGGATACTGAGCTGGAAAATGGTCAGAGTATTAATATTCACAGATAAATTAGTATCCCAGAAGGAAAACCACATTTTTACCCTGCTGCACACTTCTTTTAGTACTGGACTGTGGTCCGTGAGGGAGATGGGATGATGGATGTTCAATCCGACCCTTATTCTGATGAGATTCATCTCTGACACAGATGAGGAAGGCAAGACCTAGGTTCTTTATCTCTAGGTGATCTCCAATCAGGAGACTCGCTGGAAGGCTCTTTGGGAGGATGAAGTTTGACAGGATCAAACCAGCTGATCTTGCAATCCTTTCCAACTTAAATTCTGGACGTTGCCACACACCAGGAGTGCTGACATCAAGCAAGGCATCAGCTTGTGATGATTAAAGGCCCACCCAGGGTGTTGGTGTGGTTCACTGCCCTAACGTTGATGGCTTCTCATCATTGAACAGTGTTGTGAACAAATAAATAACTGCAAACATTCAAAGTCACTTTGGTAATGATGATGTAATAAAGGAGGGGGAGAATATCCATCAAAAAGCCAAGTCAGATAACGATTGAAGATTTCTACAAGTACATTTCATAAAATATAAGAAGATTTGTGTTTTGGTGGGCATTACAGCAGAACATTTGATCTCAAAGAACCTGCCACATTTTTGCAACACACCTGCTATGTGGTGCTCTTTAATACAGAAAATAGGTCCATATATATGGGCAAAATGAAATTCCTCGCTTAAGATAAAACTGGATTTTGTTTTTAAGTTCATTACAGACTGGACTTACAGATTGCAGAGCTGAAAGCACCAGAAATCTGTCAAAGTCTGTCACCATTGTGCTTGAGGAAGAAAGAACTTGAGAAGTAACAGTACACTTCAAAGGAAAGCCAACAAAATCCCATTTGTCTGAGACTTATGCCTAGGAAAAGAAAGTAAAAGGAAAACTTTTAGAGAAGGGAATAATAAAACTACTTCTTTTTCCAGACTGAACAGGCTCATTGATTTCTTGGCAAATTATCTAAGTGATGCTTTGAAAAGCAGACAGCCTTCAGACATGCAGTGAAAGGCATCCTTCTCATTTCTGGAGAACACGCATTGTTTCTTTGCTATTTTTACCCAGGTACTTTTTCCAACTGAAGGCTTACAATCACTCGAGCCACAGCCAAAAATTACAGGCCATCTAGTTAAGATTTACCAAATAGTTTCAGATTTCTCTAGACATTATCTCTATACAGACCTTGGACCAGATTCAAAGATGGAGAGACGTCTTTGTCTCCGCAAAGGGTAACTTTGAGGGCAGTTACAGATGGCGGGAGGCAATGCAGCAGAGATATACCTAGGACAGCCAGATCAGATAGCAAAGAGAGCCCAGCACAACAGCACAGAGCCCAGACTCCCTAATCTGAAAGGAAGCAAGGAAATAGCCTGCAGAGGCTCCCGTCTGCCACCGCAGTGCTGCTGGACCTATAACTGTGAATTTTTAGGTGACTCATGGGAGTCTGACATTTTTCATTTATTGTTTCACGGAAACCAGGCCAAGGTAGAGGGAGACGGTGCAGGCCTGGGGCCATATTTCCACACAGCACCGATCTGTGGGTGGGATGCACCTCCCAGTTCTCCCACAGAGGCAGAGGCGAATGGATTTAGTGTGTCTGTGCTGCACTGCATGCTGATCTGTCTGCAGCCAGCTCCCATGCTGGAATCTGGGGCACATGGACACGTTTGCACGCTGTGTGTAGGCACAGCTGCATGCCCGTTGAGTGGGGTCCTCAAGAACCAGCATACGAGAGCTACCGAGGGCTAGCCAGCAGAGAAATAACAGAGATTATGGCGATGAAATGCTTGACACGGATGACCAGGAAGCGTTAATTCTTGCTTTAGGTGCCTTAGCCCAGAATCGTCTCCAAAATAAACCTTTACTGTTTTAAAAGATACCAATACTGACACTTGCTGCTACTTCCCCTTTCTCTACAGTGAGTAGAGCACCAACCTAGCCCCAGAGGAGTCTTGCTGCTGTTCCTTCCTTTCTCTAACAAGCTTAAACCCCCCAAATGCCAACTGGGGGGCTGCCCAAACCATCAGGCTATGGACTATGAGAGGAGGGTTACTCTTCTTCAGTCTAAAGCTGCAGTACTGTCCACAGAAACAACCAAAATGTTACTGAGGGAGAGAAAAAAGAGCGTGGGGATCTGTTCCCTGATGAATGGGAACTTTCCCTATTTCTTCCCACTGCATCCTGCGGGGCAGGGCTCAGTTAGGCTGCCCGGGGTACAGCCCTTCCCGGCTCCTGCTAGGCTTCAGGCTTTGCTGTTCTGGAAGCAGAAACAGATGCTAGAGGTACTTCTGCGGCACGACTCTCCTGTCAGAAATACCTGCAAGCTGTCAGCACCGACTCCACCAGGCACTGGGGATGTTTTTAGCAGCAGTGATGTAACTGAGGGCTTAGCAAAGTATGAGGCGACCCCACGTCGTCGTCAGAGCTGAACAAGGGAAGAATAAAAAGTCTGTGAAATGCATGCTGCTAACGTTACTAGCAGGGAACAGTTGCAGGCCACTCTGACACAGAAATAAAATAGGTTCCTAGTAAAATACTTTTATTTCCACAGCCTGACACTTTCTGCATTTGATGCATAACATTCTTTTTAATGTGAACTCCAAAAGCTGAGGCTGGGTGTTGAGGTAAAAGCTTTCTGGGTACACTGGTTTCTCCGACTATACTCAGCTTTGACATTTACAATTTACTGTGAGCAACTCAGTATTTCTCATGATAAATATATTTTCTTCATTTAGTACAGTAAATAACTAACATTTAAGACGCCTGAATTTAAAGGTTTGAAACAACTGCCTGGTTATCTAATTTTATTCCTGCAAGCACAGGCCAAAGAATTTTACTCCTGTACCCAGCCAATAACTTCTGGTTGAATTAGGTCAAAGCATTCTTCTGTTCAAATCATCCGTCTCACAGCTATACAGCTTCTGTTTCAGCTAATGACCTTGCTGGAAAATCAGGTGTCAGATGGATCACTGTGGATAAATACACATGCTATGCTTTATTTTAGACTGTGCTTTTTCATCTTCTGTACTTTTATACCTGCTGACTTGCTAGCTCTCTGTTTTTCCCAAATGATCTATGCTCTTTCTGAAGAGACATGCAGACTGGCAGCAGCGTGATGAAGGACAATGATGATCACAGCTATCTCAGGATTGTCCCATCTGCTTTTTGAGTTCCTTACATAGAGGAAAAGTAAAGGCTGTAGCATGCCTGAGTAACCTGTGATTCAAACGTGTCTCTTCTGTGCACTACAGGATGAAGGCTCATTGATGAATGTGGTTAGGCTTGCATCAGATGCAGCAGCCATGGTGCTACTCTTGCATTTGTAAAGCAGCAATCCAGGCAGAGCTGAAGACAGCCAGGATGTGTAGTAAGAACCAAGACCATTGGATCAGGATGTGAGGAGAGGTATTTGGTTTTATGGCTAGGATCTGGGAGGTGTGAGAAGCACAGGCTCTGGGGTCCTGATTTCTGGTTCGTGGCCATTTTGAGGTTTTGATCACTGGCTCCTATGTCTAAAGTTTTGCTGTCTCTGACTAGGCAGAGATTTTAGATATGTATCAATGACATCTTCTCAAAGCAGATATTAAGGATTCAGCGACTGTACTCTGAAAAGCTGCCTGATACTGAAATAAAAGTACTTATTTCCCTCCCTGTAAGGCTGTAATGATGTTGTCTTGGCATTGGGCTGACACATCAACAGTCTAATAGATATTTGCACCTCTGCTGCCCATCCTAAAGGCCTTCTGGTTCTCTGCCACAGCAGTAGGAGAGCAGAGGAACCACCTACCTTATCCTGAGCAAGGAGAAGAAGCACCAGTGAATGTCACCATTTGAACATGCACGAGCAGTCTTTGCCTTCCTCTTCCTGTACCACAGGGTAAAACATCTTGCGACACAGGGAAGCAACTGACTCCAAAATTGACAAAACAAAACACTCAAGTGACATTTACTTTACTGCTTCGGCATTTGCTGTGGAAACCAAAAGCCTTCAGCACTCTATTATCACTTGTTACTAAACAAGAAACATGTTGTCTCAGTACTGCCCACTTTATCTCTGCTTCACGGTGCTTTTTGGTAAGGGCAGGGTCTCACTTCACTCTAAATCCCATCCCTGCTACAGACACATTAACTTCACAAGCATCAGGATTTCCCACACTGTACGTACTAATGTGTACAGTAGCTTTTTTTTTTTTTTTTTTTTGAACTGAGGCCTCTGAGGGAGCTGCAGTGAAGGAGATGAAAGAAAACTACAGGATAAGAGGAAAGCTCTCCCATGACGAGATTTGTCTTTGATTGACTGAATCAGAACATTTATTGTTAGCATGCCATTCCCATAGCAAAGGGCTGGGTTTAGGTTCTTAGCATCTAACACTTTAAAAAACGAGTGGCAGAAATCACAGCTTATCTCCAGTGCTCAGGCTCTGTTCTTCCAGTCCGCTTACAAGAGAGGGAGAGAGAAAAGCAGAACCGTTTCCAAGGGAAAAAATAAAAATAAAAACCAAAAAACATTGCAGATCTGTTAACACATTGATAGGCTGAAATGATTCAAGAGTCCGGAGCCTTTCAGCAGTTAGGGATCCACAGGCAAAGCTTACTCTGCTCCTTAAATTCTCCTGGGGGAATCAGCATCCAGAGGAACAGCAAACAGCTCTTGCTAATCTGTGAGGTGTATATGCAAAAGAATTTCAATGCTATTAATTAATGCAAATCGTGTTGTGACAGACAACATAACAGCATGGAAGCTGCTTGTCCAACTTCTGTGGAGCTGTATGGAAAGGTTGTGGTTTCTGGCCCGTTCCCAAGTGAATTAAGCAAGGCTGTCAACTGGGCTGTTTTAGCCAGAGGCACAGCAATGGCAGCTCGTGAAACACTGCACCTGAAAAGCATTTACGTGACACATCTTTCTTCTCCTTCTGACGCACGCTGCAAGATCTGTAGAACTACTGGAGGTTTTTTCAGCTTGTTTTGCATAAAATACACTGACTAAACTGATCGTGAATTCCTGCTGCCCTCACTGATGAGGTATAAGAAACTGGAAAGTACCAAATGTGCTTCGTAGAACAAAGCATCCAGCCAACACTTTTTCTATTACCACACAGTTGTATTAACTTATACCATGCTGACCCAATCTTGTTATTCTTCCAAAGCCAAAACTGCCTGTTTGCATCCAAGGAGGACAGAGAATAGGCTACAGGATTGCCAACACTGCTTAATAAGAAAAAAAAAACAGCACAGCAGCATTTATGGTCCCAGTCCTGCAGGGATTTAAATGCAGATTTAAATGTTAGTTGCAGGACTAGCCCCACTCATAATACTAACGTGAAAATGTACGTGTAAACTGTTTGCCTAAGTAATTGCAGGAGGAAGGCAAAATCTCTACCCATTTACTGTATTGTCACGTGCTCACTGGTGCTGGCACAAGGCAGAGGGCAGGAATATATGGTCCAGGCTAGGGAAGGAGCAAGGTCTCTTCTCGTTCAATGAACGCTCAGTCATGGATCAGGTTAAGCTGGTTGCCAAATCCTGAACTGCTGTAAAGTAATTCTTTGTCAATAACAGGCAGTAAATCACATCTGTTCTCTACCAAAACGACACCGAGACCAAGAACAAAACAGAAAGAACAGATGATGATAATCCATTAAAAAGTAAAACAGCAGACTCAACTACTGTTCCCAGAACACTAATGAGATCAAACACAATGAAAATGTGCTCATTTTTAAAATAGGTATTTCCAAGGACCTAAACTAGTAGAAAATGACTTCTCAGCTTCTGCTGATGGGAAAGAAATGGCCTTCTAACTGCAATGCTGCAGAATCTCAGCAAGCATCAACAGCAAAATCCCTGCAAAATCCATACAGGATCTTACAAGATCAAAAACAAGACAACCCCCCAAAAAGTTTAATTCTACTCCGAAAGAAACAGCACAATTTCCTTTCATGTTTTATTATACCCATCTTTAGCAGCCAGCTGCCCCTAATATCCTCTTGCAACAGGATACTACAGGATGCTGAAACCCCCAGTAAGTAGGATCTGGATCCAGTCATCTAACCACATCCCTGTCTCTCAAGTAACCTAGGCCAGCCCTAAATACTATAATCCTGCTTTACTACAGTAAAGCCACTTAATGGCTTTCATTGAACGTGCCTGCCAAACAACGGTGATCTAATATTTATTGATGTTTCCAGCCATCATTTTGCCTACCTATTTGGACTATTTGTTACACGGAAAAGCGATGAGAGCAAAGAGTTTATAGATGAAAGGAAGCTGTTAAAGATTTCAGACTTCCTAAATTGAAAAGTTGACTCCTAAAAGTGCCACTTCTGCCAGGAGTGAGACCCTGCGGAGCAGGAGGAGCTGGAGCAGACCGGGGACTGGTCCTTGGCACCTTGACAGGTCCTGATCAGACAGCACCATTAGTATGGGGTGGCTGGCAGATCCCACTGTCATGCATCAGATGTCCTAATTAAAGAGGGAACGGATGGTGGGTGATGGGCCCCGGGAAGAGGAGCACGCAGAACAGGCAGCAGAGGTGATGAGCTGGAGCAATACTTTTCAGAAAAATGTTGTTTTGCCTACACTAGTGACAGATTAATTAGTATTTTCTATAAACATTTCATCTAATTCCTTCTTGGGAGGCAGACGGTTAAATCTGTGAAAGATGGAGGAGCTCTTTAGCTTTTCAGCTTGTGTAAAAGGATTGTTCTAGTTTATTGCTTTCCTAATTTTTATTGTCCTACATTTCCCAGCTTTTTTGTTCTAGTTTCTATTGTTCCCTTTAATTGCTGTGGAAAAAAAAAAAAAAAAAGAAAAAAAAAGCTTTACAGAATATTATTTCTAGAGGGCTTTTCTCCTCGATGAGTGAAAAACCATCAGCTGTAGGATTTAATACCCGTCATGTGCTGTGCTGTGGGTAAGTTTGGGCTCGGGGGGAGGCCTCTTTTCGCAGGACCAGGCAGAAAAAGCTCCTGATTTCAGGGGAACAAAACGCTGTAGGACTTTTCCTGGGGCAACGCCACCTTCCACAGTGCCAAGCCCTGCGGTGTGTGCACACCTGGGGCTCGCCCCATCCGTGTGCTCTCCGTAAGCCCGGGGAAAGTGGCATACAAATATATATATATAGGGGAAAAAACGTGCTGCTGCTGCCACACAGCAGTGCCGGGAGGCTGGCTCACGGGGATTTGCAGTGGGTCGGCGGGAGTTAGGAGGAAGAAAAGACCGTGTATAGAAAGCAAAGGCGGAGGTGTGCTGTGGGGCAGGAGGCTCGGGAGGTGCCCGGGGGCTGCCGATGGGACCCGACGGGGCGCCAGGACGCCGCCGTGCCGCAGCCTGGCGGCTCTGCCCTCCGCCGCCTCAACACCCCCGGGGGGCTGCTCCCCGGCCCCTTCCCCAGCGCCTCTCCGGGGCTCCGAGCCCTCCTCCTCCTCCTCCTCCTCCTCCTCCCGTCTCCCCGCCGGCCCCGGGCTTACCTTGCGGCAGCGCGGAGACGGGCGTTGAGCAGCGCGGCGCTCCCGGCAGGGCTCCCGCAGGGCTGCCCGCCCGCCTCCCGCCCCGCCCCGCAGCCCACAGCCCGCAGCCGGCCCGGCCCCACCTCGGGCCCGGCGTGGTGCTGGTGGTGGTGGTGTGGTGCTGGTGGCGGCTCCGAGGCGAGCCGGAGCCTGCGCCGGCGGGGAAGGGGGAGGAAGGGGGTGGGGAGCGGCGGGGCGCTGCAAATGGCTGAACGCGGGAGCCCGCTCCGCGCTCGGCCCCTTTGTTCGCCTGGCACGCCGCCTGGGGGCCTGGCACGCCGCGGGGAGAAGCGGGGTCACCCCCCCAAAACACACACACACACACAGGCCCCTTCTCCGCCCCCGGCACAGACCTGTTGCTGAGCCGGGCGGGCAGGAGAGGGAGCGCTGAGGGGAGGCTCCCCCCTGGGAGGCGCTGGGGCCTCGCCTCAGCGCGGTCTGAGGTAACCGGGGGGGCTCCCTGTGGCCGCAGCCCCCCCGGCTGGTCCCTCTTCAGGGAGAGGTGTCCCCACAGCAGGCAGCTCCTTGGCTGTATTGTTACGCAGAATCACAGAACCATTCAGGTTGGCAAAGACCTCCTAGATCATCTGGTCCAACCATCCCCTTACTACCAATGTCACCCACTAAACCATGTCCCTAAGCACCACGTCCAGCCTTTACTTTATGGGTCTGCTCCTGGTGAAGGCAGCCCTCCATCCCTCATACCCCCCCTGCAAGCTCCAGCCAGGCTTCCACCAAGACCTCCCAAACACCAATACCATATTTTCCAAACCTTTACAAACCATGACCGGTGCACAGATATTCCACATATCCATCACAATGTATAGTTTTCCTGCAACACTTCCTTAAAACATCGTTCTTCTGTAGCTTTTCTCTTTTTCCCCCTCTTTCCACTCACTCCGGTGTCCTGTCAGGCTGGTTCTTCAGCACCAGCCCATCTCCTGGCCCTCAGGGACACTCCAAGCAGACGGGCAAAGCCTCTTCCTTCTCCTCACTCACAGCGAACCTGACTCATTTCATCTGGTGGTGGTGTGACCACTGCAGCTGTACGTTCTTCCAGCTTCACAGTGACAGTGGTTAAGCATGGCTGGGTGTCATCTCAGCCATTTCGTCCTATTGCCCTACTTCTGAAGCCTTCTGGTTTGCTCAAAGTCTTACCGCATTATGTGTTGAATTAGTCCCTAATACACTACAGCACTTGCCTGCATTGCTGGATAAGTGTAACCACTTGAAATCATTGGCTCCACTCATGTTACACGCTTACTTAAGTGGAGTGCTTAGCTGGAATGCTAGTTTTCAAGCTGAGGTCATGTCTCATCTCTGCTGAGAGAGGCCAGCATGCTTTCTGGGGCCACAACAACACAGTGTTGTAGGGGGGACTACAACACGTGTCTTCAGCAAAATTGTGAATTTCCTGCTATTCCGTCATTTGGATCAATTACGTTACTGGTTTCTGTTCATGGTCCTGTTCCTGGCTAGCTAGAAGAAGTTTCCATGTGATACAAGGAGATCCATTAAAGCCTGCCAGAAATAACTCACCTCTCCTGCATCGGGAACTAATCTTCCTGCTATTTTGTGTTACTTTACATACTGTATATTTCAAGATGACACTGAAACTAGACAACTAATACTGGTCTGGGAAATTACTTTCGGAATCCCTGATGTTCTGCTCCTATGTGGACTATTATCTGTCCCTGAGATGCCTGACTTCTGTTTACATTAATGAGAGCTATGTGACTGTGCCAACAGTATCATATCCGAGATCACTCTGACTCACGCTTTCTGTCTATGTGGTGATTTTAAGCACTGCTGAATATGTTTAGCTCCTCTTTAGGTTTTACTGTCACATCACACTCCAGGCTGGGTTTACACAGACGTGTCTGAGCTATGGTTTCGAGAGACAATTGAGAATCAGTGGCTAGGAAGTAGTGTATTCATGTGTATTTACTGGTCATACTTGCCCTTGTCTGCAATTCCCAAACTTCCTGAACATCAGTCTAATGTCCACCCTCTGGTTCTGGTTCTCTCATTTCCTCACAACTTGAATTCACTGAGGCTCCATTTATAATTAACGTACAGCAATAAACATGTCTGCGAGGCAGTATTTCTCACTTAGCTAAGACATTGTATCTTAGGATGAGGTGAATCATCCTTTGGTGTTGCCTGTTTCTCTCCATTAGCTGTAAAGTCATACTGGTGTAGTAGTAGACGGTTAATTTTAAACACCTGGATTACAAGGTGAATCATTGTCCCAGGGTAGAGAAGGCTCTGTCCTAAAGGCAACCAGGTATCACACAGCTCTTCTGGTACATCATTTGGTGCCTGTCATGCATTTCTGGAGCCCAGCCAACACAGCAAATATTCAGGGGTGCTGACAGCTTGTTACTGCTGCTGCTGGCCAGCAGGACTTGAGGAGAAACCTATGTTGTGCAAGGGCCAATTAGCCTGGAGCAACACCTGGAGAGTGGTGAAGACAGAGGTGAGAGAAGGCAGAAAGGGAAGAGCTGCGTGTTAGCAATGCGCTGCCCCAGAAGATGTAACTGGGCAGCAAGCAACTAGCTAAGGTTTCTGGTAGCATCCAGATCTGGACAGATGTATATGTGCACAGAGCCAGTCAGAGCTCTGCTCTTCCTGAGGTACCTTCCTCAGCACATTTCTCATTTCCCCACTGTCTGCAATAGCAGCTGCACTGCTGTGATTCCCAACTCCGTTGTGCAGCACTGGGCTACCCTGTTAGATGGGCAAAAGCACTCTTCTTTGGTAAAATTAGCAAGCAGTTCACATACAAAAATTATCATTTCATTTTCAGGGGCTTTGATTTCTAGCCAATGAAGCTCCTGACATTCTCATTTAAGGAGGTTAGGAATCATTTAACAAAATCGTTATTTCACCTGGGTAAAATACTGAGTGCATATCATATGGAACAAGAGGCTTTAAACCTTCCTACATATAGGGCTCAGAGTATAGCCCATGCAGGCTAGCTTTTTCCAAGAGCCTCTTGAACAAATAAATGTAGCAACACCCAAATTGTGGAACTGGCATGGGTAAAACCCAGCAGCATTGGACCTGCACATACAGAAGCAAGTGTCCAACAGGTAGTGGCAGTAGCTGGGATCAGCGGTCCCTGCAGTATCCAGAGATCCGGTTCATAGCCAGAAGCCAAAATGTAAGCAAGCCAAACAAACAGAAAAGAAAACACAACTCCTTTTGCTCATCCTGTGTTTGACAGCTGAATACTCCTCTGTGAAATGCTTCTTGGTACTATAACACGGAGGCCTCAAGCGTTGGTTTGGTTGCTGTTGCTGGCACAGGGCAACAGCTCGTTATATTTCTGCTGAGCAGCCAAAGATGACTAAAATAAATCTTGTATATCTGGAATACAAAAAGTATACATGCTGCAGGCATGTTGCACAGGCTATATTGTATTCAGAGAACAGTAGGTTTGATGACTCAAACTGATCTACCTTTGTGTATTATTATTATTAAATGTATGTAATACACCCAAATAGGAGAATGTAAAGAAAAAGGACAAGAAAAAGGGCAAGATACCCCTACTGGAAGGGTAATCAGCCTGTGGGAGACAGAGTGGTAATAGCCATAAGGAAAAATAGATCATAAAGGTTTCTTTAGGTTTTGTTTTTAAAGAGCAAAAAGCAGAGACAGATCAATATTGTTTTTAATTTAAGGAAAAAAAAAAAAAAAAAAAAAGAAGAAGAAGAAGAAAAAAAGGCAGAACAAAGCAGACTGGCTTACTGAGAGTTTTATCACCTGAAACAATGCTCTGAACAGGTAGAACAGCTTTTAATTAGGCTGAAAGCATTTGATAGGGTTAAAAGATGGGGAACATTCAGCACTTAAATAGATGAGCAGTTGGGAAAACAAGCACATAATCTCCCAGTTCACTAAAAAGATAATAAAAAACAAAGGATTTGAAAAAGAGAATTAAAGCCTACCCTTGCTCTTTACAGTAGGAGGAGATTATCCAGGCAGTGTTTCTTCTCAGCCACAACCAGCCCAGGACTGTCACGCCACCTCTCTCCAATGTAGCTCCATGGCTGGCGCTATGGCGTGTGAGCAAAACACCTCACAATCAGCACGTTTCTCCCCAAATCCTGGTACACTCATGAAATATCTTCAGGTAGAGGTGGAGGCTGTAATCAGCTGCTTGCCTGGACGGCTGTGTTCATGCAGGGAAGGGGCTGGCATGAGGACTCCACCTGATGAAACCTCGGGATGCATGCGAGGGACAATTGAGGCGCTCTCGTCTCCAGCAGCACAGAAGCAGCTGACATTAACTGATGGTGTCACTTGTGTCTGATCCGGATTAGGAGCAGCATGGGCTGCTTGTAGCAGTGTTGTAGAAAGGTTGTTGCACGTACAGATCTTGGCTGAACTAGGATCTTTCCCGTTGAAGTACGCAGTCTGTGCTCCCCAGCTCTCCACGAAAGAAATCCCTTTCAAAAGAGCACCTTCAAAAAGCATTCAGAGCAGCCAATTACTTACAAAGATTTCATCTCTTCCAAGGTGTGCCATCTTCCTCTTAAGTGTTCTGGCTCATCCTCCAGGTCGGGACACACTTTAATGATCACTGTGATTATCCCTGGCGTATAACAATACGCACAACAGCAGAATGTGCAGTTCTGCAGTCAAGGCCTGTTTTGCTGGAGGAAAAAAAATCCCTTTGAACACCTTGGAAGGTCGTGCTGTGAATGACTAACCGCCTTTTATGGAGCAGTTTATGGAGCTTGGCCAAAGCACTTGAAGTGCTTTGGTCATATGTCCACATTGTTGCATTTAAATGGACTTGCACAGTAAATCTTCCTTTGCCTGGGAGAATTTCAGATCCTTTCAGAACTGTTTCAGTGTTGCTATTTTAATTTTCTTTTGCCTTAGGGGCGATGAGTGTTTCTGGCAGTTTGGTTACTGCGCATGCCTCTCAGGAAAAGGCTACGATCAAGTAAACACAAGTGTGGGGAAGCAGCAAATCAGCTAATTCTGAAGATCTTGATCCAGATTTCTCAAATCAAATAGCAGAGAGATCTAGCAGAGCACATGCTGCATTTGCAAGAAAAATAGGATGTAGATTCCTCATAAAGGTCCTCAGTCTGAACGGCAATGGAAGTAAGCTGAATTCTGAGCTCTGGCACCATGCACGCAGCGTATGATCCACCACGTGTCTCCATGTACCAACCACTGCTATCTGCATGGTAGGCGTGAAGTCCACGCTGATATCTACGCTCCCACCATAAAGGCATAAAATAAACATTTAAGAGCAGTGGGGAGAATCAACCTCTAAGTGCACCTATTTCTATTCCCCGTGTGTAATAGACTTAGGGTCTCAAGATTCAGGCTGCTACGCTCCATCCCATGTGAAGCAGGCTACAGGGATATGCACTAAACTTCACCAGTACCAAGAGACCAAAGAGATTGATGCAGTTAATCAGCCCCAAACCACCCAAGTAGCTGTGTCAGTGCTGCCTGATGGAAGAAGCCTTAACCCCCAAGAGCCTGCCGTGATCAGGACACGACCAGAGGCCAGTGGTGCTCAGGCTGTAGTCCCAGTCCTGCCCAGTTCACTGGCACAGACAGCTCAAGAGCTGCATGCGCGGGATGCCTGCAAGCAGGAGGCACAGCTTAAAGGGCTAATCATGGGTTTAGGCAGCAGTAATGTCTTTAATCTGTTTTCTTGTACAGACTCATCATGAGGCTTCAAGTCAGCCACTTTTCAACTCAGCTTACTTCGAGCTGCAGATATCAATCTACCTTCTTAACAGGACTGTTATTACATGAAGAATTACTGCTGTGAAGATATACAAAGCAATCAGAAATACTGAATCAGTCCCATGGTGTCACTCATTGAAGTACAGATCAACTCTTACAGAGCCCTCCCTTGATTGCAGCTTTCAAACTGCAGATTTTTCTCACCCCCAAATGCATTTCATGAAAAGTAATTCGTCTTTATGCACTTCAAAAATCAAATTGGACATGAGAGAGGAACAATAAAGTTTAAGCACTGCACCACACTTTGTATCTTCCCCCATATTCTCGTACGTGTCTCAAAGGGGCAGCATGCACTTTTTAAACACCCTCATCCCACCCATAAATGAGTTGTAAATGCCAGTTGGGACAGAATCCAGCCTAAGTGTGTGAATTTACAATATCCTGCACTCACGAATTTAATTTCATTTAGTATCTTTGCTATTGCAAGAATAGGAGTGGCAAGGAAACTTACGAAAATACCAATGATCTTCAGAAGAGGGAATGAAAAGTTGGTGTTTTCCAGAAGAATAAATGTAATAGATGTGGTATTAAAAACAAGAACAAAAAGGCAGGCTTTAATAGCTATTCATTTTACTTCAATAACTCTCTTCTTGTTTAGTTATAACAGCGCAGGTACACACAAAAAGGCTATTGCAGAGCCTGATGAATACAAGCCTCTGAATTTAAACACAATCAGGGGATTCTGTATGTATCCTTTAGGGCAGATTAATTAGGGTGAATTGCCAGTTACCAACTGAAAATTAATTTCCTCTTTTAATGCTTTTGCTCTGCCATACTCATTTGGAGCATTAATGCATCTCATTTTTCTATACCATATGCACTGCCCAAATGCTGACTCATATTCCCTGTAGGCAGCATAGAAGAAATTTTACTGCTTGAGTTCTATTTGTGTCCATTCATACAGGGGTCAAACTTATTATGAGAGTCTGCATCACTTGCAGAAATTGCACTCGATGGTGCTTAAAACCTAGAAACTATAAAAATTCAAAAATATATCTGTTGTCCTCATTACATATCCTATTTTCCCTTTCATGACTTCATTTATATATATATATTTCTCATTAATGCATGCCATGGATTCCAGCCTTCCTGTTAAAATGACGACCCGAGAAATGTACTTGTGAAGTTAATTTTTATCACATTTTTTATTAAACATTTTTTCAGTTTATACTTTGAACATAAATACATACGTTTTATGGCTCATGTTATAAAAGACCCTACTATGTGTTAGAAAACATATACAGAGTATATCGTAGTGGTTACACTTGCTCCCCTTTTTCCCTAATGTTTTCCATAACTTCTATTAATCTAGAAAAGCAGTATCAGAAAGCAAGATCCAACCTACCCAGCAGCAGTCTGCAACGGCTATAAAGGTTATTTGCCTGCTGTAAAATAAACTTTGGTTCCTCTCTGCTTTCACAGTAAGGTAATACCTTGCTACGTACGCTGTGTATCAGAAGATAAGCATTGCATGTTGTGCTCAGTTCATTACTGAAAATCCAGTTCATGACAGTGTGTGTCTCAAACAAAAGACATACAGCTTTTTTTTCTCTATACCACTCAGTAAGACAAACAGATTCATTTGTTTTCAAAACAGTGTAATGTAAATGTGGGACCTGGTGCTGGTCTTACTGAGGTCAGTGGCAAAACGTTGATGGACTTCCAGAAGAGCAGATTTGGATCTGTTTCTACTGTTCTGTTATCTGAAGAAAGCAACATTTCAGCTGGAAGATAGGATGAACATCACTTCAAACTCTCATGCATCATTGCCAGCAGATTCTGTAATAGCGCCATGCATGGATTTCCGGGTGAATGTGTGGGGGACTCAGCTCACCATTCTCAGTGATAACGAACCACGAGAGAGGGAGCATAATAATGATTCCAGTCCCAAAAGCACGGACATGGAAGCCCACACCCAGGGGGCACACAGAATCACACCTTTAGTCTTTTTGCTGTAGCGTAGCGAAGGGACGCTAGGTTATATATGCTTTATACACAGAAGAATCTTTTAACATGTTTTTTTTTCAATATACATACATTAAACTGTACGATTTAGTACTTCCACACAGTGGGCAAAGAGCAACTCCCAGGGCCATAGCTATGGAAGAGTGTAGAAAACGCTACCGGCCTTGATCTCTCAGGCCAGGCAAGACCAGGCACTAGGTCAGGAAGAGGAGGAAAATTTGGGGAAAATGTTATTGGCTGATGGCTTAGAGACACGCTAAATTGTTTTGCACAAGGACTCATGCCAACACTAAGCCCATACCAATACTGACAACACCCAGCTGAAGCGGTGAGATGTAGATGGTGAAAGACACAGTGTAAAAGCATAAAACAGTAAGGAAGGACCTAAACCTACAATCCAATCCATAAGAGATTTCCTTTATGACTTATCCAAGTCCATGTTATTATGGCTTAAGAAGCCCATTCTCATCAGGATGTAGGATGTGGGCCAAACCTCTGAAATGTGCGTGCATATCTGATTTTTGAAATGTCTATTTTAGTGCCAGCCAACAGGCAAAGGTTCTCCGCAGCAGCATTCCCTCTGTGTGTCACGTGGCAGGAAGACACGATGGTCTCGTACTGCGGTGCTCCATCAGGCTTGGTGAGTCAGCCCACCCACTGACTTCGGAGTCAGCTTGACACAGGTTTGCTTTTTAGAGCAGACTGAGAATTTAGAGAGATACAGATTTGGTGAAAAATAGCAAAAGAAATTTCAGTAACGCTTAAGATGCTGCTGCTATTTAAGAAAAACAAAAACAAAACAAAACTATCTTATATTGAACAAACTAATTCAGTCTCTGGTACTGTTTACGTTGAAATATAACGTGCAGGGAAACACTAATTATGGCTAATGCTGATTAAAACTATGCAGACTGAAACAAAACGTGGTGGAATCAAGGAATCTGTATTAAAAGTAGCAGAAATAATAATTTTAGGAAAATCCATCCCCTTACTGGGATAAGAGTGCTGAAGCAGCCAAAACTTGCACTTGACTTTAGTCAATGCAAACATCTGGCAGACTTTCTGCTTTGGACACATTTAATTTATATTTTATTGAACCAACGGACAGTATTTGAGTTCTCAACATATCCAAATGAAACTTGAGAGTCCTAATTTCTCTGTGTCTTTCAGTCTATTGACAAGGGAAAAGGATGTTCCCAGTTCCTTCACTCAACACACATTAAATGCATTTTGATTGAATGACGTGTCTCGTCACCATTTTTTGCAATGTCTTTCTGAGCAGAAGGCTTTGTCTTGTATTTCACATGCACAGAGACTAGTGCAAAAAGCAATGTCAGTAGTAATCCCCAAATTCAACATTCCCTTTGGAAATATTTTGATTCATGAAGAAAAGACGATTAATTAGGTCTCTGTTTAGATTTCAGCCCTCTAACAGCACCAAAGCAACACCTTTCCTCACTGAGTGAATGAACGCAAAGAAACGGTGCACACTGTTTTCACAATATCCACTTACAAAACTGTGTTTGGCTGAATCTCTGGGTGAAAAGATAGGACCATATCTCAGCTGTATGCAGTTATACAGTGACACTATTTGATAGGTGTTTGCCTGAGGATGTAGCAAAAATCAATTGATGCAGGGCAAATGCCCACACACTGATTACATGCACTTCCTATACGTATTGCAATGTTAGTGTGTTTCTCATTATTTATATACTCGTTAGGCACACCTAATTAAAAACGGCACAGTCCATGTCTAGCTTTGATACCAAGCTGCCAGGAGGGAATGTGTTACCAGCACTACAATGCACAGCTGTTCTACATCTGTATTTTCTATTTGCCCTATGCCATAACATCCTTAGAACTTTCTCTATGTGACAGACACAGTGCACCTACTGAGAAAATTAATGCACTTTTTATACTGCAACTTTTTTTTAATAATACTGAGCATTAGAAATAAAAAATATCTATTTTTTTTATGTTGAAATAAACAAGTGTCAATTACAATAACTGCTTTTGTTCAGACCAAACTCTGGCATATGGAATGATGTTAAAAACTATGATGGTAGTTACCAAATTAATATTAGCTTGCATTAGAATATTTATTGTTTAAAAATATTTGCTATTTTGTTAAAATCTACAGTCCATGCAATATGTCACTTTGGAAAAGGGAACAACCACTGATTTACATAACCGAAAACGGCATGCGACAGAGTACATGTTCCTTGCCTTCCCTAAGTGCTATAGAACATTATGATATTTATAAATGCAAATATAAATAAGGGTTCTAAAGTCTTTAAAAGTGTCTAACAAATCCTTTCTGTTCTAAGTATCAAAGACAGAATCAACAACTAATTTTTTTCCAATACTCTTAACACTGTAGGATGTTCTAAATATGTGAAGACTCTGCCTTGTATCTGTGATCCAGCCCTACTGAAACTGCTCTCACATATATAAGGTCTATTGGTTTGGGTCCTAGGCTGGCATTTGCTGTAAAAAATACCAGACTTTGTTTCATAGTAGGAAGTATTTTAAATTTTGTTCGCTCAGATATTTAATAGTGGGATCTGCCAGACCATCACTGAAGATACTAATTCATCTTGTCGTTGCTGCTTGGTCTTCTTGTTCACTCTTCTGTGTCCTTGGCCACCAGAAATGACTAACACTGAAATTGCTTTCATTTTCTTGGATTTCTGTCTTTTACTTTTAAGTGAGAAATTTTGATCCTTCAAAAGCTCATAAATGTTACTGTCCTCTGGTCTATGCTCTAGGGAACTTGATCCATGAGACAAAGTAAGGGATCCTGAAGATGAAGACAAGTCACTTTTTTGTGCAATGGATCCTGCTGAACCTCCCAGCCAAACTGAAGTATCAGGGTTGTTACTCAGGGAAGAGCCTGGTCTGTCATTGTGCAGAACATTCTTTTGGTCGTCGTCTTTAGATTCTGAGCCAGGAGGCAGGCTGTTCCTCAACTTGTTTTTGTTTTTCTTGTTTATAGATGTAGCCATTACAAGAAACTTGACTGGCCCATTGTGTGCATGATATGACACCATTCCTCTTCCTGGAGCCAAAAGAAAAAGACAATTAAAGGATTAAATATAAATAAATTAATAGAACACATAGCACTCTGCTGTAAGTAGTTCATTAAATTTGCTCAGGAATGCATAACTCTTAAAATTCTATTATATGTTTCCAGTCTGTCTGTAGCTTGTCTGTTGCCTTGTATGTACACAATTTACAGAAAAAATGTAGAAAGAAAAAATCATCTATTGTGCCATAAGGGTGTTTTAGGACTGTGTTAATAAACCAGCTGAAATGTGACAGTATGAATTCAAACTGACTTATGCTGCGTTCACAACAGCGTGAGTACAGAAACTTTCTACTTCTTTCTTTCTTTTTTTTTTTTTTTGGCATTGACACAAATATAACATTGTGAGTTTTCTCCAGTAATCCACAAAGAAAATATGTGGTTTTCAATTAATCTACTGCAACTCTGTACCTTTCTAGAATAGCATACGAACATCTGTTTTGTTGTAATAGAGCTCTCCACACTATAAAGCAGGAACTAAAGCTCATCCTTCTGAATTCTTTTCTAGTTACCATGGCAGATTCATAAGGAAATGGCTGAACAATTTCAATTATTTTTTTAAGGTATTTAAACAGTGGGATGCTGGTAGTACAAAGAGAATTTACACTGTACAAATCATTAGAATGTACAAAAAAGAAATTGCATAGTGCTAAATTCAGAAGCTCAACCAACATCAGTGTATATGGCTTTTATGGTTCATACATATATATATATACACACACATTATACAAAATCAGCTAAAATATAAAAAAGAATTAGGCTATCAAGGTAAAAAACAACTCTACAAATCACTCTGTCCATCTCTAGCTCCCTAATACTTTTCAGGTTATAATAAAAAAAATCTGCTTTTACAGCAAGTGCAATGATATTAAGATGAATTATCACTACTGGAAGCCCAACTGGAAAAAGTCAGACATTTTTGGTTCAAATTCCAAACACTGTATCCGAAGACTACAAAAATGTAATGATGCTAGACCTGTGAAATCTGACAAGTCTTGACCCAAAATAAATGCAAGAATATGCAGATGACATAAAACACATCAAAAGAGAAAATGAGAGAATAAAATGAGATGCTTTTTTGACTCTACAACTATGCTTTTTTTTGCCTTTTTTTTTTTTATATTTCTAATATTGCTTCCCTATCATTTAAGAAACATTCATCTGTTGTCATACTGGATTATTGCTGCGTATCTTGCTGAACACAGAGGATTACGTTTTCATTTTGAAAAGTTACATAAGCTTTTTTTTTTTTTTCTTCCCCTGAAGGAAGTTACAAATAGCTTGCTTCATAAAATCTGCCAGCTTCCCTCCACAGCTCAGCAGCTCTGGCAGAATTCTGAAACCAAAATGCAGAATGGCAAAGGGGTGTTTAATTGGAATACAACATACTTAAACAAATGTTGGTTCTGCTAGCAGCTTAAATACTTGCAAAATGATACAGCAGCATTCAGATATATTTCAAACAGGGCAATGTGAAACTAACTCACGAAAGCATCTCTCAATGCAAAAATACTGATCATTGTCCAAAAAACAAAATGTTCTCATATATACCAAGTCTCCAGTTTTGGAACAAAAGGGTACAAAACCAATTTACCGAATAATCGAACAACATACTACATTTTCAGTACCTACGTCTCTAAACTTAATGCTTTCCCCAAATCTGGGAGAAAGATTGTTTGCATGCACTCTCTTCTTCTTCTTGTATTTTTACCGTACTCCGACAGGATTAATGCCTATCACATTCGTATTCCCTAAATAAAAACAGTTGTCCTGACTCAGACAACTGAGAGAAATCTAGGCAAGTATCTGTATATATGGTGAAGCTGAGGAAGAGTGACAACTACAATTTCATCACAAAGCTCTGATAAGTATTTGAATAATACATGTAATTTGGCAGTCATTTGAACTACTGACAAAAAAAATAAAAAGAAAAAATAAATGTTCAGTGTAACACCATTCTACTCAATCCATTTGAGAAATTTCACTCACCAGTTACTTTGGGAATCCCCTGCAGGCGTGGCACTGGCAATGCTACTATTATACCCAGATTTGTTCCGACCAGTAATAACCCATGGCACACCAGAAGGCTGGTCACAGAAACACGCTGCTGCCCTGTGAGGTGTAGGAAGCACTGCATTATTTCAGGGTGATGATCTTTGCCTAGATCAAAGTAACCTCAAACACACAGTCAGCTGTACAGTCTCATTCAGCAAAGCACTCATCAGAAAGGCACACATTTTGCTGGGTTGAGGTAGTTGAGGTTGAGGTTCACTTTTGTTGCTACATGGCAATTTAAATGCAACTGAACTTCTTATATAGTCTGTCCTAGATCTCTAAACCACAGTATCTAAAAGTAGACAGAATCACAGAATCATTAGGGTTGGAAAAGACTTTCAAGATCATCTGGTCCAACCATCCCCCTACCACCAATGTCACCCACTAACCCATGTCCCTAAGCACCACGTCCAACCTCTCCTTGAACACCCCCAGGGACGGTGACTCCACCACCTCCCTGGGCAACCCGTCCTAGTGCCTGACTGCTCTTTCTGAGAAGAAATGTCTCCTCATTTCCAACCTGACCCTCCCCTGGCGCAACTTGAGGACATTCCCTCTAGTCCTATCACTGTAGGACTCTGTAGTACTATCATCTGTGAGAAGAGGCCGACCCTCAGCTCCCCACACCTTCCTTTCAGGCAGTTGTAGAGAGTAATGAGGTCTGCCCTGAGCCTCTTCTTCCCCTGACTAAACAACCCCAGCTCCCCCAGCTGCTCCTCACAGGACTTGTGTTCCAGGCCCTTCACCAGCTTCGCAGCCCTGCTCTGGACATGCTCCAAGGCCTCGATGCCCTTCTTGTAGTGAAGGGCCCAAGTATGGTTTTGCAAATATACTGTGTGTATTCTCAATTAAAACAAAACAAACAAACAAAACCAAAACAAACAAAAACTGAAAGGCATTCCAATTCCCAATGTTCAATAATGTATTACTACTACAACACGCCATACTTGAGACTCAAACCTGTTCACAATTACTTTTCTCTCCTAGCTTTTATTTTGTGAAATATTATCAGAAGTACTGTATCCACATTTGGGTTCCCCCATACAAGAATGACATGGGCATACTGGCGTAAGTCCAACAGAAAGCCACCAAGATGATAAGGAAACTGAAGCAAATAATGAGCATGAAGGGATTAAAAACAACACCTGTCTAATGGGACAGTACACAGAAGACAGAGTCAGACATTTAGATGTGCACACTGACAGGAAAAGACACCACGGACCAAATCTGGGACATGGAAGATTGATATTAAATGTAGGGAGAAGTTCCTTCACCATGAAGATGGCCGAACGCTAGAACAGGCCACTCAGAAAGGCTGTGGAACCTCCATCCTTAAAGATTATGAAAATTTGGCTGGACAAGTCCTTGTGGATTGATTTTTTGCTTATGAAAACAAGGTCATTTCTTGCTTACAGTGAGTACTATATATGTTTGATTCAGTGTAGATGGATTTTCAAAATGATCTTGACAAGTTTCATAAATGGAAATACTGCCAGCCTAAACTTCTGCCATGACCCAAGTTTACTCTGAGGAGCACTGAAACTGTGCTAAAGTCATCAAGGTTCAAAGCTTACATGTTTTTGGATTTACAATTAACTTTACATGCTAGGGAAGCAGTCATTCCCATCTCTATGATAGCTCTCAAGTTGTTAATCACCTTCATCAGTAGGCAAGGAATTTGGGTACTACATCTGATATAACTGTGATGAACCTACATGTTCCACACTTTGGAAAAGTACCTTAATTACAGTGTATTACAAATTGATGCATTTTCCATCTCTTCCCTTGAAGCTGACCCAATTTACAGCCAAGAACATACGAATCACAGACCCGGTAGGAAAGCAGGGAAGAGCAGCTTGACTGCAGCCCAAAGATTAAAACACTCAGCTGGAAAGCAGCAGGTGGACCACAGTCCAAGTCTTTCCTCACAGAACTTTACAAAACCAAAATATTTATCCAGCAATGGTGTGTTGTCAAAGGCACACATCAGCTGCAGGGCCAGATCTGGAACCTCGGCTTAGAAAACACATTCTAAAATACCCTACAGGCAATTAGGTCACCCTCGGCAGGTGTAGCAAGCATGAAGAAATTGAGGCTCCATCTACTCATGCAGGTTTTCAAAGACTGGCTTCCCACCGGTAGGTAGCTCAGCTCCACCACACCACTCTCTCTCTCTCCATCCTCAAAGGAACAGGGGAAGAAAATACGATGAAAAAAGCTCGTGGGTTGAGGTAAGGACAGGGAGATCCCTCAGCAAGTAACATCACAGGCAAACCAGACTTAGTGTAAGGGAGATTAATGTAATTTTTGCCTATTGATAACAGACTAGAGCAGAGACACCTGTGTTTTTCCATAAACTGTAGGTATTTATGCGGATATGATGGCATCATCCCTCTTCAGGTAGGTAAGCATAAATGGGTTATGTCTATAGACAAATTACAAGCCTTTTGAAGCCCCCGTTTTTTAATTAATGAGATTAATTTAGTTTCCAAAACAAAGTACATAAAAAGATTCCTTCACCACTGGTTCGATGGAGAACCCTATGGGGAGACAGATTTCTACCTCACGAGTCAGAGGGTGAGGGGCAGTAAGTATCAAAAACCACATCAAAGCCTAGAGTGATGACACAGATGGCAGCCCTGAGAGTGAGAGAAAAACACTGAGAGCCCCACAATAAAAACAAAAGACTGCTTGTGCTGTTTTCAAAGCTGTCCATGTAAGAGGTGATAACCATGCGGCTGTCCTCAATCATTTGCCAATGTAAATTTTGCATTTACCTTTATAACAGGTCAAAAAAACCCTCCATATATTGGATTTGTCAACAATCAAGCCTCGAGTTTTGTGATTTAAAGCTCAAACCTGCTCAAGTTACATATAATATTCAAAGATCTCCCACAACCTGTGTCACAGCAAACGCAAAGTAACTGCAGGTTAGCTTAACCTCACTGCATTTTGCCTACAGCTTGTTTTACAAAGTACAGACAGAAATAATTAAGTACAATTATATTTTATTTTTAAATTGTAAAAAAAAAAAAGTTGTACTTTTGCCTGTCAGACCCCTTGCAGAAGCAAGGTGCTCACATTTTTAACAATCGATCCTCAATGCTTTTTCGACTGTTTAAAATATAAAACAATATGCATGATTTTATACACCAGCCCTGAAGCAACTTCCAACAAGTAATTGTTACCAGTGAGAACCGGTAATGTGCATTACTGTTTCCATAGGTGAAAAGAGCAAATTACAGCCAGCAACCTGGAATCTTAAACACTGAGCACAGCCTCAAGCACGAAACATCTCTAGTGAGGTCAAAAGGAGTAACGTGTGCTTTGAAATCTGGGAAGAGCAGGAAACATCTGCATCTGAAAAAATCCTTTGAAATAGCACATAATAGCAGCAAAAAAAAAAAAAAATATATATATATATAAACAAACTATTAAAATATATATTAATTTTAAATACTAATTTAACTTATGTCTTTCAATGTTATTTTGTGACTTACTTTGATAGATTTCAAATTGAGAGAAAAAAATATAAAACCAATTCTCCAGGAACTTTTAAGCAGTAAGCACAGAAATCAACAAGTTAACAAGGGAAAATCATAAACAGCAATGCCAAAACCAAGTATTGTTATCTTTATATGAAAACTTTTATTTCACTCTGTCCCAGTGCAATGATGCAATTGTTAAACTCATGAAATAATCCTACCAAGATCTTGACTTTACCAAGAGCTGAAGCCAACAATTAAGTTAACACACAGACAAATAGTTTTATTATGTTTCTGCTCTGTGTTCAATCTTTCTCAGGTCGCAACTTCTGACCCAGTCTCAACAACCACATAAATCCTCATGGGTTTCCACAGAGATCTGAATTCAGCTCTAGGTATTTGCAAGGACATAATGGTGCATTATCCTCTTACATGAACTTGCTCTTCCTGTTATATAAAAAATTGTCTAAAAAGCACACTGCACAAATCTAATGGGCTGACCTCAAATTTTCACCCATCATTTAATCATTTCTCAGCAGTAAAATCATAAAGCAACCACGTTTTATGGTGTGGCACCTGGTGGGACGGGGTCAAAATAACGCTATAAGCCTCAAAGTATAGTTTGTTTTCTGCAGAGAGGAAATGATACATTTTTCTCTTTGCCCTTTCCATCTGTTTCCAGGAAACACACATGTGCCATGAGAGGATATATGGATATATACAGAACACAGCAACATCAACAGAATTCACCTCTTTGTTAAACAGGTAACCCTTCATCATCCCCATGAGCAATGAAATTACATCTATCAAGGTCACAGCCATCTCTTTAAAAGGCACGCTGGAGGACACTTTTGAATAATGAAATATTTTATACAAGGGTGAAAAACAAGACTACTAATAACAAATAGACTGCATACCCATGTTCTGTACAATTGATTGACTGATTTAATAACCAGGCTACGTGAACAGTGAGGAAGCTGGGTGAAAAGTTGCCTTTGCTGAGATTTCAACCACTGATCATAAATACTAAGCATAAACTTGCTCTACTAGATGAAGCAGATTTCATTAGCAAGGTGTTTCTATTTGACTTCAAATGTTAATAGATTTGTTTCTTTTACTCAGCATGTCTCCTCTCCAGCTAACAGACAGCTTGTGCCACTTAAAATCAATCTCACTGTACTGTACTGTTGTGTGACCTATAATGATGATGATCTTCTCCAACTCAACAATTATCTTGTGGTTTTTTGTTTGTTTGTTTTTCACAATGAATTTGTGCTTTCTGGTGTGTTTTTGTTGTTGTTGTTGCTGCTGTTTTAATAGAACATAAGCTTGTTACATACTATTAGGAAGTATTTTATGGCTTGTATTTTTGATTATGTATGAAGCAAAGGGTCTGTGGAGCATTATGTAGTAAACATACACCCCATAGCTGCCTCAGCAACCCTGATTTACTTTTCAGTCCTGTGTTCCTACATACAAGCTTCCCATAACTCCAGAAAGCCATTGGCTTGAGCTCATACCAGGGTTGTTACTTTTATCCCTTGGTGTATATGGACTACTATGGACATGGTTGATAGAGGATGTTCTGGGATACAGTAGTTGTTTAATACCTGCTCAGATGTCTCAGCAGATTCACTGTGGTCTTTTTTAAGCCATTTAGCTGACATGTATGACATGAACGTTACCATAATCTGATCTATAACTTGGGGGCATTTTCCCAGTCAAGCTGTCTTTCCTTAGCCAGACCTTTGTAAGCAAAAGGTGTAAGAAATCCCCACAAATGAACCATGATAGAACAGTTGATTTAGAAAAAAAAAATTACTTTTGGTTCACGGTGTGTGTGTCTGTTTGCTTTTCTACATTACTCAACTTGGCCGAATTGTAATGACAATAATTTCCTGTTACATTTCACTTACACTTCATTATTCTGTCCTACCCAGTTGGCTGCTGAGTTATCTTTTTCAAAGTAAAAGAGGCACGTCCCTTAAAACAAGGAGAGAAAGCAGTCATGTTTAAAGCTGTCTTCTCCCCAAAATGGGGAAATCTACTGTCATGAGAACTGCATACTGAGGTTATGAGAACCTCCTACTCCTCTGTCTTAATTGACTGCTACAGCTATCCTTTAAAAATAGCCTTGTAATTCACAGTGATCATTCCTAAAACAGTGACAGTAAATTTTTCTTTTACTTTTACTGTGTAGTAACAGAAAAATTATAATTTCATTAAGTTAATGTAGTTATGCTCCTCTCATTTACATTGCTTTAAATGAAGATGCAGATAACTTCCTCAGGTAGCCTATTAGGCAAATATTACACATCATTGCTCCTACTACAAACTTGGCAAAAGTAGGCCAGGTTCTTGGAAGTTATTTCATGATCTTGCACTCTCCTTTTTTCTTAAGAACCTTAGAAATATTTTTACATCAATTTCTTCTGTCTCATTTTAATACAAATTGATTTTTTATTCATCTGTTCTTTTTGCGTATTAAAGAACTCCTGTTGGATTACAGAAAACTAAGAGTTGTTTCTTTTAAAACTAAATGATGTCCTGTAGCACACTTACCATTCCAAACGTTAGTCCCTAACTTTTCAGTCCCTAAAAATTCTCAGAAAAGGCACAATGCACAATTCTAACTACGACGCAGCTTCACTCCTCCTCCTTTTTCATTTTTTTTCTTCTTTTTTAATCTCAGCATGTACTATACAGAGTTTGATTTATTCTTTGTCTTCTTCTTGTTCCAAAAGTTTTTACCTCCTACTCCTCTGTCTTTTAGCCTTTGTTGTTGCAGTATTATTGGTATCATATAAAAAGGCCCAAGAGCTGCTGCTCAATAATTGAAATTCATTTCATTTATAGAATGGAGTCTTCCCTTGGAACACTTGCTGTAATAATGTTCTACTCCTGAAATAAATTTCCATTTCCATTCACCGAAGCACATTTTGTGAAGAGACAGAAAAGGAAAAGAAAAAACACCAAGAATCTAAAATGAGTAAGAATGACACCAAGGAGATATAATTAGCTAAAACTCTTTTACAGAAAAAGAAAAAAAAATCATGTTACATCAGCAGTTTTATTACCATGGCAATGAACATTAAAGCTAAATTTGTTTGAAGATTTTTATATGCAGAAAAGATGTGTAAGGGAGGCCCTACTTCCTTTTTATCCCCCTATAAACAAGAGAAAATCTTGGAAGTTATCTTTTTAAAAATCTAATCTTGATTTCTTTGCATAAGGCTGATGAATTAAATTATGCAACCTATTTAAAACTATTTAAAGGCAGGACATTTGCTGTTGTTCATTGTTGGTGCTACAGTCAAACAACACATGTGAAAAACACCCAGGCTAGAACACTGTAAATGGACACAATTTAAAACAGAGCTTTATTGCAAAGCTAACATGCTCTTAAAGAAAACATGGTAAGACTAAGACTGAAGAACTGAAACATTTTGATGCAAGATTTATACCTCATTCTCCTAAGAATATAAATATAATGTCAGTGCTGGAAGAACTGATGTCTACTAAAAGCAAAGCAATGAAGCTGGCACACACATTCCAATAAAAATTGCAGTAGCTTAGTCCATTACAGTCTATAAACAGGGACATACAGAAGGAATGTTTGTCCCCTCATGGACAACTCATGGTCAGCCATCCCAGTATCATTCTTCTGTCTCTGTCTTCTCCTAACATTCTCACATCCCCTACATGATGTGCATCTGTTTAGATGCGTAAGCCAAAAGACATCCCAAAGCATTTGCCCTCCAGCACTACACAGTCCATAGTCATATTAGCCTACATCAGTCTGTAATAACACCCGTGCATGGCAACTGAAATAAAAAGTGCCAGAAACAGGTTTATCTCACGCAGACATTTCCCTAGTTATTAGAGAGCCACCCACTTCGATACAGGCCAATGCAACTGTCTATGACACTGATGATTTTGGGATGATTAAAAAGCTTCTGTCTTAGAACGCTTAAAGATCTGCTAAATGTCAACCCAACAACCACAGGTTTCACCTTTGCCTATAACACTAACCTTTTAATTGAGCAAACTACAGCTCCAAACAGCAAAACATGGAACAAACTCTTAAATGGAAGAATGTGAGTGGTTCAGCTGACTTCACTGGGAATACTGATGTAACTAAAATTAAGCAATTGCCTTAGTGGTTTGGATCCTAGGCTAATTGACTCCATCGTGTATTTTGATATCAAGTTCCAGAAGCAAATACTAAATTTTGCAAAGCAAACACATTTTCCTGGTAGACTGCACTGCCGTCATGTTTTATAGTCATACAAAAAAAAAAAAAAAAAAAAGAAAGGACAAAACAGAATACCTGCTTATCTATATAATTTATAGCCTTTTAGGAGGAAAATTGCTATTCAACAAGCTCAGTGCACGCATCGTTTTTTTGGGAAGGTAACAGACTGCGATTGACCAAAGTAAATAGTCACAAGACAGTTATCAAAGTCTGAGACTGATGTTCTGATTCTGGCCTTATCTATAACACTCTGAAAAATAACACTGACAGAGACAAAACAAAAATGTTTTATCATATGGTGGGATTCAACTACCTGGCAACATGTTGTGAACAGGCGTGGCAATGTTAATATCCTGGAGGTGTTTCAGTGTCTCCGTGTGGAACAGCCGAAGCGTAGATCCAGATGTGAAGGCAATCCAGACTCCCACTCCAGCAACAGCCATGTGAGAGATTACCATCCCTTCCTCTTGATGAGCTTCAAAATGGCTCTGTAAGAAAAACAAGATAAGCATAATCCTCTGGATAAGACCTATTAATTTTTCCTGTTACTTTTTTTTTTTTTTTTTGAAAATACATCATCATTAGTATGGAAAGATTCTCAGCTTTTGAACCAAAGTCTAACTAAAGATAGAGTACCTTCACCATAACTTAGATGGATATTCAAGTGGTGTAGTAGGTTGTTAACTATTTCCCCTTGGATTTTAAAGGCTTCATTCTGCTCCCTGCCTCTGTCTTCTACCTCAGCAAGTTGGATACCCTGAGAAGAACTAGTTGAAGTAATAAAGACTGACGCAAAAAAGTCATTAAGAATCTTGGGTTTTTCCTCTTATCTTGTCACTATGATTCCCCTCAGATCCAATAAAGGATGCAGATTCTCCTTAGTCCTCCTTTTCTTGTTTATGCACTCAACAAAAAAATTTTTTTTACTGTTTTTTACTGCAGTGGTGAAGTTAAACTCTATCTGGGCTTTGGCCCTTCTAATTTCCTCCCTGCATAACCTCACATTGCTGTAGTCCACCTGAGCTGCCTGCCCCTTGTTCCAAAGGTCATAAATTCTGTTTTTATTCCTGAATTCCAGAAGTTCTCTGTTCAGCCAAGCTGTTCATCTTCCCTGTTAGCTTGTCTTTCAGTACACAGGGATGGCCTGCTCCTGTGCCTTCAAGATTTCATTCTTGAAGAACATCCAGCTGTCCTGGACTTATCTTCTAGAACTGCCTACCAAGAGATCCTATCAACCAGGTCCCTAAACAGACCAAAAGTATCTCTATAGAAACCCAAATAACAGTTCTACTGACTGCCCTTCTTGCTTCCCCAAGGACTGAGAACATCACACAATCACCATACCCAAGAAAGCATCTTTTTGATTCAGAATTTAGTAGTAGTAGTAGAAGATAATATTTAGAAGTATTAGCTATTTTGTACCCCTGACCTTCAAAATACTGATGCTTCTTGTTAGAAAGATCAAAATGCTCCTTTTGAAGAAAATAGTAATGCCAGACTTTCAGGATCTAGTGCCTAATTTTTTTTCTTGATCTGGTGATTTCATATTTGTGACTTCTACGTGGCTCCAAGAAGGCTGACACCTCTTTACATGTTTGTATAACACATGAAAGTATAACACATGAAATAAAGTTGTAGTGAAGGTCTTTAATCATTTACAAGAAGTAAAGATTTTTTGTTTCTTTTTTTTTTTGTCATGTCAGTAAACTGTCTATAAAGTTAAACAGAGCCTTTAAATATTGCACTAGCTATATCAAATACAGAGAGCTAGTCTGATAAACAAAACTTCCATGATTAAATAAATGGTAAAGTGTTCCTTGTATACAAATCCCTACCTGAAGGATATGTAAGTAAATATCTTCATTAATATTCACAGTACATATTATATTTGCAGATAAAATGCAAAAGTACCCTGTTACTCCATGTGAAAGCATACTTCGGTTTTCTGTGTGTTATAATTAAAAGTTATATCTTGGTCATTTTGCATGCAAATCTAAATTACAAATTTAAGATGATTATGTTTTGAATGTATTTGGGTTATATAGTTCTATTTCTTCATCTAAATTCAATGAATAGATGAAGACCACAGATGAAGAATAGAACTTCAAGCTTTCACAAAGCCTAACTTCTGATATTTTACTTAGAGGCCCTTTTTAATTTTATTACTTACCAGTACAAATAAAATCCATAAATTAGTACTTTCCACTGAGAAATTGGCTACTTAAAAATAATGGGAATTATTTATTTATTTTTGAATTTATGCTATTCTTCAAATGTTAATTTAAAAAAAAAATGAATAGAGAAGTTTCTCTCCAGCTGTTAAGCAGTAGTTCAGATTTAGAGAGCATTATTACATTACTTTTTGACTCTTCTAACAACACTGCAGAATGCAAGGTAAGCACCTCTGACAGGTACATTTATATTCATCGCTTTCCTCAATCTCCACTCATTTTTTTTATTTTTTTTTAATCACATAACATAGCTTTGAGCACCCTGATCTAGTGGCAGGTGTCCCAACCCATGGCAGGGGGGTCAGATCTAGGTGATCTTTAAGGTCCCTTCCAATCCAAACCATTCTGTGATCATGCAATTGATTCAACGGAAGTTACCCATGAACAACATTTTCTGAAGCCAGAAACAGATCTTATGACTAGATTTCATGATATATCATAATGCATGTAAATGTTTTCTTGCAGACAGCCCTTTGTAAAAATAGTTTTACCCATGTAGTTGACCAAGGGAAGCCAGCAGAGGTAATCTTTTTGTATTTCAGCAAAGCTTTCAGTACTGTCTCTCACAGTATCCTTCTGGACAAAATGCTGAGCTTACAGCTAGACAAAAACATAATGTGATGGGTGAACAATTGGCTGACAGGTCAGGCTCAAAGAGTTGTAGTAAGTGGGGTTACACCAGGCTTGAAGCCAGTCGCTAGTGTGATCCTACAGGGTTCCATTTAAGGGTCAGTTCTCTTTAATGTTTTTCAAAAATGATCTGGACACAACAGCCAAATGCTCACAAAGTTTGCAGATGACACTAAATTAGGAGGAGCTGTTGACTCTTTTGAGGATGGAGAGGCCTTGCTTAAAGATCTTGACAAATCAGAGGGTTGGGCAATCACCAACCATATGAAATTTAATAGGCACAAGTGCCAGATTCTGCACCTGGACACAGGCAACTCTGGCTATATATAATGGGTGATGAGAGGCTCAAGAGCAGCCCCATGGAAAGGGATCTAGGGATTTTGGTTGATGGCAAGATGAATATGAGCCATCACCATGTCCTGGCAGCCAGAAAGGACATCCATACCCTGGGGTGCATCAGGCACAGTACTGCCAGCCAGCTGAGGGAAGTGACTGTCCTGCTCTGTTCTGTGTTGGTGTGGCCTCACCTTGAGTACTATGTGCAGTTTGGGGCACCACAGTATAGAAAGGACATAAAACTATTAGAGAGTGTCAAAAGTAGGGCAACAAAGATGGTGAAGAGTCTAGAGGGCAAGATGTACAAGGAGCAGCTGAGGTCCCTTGGTTTGTTCAGCCCAGAGCAGAGCAGGCTGAGGGGAGGCCTCATGGCACCTGCAGCTCCCTCACGAGGGGAGCGGAGGGGCAGGCGCTGAGCTCTGCTCCCTGGGGACAGCGACAGGACCCGAGGGAACGGCATGGGGCTGGGACAGGGGAGGGTCAGGATGTGGGTTAGGGAAAGGTTCTGCACCCAGAGGGTGGTCGGGCACTGGGACAGGCTCCCTAGGGCAGCGGGCATGACACCAAACCTACCAGAGTTCAGCAAGTGTTTGGAGATCAGAGTTTGAATTTTGTGTGGTCCTGTGTGGAGTCAAGAGTTGGACTCAGTGATCCTTGTGGGCCCCTTACAACTTGGGATATTCTATACACTTTTGTTTATAGACTCATACATACACTGATCACATAATCATTTGGGTGGAAATGGACCTTAAAGATCACCCAGTTCCAACTCCCCTGACATGGGCAGGAACACCTCCCACTAGATGAGGCTGCTCAAAGCCCCATCCTGACTGGCCTTGGCACTTCCATGGATGGGGCATTCACAACTTCTCCGGGCAACCTATGCCAGTGTCTCAGTACCCTCAGAGTAAAGAATTTCTTCGTAACATCCAACCTGAATCTCCCCTTTTAGTTTGAAGCCATTACCTCTTGTCCTAGCACTGCATGACAAAGAGTCTCCCTTCAGCTTTCTTGTAGCCCCCCCTTAGGTACTAGTAGGCTGCTATAAGGTCACCCTGGAGGCTTCTCTTCTCTAGACCCAACAACTCCAGTTCTCTCAGCCTTGACGGTAACCAATTGACTTAAAAACTTCTCAGGGACAGATCCAAGGCCACTGAAGTGAATTTTAGCAATTTGAACGGCTTGAAATATGAAGAAAACTGAAGCTGATGGTAAAAATTAATTTTCTCTGGTTTTCTGACCACAGAGGACAATTCTGTGAGTGCAACTGTAAACAACTTGCACAGGCATTTTTGTCACATTCCATTTTTACCAGCTAACTCATTATACTCCCACTTTGTCTGCCCTGCAGTTGGTACAGCTGTCTGTTGAAACAGACACATTTAAAGGAAAACTGTAATATTGTCAACACCACAAGAAGCATATAAAAAGAACTATTCTTCTCATTCAAAGGGCCTTCTGAGATGGAGCAGGAACATACCCAAACCTGTATATTCTTTTACAAAGCACAAGTTTTTGTATAGAGGATAATTTTGACATCTGTTTCAATTACACATGTATCTGAAATCCAAGAGCCGTCCTTTTTCCTCAAGTTCTTTTTTTTACACATTACAGGAAATACAGATATGCGAGGACAAAAATGTCTCATTCCCTTTGTTATTAAAAGAATTGAACTCCATTTTACTTTTTCACTTTTCATAAATACATTAGTCTCTAACTTCTATTCAGTCTTTTTTTTTTCCCCCTCAGGCAGTCTTCTCCTAACTCTATGGCAACATCAGAGCTTCAGAACACACTGGATGCCACAGCGAGTCTGTCCTGCAGTGGAGGCTGACATAGCTAACTATTGTTTCAACAGCACGGGGCATAGCTGAAATGTTTCTTTTGAGGGGTTGCCCACTTGTACCATACAGCTGTGCCAAGAACTGAACCACATTAGTTCAAGGTTAATGAGAGATGCATAATGGGTATCATTGTCCACAAGGTGAAAGGAATTGTTTTTACTTCTTTAAAGAAGATACAGTAGTTGGGCAACACACACTCAGGTATAGGGATTTTCATTTGTTTAGTTTATTCAGCTAAATATTTTGGTTTATTCTACTTATACATTGTTAAAACTAGAGCAGCTCATAAATAGTTAGCCAAGTTTTAAAAACAAGATGAAACAGAACAGGATGGAATGCCATTCAATTCTCGACTTTATTCCGTTACATTCTCTGGCTTTTTTGTTGTTGTTTTTAAACAGACTGCCTTTGCAGAGCTTAAGGCTCTACATGCACAGAGAACTCCGTAGGACCAAGGCTGATACTAAACAGCAATGCAAATCCCAGATCAAGGGTCAAGGCTGAAGACAAGTTTCTTCTTCACAGAAAGAGTATCAGAAAATAAAATTAATACATAACAACAATTGATGCATTTCTCACACATCCTTTGCCAAGTAGCTTGAGGCATCGTGCCAGTGTGGGGCACTGTGCCGATGAAAGTGATTTCCTGAAACACTACAACTACTACAATAATGTATCATTAAAACAAGTGAATTGAAAGTCTTATCCAAGCGTGTTAAAAAAAAAAAAAAAAAGCAGGAAATGTGTGTAACACCCATAATCAATACATTGGATGCCAAATCTGCTCATTGGGTAACAATTTTTTAAAAAAAGTTTAAATCAGAGTCTTAAAAAAGCAGGGAGGTGTGCAATGAGATTGTGTTCAGAGAATAACGTACTTTGCACTTAGCAAATGCACAGGCAGTTAAATTAAATGCTTATGAATCTGGGAGTGCCTTACAAGGAAGGTGTTTATGAAATGATCTTGAATATGCTCTTGGGCTTGCGTAAGTAAGGTCTTCAAAACTTGTCAGGTACCTTTATAAATAGTTTATAATGACCCAGAGCATATAAAATGTATGCACAATAATAGAAAGCAATCAAGAAAAAAGCAGCAGTAACTTGAGGAATACAGAAAAATAAAGGATTTGCACAAAGGGAAGAATAACAGTTGAGCCTTGTGTGACACCTGCATTCCTGTTGACAGAGCAAAAATGAATATTACTGAACTTGACTCCAAAATTCTAGAGTCAAGTCTTTACTACTAACTGAATCTCCCCTAAAGAGAGGACACAGAGGGAGAATACACCATTTCTTTGCTGATTTCCCCCCATATAGAAACGCTTCTTCTCTGCACAGTACAGAAGAGGTAGCTCAGATATATTTTGTTTCTGATATTGTTAAAATACATGTATATCCTATAGAGAGTGTCTAAACTTCCTTGTGTATTAAACCAATATTGCCAAAAAACATGGTATGGGCATCATAGCAGATAACTTTCGGAAATATAAAACCAGGAAGTTATCAAAACAAGTCGGGTAACTGAGGAGAGCAATAAAAAGCAGTGAGCTGTTTTGTCTGGTGAGATGATTAACACAGGATCAGTAACTGTGTATATCTTAGGATCAATAAAAAGCAACAGAAAATCAACATTTGTTTGCACTTCTGTGAGGAAGAAAACATGCTATGGTATGAGTATTTCTGTGAAATAAACATGACCATCAGCTAGTCATGCAAAAATTCATCACAGTCTTGAATACAATTATCTGTGCTGCAAAAACATTATTCAACCCAGACACACCATTTCCAGTTGCAGCATTTCTTTATGTTGCTTGCTGCACCATTCATTGCTTGTGTGTTAATTATAGCTATAGAAGTCAGTGGATCTATAACAATCTAGGCTCTGAAAACAACGGATGGGTTAGTTTACAAAGCATTGGGAAATTGAAAGAAACCTCCAGTGATGTTTTTGTAGGAAAACATGAAGTAAAAACTAAAAAATGGAACTACTGTGTCTGAGAGAGACTGATAGAATCTTATTTGTCTCTCTCTGAACTTCTGTTTTCACTACTGTAATTGACAATGGCACGCTGTATTTTAGTAGCGTAAACTTAGTATGTTCTTTAATCCTCCAAGCTTGTCTGGATTTGTTCTGTGCCAAAATAGCGCACCATAATCCCACCTGCAGGCACGCAACCTGACCTGGGAAGAACTTGGTGACTGAATCAGGCCAGAACTGCCAAAATTATTTACAGTGATATGGCTGTATAAACCCAATCTCAGGAACAATCTGACTGTGATCTACTACTACTGCCACGTATATCTTGTGAGAATCAGAGAGATCAGAAAGATCACAGAATCAAAGAATATCCCAAGCTGGAAGGGGCCCACCAAGGATCATTGAATCCAAC
This sequence comes from Anas acuta, assembly GCF_963932015.1. Taxonomy (NCBI): domain Eukaryota; kingdom Metazoa; phylum Chordata; class Aves; order Anseriformes; family Anatidae; genus Anas; species Anas acuta. The sequence goes on from NC_088981.1 coordinate 96,819,838, forward strand.
TACTGACTCTACACAGGACCATCCAAAATCAAACCCTACCTCTGAGAGCACTGTCCAAATGCTTCTTGAATTTTGTCAGTTTCGGTGCTGTGCCCACTGCCCTGGGGAGCCTGTCCCAGTGCCCGACCACCCTCTGGGTGCAGAACCTTTCCCTAACCCCCAGCCTGACCCTCCCCTGTCCCAGCCCCATGCCGTCCCCTCGGGTCCTGTCGCTGTCCCCAGAGAGCAGAGCTCAGCGCCTGCCCCTCCGCTCCCCTTGTGAGGGAGCTGCAGGTGCCATGAGGCCTCCCCTCAGCCTGCTCTGCTCTGGGCTGAACAAACCAAGGGACCTCAGCTGCTCCTTGTACATCTTGCCCTCTAGACTCTTCACCATCTTTGTTGCCCTACTTTGGATGCTAATAGTTTCATATCCTTATTCTGTGGTGCCCTAAACTGCATGCAGTTCTCAAGGTGAGGTCACACCAGTGCAGAGCAGAGTAAGAATTCGTCACACAAGTCTATGTCAGTAACTCCAGGTGTCCCAGAGGCTACCCCACAATCAAGGCAACTGGAAGTCTATCCACAAGAACCTATCTGTATCACCATTTCAAAATCTTTTCTTCATCATAACTTCCAAACCAAGAACAAAACAAGGATAAAAGAAAAATGAAAGGAAAACAAAGAAGCAAAATATATGATTCTAGCATTTACTTCGATGAAGCAAGTCACCCAGAAATCACAGATAAAAACAGGAACTTAGGACACTCGCTCTCCCTGCAAACCCATGACAATGACTCACAGAATCAATTGTTCCAAACAGACAATTGTTGGGAGAAAACAGGATCATCAATGAAAAAAAAAAAAGGCAGCAACAAAGCACACACAGAAGGAGGCTGTGATCTCATCACAAATTCCAGCCTGAAAGAATTTAATGGCTGTAAACATCATGGCACTCAGTATAATTGTACCGTAGGTTGAAGGAGAGGCTTTAATCGCTCACATTTCGTCAACTCTTAAACTTTAGGCGCTGAGACATTCTTTTGGTGGAGCACTGCAATTTTAACAGAATGGAAGGCTTCATGCTTTTTGGAAAATGCGGTTGTAAACATGAGTCTGAATCCTTAACATTCTTCTGTCCTTCCAGAAAAGCTGACGTTTGCATGATTATTCATTTGAAAATGTTCTTACACAAAGGACATTTCTGTAGACCACTGAGAAACAGAAGTGATCCAAAATATGCTAAGAAATCCTCAGAAAGTAGAAGTCACATCTAACTATGCAGAGGCAGTCTCTTTGCATCAAAACCGTCTTCTGGAATTAATGGGCAATTCCTACAGGCTGCTTTTGTTGCTGCTTTCTTTTCCTTTCGATCTCATTTTGAAGCAAACCTCTTCCCCCAAATACCCTATAAGCACTTTATGTAGAAATATGGGGGGAAGAAGAAGCATACCTTGATCTAATCAAACATCAGCAAAAAAACATTGCAGTAGAATTTCAGGCTGTAGGGGGTGGGATTTAACACAATAAATGAAACCATAGTTTACAAAACGCTTCCTAAATCTTCACATTTCTTAAAGAGATTTTAATGTTTAAATTTTACCACTTATACATCGCAGCATAGCATGTGAATAATAATTAATTTCAAAAGCACTTACCTCTATGGAATGCGTCACAGTGCTGATTATAAAAATTTGTCCACCACAAGCAGCCCAAATGGTATCTTCCATCACAAGCAGACTTCTGACAGGCAGAACCCCCAGCTTAACTGTCTTCTGAGGTTCGGTGTTCCACGTCCCATCTTTAAGAAAAAAGAATAGAAAAGACTGTACACCATAAAATTGCAATCTTTATTATAAAATACTTTTGGAAACGCTGTTTCAGTTTATTGATAATGACCAAACAGCACTCCGAAAAGGAGCTGCAAACTAATCCAGAGGCTTTGACATGAAAAATTGTAAATACACAAAGAATTGGAACAGTGATACCATAGAGCCTACTGTGCAAAACATTGCAAAGCTGCACTCTGTTTTGCATCTGTGTAATTTTAACTTCCAGGGTAAGTTTGTAAGGATAATCCCCTTACCTTAATGTTTTAAGAGGAAAAAAAACCACTCATGTATTTGTTAACTGAACAAATTTTATCTGGATTAATTGATAAACATGGAACCAAACCTCACATTGCTGTTCTCGTATAAACGCTTTTCTTTCCAGAGGAAGCACAGTCAGAAAGCCACACCTGACACAGTTTTCTCCAACTCAGAAGGAGCTCACAAGTGAACTGTTTCAGCCGAAATCGAATTCCAACTAGGACAGATTCTTATTTCAAGAAGTTAGGTTTTTGTGGTAGGTTTTAATGAGTTCCAATAACTCTCTAGCCACATATTGATGGGGAATGGATTTTCTGTTACTAGATGCTTTGTGTAAGAAGGTGGTTTTTCATTTGGTTGTTTTTTGTTGATGGTGGTTGTTGTTTTTAATTAAAACTGAATTCTGTGCTGTATCTTCACTTTTATTGTTATTCCCCTATCCTGGTTTTGGCAGGGATAGTTATATTTTTGTAATTATTTTCAATTGCTTTTTATCATATTATCATATATATTTTTATTATTCTATGATTTTTATTTTTTCATATAATTTCTATTCATTTTTATTTTATTATTACTATTTATTGTTATTTATTCCTACTTTATTATATATATTTATTATTTTTCTATTATGTTATTATTACATATTACTTTTATTATTTTTATTTATATTTTTTATTATATTGTCCTCATCTCAACACACACGGTCTTGCATTTTTTCAGTTTTCTCCCCCACCCCACTGTGGGCTGGAGGGAGTGAACAAACAGCCGCATGGTGTTCAGCTGTCTGCTGGGTTAAACCACGACATCCCCAGCTATAACCCACAGTGTTTTCTGTGGACCACGTATAGCAGATCCAAATTACAACACACAGTACATGTTGTAGCATCGGTTATTCACAGACCTTTTAATAAAAGCTGCATGCCCACTTACTGCTGTGGTCACTTACACTTGACATCTCTTTGAAACAAGGATTAGCAGATCATTTGTCTAAAACATTTAACAGCTAGCTATACTGTTGAAATATTTATGGCTGTCTTTTATGCATACATTTTGACTTTACCATTTTAATACTTTTATGAGTTTGTCTATTGAAAGAACTCACTGAACATTCTCGAATACAACCTTTCTGTCCATTACTTAGTATTACTATCACAATCTGATAATGTATCTGCTTTAACATTGAGATAAGATGTGTCCAAAAGGCCCCATTTCCTCATTTGAAAGCCTTCTTCCTGCATAAGCTACAAAAATGTTGTTTCCTTTACTTACACTGGTTTCAACTTGGTAGCCACTTGAATTTTGATTTATGAGACCAAGGTAAGCACATCTTTAGTCAAGCACTTGAGCACTTTTTTTTTTTTTTTTCCCCTGTAATGAGTCCACCTTTCATTATCTGCTTAGGCATTATCTGCTTGTACAATAACAACAGCAACAATGATAAGCCTCTGCTTTTGGAGTGCTTCTAATTGCTTCTGCCATCTGCATTATGCAGTCTTCACTGAGTCACTCCCGGGATGTGGCTCTGCTCTGAAAGCATCTTTGCAAAAAGGGCATTTAGTTTCAGACTGTCAAAATCATTTTCATGATTTCAGCTTGCAAGTAAGAATGTTTCCAATTATTAGCCTGCAAACTCTCCCAGCAATGCAAAGTCACTGTGCTCTTCGTGACTCATGTGTACCATTAGCCATAAAGAAACTTCTGGAAAAGTTTGCATTTGCTAGCAACCACACAATCCTCAAATTAAATTCTTACCTGGAGGCTGCCCATACCCTGTGGATGCTTTAACCACTGTGTGCAGTTCAGTGCACACAGAACTTCACAGAAAAGAGCTGTACGTGTGTGCTTATCCTGGCTTTCATTGCCTGTTACACTGACTGCAGAAGCTGTAACAGCATCTAGTACATAGCACTCTCAGCTTTCCTTTTTGGGGATAAACCCAGCATAATTCTACTACTGTCTCTTCTGAAGGATATGCCAAAGAACAAGTTATCTTTTTATTTTTTTTTCCCCTGTAGTTATATGGCCCACAATGAACAAGTAACGTACAGACAAAACTGCTCAATGAACTCAATAGCTCTTTTTCTTAAACACATTCAATCTATACATTAATCTATATCTAACACATAGTTGACTCTAAAGGGACAAATGAGTGGGGATTTTCAGCATCTCAACTGTGGACTCTGGGATTTAAATTTTGTTTAAATTCCTTTTCAAACATATTTATTTCGTTGAGGATCATGAGCATCCTCAAATTCTTTTCAACTCCTCAGGTGGCTTAGCATTAAGCCACCTCATTAATTTTGATCAAGTCTCATTTAAAATCATCATCTAGCATTTGTAGCAGTTTTTGAATAAAAATGAAAATCAGTGCTGCTGTCACATGGATGTCAACTCTGAAAGAAAAAAAAACAACAACATACTACAGGGTAAGAAGGTGGAGTTCAGTGTCACTGACAAATAGCAATGTTATGAATGTTTGATTTAACAATTACGAGTATCAAAACCCACTTCTCAAAAACATTTTCAGTTGGTGCTTTTAGCATAACACTTTATCAACCCAGTTACTTTTAAGATTTCAGGGGATTGGAAAAAGGTGAAATAGAGACCTGATGTCTTTTGTGTTTCCATGACTTTATGCAAAGAAACAGAAATCCCATTCGACATCACCCCAGGAAAACTCTGCAGCTCAGTATCACCCTACACAGATAACCTAAATATGAGATAAAGCTATTCTGTAGTACTTTTTTATTTCTTTTTGCAATCATTGTCCTCCAGATCAGTCAATGTCTGAGACAGAAAAGGTTAAAAAAAAAAAAAAGAAAAAAAAAAAGAGGGCAAGTGGGAAGACTCTAGCCTGGTAATGAGGACAGGATTTAAATGATGGGTAAACTGTATTCTTATCCCTGCCTCAATGAACGCTTAATTAATTATACAAAGTGGGATGACACCAGGAGGAGAAATTAAGCATTGCTTCTTTCTCCTTATTTTGTGACGGCTGTTGAAATCTCTTGAGAGTTGGAACCATGGGTACAAATCCTCTCAAGCAAGGCAAGGGATTAAGCTTGGTAATCCAACACACTTCTGTGAATGCTTTAACCGCAGACTCCTGGCTAAAAGCAAGGTCAGGGCTTCATTCTGCTGACCAAGATTATTCGCACTGCTATTCCCCACCCAACCCCCAACCAAATTACTTAACAGGTCTGAATCTAGTTCACAAATAGATTCAAGACCATCAAAATCACAGTTTTGAGAACACATACTGCTCTCTCTGCCTGTCCTCCCAGATCTCATCAGGTCCCGTTCGATACAGCCTGCACAGATTTCATGTTTGATGTCCACTTTTTCATGTTATCTGTCTGATCCAAAGTTCATTGCTTCTAAAATCTAAGCGAAGTACTATCTCCACCTGTGTAAATGGATGCAAATTCAAGACACAGTTATGTAAGTATGCTCAGTAAGTGGCACTATCTATGCAAAACTACGCACAGCCCTTGCAAAAGAAATGGAAAGGCTTCATTTGAAGTTATAAATACTTGGTTAGGTACTCAATTAATATATCGGTTTCCTTGTAAAGAAAAGAAGAAAAAAAAAGTGGGAAAGTAGTAGCTGAAATAAAACTTTTGTCGGTAAAAAGTCAAGGCATACAACAGGACAAAGCCAGACCAAGGAGCCCAGTGTGACTTCTTGCAAATTGTTTCATGAAAAGCAGGGACTGATCAAAAGAAAAATAAGCAATGGAGATGTATATAATGCAGCTCACAGAGATCTGGCTGGAGAATGCCCTTCAGTGTCCACAGAAATGTGGCTTAAAATTCTGTTCTGTCAATGAACAGAATTTGTTCTTGTCTCTGTTCTCTAAATAATCATTGTTTTAATTTTAAGATTTCCTGGTCATCCTTATCTTTAGACTGCTAAAAAGCCACAGACAATAAATTCTTCTTTAACCTACAAGGTAAGCATATAGATACTACATGAGATAAAATATGCAGTACATTTATCCCATAACCAGAGGCTGGTCTGCATGTAGAAAAATCAGTTGTTGCACTCTGAGCAAATACAAGATCTGAGCCTGACACCTGTGGAAACAGGAAGGGGAAACAGTGGGAGAAGAGAGAGGAGTTTTCCTTCTGCTCTGTGAGAAAAGTCTGAAAGTTTTAACAATACATAAAGATGAGCATATTTGCAAGTTTTAGTGGACTCAGAGGTTAAACCGAGCACATCAAAGCCGGCATCGACTATTATTACAGATATATCGAATAGCTAGTACATGAGACATGACAGCCTTCACAGACATCACTTTAATAGGAGACATCAGTATGGACTGCAGGCAAGGTATTCATTTGCAAGAATGAGATGTGTCTACAAAACCTGAATAGAGGGTCTAATACATAATTTAGTATAGGGACTTCTAGAAATAAGATGTGATAACTTCTGATATTTGTATCTTTTATTAATATTTAAAACATGAGAACAGTTTTTAAGCACTGTTGTATCCATACACCAATATATTTTATGCCACTGTTTATAATACACTTTGTAAACTATATTTTTCCAACAGTTATGTGCCATAGTTTACATCCCAAAGTTGAACAGTATCTTGCAATACTCATATCAGGATGCTTAGCTGCATCAGAGTAAGATATCTTATGCTCAGAAAATGTTTCTAAGCCCTTTATGTAAAAGGACATTGTTTCTATTAGTGTGTTTTGCTATGTCTCCTGATTTTTATGTTTTATAAAATCAGTTATCCTGCAACTCACTCAAATTTAATCAAGTAGGCAAGAAAAGTTTTAAAACAAATTTCATTTTATAAGACTGAGTAGTGGCTATTTTATGATTCTGTGGTTTGTTTCCGCAAAACCTAATGCATTAATATTATTTTTATAGATGATTATAAAAATAAGTTCATTATTTATTTTTAAAACAATTTATTTTTAATACTTTTATAATTTGTGTGTATTCTCAAGTCTTGATCTAACCTGATAAAATACAATTTACTTCCTCAGAAAGTCTTTTCAGAGGTTGTAGTAGTTTTCCCTTCCTTTCTGCTTTCAGCAGAGCTGAACTAAACCTGCTTTTTTGTTGGTAACTTCCTCTCTTGCTTAGCAGCACTATTGATGATTTCGACAGAGCTGCCAACACAGCCCTGGGAACAGTGGTTGTTGGTTAATTTGTGCAGTGGAGCACAAACATTTTTTCCATCACATGGTACACAAACCAACACAGTTGAGGAGTAAGATGGTAGCTACAGAACTAAAAAGTTCAGCACATTTCTTATCACATGGAAATAAGCCGAAGGACCCAGGTCTGCTCTTCTAAAAACAGGCGTAAATAGGAATGTCCTGTGCTGCACATGCATGTAGTTGCTTTTTCGTATATATGCAAAAATCCTTCATGTTATATAGCCGACAGAGCCCTACCTAAAATTACAGACAGAGGTGGCACTGGAAGCCCCAGCACGTGATATCCAAATAAGACTGATAGCAATGTCAACACATTTCTGGTAGCAAGTATTTGGAAATATTGCTAACAGTGATAACACAGTCAAGATAACAGTATTTATTTGTTTTTCAGTATCACTGCTTTTCCCTAACAGCTTGGTACCATTCATTACTTTTCATAGCAATACCTCTCATCCCTTCCTACCTCAAGTGTTGATCATATACCAGAACCACACTCTTCAGACACACTGCAACTGTGCTTAGATACTTGTCTTTCAGACCCAAGCTCTGAGGTTTGATATCAGACCCAAGCTCTGAGGTTTGATATCAACCCTTTACATTCCACATATTCCCCCTTTCCTGGATTTGTCAAAGTACATATGCCTTGATCAGCTTGGCAAGACATCCACCTTGCTAATGAAATAACCTGGTCTCCCTTAACTTTTTGATCTATTTCCCCCTACTCTTATATTTCATCTTAATTTTGTTCCTTTTCCTTGATATTAATCCTCTGAAAATAACTAATCCGTGTCCTGAGGCCTCTTCAGACAGGTAAGTCATCAAACTCTTGACTAACTTCAGAGCTGCCAACATTTTTCCTGGTGAAGTCTTTGTAAAGAATGCAAAACTCTGCCCCGTTCATGGCCAGAACTGCCCCAGTTCTTGTTTACACAGCACATTAACATTCTATTGCAATACTCAAAGCTGAGCTTTCTGTTATTCCTTAAACCTCAGGGCCAGAAACTAGCAGCATACATCTACACAGGCTCTGAAAACAAAACAAAACAAACAAAAAAAAACAAACACTGGCAAACACTGCTTTCATTAAAATATATGAGGCTTCCACTTCTAGACGTGTGGGTCAGTTCTGGCTATGGCAAAAGATTCAAATCAGCATCTTCTGGATTCCAGGAGAGATCTCTAGCCACGTGGGTGAGCACCACTCAAAATGGAAATGGCAGCAGACCCAGACTTCTTTGTGTTAACACTGAGCCACTTTTCAAAAAAGGTGAGAGGGCAACAGAACAAATAAAGTTTAATACAGTTCATGTACTACATCATCATTGGATAAAACAGAGATCTCTCCACTTGAGAGCCTAGTGCCTTAGCCATTAGGATACAATATGAAAGACTACATGTCCTCTCTCTCCTATACTGTTTAAAGAGAAGAGGAATGATTCATCCTCAGCTTAAAAAAAATAATTATAGATGCAAGCTCTCCACTGTGAATCACAAGTGGAGATTGGCACTTCTCTAGCTCTGCAGCACCTGGAAGGAGGATGACATTACGAAATGCCTTGCTTCAATTCTTTATTAGCTTGCTTGGATATTACTCAAAGAATCACAGAATGGTTGAGGTTGGCAGGGACCACTGGAGGCATCTGGTCCAACCCCTGCTCAAGCAGGGCCACCCAGAGCAGGGTGCCCAGGCCCATGTCCAGGCAGCTTTTGAAGATCTCCAACAAGGAGACTCCACTGCCCCTCTGGGCAACCTGTGCTCAGTCACGCACACAGTGAAAATGTATTTCCTGATGTTCAGATATTTATCTGTGCCTGCTGACTCTTCTGCTATTCCTGAGCACCACTGGCTCCATCATCTTTGCACCCTCCCTTCAGGTATTTATGTAAATTGATTAGCTCCCCCCATGAACCTTCTGTTCTCCAGGTTGAAGAGTCCCAGCTCTCTCGGCCTCTCCTCATAGCAGAGAGGCTTCAATCCCTTCATCATCTTCATGGCCCTCTGCTGGACTCTCTCCAGTAAGTTCATGGCTCTCTTGTACTGGAGAGCCCAGAACCAGATGCAGTACTCCAGGTGTGGCCTCACCAGTGCTGAGCAAAGAAGAAGGACCCCTGCGCATGCAGAGTGCTGTGAACTTCATTTTTGGTCTGCAAGGCTCAACATGCAAGGGCTCGCTGCAGGTACTGCAAGTGAGAGGCTACGGATTGCAATTGCATGCTGAGAAGTCAGGCACTGTAATCAGAGCAGCAAGTCTTTTTAGTGTATCTGTTCTCTCATCTGAACCAAACCCTTTCTGAAATTACCAATATGTTAACTGTTCTAGTCTTTGCCACAATCATACTGAGATTTTATTTCCTTTTCCTGTTTCTATCCATTCTCTTTATAGACTTCATGGGAAGGAAATGTGTATAAGTGTCCTGAAGAAAGGAAGTACCTGGAACTGACTCCAGTACACCAGGGACAATACATCTACCTTTTATAAAGATTGTGATTTCCTTTTCCTAAGATACTTTTGTGAATGGAAGTCAAACATATGCTGACCTTTTTTGCTATTACGTCACTCCGAAAACACATCTGCTGGTCTGTCTGCAATCAGCACAAAGAGGTTTTTGTTACATTTCTTACACAGACAATGCAACGTACTTTTTCCTTAACCTCATCTAAAAGTGTTTTGCCTGGAAATATTCCTAATAATTTGGCCTGGGGCAAACACTGAATACACAATATTTCAGAATGATAACTGTTCAAACTTCCTAGCACTGTAAACAAGTTCTCAACATGCAAAGTGTCAGATGAACACTACAATCCACATCACTACCATTCCCATATAAACATTTAACATGCTAGCTGTTTTATGGTTTCTCACACTAGCTTTCTTACTCACAAAAACAAAACAAAACAAAACAACAAAACCATGTGCCTAGGTGTAATTATTAAGGCTTCTATTGCTAGGATTAATATTAGTTCACCTACCTCCTATCCCTTCTGTGACATTTTCACAGATCACCATGCTAGCTCACATTTTGGAACTGAGTAGATTTTAGGATAACAGTGCCCCATTGCTTTTAATTTATTTTCAAATACACTCAGGTTCAAATACTTTTTAATCCAAAAGTGAAAACCCACCAACACAGAGGTGTCTGAGTAAACATGACTGCCCTCCATGAAGGAGGAAGTTACACTGTGAACCTCCAACTCTCCCATTACCATGCCATGTGGTCCTCAGCTTTTTACTTCCCATTTTAAATTACTCCATGAGAAGACTTCTCTGCAGCCAGAGCATTGCAGATACTGTCAAATGGACAGAGTTTTCTTGAGAAGAAAGTCAGAGTAGAGTACTTGCTATTTCTAAACAAGCTGGATGCTTTTATAGATTAAGCCATCTGAAAACAATAGGAGCAATTAGACTTATTTGGGTGATGAATACCAAATGACAGAAGTCTACATAAGATTACACATACGTACAGGCATTGAGCTTCAGTGACTGAACTGATCCACAAAACACTATCTATAACGGAAGAAACAAGGATCATAATTCTAATAGAAACAGGCAGATGGATTTTTCACCCTGGAAGATTACTTACTCCTCCTTATTCATGAAGTACCATGATAGGCTGCACAACTATTTTACCTGTGCATCCCAAAACATTTGTCTTTGAATGCAGGCTTCTAATCAGGATGTCTGGTAATGCAGTTGGTTATATTTCACTTTCACTTTTAATTTTTGCCTTAATCTCCTCTATGCTGACAGACCAAAAAAAAGAGTTGGCTCCTATATGGTTGGAAGGTAACCCCCTCTGCAGAAGAGAAGGCGACACTGACAATTACACAAAGCTCTTATTAGGCTGCATTCTCTGTCCCTTCTATTTCCCTGCTCAGATTCCTTTGTTTGGTAAAATAGGTCAGTGCTCATAAAAACACCCCTTCAGGGCTGAAGGATCACATGACAGCAGCAGTGAGCTATAAGGAATCCAAATGCTAATGTGGGGGCAGCTGATTTGCGCTACTTTCACAAGGCATGGAGAACCGGAATAACAAATATAGACCAAAGTGCAAAGGAAGGCACTACAGGATGAGTCAGGAAAAAAAAATAATAAAATAAATAAATAAATAAATAAACACATTTCCCATTTGAGCTTCAGCTATCCTGAAAGAGAATGTAACAATCTCCTTGAATACTCAGCTGCACAAAACTGGTGTCTTAAAGGAAGGGGATGCTATGATCCTGGTCAATCCTCCAGCTGACAATTCTGTCTGATTAACAGCTCTGCCCCATTCTTAACTTGCTCTGTAGACATGCAACCCATGCATCCTTTCTTACCTATACTGCTAAGGATGCCACTCTTGTTTTTCAATGGTCTTTTTCAGAAGAAGTTGAGTGACAGCAATCTTAAACACACCCATCGCATTCAGAGAAGATGGCAGTTGCACTTCCTACCCCACACAGGTACATACAGAAATTGAAGCATCAAAAAATGATACTGTGAGACTACGGTCAAGGCTTCTCTGCCTCTGAAACAAGGAGAAATTTGCTATTCAGTGAAGAAAAAAAAAAGGCACTGAAATGTAATGTCTGGCTTCAGATAAGAGAAGACAGCTCAAGAAGGAAGGAGGAATCCCACTGAGTTGAAGATGGCATTTGGTGAAAGAAAATCTTTTTCCCAACACTTTGAGATTCTTTGCTGCTTGAAAAGGTATTTCCCAAACTCTTCGTATTATCTTACACTGGACAACACAGGTGGCATATCATTTCTTCCACAAATTTAAGACACTGAAGTTGGCTCTCCAGTTAGAAGCTGGCAGGATTCAGTAGTTAAGGTGTAGTGCCACACAAACACAGCTGTACTGTTCACAGCACCTGTCATATTAGAGAAGCACAGCAACAACACTTATGCACCTCAAGATAACAAGGTATATTAGGTAGTAGTGCCAGCTCTGCACTTTGCAAGGTTAGGTGTCTCTCTGCTAACATCTCACTTAGAGCTATTTAAAAACTCAGGTGTCGCTGCTCCCCACTGCTTTTTGAGCTGAACTAACTGTACGTGTATGTGGTACTGCAGGAAAGTTCATGAAAAATTCCCAAAGTGCACAGACTTCCACCCAAGCCAGCTCTGAAGAAGCCAGTTCTAGTTCAGAAGTGGTACCTGGGATTCTCCTTTACTCAGATTATTTTGAACAATTATTTAGCTAGATAGAGCACAAATTGCCATAATGGCAATGAAAAATGAGTCCTACTGTGAAATATATGAGATGCACAAAGAGGAATCACTTTCATTTGAAAAATAAAAGCTGACTCATTATTTCAAATGAGATACACAGAAATCTTTACCATTAGGAAATTTTTGTCTTTCATAAACATAACAGTTCATAACAATTGATTTTTCAGGAGTGAAGAAGCGTTGAAGTCGATATTGAGAAGTAGAATGGAATTAGCATACTGCTATGTAAAATACAGCTAACAATGTTATCAAATATAGGGAGTCATGACACTGAATACCTAAGGTTTTATGCTGGAGCACTGATCAGTTTTCATATGTATTTTATGGTACCAAATAAAAAGAACAGGATCAAATTACCAAGTATTCTTCAAAGTAATAAATGAAAATACAATTATTTTTTTCATATATATTTTTCCCCTGTAACTGCAGTAACCTTACTCCAGCAGTTCTACATGGAGAAACAATATGGTAGTGGAAAACTGCTTGTGCCAAAATATACTGACATGCAAGTTCCTCAGGATGTTATCAAATCATATCACTACATTACCTTCTGCTTTTGTGTAGATTGCAATGTTTCCATTTACCAAGCCAGCAAACAAGTATTGCGACATATATGTTAAGCTCATAACAGTTGATTTTTCAGGAGTGAAGAAGTGTTGAAGTCGAATTTTCTTTGAACCTTGGCAACTTTTGTAAACAGAAATGCTACAAAGAGAAACAAGAAAAAATAAAACTGCAAAATTGTATTTTATTTAGTTCTTAATATAATATGCACGAAAGAGTATGTAACAAAATACCAGGGGAAAAATTTACAATACCTAAAAATTAGGTTGCAACATTACAAAAATAGTATTTATATTGTTCAGACATGATGTACGATTAATAAAATTTCATCAAAATATAGGTATTATTTTCATCAAATACAGGTATTATATTCATTTTATATAGTACAAAGTGTATTTCAAAATCATGTGGAGTGTATTTTTTCTTGATTTAGGTGGAAATGATGAGTTGATGTCATTGGGTATTCATGAATACATTCTTAAAAAGAAAACATGTTCTAGAAAGCATCTCACACATTTTTGCTAGAGTAGTAAAGCTAATCATATATAGTATACTGAAAATGAGAATCACCTTCCTTCTTCCATGCCAAGGCAAATAGTAGGCACATTAGAAGCTTTTGCAGGAACATTTTCAGAATCTAGAGACATATTTCGTTCTTTTAGTTTCTCCTCCTCTGGTATGTAGACCATGCAAAGAATCCGTGATTCCACATTGAAGCACTCAATAACCTTAGGGCCAGAGCTCTGAAATGAGACTATTGCAATCTGGCCCATCTGATTAGTACAACTACCAATCTGAATTGGGAGAGAAAAAAAAATAAAATAAAAGATGAAGTCTGATACCTGACTCCAGCAAGACCAGCATTAACAAGAAAGAATACTGGAAAGTAAAAGAGTGCATCTCTAGTTGAACAAGAAAATAATTCAGCACAAACATGTTTTTAAAGATTACGTAAGAACACTGAATTCCCTCATATACTTACAAAAACACTTTTTTCTTTGAAGACAAATATTATGACCTGGGATGTTTAACTCATATGCATATGTACATACTGAAAATAATGCAATTACAGAAACTAATTGGTATATTTTAGGGAGCTGGGCAGCATGGAAAACTAAATTATCTGCCTGGGCAGCAATACACATTTATATAGTATATTTAATTTATAACATTTAAAAATACTACAAAAATGTTATATATTATGTTTAATTTATAACATTTAAAAATGTTGTGAACATTTTTATGTTTATACGAAATGAAAAAAACATGGCAAACGAGAAGAAAGAACATTACGTTGTAGTAGAAAGGCTTTATTGGCAGGTATTAGTGATGACTGTTTACGAAGACCAAAGACAAAAAGAAATTACACAGGTCATCCTGAAAACGACCGCCAACAAAAACTTTTAACTCTCAAAGGTTCCAGAATATTGCCCCTTAAAATTTCAGTATTGTATTAAAAAGAAAATCTACTGAAATTGTTTTAAAAAAAAGTTTTGGCAACTGTCACTTTGTCTGCTGGAATATCAGCATATTTGGGGTTGCAATAAAATAAGTCAGAATAAAGCTATTTCCTATGTACAAACTTAAACAGATTATTTATGGATAAAACATTTTTAAAATATGGAAACAGACAAAAGGACAGTGTGAGCTCATATGGGTTTAAGTAGCCCTCATTAGAAATTAGCACATAACTCATGTCTAACTGTGCTCAGCGCTTTGGAATTCATTCTGTGCCACGCTAACAAATCACATACACATAAATGAAACCCTGCAGAGTACAGTGAGATCATGTGGACAAAATTACTATGTATCCTTTACAGAATTCCATCGTAACATGATGGTAACAATAATAATAATTTCAGATCCATATGCTACTAAGAGTCACAATAAACAATTCAAGAAAGAGGAGACAAACCCCTTTGTAAGACTAAGCTTACCCAAAGAAAACCGTGTTCCATGGAACAGGAATCTGACTCATTTTCTCCAGAGAGGTATGGTTCAGGATTATAAGCAGCACATTCAATCTTCAAACAAAGAAAAAAGAACAGTTAACACATAAAAAAAAATATATATATATATATATGCTTGATTCTAGTTAATTTAGTGTGTAATTAACTAAAGCATTTAAGGATATCACAATGACAGAAGAGAAGGCAAGAAGTCAGTCTAGCTCAACTAGCTTCCAGTGGGCAGGGTCAACTGCATGTGCATTAATCCTAACCCATTCTTTATCTACTTCTATCTACTTCTACAGATATTAAAGATTAAGATTACAAATCATATACCTGATGTGTTGAAATGCTTCATGACTTTTGTTATTTTTTTCCAAACATCCAACCCCAAAACACCCTTTTAGTAATTACTAGCCTTTACCTCCCATGTTAGCCACTAGGTATTTCCTTCACCTCAGCAGTGCTCTTTTATAAATAAGGCTGCTATATGTTATGAACCTCTCTGAGTTTCTTCTTCTTTATGCTAAATGAACATTTCTGCTTAAATCATTCAATTATTTATAAAAAAAAAATAAATCTATTTTATATTTAATTAGTTTATAAAATTCTTGATTATGATTGCTGTTTTAGAACTGGCATCTCCCCATCAGCTCTGAATATTTGAAAGTGCAAAACTTTCTAGAACTGAACACACTGTTCTCAATGAACTGTTATAGTTCATCTAGAGTACATAATGAGTACCTTTTCTGAACCCTGTGTAAACCCATTGGTTATTTGCTCTTTGTAACAATATTACATTCTTAACCATTTTTTGCATTGTTGGTTTATTAAAAATTACTTTTACAGACTTTCTACTCAACCACTTCCTCAATCTCAACTTGTGAAGTTATTTATTTCTGCCTGAGCATACCTAACACGTGCCTGTCCTAGTAGCTATCATCCTCATTATTTTTGTTTTTCCAGATTATTTCTCCAGGTGTTTTACTCATTTTGAATGACAATGCTATGCTCCAAAGCGCACTCACTCACTCCCAACTGCATGTCATCATATCACTGTCAGTAAAGTAATAACCACACTCATGATTTTATCATCCAGGCTCCTGAAAAGAAGGAAAAGAAGGAAAAGAAGGAAAAGAAGGAAAAGAAGGAAAAGAAGGAAAAGAAGGAAAAGAAGGAAAAGAAGGAAAAGAAGGAAAAGAAGGAAAAGAAGGAAAAGAAGGAAAAGAAGGAAAAGAAGGAAAAGAAGGAAAGAAAAGAAAGCAAGGAAAGAAAAGAAAGAAAAGAAAGAAAAGAAAGAAAACATCCTGAAAGCTACACGAGACTCAAGATCTATGCAAGTCTATCCCATCTCAGAAAATCATTCAAGCACCAATATGTAGGCTCTGAAAAAGTCATTTTTATGAGCAGTCACAGATTTCTGTTTTCCCTGATTTTTCTAATATCCATGGAAGAGCTGCACAAAGTTTATGTAAACACTTTAAAATATATTCAAGCAATTCATAATAACGTACAGAGTAAAAGGTTCCTGATGAGGTGTGATACTACGTTTTTAGACAAGATCCTCTACAATTCACGCAAATGTTATTGTCTAAGACACCAATGACACTATGATTATATTGCTAATGGCTCTGAAGACTATTTGGTTAGTATGAACTTATATACTTCAACAGAACCTTGCAACATCATCTCTGTACAATGAATAATTTAGAAAAAAAAAAATAAGGAAACAAGAGTGGGCATAAGTTAGAATTCTAAATTCCCAGTTTATTGAATTTTCAAAAGTGCAAAGAATTTCACAATTCTCCGTGAAGTCAACAGGCATCACCAAGTGAATAGCAGTAGTAAAAATGATGGTTTGTATTCACCAAAGCAATATACTACATGTGTAAGACAGAAAGATCAGAAAAAGAAAAAAAAAGTGTCTATGCCAGTCTTAGCTTATTTAACACATGCTGCAACTATCTTCTCACAAGGGCAGTTTGATTTGATTTGATTAGCTGTGACAGCTAATCCAAACTGCAGCTGAAGCTGCAGAAAAGCACAAGTAATACTTAGATGATTTCATCCACTAACATCAAGGCCTTAAGAGCATCAAGAGTAACAGTTGGGCTTGCACAGCTCTTTAGGAGCTGTAAAACTGGCGAAGCTGACCAGAAGCTCAGGCAAACTCTGGCATGCACTGTCTTCTGCTGAAGTGACGATAGCAAAGACCATTACACACCTGTATGGGCAACTGACCTTCCCTTCTTTCCACAACACACAGATCCTTTTGTAACTTGATTACAGGGGTTAAACCTGGGCTTTCAAGGCAGCTGGCATGGCCCTACGGAACTTGAAAATGCCTAGCACTAAGGAAACATAAGTATTTTACATTTCCTTAACAAAAAAATCAATTCTTTTGGTTATTTACCTATGGTGACATTAGAAACTATTCACGAATGATAAATTTGAGGTTTTAGTAAAGATATGAATGATGACAGCTGTATGGGAGAATAGAGACTTTCAGCAAACAAAACAAAACGAAACCAAAACAAAACATAGGATAATAGGCATGTCTCCATTTAAAAGTGTTACACATTTCAAATGCATGTCCAGCTAGCAATTTGCCCCTTAACATCCAGCCCTGTATACTCATACTCGCAGTGAAGCTCTCAGATAAACTTCTTTCCTGTTTAGACTGTCCAAGCAACAAGAATTTGCAGACCTATTCAGGCTTCAAGCAGTACTCATGTTATAACATTAAACACTGTCATTCTGGTCACACACATACAATTTTATTTCCATCAGTCTTTTTGTACAAGCCTAACTAACTGATACTCAATAGAAATCCTGCTGATGCACAGGAAAAAACAGCATCCAGCACCCTTTCCTTTCATCTACTACCTTTGACATGCTGTACTTATTTTCATCATTAAAGTCAGTGGTCAATATGACTTCAAACAGATTACTTTAGAAAATGAGCCATTAACACAATTTCTGCATCACCTTTCAGAACAGGACTACATTTGATATATGACCCCATAAAATAAAACATAATTTAAAAAAAAATATTTTAAAATTTGCTCTCTGTGCATTAACTCAAATTAGAAATTTGAGCAGGAGTCAGCATAGTTGCACCAGCAGTGCAGGTCAGCTAACATGGAGATCAATTTTCTGCCCCAATTGTAACTGAGGTTTACCCTGGAACTTCAAATAAACATTTGGAAACCTTGAGATAAGTTCAAAACTCCTACTAATTTTGCTTTCATTGAGTGATGAGCTTACACCTGAAAAATAAAATTCATATCATATAAAACTAAATACCATGTTCTTTGAAGTCTCAAATACTGCAGGTATTGTTCATTCTTGTGACCCTTTTGGACCTTATATTGCTATTGGTCTTACATCCAAGAATAACTGTAACTCACGAGAATATATGTATATACACACACAAAATATAGTATTCCTTCAAAGAGAGATCACTGAAGAAAGGCAATTATAATTTTACATATCAGTTCTGTTCACCTTGAATTCCTGTTGCTTGGCCATCATCACTGGCATGTGTCTAACAAGGAGAGGATGTTTCTCCTTTTTGATTTGATTCCCATCATCTTCTACACAGAACCAACCTAACAGGTTATCCTCCGCTGTAATGGAAAGAAAATAGCAACAAACATCTCATGATACTTTTACTGAATAATCGCTTACAGAACTAGAAAATAATTTTCCTAGAACTGGTTAATAATGACCAGGCTCTTCTCATGCCATATATACTTCTGTTGGTATAAATGACAACTTACAACTATGAGCAGAAATTTGATACAGATTACATAACTATCATTAGTGAAAAAAAAAAACAAAAACCACCTAACGCTAGTGAAGTGTTAATGGTGTTTTCATAAGTCAATGATCCTGTCAGTAGGTTATTAAAAGTGGAAAAGGTACATTTGCCTTCTCCCTTTTGAATGCTTGAACACCACCAAATCTTTCCTCAGATTCCAGCAAATCTATCTTCTGCAAATATGACCACTGCTCTGCCAGTTAAGTGACATTACTGCCATCTACTATTCATCATAATTACAAGGATCCTCAAAATAAAAACTTGTTTCATGTATCCAACTAGAGAAATGTTTTATTAAAATTGCATAAATGTTTATTTCATGCTCAGAAAGCTAAACACGAACCCAACACCTTTCTGCCATTTCCTAGCTAAAATCATTCTTGAGCTAAAACACAGGAATTTGAGCTCAAAGGCATATGGTTGAAAGTTTTGTAAGATCTGAAAAAACAAATTTACAATGAAGTAAATTTCTCCCTTGTCTGTCCTCTAGTGCATTTTGATTTTGATATTACAATTTTGATTTTCGAATTAGAAATGATTATCATAGATTTCATTAAAATACTGTAGAAATTATGTTCCTTGACAATGATGTCCAGATCCTAATGTGTCCCTGATGCCTAGATCCTCATTAATTTGTAATGATACACAATCACTATTACCTACTTTATTGCAGATAGAATTTTGTCCAAAAAATCTAAGAAAAAAATTGCACTGTACATTGAGAACTTGACAGGAAATGTAAGTAACTAAGAATTACCAAGGGCTAGTTTAGCCATTTGTAAGTTGTTGATCCAAGACTGTTTGATGGCAGGGGTAAATGTATTGAATACAGCTGTAAAGAATGTAGGCCGCCCAGACCTGCAAGACAAATAAATAAATGAATAATAAAAAATTAAAAACAAACTAACAAAACAAAACAAACAAACAAAAAAACCAAAACAGGCCATTCTAAATGCACAAAGAGATACAGTCAAGGCTAGAAATGTTGAGCAAGAAGAAATTCCATTATTTTCTAATACTTAGACAAAGACACAGCTATGATAGAAACAGAGGCTATGCAGGCTATGATATGCCATATGCCCCTGTTCCCACCCTTCACGTGAAATGGTATGAAAAGAACAATCCTCCTTGGTGAATTGAAATAACAGAGTCTATTCCCTGCTAACTCTCATTGCCGTAACTCCCATCTTTCATCTTGCATTAAGAACATAAGGTTGAAAAACAAGAGAAAAACTACAGGGCTGTCCTGCAACATGTAAGTTGCCAACACTGTGGCACGACAGTAGAAGTGAGAGGCTAACCTTACAGAGAATAGAGCAGAAAGAGCTAACAACTCAAATCCTCCCTGGTACATCCCTACCCATTTGGAAAGTTTTGCAAATTAGATTACTACTGACTTGTCCTGTTTTCCTGGAAGCTGCAGCTGAATTCTACAGCGATCTGCCGCTCTGATTTCATCTTCTTTTTTCAAGATCAGTTTTTGTAAACCTGAGGTCCAGTCATGGGCTACTGATTGGTTTAAGTTCTGAAAGAATAAAAAAAGGTAAGGTTCAACAGCCACTTACTGACCTATTTCCAGTAAACTAAGGTAATCTCCACATAGCAGCAAAAAATTCCTGGCACCTGGGTCTCATTTAGTTCTGGATAATGAACTAAATGAATTTCATTTAGTTACTAATGAATCTCATTTAGGTCATGGATAATTTAGCCAGATTTGTAAACGTTTCAAAAATATCTCACAAATATCTGTAGACAGGTTGTTAACATATTTTACATGATGATTTACTCTCACACTGTTCACTTTGACAATATGTAAATTATGCTCCCAAGCATTTGTCAGATTAAGAAATGTGAATTTGCATCAATTGCAGCAAAACCTTTTTACTTCATTTCAATGAATAGTTACAAAGAACCCCTCAAAATTCAAATGTTTCTAAAGAAATTTCTGTTCTTAAGAAAACCTCTATAAAACATACTGCCAATGCTTCTGTACAAATCTTTGAGGCAAAAATATTTATGTAGCCATCACGAAAGCTCTGTGTAGATGCAATCTGCTTGGGTAGGATGCTGCAACAACCACCCTCTGCAACCTCAGTGTTCAGTCAGAGGGCAAGCAGATCTGAGTGACACTGAAAGCATCAGTAGTAACAAGCTATTTATACACAAGAGCACATGAAATGCCAATAGTTAGAATTTTGTGAAAATTCAAGTATCTTTTAAAAATAAAGAAGCTGACCTCATATAAATTGTCCTAATTATTTTACATGTCTCAACCTGGAAACATTGATCACATTTTTAGTTTTTAAAAGGTAGTTGGCTCTGACTGGCAGCACAGGTAGAGAGGTTTTGTATATTTTAGTGGGTGAAAGTCCCATAGTATTTGATACACACATACTTCCAATAATGCAGCTGAAATTCACCTCCAAATCCTGGTGAAATTTTGGAAGTACTGCTTCCTAAAGATTCCTTTGCAGTACACGTTTTCACAAAGTTTTGTGTTTTATTTAATGACCTTGATTCTGAAGGTAAGATATCCCAAGAAATTCAGATTTCATATACATACTCACATGCATTTATATACTATGGTGTCAAATAAGAGTTTTAAAATGGAAAGAGTTTAAAAGTCTTTATTTATTAAGTCTTAAGAATGTGGAGAATGGAGAATGCATTCTGAAATTCAGTGTTAAGGTGCAGTATCTGCTTGCCAGAATAAAAGCTAAATGAAAGGGATGCAAAAAAAAATCAAAGCAAATTGCTTTCAGAATTCCTCTGAATGTCCATTAATATTTTTGTGATTTGCACTCAGTTTTAAGCACAATTCCATCCTGAAAGCTAGGATTATAAGCTTGTACAAGCATCAAGAGCTTTCTCCAAAAAAACACCCTCCTACTACGTTGTCTAACTGTAAGAATCCAATTTATTAAGATCAAAACCTAATTCTGTTTCCATATAAGCTTATCAGCTACTGAGGAAATGCAGACAATTGTAGTATCCACCTACACTTCAAAACAACAAAGTAAATCAATATTAGAAAGCCAGTTGTAATCTACTTATAACACTAAACATTTAAAAGCAAATGAATTACTGGAGCTAAACATGATTTCTTTACAGAGAGAATTACATAAGGTCTTGCACAGACCCTAGGGAAAAACAATTATGCTTCTTTACAACAGGAACTTACTTGAAAAATAAACCCAGCTTTGTTTATTACCTGATAGTTTCCTTTAAGGCTGCTTATTAATTGACTAATTTGACCAACTACATTCAAGTCATGCAAAAGGTTCTGCAGATCATGGTATAGTTGCCCTGGTCCCATATACAGCTTGTCTAAAATGAATAAGAACAGAAGGTTATATGTAATAAAAAGAGGTAATTCTCAGTTAAAGGATGAAAGCATGGCAAAGATAACACTATTAACATATGTAATTATTTCTTAACACTGAGAAAATTAGGCTTATCTAAATAGGCTTTGCTCCCTCTGGATCATAAAAACAACTCATGCATCAATGTCCAAGTAGGTTCTTCATTGTTTTATTTATCATGGCCATTTCATTTTGTTGCTCCAGGTGCTTCCAGTGTTCTTAACGACAGATAATTGTAAAATGCGTCATTGGAAATTACAGATAGTAGTATATATTATTGTATGCTAGCTATGCATATACACAGGTGTTACCACAGCCATTTCCTTTCAGTTCATTAGTTGTATTTTTCACTTTGTTCATCTATTAGAAAGAAGAGCATCATCTGTAGCTTTAAAGCATGAATGAGAATTGTGACAAATATCAAAGCGTCACTGGCCCCAAACCTCTAGGTAATACTGAATTTTTGCTTAGCACCGACAACCAAATTTGTTTGTTACACATTAGTTTGAACATCCCTTATAAATATTGCTTTCTGTCATGTGATGAAGCAAAAAAATATATATTTGTAGCTTTCACTATGATGGTTTAAAACTCAAAGCTTGTTTTACCTTGAGAGAACGAGAATGCAGGATCATATGCCCACATCCCAACTCTAACACGAATCTGTAGTTTCACTGAACCACTTGAAATGTTACTGCAATAATGCTAAAGTGAGAAAGAAGCTGACTTGAAAACAGCACCAAGTCTTAGCAGCAGCAATATTTTTCCCTAGCCATCAGTAAGTATGCTTGTTCACAGAGTAACTGACTCAGAATAATATTCTGACTAGTAAAATAAACTGCCTATTCATATGCACAAAGTTTTCAAAGCTCTGCTAGCATCTGGACTCCCAGACGTGTTAGCAGGATGGCTACGCAGCTCTTGCAGAAACAACGCTGTCCCTTCACCCCCAGAACCTCACACCCTGACTCATACAGAGTCAGCACGTTTCCCGTTGGCTGAATGACAGGAATCAGGCAGGATTATTTTTCCCAGGACCCCCCTGCAGATTATTTAGCTCCTGCAGTGTGCTATCTGAACTACGGCTCCTTTACCAAGCCACAATTTTGGAAGCTAGTCTACAGGCAGCAAACAACCCTGAGAAGATTTCAACCCTGCACTGGCAAGAACACGATTTAAATATAATTCTGGCTACATATGCCCAGTATATAGGCAGCTTCTGCCTAAAAGTAATGCCAAACACTCATTTCACAAGGATTACATGGATATTATTCCTAGGACTGCAGACCACAAAGATGCTCTTGGAGGGTAAAATTACAAGGCCTACGGAAGATGTTACAGGTTATTTTACCTATGAATTCTCCACTGCAGGAAAACATAAACTGGATATATTACACATGCCCAGAAAATTGCAAGTTATTCCCTTGCCTTTAGGTGTTCTGGTAAATTGAACAAAAGAAAGGATTTTGGAGTATTGCCCTTGAGCACTTATCAGGGCTTACTGCACTTACTACTAGTTACCCAACCACAGAATAGATTCGACTTTCATCCACCCTCCTTTGCCTGTTCTGAATGTTAATTAAAGGCACAATATAGTCTTTCTTATCCTCACAAACAAATCAGTCTGTAAGAAAAGATTGTTACATTAATTAAAAAGAAATAATCCCAAAGTAGTCCTAAGAGGAAGGGTTTTTAAGATTATCTTCAGCTGAGAAACAATTTGTTTAAAACAAAAATTTAATACTTTTCTGGAATGGCAGACTGTGTGCTTTCATTGAGCTGTATTTTCACTTTCTCCAATCCAAATACTTGAATAAAAACAATACCTGAAAATTGTAAACTCTTTTCTCCTAATATCCCTCTTCTGCTTGCTTAAAATCTTTTACTAACGGATGTCTACAGTAATTATAAATTATTAAGCACCAGAATTGCTAGTTCCTAGACACATCAAATTGTTGATTTCAGTGGGGCTACTTGTAAAGAAAAGGACTGTTCAGTGTTAAAAGTCTGGTGAAATCTGGCTGGAAGCCATGATAACATGTTTGTCATTGTAAAGAACACAAATGAAACCATTCTTGCCCCAAATTTCTGTAACAAAAAGTTAGCTTCTGCAAAACAAGATTTAGAGTGATTGCAAGTAATTGGCAGTTAGCTGAGCTTCTGGCAGAAGTCCATTCATTTACCTGTCATTTATAAAACCCATGTTCAAACAAACCAAACTGCTGCACTGAAAAACCGACCACAGATATTTCCAAAATTTATACTTGTGGGTCTGATCCAAGAGAAAATTTAAAACTGCCTTGCTGTGAAAAGCTGGAAGTTTGTGAGAATTGATTTGTAATAGGATGGATATTTTCACTCGAGGGAATTTCAGCTACACCATTTCTAAAGTTTAAAAGCCAGGATCACTCTTTGCAGCCTCATAAAGATGGAGTTCCCTGAGATTTCATTTTATTACCAAAAGCAGGTCAGAGACAGGCCACTAACCTGCAACATATCAGGCAGCAAGCAAGCAATCTGGCAGCTCTTAGATACTGCAGGACTTTGTGCCATAGGCTTCAACTGAGGCCAGAAAGCAAGCTTTAACTACTTGCACTGATTGAATTCCCCATTACAGCACCACACCTGGAAGTAGCTCTTCTCTACCTTCCTCTTCCTGGAGCTTCAAATGCTTTTATAGATATCCTAGTTCCAGCATTAAGAGTAAGGCATAAATCTTCAATCCCCTTCACTATTTGTCATCTGAGTCTATTTTGTTTGCATCATGCATATTTTATACAATTTTAATAAATCAAGATTAAAAAGGAAGCAATAAGAATGTCAAAACAAATAAACTAACCTGGCATATGAAATGATGCCATTTAGAAAAGCCAAACGGAAGTCAATTCAGGCTCATTCATTAAAGACCAAGTTCTTAGCACAGAGAAGAAAGCCAAAAACCAAACCAATCAATAATTAAAGACAGCCTGCTTCCATCCTCTGATCTCTGATATTCATGTGTGACAAATGGTCACATTAAGAAAAATTTTTAATGGTCAGCCAGGGAAGAGATCAATAGCTGTGGCTATCATCATTCCTCCCTGAAGGTCCTTAGTAGGCACAAACTGAAACAGGGAAAAATAACTGAGATCATAACAATATACAGTTCAGAAAATAATTTTCTCAGAATTTACCACTCAATTTGTGCCTCAATACTGAGTTCTAAGTTACAGCAATTTCATCTCTGAATCAGGTCCTGCAAGGGTTACTCAAAATGTCTTTTAAATTAGGATTAGCTTGCTTGGATCCTTGGTGGCTAACAATATGTTAACTATCAGTTGATTTAGCTAAGAATTGTCTAACCAAGGGTTTTTTCCCGGGTGAAGTAGGTGGTGACGGTGGTGGGGAGCACTGCAGTCTGCTCATCAAACGTGTTTCTCAATTCAGAGCCAGAGGTTTGCCCACTTCAGCCTCCACATGTTCCTTGACCGTTAGATTGCTGGCGGGTTTGGGTGGGTGTTTGCTCTTTCTTTCCTCCACAGAGAGCACAGATAAACTCTTGGCTTCATCCCAAAGCAGATGATACGCTCTTGTGTGGGGGTGGCTTTTTGTACTTTGAAAAGTTTTACAAACGATAAAGTCATTTCCTTCCCTTTTCTAAGCCACTCTTGTGAATTATCAAGTTCCAAAACATATTTTTTTTTTCCATTGTGGAAAAAAAGCAGGAATCTAGAGAAGGTTCTTCCCAGCTCTACACATCCTACGTGTTATGCAGAATGGTGTTAGGAGAAAATGCCGTGCGCTGTAGCCAATAACCCTGTGTATGGCTTCGGAGGCAAAGCTTTTTGCATTCCGCCTACAGATCAAGGGTGAAATCTTGGCCACATGCAAGTTAGCAGGAATTTTTTTTTCATCAACTCCTTTGTTGCTAAGATCTTACCAGAGGAATTCGTGCCTCCCTGCAACAGGCAAGTTTAGTGCCAACAACCAGGAATTCATGCAAAAAAAACTCCTGCTCCTTGCTCAGCATTATTTTGAAAGGTATTCAGGACAGATTTAAGGGAAAACCCTGCCACTTATTTTAGAGGGAAGAAAGGAGGTTAACGTTTAATTTAATTTTTGCTGTAAAAAAAAGTGAAAACTAAAAAGTAAAAAGTAAAACTGGGGTGGCAGGAATGTTTTATTAAAGCAACTGATCATTAGTTGAGATACATGTATAGCCCATATATTGAGTCCAAGGAGTTGGACTCAATGATCCTTTAGGGTCCCTTCCAACTCGGGATATTCTGTGATTTGAATATAATACTAAACTAAACACTTCTACCTGCTCATTTCTCAGTCTTATGCTCAGGAGCACAGCTTTAAACTCACCAGTTTTGCCGGATTTGTAGTAATTCTTGTAAGCATAGCAGAAACTATTTTAGCCCACTTACATCAAGCCATTTACAAAGCCTGCAGGAAACTCCCTGGGTGTGGTTGAAGTCTGCTCAGTTTGGATCAAGCAAAATTAGGATTTGGAAGGTTGTGCATAAATACACACGTAGATGTGTCTTGGGTGTGGGCAGAAGGGGAAACAATCCCTTACCATCTTTATTTAGAGGATCTCTGCCACGCTTTGGGACCAAGAGGAAACAGGAGCTGAATTCACAACCCTCACAGCATTGGAGGTTTTCTCTTTTCAAAGCAGCCGACCTTCCTGCGAAGAGCCCTCTCTGCCCCCCGTGCACGGCACGGCAGAGCTCTGGCCACATGCTGTTTGCCTCAGGAGCAGAGCCAGCAGCTATGTCTCTTCCAGCACGCAGCCAGCACAGCAGCAGCTGCCTTAATGGGTACCGGCAGTGCAGCCGCTCCCCGGGGATCGTTGTCTATCCAGTTCCCCTAAATTTTCAGTTCTCACGGGCACCACGAGCATATTGGGTATTTTAATCCCAAATGGAGCACACCCCATTCTCGCTCTCAAAGAATTACTCAGGGACAGATTTATTTAGTGTGGTGCTACTTGTACTCAACTCTTCCACAAGCTTTGGCTGTGTTCTGATTCTCAACTGTAACTTACTAATTTATGACAGATTTATGCTGCTAAATGGGAAATAAAAAAGTGTTACAAAGCCTAGAGTAGATGCAGACACCTATAAATTAAGCATCAATGACTGGGTAAACAGGCATAATGGTTCAGGTGGTCCTTTCCAATTCCAAACTCCTGTTTAATTACTGGTTAGGGGGATTTTTGAAAGTAATATCACATAAATCCAAATGGCATGTAAATAAAATAAAAGCTTCATCCAGTATAGTCTCAATATTACAAGTATTCTTGAAAAGATTTCTGAACCATGTGTCATATTAAGCCGAAGATGGTTATCAGACACACACACAATCACAGAACATCCCGAACTGGAAGGGACCCACAAGGATCATTGAGTCCAACTCCTGGGTACCTCTTTTACTGCAGAGTAACCAATACTGACATGATCTGCTCTGAGTATGATTACAGTAATGACTTTTTCCCTTTATGGTTCAAAAAACACAACATGTCAATACAATGTGCTTTGAAAAAAAAAAACATACTGACATGAATTGAGAACTGATGCATCAGAGAAATTCAAGGTCCTCAGAGAGGTTACTTCAACTGATAGATGCAGAGCCCTGAAGTCAGGCTGTGCAGTATACAGGATGGAAGTTCACAAATAGTCATGTAATAAAAGCAGGGAAAGGCTATTTTCCTGACTATAGTTGCAGCTTTATTGAGGGGCAACACAAAGTTAATGGCACCCTTGCAGAACGTGCCAGATTTGCAGACTACGCTGAAAGGCTGATAAATCCCAAATCTGACTTGCCATTTGTGATTTGGTCTTTGAGGCTGAGTGCGCTCAAATTGCTTCCTCCCACTGAGCCATCTGTGTGTATCCAGGCAGCATACTGAAACATCAAGTGTTGTGAAGGAAAGAACTTTGGAAAAGATTCAATCCTCATCTTGAGTATAAAAATCATCCGGGATCTGGGGAGAAGTTATATATGTGGGAGGTAACTTTAAAAGTTGCTGTGTCTGAAGAAGGCATAACAAACTGGTAATCGTATAGAGCCATGCACTCAGAACAAATAATAAAAAATAGGCCCCTTCCACAGCATTTAAGTCTACATTAGCACAGAGAAATTTGTGCACTGGGCTGGAAAGCATATCATCATGATAACAGATGAGTTCTTGATCACCTCATAATAAATTGGACAGATGTCTGAGACAGTTTAGCCTGAACATGTTAACAATGATGATGTAGCAATAATACATTTAAAGCTATTTCAGTGCTATCAGAACTGTCTCGCTGTTTTGTTTTAAATGTGACTTCGTGTCTATCCCGGAAATTTTTCACTGATTTCTCATACAGGAACAGTGGACTGAGAGCATCACATTGCTCAGTTCTTGATGGCCAACCTTCAAGAAGGACAAGAATGGAGAGAGAGAGAGAATTATATCAGAAGTAAGATAGTTTCCTGTTCTCTGAGTATCTTGGGAATTGATTTAAAGAAGGAAAGCCAGAAAGCATTAATAAGGTCCAATTACTGCAATTCAGGAATTCTTCCTCCACAGTGGGACCCTGCTCCTACAGATACACTGGAATGCAAAATACACAGGACAAATGCCTTATAGCTGCTCTGGGTAAGGGATCGAGAAAAACAGAGAAAAAATCATTCCCCCTAAGATGGTCTAGTGGAACTAATTTTCTTGATGCAAGTAGAAAAAGAAGACTTTCATATGACATTTACATACACAAGCCATCTGTTTAAGAACTTAACAGAGTTGGCAAAAAGATTATGAATACTCGGAATACTGTCTTTCACTTAGTGATTGGTAGTAATGCCCATTGCTAAATACTACACCCCTTCCCTTCGCAAAAACCTTTGTAATTAAACGCTTCACTTTCACTGGAAGGTGGGTGAAGACAATTGCCCCACTGCTCCTAAACTTCCCCTGTACAGAAGATGACAAATGAACTCAGCAGCTGCACACAAGGAAAGTGCCTCCTTAGCTCTAGCTCCTTCTGTCTGAAAATTCTTTACAAACGTTAAAGCCGGTGACAAAGCAGATGAGACCTGATTTTTAGATGCTGAACTACAAGCTTCCTGCACACGCTGTTATGTAAGCAGAGTACTTGACAGCTCCCACACAGCACCACTCCTATCTGTGTCTTTCAACTTGCTTACACACATTGTTCCTGTTTCCATAGGCACCTCAGGAAAGCATGTGCGTAGGGTTTGTTTTCTGTTTTTTCTTTTACGAGAGTGTTTTAGTAGCCAACTGAAATTCCAGTAAAATACCAAAGAAGTAGGCTTGGGAACCAAAACCCATCTTCATGGAGGGAATCTGAAGGCAAACACGCCCATAGATCAATTTAAAGTTCATAAAAGAAAAGCAGATTTTTGTCTTAACCCCATTTGTTCTTTCATGCCAAATCAAACTCATGATCTCAGCAGTTGCATGCCCCTGAAAAACCTAAGCCACTGACTGTTGCTCAAACCTAGTTCACCCTAGGTTTCATAAAATTCTCAGATCCAAACTAAATAAATATTTACAGGGTAGTGTTCATCTCTAGGTTGGGAAGTTGAAGTAAATAGGAAATGAGGAATGATCTCAAGACACAAAAGCTTAGCTGGCAGCCATCAGTAAAAGGGTGAGCAGCTGTACTCAACGAAGCTTTTCAGCACAACCCTAAATAAGGTTTATTAATATTATTAACAACCTTGTACAGGGAAGAAGCAGCACAAACATATACAGAATATTAAGTGACAAGCAATAAAACCCTGAGATCAGTAGAACATGAACTGCTAAATCCAGACATGCTGCAAGCAAACCTAATTACCAATACTGTCAGGACAGACCATCATCATCATCCAACATGAAGAGCATTATCATAAACATGAGGAGACATTACTCAGGCTAACCTCTGCAAAGGAAGAAATCTTAATTGCACTTTAATCATGTAAGCACCTACAGGTAATTTCTCAGAGCTAAATTACTGAATATGATAATCTGAGTTTCTAAAATTCTTTTAATGTATTTATTCTCACTGAATAAAGAACCAAGTCCCCAATGCCACCCAGTACACATAAAACAGAACTGGAAAACAAATCTCCCAAGTCTTCATCCTGACAAGTATTTTTTAACATGCTTTGCCTCCCTGCCAGCTCTTAAGTGGTAACTGCATGAATGCTGAGACCTGCCTCAATACATGCTCATTCTATCAGATCTGAACACCAAAGAAATAGGTCGCACAAAAATTTGGATAGAATTACTGTCCAACCACAAACCTGCTTATTCACACAGCTTGAGTAATGTGCAGATAAAATCAGCAGCTTGCAACTGCAAATACTGTACAAGGTATTAAATGCAAGCAATTATAATGCTATACCATTCATGAGTAAAATTATGCAAGAACAACAAGCAAAGCTTTTTAAGAGGGTGAGAAGTAGCTCATACACTGTGAGCATGGTTTAGGGATTACATTAATCTTCAGCTAATCTTGACAGTGCAGGGAATTTTAGAGGTAAAACACCATAAATATTTTTCCTAGTGACAGAAACAGCTACGCCAGTAGGGAACAGGAGGGAGGGAAACAGGATAACTGATGGATGAAATTCAGCCCACAGCCCAGTTCCTCTGCAGCACACCAGGAGGACAGCTACAAAGTGCCTCCCTGGGCCACCTACTGACTGCAGGTACAAGTCAGAGCACCTCAAGTTCCTGTCTCTTGTTTCCATGGGGAAAGAAAATCCTGGAAGCAAAGAGACTGTAGAATGAAAGCAGAGAGGTGCTACAGCTCTTTCCTCACCCTTTCCTCCTGCAGGGTCCAAAGGGAGGGCAGAAGGAACCTAGAAGCCTCCACCTCATAAGAAGCGAGGGAAGCTGCAAGGAGCCTCTGGAGTGTGACTGCATGGCTGTAAAGGATATGAGAGGAACTGGTGTGTTGGGCTTACATGGCAAAGTTTTGGAAGCAGGAGGGCTGCAGGGGTGGCCTCTGTGAGCAGAGCCCAGCAGATGCCCCATGTCAGATCAGAGCCAGCTCCAGCCGGCTCCAAAAGGGACCCGCTGCTGGCCAGAGCCAAGCCAAGGAGCGACACTGGGTGGGCCTCTGGGAGAGCAGATTGAAGAAATGGGAAAAAAAAAAAAACTGCTGTGCAACTGCAGCTCAGAGAGAGGAGTGTGAAAATGAGAGAAGCAGCCCTGCAGCCCCCAAGGTCAGTGCAGCAGGAGGGCAGGAGGTACTCCAGGCACACAGCAGCAGTTCCCCTACGGCCTGTGGAGAGGCCCCTGGTGGAGCAGGCTGTCCCCCTGCAGCCCATGGGTCCCACATGTGGCCTGGAGGAGGCTGCGGCCCATAGAGGAGCCCCCGCAGGAGCAGGCCCCAGGCCGGAGCTGCAGCCCGTGGAGAGGAGCCCACGCAGGAGCAGGGGGTCTGGGGGGAGCTGCCGCCCGTGGGGGACCCGTGCTGGAGCAGTTTGCTCCTGGGGGATGGACCCCGTGGTACAGAGCCATGTGGGAGCAGTTCTTGAAGAGCTGCTGCCTGTGGGCAGCCCCTGCAGGCTCAGTTGGGGAAGGACGGCATCCCGTGGGAGGGGTCCCAAGGGGAGCAGGGGCAGGGAGTGATTGTGAAGGAGCGGAGCGGCAGAGACGAAGTGTCAGGGACTGACCGCAGCCCCCATTCTCTGTTCCCTTGTGCTGCTCGGGGGGGAGGAGGTAGAATAGCGTAGATAGGGGGAAGGTGGTTTTGGTTTGCTATTTGGTTTGTCACTGTTCTACTCTGCTATCAATAGGCAATAAATTACATTAATCTCCCTGTGCTGAGTCTGTTTTGTCAGTGACAGTAATTGGCAAGCAATCTCCCTGCCCTTATCCCTGCCCTTGAGCCCTTTTCATTGTATTTTCTCCTCTCATTCTTTTTAGGAGCGAGAGAGCAGTGTGGTAAAGCTCAGCTGCCCATCAGGGTGAAATTACCACAACTGGATGTGAGAAGATAAACAACGACATGAACAGGCAGTGAAAGTGCATGTCTGAATGTACTTACATGATCATAGTACTGCAACGAACGATCTTGAGATAGGTCTGCAAGGGACCATACGCTGGCCAAGCTGTCAGTGGTTTCCACTGAATTTGAGACTAGAATATCTGTAACTCATGTGGAAATTGTACTGTGAGGGAGCTCAACCTCCCTTTTTCATACTCATTTGCTCAGAGTTTCTACTCATTTTATTACTCTGTGTCAAGATGTGAATAAGACATCTACCAAGCCAGAAAAAGGTTTCTGTGAGCTGAATGTCAAAGCCCTACAACCACTAAAAAGGGTATGAAAAGCAAAGGAAAGAGTCTCTTCTAAAGTGGGTGAGATAAAAATGTAACACCTAATTTAATGTATGCATAATCCAGTAGTTGAAAACACGTATCTACTGAGCCAGTGAACTATATAATGTCTCTGGGTGTGCTTGGCTGAACAGGCTGTGTTTGTAGTGAGATTTATTTAAAATCTCTGGTCTTTTGTTCACATATATTAACAATAGTTTACATTTATGCACTTTACATTACTTTAGTATACAGATTATTTTCACTAGTTTTGAAACAAAGATTTACACTGTCAGTGTAAATCATCCCAGAGATGATCCCAGTGTAAACTCATCCCAGCGATGAAAGTTAGGTCACCTAGCAATTCATGCCATTATCATAATTTTAAAACCTTATCACCAATGCTAGAGTTGGTGTAATGTCTGCAGTAAGCAAGACTGAGTATTAAATGATGTATTATAATTGTTCAGCCTGAAAGTGATGACAAAGCAGCTTTATTTCCTTCATATTTTCCTTCCCTAACTCCACATTTCTCATTGGACAAAGCAGCAAAAGTCAGTTTCAGTGGTAATGGCTTTTACAGCAGCATTATTTCTGTTTTTGAGAATAACTGTTCTTCCATTGAGTAAGAAGACACTGGCAGAAACACAAGTGCTCACACACTGTAGCCCATCAAACACCCCTACCTGTTTCCCTGGTAACACTCACAGACCTACATGAACCGACTGCACAAAGCAGAAGGAAACGCAGAAGAATCACGTCTGCACTTCAGTGTTGTGTTACGCCTGACAACAAACAAAAACAACAGAGATCAAGACCATAAGCAAGTGGAAATGGAGTACAAATTTATCCCTAGACTGATCAGGAAAGCAGAGAAATCACAATTTAGTGAAGGTGAGGTTTGATTTTTGCAATGAACTGAAAATCTGTGAAACAACAACAAAAAAATAACATTAAAACTCTGCCATAAACTCAAACGTGCTAAACCATTCCTTTCATTTTACTGTTATCTCCCACACTCATCACTGCATGATATATATTGTACAGATGGGTCTTGCTCATTTTCTCTTTCAGCTTTTAGCCATATGGTTAAAATTAAATGGTTCTTTGCTTAAGTAATAGCCTATGCTGCATATCACTCCTAATGAACACCACTAGCAGCAGAAAGCCAAGATGCTGCTGACAGGCACAGGCTTCTCACTCAGTGACGGCAGCATGTTTAGGCCGCTCTCTTTGCTTCTGAGCCTTTACAGTGAAGTCTTCTTACATAAAACACTGTGTAAAACTTTTACAGCTCACGCTGTTTGTTCTTGAGCTGCCCTGAGCATCACTAAACAGACAACTCGGGGTAGTCGCTGTCACTACAGCACCAAACAGAAATTCATCTCAGCACAGAACCCACATTTCACCATCCGTCAGCAGCCTGCAGAAATTGCAAACTCATAAAAATACATGCTGGGGTCTAAGAAACAAACTCTGGAGAGTATATTTACCTATTGTTCCTACATACCCCTTTAAAGAGCTGTGAAATATAGTTTTTATCAGTGATTCTATTTACAGAAGGGTGATTTTTAAGTGAAGATCTCATTCTTATTCTTCTAAAGTGGAACACAGTACATTTTAACGAGAAGTTACAATTTTGCCTTTGACCCTATTTTTATAACTTTTGGAGACTTATATAGGACTGGATTAAAAAACAATTTGTGTTCACTGCTCTTTTACCTGCCCTCCTTTTCATCACAAGAAGATAAGTAGCATTTAATTTACCTGCCACCCTCTTTCTATAAATTCAGTTGGCTTTTCCTTTTTGATTGAATGACTATCATTTATTATGATACAAAACTACAGTAAACTTCATCAAAAGCCAACAGAAAAAAATAAATAAATATGAAGACAAGGAAATAGCCAATAGGTAAATCCTTTCAACTACTAGGGAACATTCAGGATAAAGCAGCATATAACGGTGAAAAAGATAGCAGAACAAATGTATTGATTGCTTTAGATGCTTACATTAAAAAAAAAAAAAAAAAAAAAAAAGACGACAAATTTAGGTCAGCAGTACCTGGTACTTGAATAGCCTTGGATTACTCTTTCAATTCTTCTATGAGATAATAGGATTATCCAAGATACTGATTTACCTGTGGGTGGTTTTAAGTGAACTGTGGTCTCCATTAGATTTCCACAAGATGCATTACATGCCTGAGATACTTGGACTGCTTAAGGCCTCCCACCGAGACTACAGATCGTGAGGGAACAGATAGGTGAGGGAACCAACAAACAGAACAGTAAGACTGACCCACAAACAGACAGAGCAAATATTAACATTCAGGAGCCCTTAAACTTGATGTTCATTCCCTCAGGACCATAATGAGCACATACCTGTCTTGGACAAAAGCAAGCAGAAAAAGAAAGGAAAACCAAACCGAATGAAACTAGTAGTCCAGATGCGAACGTTGAATCTGTCCCTGTCAGTAGTGCGGATAGAGGAGGTGAAGTCGACCACAAGTATCAACAAAACTGAATGGAAGAATGGAATTCACTAATTGACATTAAGTATTGAAGATGTGTAATTAAGGTAAGTGTCTCTTCTGAGCTTTTCAACCATTTATTACCTAGGGTTCTCCTCACATTACACAATACCTTTGCCACGTTCCTTTTGGGTCCTGAAGTACAGATCTTGTTTCGTGCACTTCACAACCTCACCTAGCATTATAGCATCTTCCATATCTTAATGTAAAAACAAATCAAATGCTCTCATAACCACCTAAACCATGCTTCAAATACCGATTACTGAAATCCATTATATGACACATTTCTTCCAGCATAAGTGAATCAAAACTTCCTGTTAATGACAACAACATTCATTTTTTTCCCATTAATTCAATTTTTCAACACCATAAATGTGTCTATGCTTCTTCGCATGAACCAGCACCATTAAAAGGATTGGGATGTAGAGGAGAATCGCCATAGCCTACCACAAACAGTATGTGGATTTACTGGGGAAGAACTTCATCCTGCTGCAAATGGTTCCACCGAAGAAAATTAACACATCAGACCTCTTTGGCATACAAAGTTAAGGTAGCTATTTCTACAGGAACCATCTGGTTGGGGTGCCAGAGGCTTACACTCACAGATTTTCAAAGGCTAACTCTAATACAGGGAACAAGGCTCTGCCTGATTCGCTCAAAGAAAGGAGATCCCATAAAACATGATTATTTTTTTTATTATTTTTTCCTGAAAACAGAATATGAAATGTTTTGTGCTTTAAATATTGTTACAGGAAGCAAACACAAGTTATAATTGTTCCCCGTGACAAAACAGTATTAAGTACTGTACAAATATAAGGAATCTGCCAAACAGCTGAGACTTCAATCTTTCTCCATGTTCATAATTAAAAGATCTCATAATCTACTTATGGTGCTAGGGGAGAATAACAGGAATAAGGCAAAAGCACATCAAAGACAGAAGAATCATAGCAGAACAAGCTCAGATTTTTTTCTGCTTTCCCCACACACACCCTGAGGCCACACAGTATCTCTTGGCAAGAGACAAGAAAGCCTTAAAAAAAAAAAAGTTTAACTGAACAGCCCCTAAATGGATTCTCCTCTAAAGTTCAGAGATAAAGACTAGTACACAAAGCAGAACTGAGTAGAAAACTGCAAATTTATGATTTTGCTAACTGAAAACAATGTTCCCACAACATTTGTTTTTCTTTAAAACAGTACTAAAGTACGCCCTTGATTTATAGGTACTAACAAAACCTTTCAACCTTTCAGCAGTTGCATATTACAACCTATACAGGATTAATTCAAATTCAGCTATTACTTTCCCTGCAACACCCAAAGTAAAATTTGCATCTTTAAAATATTTTTTCTTGCAACGTGGTAGAAAGCTTAGGGTGCCAATTGCATTTAGCTGTTACTAGTGAGATACTACGCTTATGGCAAGTTGTCTTCTGTCATAGAATCCAAGGATTCTGGTGGGGAAAAAAAGTTAATTACATTTTTCTTATCATGGCACAACTTGTAATCCTCACAAGGACACAACCAGACACTATACAGAATTCTTGTTGATCTCAACAGTAATATAAGTAAATAACTGGGGAAAATATTTAACCCAGTGTGCTGCAGATACAAACTTTCTTTACTCGCTTCTCCAGAAATGGAAGAGGTGACCCCCCTATTGCTTTTACACAGAATCATCATCATTCTGCACTTCTCCAGTTTCCACAGAGAGAAATGAGAGGTGAAAACACAGACCTACACATGGTTCTAGTTCAAGGAAACCACGATTTTGCCTGTAGCATCCCAAATTGCTCTCGATCATTAGATGTTTAGGCTGTCTTGCTCTTCAACAGATTAAAAACACATTCCATGAAGCCACAGCAGTTCCTTAGCATACTTCAAAACCAGAGGGAAACGCAACATATGACTAGAAAGTGATGTATTTTCAGCCAAGCAATGATTGAATATTTTGCCAGTAATGCTTTGTCATTTGTGTTAAACACCCAAAAAATTTCACTGACAATGCAAGACTACAATGATGATGTGTCATCATCAAATATAAAATACAGTATCTTGGTAGGTGCAGCTAAGCAACACTGAACCACTACAGTCTTACCAATCCCTTCTCTCTGCAAGAAGACTATTTTCTAAGCTTCTTTAATCTTCTGCAGCCAAGAAAACCGTAACTAAGAGAGCACCTCTACAGAAAAATGAACACAATTAAGCATCTATTCAAACTTGTCTATACAGGTCATTTCGGACAAGTCTGCATTCAGAGTAACAGCTAGTGCTGACACAGCACTACATGCAAATAGCAAAGCTAAGCTCATCCTCTTTCATGACTGATTATAATTGATTTAGTTGGATCATTTCAGAGAAATGCTTGATTAAAGTTGAGAGAAGATTTATTCATCTGTATAACCAGTATCCTTCATAAACTTTTTAATTATTACTTTTCAATCCTTTTTATTAGAAGACTGAATTAATGCAGTGATCAGAGCTTACTAAGTGAACAGCAAATTCACCTTGCCTTTTATCTGTTGAGCACAATTTAATTTAAAGTTTGAGACTACAAATGATGTACAAAGTCTTTTTTTTTATTTTTTTATTTTTTTTTTATTGTCACCACACATCATGAAACAGAAACCTCAAAACCAAAAAATTCAAGTAGGTTCTACAGGATAGTTTGGGTAAGGTTTTTTTCTTTCTCCCTTCATCCTCCACTTCCCTATGTGATTTTGCTGGCAGGCAAGGGCTTGATGTAATCAATTATGAAGCTGCTGCATAAAGTTGCGCTA
Organism: Anas acuta; assembly: GCF_963932015.1. Lineage (NCBI taxonomy): Eukaryota > Metazoa > Chordata > Aves > Anseriformes > Anatidae > Anas > Anas acuta. Next base: position 96,857,610 of record NC_088981.1, read on the forward strand.
GCAATATTCACTAAGCTGTTCCACCTACATACTATTATGAGGGGAACCAATTCTAAGTTACACGGTCTCTTGTACTCACTCCTCTTGGGGTCATGTATACAGCACCTGTTAATCTATAGTTTAAGAGCTCTAATCTCGTTGCCTAAATAAACCATTAACGTTTTAAAGGAGTTCTTGGAATGAGGTCGTCCTTGAAAAAGAGTCATAAATACCTATAAAAATGTTCTTAGGCTATTTAGAAAGGGAGGAGCAAAAAGGCCTGACACTGTCATTAAGAATAAGGGGGGTATTAAATGCTGCAGCCACACCTCAGTTCTGAAGTATAATATTTATGTCTCCTTACAGCACAACTGTGGAAAAATTCACGAGGCCAAGAGTGCAATATTAAATAAACGTAGTGTGAAATAATGCCCAGAGCTAGCACTGAAACCAATCTAAATTACAATCCATTAATGTGCTTCACAATCTAGGTATATTAAATATGCTTACAAATACAGAATTTATATATATATAAGGCTAGCTACTGAGTAAACTCTTGAAATTCATACATCTCTTGAGGGCAGTTGGCAAGCTTGTAGGAGGGATTAATGAGCACAGAAAGAACTAGCAAACTTCAGAGCCTTAGGTCATTTTTGGAGAGAGGCTGGGAGGAAGTTCCCTATTAGCATATTTTTTAAAAACACTCATCAAAATTAATATTAAGGTGTTTGGGTTTTCTTCCTTGAAGAACTTGATACCGTGCTTGAAGGGCGGGATACTATAGACGTCAGAGAAGTAACTTCTGCCCTTCAGTAACCGCTTGTGGCCAGACTCTTATGCCACAGCAACAGGGTGGCTTGTCAACTTTATCGAAGAGAAATTCCTCCCTTTAACTCTGGGATAAGAACATTTGTACAACCAGCTACCATTGGATAACTGCTCTACTACACCAAGAAAAATCTTCTGCATGTCCATACACATTCAGGGTTTAAACCTCTAGAATTGTTTATGCATTCATGCATAAAACTCTAAAATAGGACAAACACAACTAATTCATGCTGCAAGGCAAGAGATTGTTTTAGCACTTGATGAGTTCTCAGTTTCCAAAGGAAGAGATTAAGTTAACATCTATGTTATAGAATTCTTCTTGCACCAAATGCTTTGTATTCTGTAGCCTACTGCAATTGACACATGTATTTTAGCAAAAAAAAAATTAAATATGTAAATCTGTAACAGCTGTCACTTACTTGGCTTAGAGTTAATGACGACATTTTCAGCAGAGTGCTGGGGTGGAAACCTGCAGTTCTCTCCTTGGCCTTCACTGCTGCCATACTCTATGACTTCCACTTGTCCCAGTGGAACGCTCCATTTTAATAAATACCTCTGGCCAGTTGTCACAGTGCCACTGCTTTCGTAGGATGAGCTGGAAGATACACATACACAGATTATTGTTGTGGCAAGTCACTGTGTTTTATGGCATTCTATTTATTAATTCAGAAAATCTGCTGTTCAGCAGACTGAGTACAGTGTAAAACATTAAAGAAATACATGTATCAGGTTGACTTTTGTGACTGACCTTTGCTGCGAGTACAAAGATAGCTATGCAGGTGCAGATAATCCTGTTTACAGACAGCACAGGACTGCCATCAACAGACCCTACATTTCTATCATTGCAGTTTTTCAGTAATTAAACAGAACTTAAAAGATGCAGAGTGACTCTTTGCTCAATCAGATAATGACAGGACAAGAGGGAATGTTTTTAATCTAACAGAGGGGAAATTTAGATTAGAGATCAGGAAGAAATTCTTCACTCTGAGGGAGGTGAGGCACTGGAACAGGTTGCCCAGAGAACCTCTGGATACCCCATCCCTGGAGGTGTTCAAGGCCTGGTTAGATGGGGCCCTGGGCAACCTGATCTAGTGGGTGGCATCCCTGCCCAGGGCAGGGGGGTTGGAACTAGGTGATCGTTAAGGTCCCTTCCAACCCAAGCCATTCTGTGATTGTGGTATCTTTTAAAATCAATATGCATCTTGACATCCAAACACGAGCGCATAGGACAATACTATGGCTCCACTTTTTCCTGGTTCTTTTTGCTTGTACTGTCTTTTAGGACAGTACTTGAAACAGTGCTAAAAAGCAGTAACTGCTGCATTCAAGAAAGCCTGGATGACGGGACCTTGAAATGACTACCAGGAGGAGGAAGGGCAATGCAACCTCTCAAATGCTGACAAGCCAACGTTTCTGCGAAGTCCAAAGCCCAGGATGTTCTTTACAGGAGACTTTTTGCAATTGCTGTGGTTTCTAAGAGGAATCTACATGTGAGCTGCTGCTAACGGAAGTGTACATCACAACAGGCATTTCAGAGGAAACAGCACGCTGAGGAAGCTTACTTGAAATAGAAATAGAATTCACTGGCTCCTTTTCCTTTGTTTCTTTCATTCTGTTATTCACACATTCAAGCATATGTAACAAACATCTACTATCAAGCACAAAAGAGATATGAAAGGAAACAGGAATGTTTCCTTCACAGAAAGCATGGCTGAAGTAAGCAAAATAAAAGCTTTGGAGAAATCAGCCTGGAGTGTTTAGTGAGAACAGTATCTGGACACCAACATTCAGCTAGTCAGCTAATTATTCACCACACAGTCACACTTCTGTTTCAAAGGAGAGACAAGAATGAACAGAAAAAACAAGTACCACAACTTAAGCAAATATTTATGAACTCTAGATCTAGTTAAAAAGAAAGAAAACACGAGAGGGCAGGACACAGCTGTTCAGTCGCTAGGGATAGCATCCACCCTGTCCAACTCCTGCTACTTAAAAGTTAGGTCTCCAGTTTAAGCCGGACATCTAGGCTACACGTGAAGAAGGACCTTCTGGGGGTCACGGACTGCAGAAATGCATCTTTTGTCAGCTACAGAATATTGTTCTGGAACCAACGCCTGCCAGGCTCCTGGGATGTCTGACTATTTCTGTAAAGACTGATAAAAGGTGGTTAAGAAAATTGAGCTGACACGTGCTGTTCTGCTACCTGTACATGTAAATTCTCTGAAGAAGTTTACACCTCCAGCGGTCAATAGGTAGGCATGCACAAAGCTGAGTTTGAAAACCACTGCTATAACAGAATGCTTAACTTCTACACAGCTAAAACAGCTCATTTGGACCAAAAATTCTGGACTGTATACTAGTGTAATCAATGAAATTTAGCATATTATTTCCTTCATTCCCTAACTATATTTTGCTTGACAAAATAGTTTCTTCTGCAGTGAAAAAAACAGTTAATGTCAGGAACAACAGTGCTGTTAGTTATAACTGGAACTGTTGACTTAACAAGGAACCCAGAGACTTGGCAAAATCATGAACTTTTCAGACGCAAAGTGAAAACAGAGTGCACATTGCCACTTCAGGACCAACTACAAAAAATCCAAGACAATGATGTCATGGAAAAAAATGACAAAATGACAAAATGAAAAAATGACAAAAAGTGGTCAAAAGCTACTAAAGAACTGAATAAATTGTAAAGGAAAAGAATTCCCGGGACAATTGGATATAAGCTTTTGCCATGTAATAACTGCTCTTCAGAAAATGTACTTCTTGCTCACTAATGTGAGACCAAGCATTCACACTACTACTACTACTACTACTGCAAAAATGTGCGCTGCATTCAGACTTCACCAACAAACTAATGTAACAACTCATATTATGCTTAAGAAAAGCTGTTTTTGGAAGATTTTAACAGTCTACATTTTCTCTGTCAGAATGTACCAACACACAAAGCAATTCATGATACAAGCAACATTGGAATGTGAATGTGACCTTGGCATACACAGTGCTATAGTAACAGTAATAGCTACAGCCAACTAAAACAGAAGGCATGTTAAAAAAAATGCTTTCTTCAAAGCACCTCAACTTTAATCCTTCAACATTTGGTCTCAGAGATAAAAACCCTTCCCCAGCTGGAATTTCATTAGCGTGTTCCTTTTTTTTTTTTTTTCTCTAGCTACACGCATTAGCTTTGGTTTTGTTTTAACTTCCAAATCGTGTCAGGTTACAGATGTGTGACAGCACGAATTTAAGGAAGAAGAGAAAAAAAACCTACCATGGTATATCTGCACTCCACTCTACCCTAATGAACACTGATGATTCTACAGCACATTTCTAACTGAAGTTTCCAACTGAGATATATATATATATATATATATATATATATATATATATATATATATATATATACACACACGCACACACACGTGCTCACACACACAAATTTATACTGGAACTTCAAAATATCAGCAGGCAATTTAGAAGAGTGTATAAAAGCCAGCTGTCCGTTCATTATGACAACTGATAGAGATCATTAGACATAGTAAAAACAACAACAACAAAAACTCTTTTCACTGTCATCATTTCCAGCTTAAACTTGAATGATAATGTAAAAAATATTAGTCAAGTCTTACCGTATGTTTACCGTTGCACACATCAGCACATCATTTAACATGAAAAGTCGCCGTTCTTTGGTTTTGATAATTTCTCCTTTGTCATTGTAAACTGTTTCAACCATATCATCAGTCCGCACAAGGTATCTGTTTCCACTGCTAAGTAGCTAGATTTTAAAAACAATCAACATCGTCTATTATACACTGTTCATCTAACATCCAGAACAACAACAACAAAAATGCAATATTGCCATATGACTACAAGCTCACAAGTGAATTTGCCAAATGAATTAAATGTCTTTACTGATTTGCTTTTCATTTCCTGCAGCAGTAACATAACCCCAGGATATATCCTGCAGGGCTTTTAATTCTTCATATGGAACATGTAATTGCACTGAAAGTCTTCCATATTGATAAAGATCCTCTAGTGAAAAAAAAAGTCATAGCTTCCACAGTTTCCACTACTTCCTTCCTTCACCTCTTCTTTCATAGTCCGTTTAAACATTACACATGGTTCCAGCCATCCCAAAGGGGCAAGTCAGAGTGGGTGGAAGAAGAATGCTTTCAGCTTCTCTGTCTACATTGGCTTACAAAACCAGCAAAGGAGTGCAGCTGGCATATTTCCACAGACTGCCAAGAACGTGACACACTCAAAAGGTGCAGGACATGTAAACTGTTCCTGCAATTTTCCTTCAAGTGCTGAGGCTCAGCCTTGCGTGCAAGCATGAACCAATTCCTTACAGGTCAAATACATCTCCATAGTGGCAGAGAAAACAAAACGGTCTGCAACGCACCCATTTCCTATCTATCCATTTCCTTCACCACCTGTTTCACCTTGCCTGGCATTGTATAATGGCATTGTCTAAATCTGTATAAGCAAATATTAAGTCACAAGTTGCACAAGGCGCTAAATGATTTGAAGTGACTACGCAGCTAGATCTCAAATCTCCTGGTACAGAACAGGAGACTTTACAGTTGCTATCAACTGATAAAAAGAAATCTCGACCACCTGCTAAAGGGTACACTCTGTGTCTTTAACTCTTTCAGTCACTTGTAGATAATCATTAGTAGCTAATTCAAAAAGCAGGATTATGAGAACTAGAAAAAGTAAATTACCTGAACCCATTCTTTAATGCACTTAGAATGGAAATAATATGCCAGGATGACAATAAATTCAGTATTTCTTTTTTCATAAATAGCTTAGTAGAAGTACGTTCTGGTTGACTACTTTCTGTTCTTAAAACTACCAGGGTTTTTATGAATCACAGACAAAAGCACTCCTTGCACTCCTTTAGCATGCCTCCATTACTCCATGCCAGAATAAGTACAATCATCTATAACTTCATGAAAGCAATAATTGAAGCACTGGGAAAAACAGAAGCATTTATGATGCAAATAAGCATACATACATCTACAATACAGATAGCTACTAACAAACTCAAAGAAAATTGTTCCTTCCCCATAACTGAATGTCTTCCGCAGTTCTTCAAAGACATTTCTATTGTAAGATCTAAATGTATGAATGAAACAGACTGGGGTGTTCTTCAAAATAGGAAAGATATTGGACATGTTCAATAGCACACTCTCAACCACTCTGCAGTTGGAAGCACTGTGGTTGAAGCAACTGGTTCCTTCCTTTACACAGGAGTAATTCCTTGGTTCTAAGATAAATTTAAGATGAAGTTTCTCATGCAGAAGATTTGCTTGAAAACTTGATACAGAAAAAGAAAACATTATTTTCTACACTGCCACAAAATACCAGCACTGCTGCTGCTATTTCAGCATTTTACCCACCCCACCACGCAGTGGTTTAAACCAGTGAACCCATTCTGTCTTGAAGGTAACTCACTTCTCACACCTACCACCAGAACAACCCCATGGTGTCAAGCACTACAGAAAAAAATGCAGGTGCCCCTTCAGAGTCCATTCTAAAGATTGTTCAAGACCCAGAAACTAATAATAAACTGACTCTTCCATCACACATTTCTACTTCCTAACCTTATTCAGATAACGTTCGTTCATTGCTTTTGCTATCTGTTTTATTTCACAGCGTTGATCCGCATCCCTTTTCCTTTCATTTAACTTCTCTGCCAGTGTTTCAAGTTCGGTAAGAGCCATCTGTAGAGGTAATCTGTCAGGATGTCCTTTATTAGTGTTCTTCAACATATCCTGTAGGGAAATCATAAATGAAAACAAAAATCAGAATTAACTCCAAGCTCAAGTTCAAAAGAGTATAGGATGTGCTGTGGACTTGTGTGCAGAAGTTACTGCTACATTCCTTACCAGAATACTACTAAAGAATAAGACCAATGAACATCTAATGAATATTCAGACTGTGCATCACTTATTTTCCTGAATATCTTAATAGATATTAAAAAAAGATATTGAATGGAGTCATTATTTATAGGAAGAAAGTACAGAAAAGAAACCTGAAAATAAATGAAAAACCTCCAAATGTAACAAAAAAAGATTAGCAGAAGTTGCACACAATAGAAAATGATTTGAAAAGCAATATTATAATATGTAGGTGTCTAAACAATCATTTAAACTTATCTGATACTTCTTATTATAATAATGTTCAATTATCTTTATTACTGTTATTATTCCTCACTAATACACTGACAGCAATATCATACTAAAGTAGGAGACCATACTTATTCTATGGAGGTTACAACAGCTGCTAAAAAACCCTTCCCTTTTGTAGGCACACATTGGAACAATTTGAAATTTTTGCTCCTTCCTCACAGCACTTAAAAATCACCACGAATTCGCTATGGCTTCCTGCCACAATAAACTCCATCTCTTGTGCTGTCTCAAAAGCTCTTGCCACAGCTACCTACCCACAAGCTCCCACCACAACTTCCTCCAAACCTTATCCCGCATTAATTCCTGGACCTTCATCCTGAAGCCTGCCCTGTGTCACACCTGCATAACGCAGCTAACTTTTAGCTCTCTCTGGGATAGACTTGACATAATCTGGAAGGAGTCTGAAACACTGAAAATTGGTCTGGAGCAGGTCTGTAGAGGGGAACTGCGAATTACAGTGAATTGCTTGCCCATGCAATCAGAGATCAGTATGTGATGATGCACTGCAATTTTTTTCCTTGATATTTCCCCTGGATCCAGTGGTCAATGCCACTGCAGCATAGTCTTCTAGCAGAAGACAGCTACCGAGCAATCCCACAAACAAGCCATGTGAGAATGCAGCAAAAACACTTATTGGGTAAATCTGTTTAGTAAATATTCTTTACCTGCAATAGCAGAATGAACTGTGGAAAGCGCTGGATAGGTTTCATCATTAAACCATACAGTGTAATCCGATCAGGGCTTGACTCCTGGCACTGCTGCAATGCAAGAAAGTCACACTGTTTACTCCCTTAAGTGTATTTCCATCAGTTACAAAATGAAAAGATGTCTTGTAAATATTCTGTATCATTTCATTTATTATAACAATGCTACTACAAATATTCCTTCTTTTCATTTACTAGTAGTAATTTTTTTAGAATCACTATTAATCACTATGGTGATGTATTTGGTACATCACCAAACTTAAATCTCCTCCTTAAGTAACTGCAGCTGGGATGAAGCCTCACCAGCAATGTGGTACCTAGGTATACAGTGATAAACCACATCTTTTTTTTTTCTCTTTTCTTTTTAACATAAGCAATGCAATGAAACATCTGCTTAACTTCAAGTACAACAAAATGAACATAATTGTTCCAGTTCTTAAATTTGTAAATCCAAGTGATTTGTCAATTTATACTCTGTAATTTACTATTGCTGATCTGTACCTTGGGCCTAAGAGACCATAGATGTGTGAAAACCAATGTGCTTTTAAGAGGAAATCTAAAGAAAACATCATTATCTCGGTACTGTGGAAACAAAAAGACTTTCATTGTCTTTATTAGAAGAAACTAGGGAAAAGATCATTGATTTATGCTTGGAAAGAAAAATATCAGAATCCATTACTTTGGTTTTCAGGAGTGGGGGATAAGAACAGACAAATTTCATTTGCACATTCAGAAGCCCTGTTTGTCTAAAATATTTCAACTTTTTGAATATTTTGATCAGAATCACACAAGATTCAAAAAAAAAAAAAGAAGAGTAGAAGAAATATTCAATACTAAAAACTAAGCAAACAGTATTAAACTTGTGTGCAGTGCTTACATTTCGACAACCATTTTTTTGCCCAACCACTGGTGGAGAAAATTCTCTTCTCAAAGTCTGTTGAGTTTTGTCCAACTGCAAAGTCGCCGTTGGACAAAATAATAATAAAAAAAAAAAAGGTGGTACATAAATTTACTCTGTCCTAAGAGGTCAACTGTGACTCCCTAGATGGGAGCAGCACCAGTGCTGGTACTGACAAGGATTGACAAGAGCGTAAATGATGCCACTGCTGGAACAATGGGCTTTTACCTGTGTGAGAAGTTACCTTACAGAGTTTCATCTTCGTGGTGCCTAAGGCTTCCAGAACAGAATCCTGTGTACTGCTGCTGCCATAGTTCCAAAATGCTTTGAATTAATTTGAAGATCTGAAGATAGATTAGCAATCAGCTCCCCCTGCCCTTCCTTTCCAATCCTCTAGGCAACCTAAAAGCTTCACAGTTTATCTTGCTGAGGGCACCCAACTTCAGCATTTGATGGACCACTGTGGCAGACCTGGCAGAGTGACAGCTCTGAGAGGCCCAGCTCAATCCAAGACTCTCAGGAAAATGGGACAAACTGAGCTTTCAGGCTCTTGGCAGTGTAACAGACAGCCTAAAAGCCTTGCAATATTTTTTGCATACCCTCTGTAGGGCATCACCCCCAAGGCTTCCCAGCAGTTCCACTGCATGTGCCAGGCTCACGATGCACATTATTGCATTCATCAGGGCAGTAAACATTCTGCACAAAAATTATCAATTTTATCCCCAAATCGTAAAAAAAATAAATAAAATATATTTTCAAAATAATAGGAAATTCTTGTGGAATGGAAGTACAGCTATACAACTGCACAACAGAATGAAGAGATTAGAAGCAAAATAAATCCCAAACAATAGTCCTCCATCTGAGTCCTCTTATTTCATGCTCACCTGATAAGAAAGAATCCCAGTGTTTTGCCAAGTGCAGTGATGCAAACACCAATAAACTGACCTGAACAACAGCAACAAAAAAACACCACTCTGCACTTCCAAACACATCCAGGATCTAGAAACAAGTTATCATTCTCAAAGTAGTGAAAGTGAATTCTCTGTAGACTTTATATGCCTAAGCCATAAAATCAAAGTCACTAAAAAGTCACATAATATACAGTATTATAGTCTATTTTCCCCCTTTTAATTTATAGTGTCTTATTCATATCACATGTGCAGCTGTTTTAAGCTTGAGTGAACTCACCTTTAAGAAATCCAGAAAGGCAGGTTTGGTGGCACATGTTTTCTTAAGAATCCCCACTGCTGTACTGAAGTTGTTTACGTATTCACTGTACGCATCTAATACCATAGATTTGGAAAACTAAAAAGATAAAAAGGGAGACCATAACTATAAGCCCAAAGGATGCCCGACAGTATTATTTAGAGCCCTGACTCACTTTGTTAGGAGCTAAAGGCTTTTGCTTGGCTCAGTGCTGGACGTACAGAAATACTGACGATACCCAAAATAACTTTTCTGCAAAACACAGGTTGGAGATGTACAGATGTAGCAGCCATGAATTATAAAATGTAGATTTACAGAAATAGCTTCACCTTGGCTTCAATCTTAGGGCAAAGCCTGGGGACTCTGTGTAATCAAGAAGCCTCCACTGAGATTCAAAGCAGCTAGTGGAATCCCATGACCTTCTCACAGTGGTAATGCGCTGCTGACTGTCTTCCAGATTCAATGAACAAATGAATTCCCAAAGCCTACACACCCCATCTTTAGCTGATGTTTAGCAAGAAAGCAGGTTTTGTGACCTGCAAACAGCCATATGAAGGGCAAGATCTCTGCCCATTGCCTCCTTAGTAAAGATTCTGCAGAGCTTGTCTAGTAAGTACACCCTAATTTGTTTCAGTCAAAGCAAGACACATCTGGTTTAAAGACAGACTCTTTAGTAAACGTTTCATTTTCACTGAAATGGGGTCAAAGCACCCAAAAATGCACATCCCTGCTCTCTTTCAGCTGAAATGAAAGGGTGGTAGTTTCCAGCAGCTGGGTGGCAACAAAGCAAAGTACTCAAACCAACCAGTAGGTAGCCTTCCCTTTCTATTCACACACCTACTGTGGGAATAACATCTTTCTATCAGCCATGGCAACTTTTTGTTTCCTGTAATTCAAGCCAGTGGCTAGTTCAGTTCTTCACTGGATGAAGGTCCATTAAGGGATTTACAAATACTGTGTGTGTGCTCCAGGCTCAGTTCAAACTCAGGAACTCAGGACATCAAGTACTGCGTTTGTTCTTTTTTTCTTTTTTTTCTATTCCCAGTAAATATGCAAAGTCCCACATACATAAAACTACCTGCTTTTTAAGAGAAACTGAACTTTGATCTCACCCTTATTATGGTGAGTTTTTGAACCTATTTCCTCCAAAAAAGAAACTGCTTACTTAAGTATCTCAAAGTTTGATCAAGGCCTGAAAATTTTGGCCACAATGCTTTCTCATCTGCCAACCAAGCTGAAGACACCTGTTGGTGTCAGCTTCCTTACCATGATGGTACACATATACTCTGACAGTTACTGCAGGCATTGGAGAACACGGGATATAAAATGGTCAAATTAAACAGAAAGATACAGAGATTGAATAACAATTCTAAAATAAAAATAATACGTTTCGATGCATTTGCTTACTGAAGCAACGAAGACATCACCAATCATTTCAACAGAATCCCATTCAGATACACGACTCGCCAGTGCTATTTGAAACATCGAATGGCACTGAAGAATTTCCTTAATACGGTAAAAGACCATTTTGAGTTTTCTTTCACTCAGTAATTTTGGTTCCATTTCTGACAGGGGCTTTTCATATTGCTGTGGGAAAAAAAAGATACATAAATATGTTAAAATCGCCTTAAATGGGGTCTTCTATACATAGAAAAAAACAAATTACGTAACAGCACATACGCACAAAATCTCTCTGAACATTTGGCATAAAGCATCTGTAGCAGAATCTGTGAGTCACGCTACAGATTCTTTAAGAATTTGATTAATTTTCGAATTCCCAAGCCATAGAATGCAAAAGTTATTGCAGTACCTCCAAAATTCTTTTCAGAGCATCCACGTAATTCTTCTCACTATCAACTACAGAGCCCAAAATATATCTTCGCACAACCTGTTGAAGAAATAAAGTTACCTGATTAATTTCAAGGAAAACATGTTTATCATAAGTGGGAATGCTCGTGGTAAAAATCCCACATTAATAAAAAGCAAGAAAGACAAGGCAATTTAAATACTGGCACTGCCATACCATAGACAACATACATCTTCAAGAGTCATTAAAAATAATTTTAGAGTAATAGTAAGTTTAAGACAACAAAAGTTATTGTAAGCCTATATAATCTTTGCTGATTGTTTCCAATTTCAAGCTCTAATTTTGAAACATCTTTTATTTTTAGATGTATGAATTTATTCAGTATGAGAAAATATCTTAGTTGGGATTTTTTGGAGGGAATATTAACATGCCTAAGTGAAAATCTTATCTATATTTATACCAATCAACAGAATTATAAGCTTCACGAAATACTGTCATATTTCATGTTTACAAACTCCAGGCTAGTTATCACATATCCTTCTTCACTTCCTAATTCTGTGATTTAGCTGAAACATACTGTATACACATGCAGGTAACATGAGAGAGAGGACAAAGAAGTTGATCTGATTTAAAAGTAAAACTTCTAACTTCTATGGATGATATTTCTTGCTATTTTTAAGGGCTTGTCTTCACCCAAATCCAATTCTTAATCCAACTTTCAAAAGAGGTGTTCTGCTTGAGGGAGAAGACGGTAGGAAGGCAGGGACAAGCCACTTACCCAGAAGTACACGGAAAGGCAAAACTGCTTCTTTTACTACTTTAAGCTAGCCTTGAAATGAGAGGCTAAGACCATGAAATTCACATCTCAGACTTGCTTCTCTTGAAACTCCCCTGCTTCTGATCCCAACGGCCTCCTGCATTCTTCTCTGCAGCTGCCTTTAATTCTTCACACTTGTATTTCATATTATTAAATTATGTGTAGGTCATGTAAGGATTTTCTTTCAAGTGCTGGCATTTCAAAGGAAGACTTCAAAATTATCTGAGGCCTTGCTTAAAGACATAAGTGGTAAAATTCATTGTGTCTAATTTGCGCTTAGACAAGATTTAAGTTTTTTATTGGGTGTAACATATTGGCTGCTCTAATAAAAGATACCATTGCTACTCTTAGTCACAGTTCACACTTTTAAAAAGAATAAATATATTCGAGTTATGCTTTTTCAGGCTGTACAATACGCAAAATAAATGCTTAACAGTGCCTATTGGTCATCATGATATATGTAACTTCCAATAGGCTTGCATGCAAGTCTTACATTTATATTAGCATTGTTGCTAGTAGGAATAGCATATAAACATAAACAACTTAAAATAAAAAATTTGAAAAGAAAAAAATCGAAAGAATTCGAGTCACAGGCTTAAAACGACGCGAAAGCTAACATGATTGAGACCCGAAGCAGGATGTAGTATTCAAACAGGAACTTGCTTTTAAACAAAAGCTACCACGCCACCTACTGTTTAAAGCAAGAACATCCATAAAGACAACTCACTGCAGGGTAATTCAGGTTGGAAGGAGCTTCCCAGTCCAACTGGAACCCCCAGGGCTGCTGGGTAGCCTCCAGTCCCCTGCCTGTGCTGTGCGTGGCACAGGGATACTCTGAACCAAGAGCCAGGACTTGCGTTTGCCACCGTTGCACCACTCGAGTTTGCTGTCAGCCCAGCTCCTCAGCCGTCCAAGTCACCCTGAACAGCAGTCTTACCTTCCAGCATTGTACATGCTGCCTATGTCAATTTGGTTTCTCCTGCAGACATGCTGATGGGAGCACTGCAGCTGGAACCCAGAGCACTGATACAGACATTAAGCAGCACTGGGCCTGTATCACCTCCTGCAGGACAGACACCACTAACACCGGCCACTTGCTGGGCTTTGTACCACTGATGGCACCCCTCTGAGCAGGGCGTTTCAACCTGCTTTCCACTCAATTTATAGTCTGTCTACGGGAATTATATTACACATACAGCTACAAGGATACTTCTGGAGATTGCGCTGAAGGCCTTGCTAAAGCAGAAGTGGAATGATACCCTCTGTTTTCCCCATCCACAAGTTAGTCATCCCAAAGGCACACAGGCTGGTCAGGCACTAATGGACTTACTGAAGACTGTTCCTAATCATCCTTCTGTCCCTCAAAACTCACAAACAGCTACTAGGAGGATTTGCTGCATAACCTCCCAGGGACTGTGATAAGGCCAGCCAGACCCTAGTTTCCCAGACCCTCCTTCTTGAGGATGAGTGTGATAACTAAATTTTTTTGAGTCACTGTGATCTTAGATGATCAAGGCCATACCTTCAGAACCACTAAATATGTGCCACCCAGTTTCATGGACATGTCCATCCAGCCAAAGTACACCTTAACTGTATCTTCCACTGCAGGTAATGCTTCGCCCTAACACAACCTGCCTCTGGGCTTGGGGGCTTTAAAGGCCTGATAATAAACCTTACCAGTAAGAGCTGAGGCAAAGGTGTCACTGACTTCCTCGCTTTTCTCAGCCTGCTTTGTCACTAGGGTCCCCTGTCCCATCAGGCAGGGGATCCATATTTTTATTAGCCTTCCTTTTGCTGTCAGTGTATATATAAGGAACCTTTCTTGTTGCCCTTCACATCTCTCAAGCTCCAGATGAGCTTTGGCTTTCCTAACTCCATCCCTGCTCAGCTGGGCTCCTCTTTACGAGTAGATATACAATATATATCATGACCTACACAGCAATTAACAGCTTACTCCAAATTAAGAGCTCTCTATCTTTCCTGAAGAAAGTACATCCATTTTTAATTACCTACAGCAAACAGTGAAACTCCCACACCCATATTTGGAAAGAAGGAAAATACAGCATTCAGTAATGCTGGCATGTTATAGTAATATAATACATTTGGTAGTTGTATTGTTACAAGATCTAGCACTGCATTGTGCTAAACACATTAGAAAAACAGAACTCACCAAGCAAAACAAAAGCCTGTACCACTCTCTTCAACCACTCCTTAACTTATTTTTCAAGAATACCATTAGCTTCGCCACTCATTTTTTTAAGGTACTGACCAACTCATGACTTTACACCACAAGATACTAAAAACTCTCACACAGTTATTATAACTTGTCACAACAATACAGTAACATGAACCCACAGGATTTATTTCCAGCCAAAAATTCAAACTTATGCTGATTTCAGTGTCTACTGACATGGTTTCCACAGTGACCATAGAAATCTGAGGTGGTGAACAGCAAACTATACTGTTCTGTAGACTTGACTTTACCATGGACAAGTTTTTTTTAGATCAGGAGAAATCTTAAGATGCAGAGAGTACACAGAATGTTCTCCGCATTTAAAAGAGAACTCCTAGAGCACCAGCGTCTTCTGACTCAGCAAAAAATTCTTAAACTCTCCTTTTTCACTCAAAACCATCACATTCAGCTTGAAATGTTTAGGCAGTAAAATAAGTAATTACTGTAGTTCCTAATTTTATAATGCAAAACGTTTTGTACCTCTGGCTGAATTCTTTATTGATATATTTCACACGCACCAATTTTCAAAAAACTACTTATTCAGGTCTGAATTTAATCTCCCTTTATTTTATATCATATGCCAGAATGTTTAAAGAGGAAGGCACCTGACAGCCACTGATGCAGAAAATAAGGGGGAACAAAAAAAAGAGGTAAAAGACCAGGTTTTGAAAAGCCTTTTACCTGCTGCTGTGATAATCCTTCAGGCATAGGGGTCATAATTGCTTCTGCATGCATACAGTCCACATCAATAAATAAGTTTAGTTCCTCTTCTTCCAGACATGATGATCTATGATCTACAAATAGATGAATAAAAAACTGTCAACTTTGACAACACAGAGATTGAGAGACAAATATACTTTTACCCAAGCACAGTATTTACAATGTATCCTTATTTTCACTTCCTGTACAAAAGCAATTTTCTCAGCATTTCTGTATTACCTGTGAAATCACAAAAATACCAGCACTGATAGGTGCTCTAGTACAGAGCATATTTCAAAAGCTATCTCAAAGTCCTAAAATCCACACAGCAGGAGATATCCTATGCATCTTTTGCATGATTTCTCCTTCCTCTTTACAGCTAGGAGCACAGAGCTGTCCAAATTGCAGGACATGACAACTAGGGTTAAAGCTCTGCAACTCCAGGGCCGGCAGTTTTTAAACAAATGACCTTTGGGATGAAATTAAACACAGACATAACATGATTCAGTGCAAGAAAATTCATACAACCTTCCATTGACTGAACTAAAATCAGTAGCCAAACGTATCAAAACATTGGCCTTCAAAAGAGAGTAAGAAATTCTCTATTAGTCCCTATGGACTTCTCAATGCCACTAATTTCATTTGAGAAGCACCACCAAAGTGCAGTGATAGGTGGCAGTACACAGCCAGCCAAACAGCCAGACACCAGCAGAGGAGAGAGAAGGAACAGTGTGAGAAACTGTGGCTTAGAACACAAAGTGAATTAAGGGAAGCAGTTTTGTTGGCTAGAGGAATTAATGAGATTAATCAGCAAATTTGTCACATGCTCCCTGCTGATTTGATAACTGGCTAGAGGATTAGATCTTCCATAGATATCCTGCATCTGCTACCTAACCTCTAGAACCGTGAGGAGGAGTACTGGGCCCATTGTAACACTAACGAAGATGATTTTCTACTGTGTAACAGCAAGAGGGTGAGGATACATTTTTGCTCAATAAACCTTCTGCAAATAATCTTTTATTTTATGGCTGTGACTCACCTAAATTTAGAACCAGTTATTAGAGACCATAATGAGATGTGCACTAGTCCTTACAGATAGGATGCAGCTTTATGTTAGCTCACTTGCTAAAAACATCTTGTTCCAGTCTTGTGGTTTTGGCTTCTTAAAACTGTAGTTTTAGAAGCTCTGAAGTTACAACCATTTAATTAGTTGGGCAGAAACTTGAGCAGAAAAACAGACTACCTCTCAGCCTTATCCTGGAGAATAAATTTGTGTACAGTCACTACCACATGCAAAAAGTAGATGTGGACTGTGGCTGCTGAGGGTCACGACACGGGACTGGTGCCTGTTTTAAATTAGAAGAACACAAATACCTCCAGCCTTTTTATTTTAGAGCCTCTTCTGTTGTGACAGTTCCCAACCCAAAAGCCAGCTTTTGCTAGAAATCAGCAAACCGATAAAGCAGAAGACTCTCCTTGCTACTACTCTCAGGCACAGAGTTTATCCTGTTTGGTTGTTATAGACTTTTTAAATAGCTATCACTCCACTGAAATCCGGATCATAACAGCAGAATTTCTTACTAACAGACACTCAGGAGTTATTAGATGGAGGGAAGTGGACAGACTTAGTACCTTAACATGATTTCTATAATCCCCATAAACCAATATCTAGCTAGCATCTCTGACACTGTTATTTTTAAGTGGACCCTTCTGTGTTGTCCTCAGGTTACCTAGGTCACTGAGGCCCGCACCCCAAACATAAAACTACTCAAGATGCACTGACCACACCGTGATCTGAACTGAATGTTACACTATTTGCTGACAGAGCTGATTTGGCAACCTGACCCAGTGGGTGGCATCCCTGCCCATGGCAGGGGGGTTGGAACTGGGTGATCTTCAAGGTCCCTTCCAACCCAAACCATTCTGTGATTCTATGATTTGATGCAACCAGTACTCAGCTACTAGTACAAAAAACTGCTAGGCTATGTTTCCTTTGTCAGGAACAACTAGAAAAAAACAACATTAGCACAGCATAACTGACACATACATACCTTGGGAAATAAAAGACTTAGTTCTAATGAAAGAACGACCCTTTTTCACAGCTGCTTTTGTTTTTTCAAGTCCATCTTTGGTACCTTCTCTAGCAGCTCTCATGAGCTTTTGCATCTGTAAGATAAAAAGTACATTCTACATGTTCAGTGAATAATACCAACCCGCTTGAGCATAACATGCAGAATGCTTTTGATCCAAATATCTTTTAAAAGAATGCTGTCAAGCGTTTTAGGCTATAAATATAGCCCAAAGTCAATGAAATAGCTATAATAAGTACTCAAATCCATCAAACCACAGATCTGAGCATCTGTACTTCCTAATCAAATCAAACCTTGAGAAAGGATCTCACTTTATGACAACCTCGTATGCACACCCAAAATAACAGGAATGCTTTAAGAATCCTTCTGCTTCAAACATCTGAACTTAAAATAGTCTCAAAAGCTCGACTTTATAATATATAACAAATAAACACTAAGAACATGTCATTAATGGTAAGGGTTCTTATTTATCTTCTAACTCTGCCGAAGTATTTCTGACCTAAAAATTCAGTTCTGTATTAACTATATTCTTAAATAAACACTGTGTTTTGCAGAAAATGTTACAACTAATAATTTCATTAATTGAAGAAATCAGTAAGTTGATCTAATTAAGTGTATTTTGTAGTACAATACTACAGCAAAAAAGTTTAATGGAAAAAAAAGTAGTGCTGTTTTGCTAGGACATGTTCATTAAAAACTGCTTTGTACTCTTCCTTTCCTAAATGCTGCCAAGGCAAAAAAGAAAAAAAATACAAATAAAACCCCACTACTGCCAGAACCGTGCTGACATCATCAGCTGCACCAGAATACAAACAAAGCTGTCTTGCTGCACTCAGGCAGTTTTTTTCTGTCCGAGTTGAAGTTTTTAGCAAAAAAGCAGCCTTTTCATGCTGGCTCCATTCAGAATGGCCAGCAGCACGATTCTCTGTCCTACAATTTGCTGTGACATGGACAGAGCGCCAGGGTCACGCTCGCCCTGTGGAGCTCCCTGGGGTTTCACAAAGGCACCAGGGCTCACTCCTCGCTCAGGCTCTGGGATAAGGGCAGGCCAATGCGCTACCCGATCTTCTGAAATTGTTACAATTGACAAATAAACATGAGGAAAAGCCCTCGACAAAGCACTTTTAAGACAAACTACATAGCAATCCAGCACATTTAGAACTATTTTAAACAAATTATTGTCCACTTTTTCAAGCTATTATTCAAAGACAATATTGTCTGTGTCGGCAAAGCAATCATTTTAAACATAGCTAATTACAAAAATTAACTACACTACCTTCAGCTCATGTTTTTGCTTTAGTTGCTGAATCTCTACTGCTCCCACAGTGTTTGCCATCAAATCTTTCATCTTTTTCTCATAATGCTCCTTTAAACGCGTTAGGTCATGAGAAAGCTACAGTGCATAAAAAGACACAATCTTTTCAAAAAGCCTGTAGTGCAAACTTCATGCTAAAGTACTAAAACACATCATGCATGTTGCTAATTCTGCCTCCTGACACACAGATAACTGAGAAAACGTTCATTCAGGGAAGCTCCAGCCCGACGAGTGGACTGTTATTGCTACAGATCACTGGACTTACCGAAAGTCGGCCAGGCACCTTTGCGCTGTGCTGGCAACTATGTAAAGAGAGGGACAATGTCACTTAGTCTAAGCTAACTGCATATTAATTATGTCATGTACATCTTTTACAAATTGTTTGGAAACGACACATCAGCTTTCAGCTCATCATTCAGAGGAACACACCTTGCCAGTGCATTTCTGGCTCTTTCAAAACAGCAAATCAGAGGAATTCTCAAGGGCTGAAGGAGCTGTGGTCAGCGGCACCTGAGAAAACGGAGATCTACTGTACTAGTGAGTTGGGTAAGGAGAAAAGAAGGGAGGATGCACAGGTTTGTAGTTCCCCCATGCGTGGGAATTGGGAAGTATGCATCTTTGCTCTGTCACAGCCTCATTGAATGACTGCAGGCATAAGCACCTCGTACATAAGTACAAGCACTTGCAAGGTAAGGAAGTTCTCATGGAGAAATACCCTGGAGTACTCATTAATCCTCACTAAGCATTTTGAGAAAGCAAGATAAAAGCAGCAAAAATTCAATTGGAAAAAAATATATATTTTTGTGTGCCTTATAACAGAAAAGAAGCCCAATGGAAAAACCCTCAGCTTGATGTCAACAGAATTATCTGGCAAACAATCAAAGTGTCAGGAAAGAGAAGGCCAGCTGAGCTGAAAACAAAGGGGCAGGTCCAGCATTCAGCTCTGCTAGGCTGGGTCAGGATGCAATTACCTCCAACATGATGATTCTGGCATTACAGCAGTGTAATTAAGAACAGCATCTGGTTCACAGCTTAGAAATATTTGATAGTACAAACGTTTTCTCTTCTTAAAAAAATAGAATTTAAGATAACAATTCAAAACTTATAATAAAAGTGACTTTGAGGGAAGTCATACCACAACTTACAATTAAAATCATGCCTCTGACCTTCCCATGCTTTTCAACCAACAGAAAAAAAAAAATAAGGTAAGCCTCTTACAGGCTATAAAAGACTTTACATGGAGACATGCCGAGAAAACACTGCTAACATCCATCACAAGATCACAAGACCTGAGGAGAAGTGAGAGTTAGTCAAAGGAATACAGGTAACAGGTATAAAGGAGAGTGGTTTCTCCCTATACTGAAATGCTGATGCTTGATTATTTGTCTTAACAATCCTGAAGTTTCAGTCTTTCCTCATCCTCCTCTAAACCCCTTCTCTAGCTTCCTGACTTCTCCAGCTCCCAGTAAACCCATACAGGTGTGGGTGGTCTCTCCAGCTTCTCCGTCCACCAGCAAATTTGTTCCTAGGTTCCTCACCCCTATCCTCAAAAGAACAAACCAACAGCCACATTAAGACTTACAAGCTCAAGTGCAAAGTACTTCTCAGTCTCTTCCACAGGTATTCAAAAACCAAATTCAGTTTTCTTCAGGCTAGTCCAACACCTCCCCAGAAAGAAACCGCTGCAATAGCTTAAACTTGTTCTTTCTGGTTAGGTCAAAAAAAAAAAAAATTCCACACTGAAATGCACAACATCAGCACTCAGCTCACAAAGTGCTGATTTGAGTGGGATCAAGTTTTCCAGCTAATTGCTCACTCCTTGATTTCCAAAGGGCATGCAGCAAGGATGGAGGTCAGGGGAAAGCAGATAAGGGGTACTGGAGGGAGACAAAGACAGTGAGGCTTTTGTTTTCATTAAGATAAGAAGCCTGCAAAATCAAAATAAGGGTGCTATGGAAGAACAAATGCTGACCAAGTTCCCTAATGTTCTTGTACATTTTCTGTTTGAAAGTGCAAGTGTACTTGGGGCTGCATTCCCTGGAAGAATGGTACAAAATCAGGTGGTAGTAGTAGTACTTAAGTAAGGATAAAAATATGTAGAGCCAAAAGCAGAAGGCAGCTAAAGAAAGCAGGCACATCTATGTTATTGAGAAACCCAGCAGAATGGGCAGGTTCAGTCCCCAGCCTTTGAGTTTTCCTCTTCCTACTACTGTGCTCCCCCAGCCATGGCAGCCTCCCTACATCCTACTGCCACTGGAGCATTTTGCACACTGACTGTACTCACTTATGGAGTAGCTTACAGCATCTGTTACTGGTTAGCACGTGACTGAGAAGCCCTGAGGTTTTTGCAGCGATTCCAGGCACCAAACCCCATCACCCTTCTCAAACAAGCTGCGTCCAGTCTCTGCACCGTGCCTCCATCCTCCAAGCCCTCAGAGCAGGGAACTGGCAGCAGGATGGCTGCCCCAGCTCCCACACAAGATTTTGTTCTCACAGAGAGCGCACAAGGGCAAAAGGAGGGCAGCTGAAGGAGAGAGCACAGGAGGCCAGGTCTCCTCCCAACAGTCAAAAAGATGCAGGGAGGGCACATACCCATGTTATCAGTGTCTTCCTGGCTCCTGTGGCATGGACCAGAGATGTCACAGATATAGCATTTTAGCCACGCAACCTTTCTTCTCTCATTAATAAATGGTACAAACTTCTCTTTCACACACACACACACACAAATTCTCACCTTCAAACAACCAAAGTGAATCAAGACAGAACCAAAGCGATCTAGGACAAAAAGGCAGGGAACACTAGTACAGTTTTGTGACTTTTGAGTGCCCAAAGGATCCCAAAACTTCAAGTTTTGTCAGGCTTATCCCATTTCTTCTTTGCATTATTTTCCATACACATTTACCACTTACATTAATACACCAGCTGCAAAACAGAAACTGTGAGGAACTGCCCACAAGGAAAATTCATCCTATTTTTAGAGACAGTCTCTTTAAAGGAGACAGATTTGTGTGTTCTTTAAAAATATGTTGGTATTTGAAAGTGGATTGAGAAGAAGGGAAATACAGGTGAGAAAGGCAGGTGTTGAAAATCAGGATGACCTCAATGACAGCAGCACTGTAGGATACATACATGTCTTTTGTGGTTGCCTCGCAAAAAGGAGCTGGGCATTCCATTCTTACACTCAGAATCACTTTGTTCTTCATAGCTTTCAAACTCACTTGAACTCCACCCATATTCCAGCGAGCTGTTTCCACCATCATCGCCATTTTCAACATCATCATAAATCATTTCTTCTGTAAGAATTAAACCAAAATAAAAGAAAGCTACACTGAAATACCTTTTTGTTTAAACAAGAAAAACCTCATGTTCAGATGTACCATAAGGAATTAGGCAGACTTTTGTATGCACACTTTTTAACATGCTTAAAGTAACCCAATATTCAAAAGAGCCAAAATGGGCTCTCTCTGGTGTAAGAGATTAAAACTTATAATAAGGACATGATTATAACTTATAACAGGACATGACTGGTGTTCTGGGTACACACCATGATACCTTTAGAAACATGCCATGCTCAAATTATGCTGTTCTGTCCAAATGCCACAATATTTTTAAAAGAAATTCAATGGAAGCTCAAACTGTAGCTATGCTAGGAACTTTTCATGATCAGCTCAAACAACAAATGCTAAAACACTGAGAATCAAATGAAGACGTCACTATTTCAAGCAGAACAGACCAAAGTAACAAGAAATACATTACAAAACTCTGGTATTTTATGACTCATTCTTGCAGTTATACTGGCACTCCTCCTGTGACTAGCATTCTCTCCTGTCTTACCTTGTCCATCAAGTCTAAGAACTTGAAATATTAACCTTCTCAAGATCTAGGAAGCTATTATTTCAGAGGTTGACCAAAGTATCACCCATTAAAGTCATTGGAAAAATGTTTCCAAAATAGTTACAGGAAAAAAAATAATACTACAAATAATCACACTGTTTGGGCAACTTTTTTTTAAAAAAAAAACAAAAAACAAAAAACAAAAAACTTTAAGCTTTCCATAATTACCTCAGCTGCTGTTTGAGTTGGCACAGACATCTAGTAACTCAAAACAAAATGGAAAATTTTTATTGCCAAATATTTTTCAGGAAACAAGCATGCACCCTACATGCAGAATCCTTTGTTAATACAAGTAGAAAAGTATGGACAGTTCTGCCAGGAATGCCTACTGTCAGAGGTTAAAACTTAGCATTTAAAACTGTCTGACATTAAATTAAGTAAAAAAAAAAAAAGCCATGCTTTTATTTCAAGACTAAGGTTTTATGTAAATTGAGAAAAAACATATATACTTGAAAGAAAAGCTGACATATTTTACATATCTGGCTGTTCCCAGGAATCTATGATTTAAAAAAAAAAAAAGTACATTTTGACCAATAGAAATCTTCCATTATTAGCATGAATTAAACTATTTTGAATTACCACAAAAGAATCTCCTCTCATTTGGAATAACAAAAATTTAAGTTTTTTTTTTTTTTTTTTTTTTTTTTTTGTCTCCATGCATATCAAGATTGTCCTTAAAATAGACTGCCTGAAGGACCACATTTTAGTGGTAAACTAGCACAATGAATAATTTAAAAGAATTTTCACAGTAAATCAAAATAACTCAAGACTTAAACAGGCCAAAATTTTGCAATGCAATTATTGGGACACACTATACCCAGTGATTTAGTGGATGTATCTTGTTCACCTACTAACGTAGAATGAGCTCAGACAGATTTTTTTTCTTGAAATAGGAGTGTCTGCCTGTCAAACTATATAATCAATAAACATAAAGATCATGAACGTACAAAGACGAAATTTCCCCTGCTACCTATTTTCTCAGAAATTTTCAGTAACTCTGGGGACAACTAGAATGTCAAAATTTTAATTACTAATTTCTGGGATAAGGTGAAAATTCTGACAGAGATGTTCAGCAGAGCATCCATGACATTTATATCTCCTCAGGTCAGCCTCTGGCCTCGGTCTATGTGCTTCTGGACCAAGCAAACACAGCGCGAAGACATCCCTGCCCAGAGTGGCACAGTCCACTATGGGACCTTCCAGTACTAAAAGCATTCATGCCATTAAATGCAACATGATAGGTTGAAATAATAAATAAATGTTAGTAATAAAATTTGCAAAATGTCTTGCCTGGATAGCACTAAGAGCAAGAAATAAAAAAGTTAAAGCTTTAAAGACAATTCTGTGTTTCATACCAGAAGCCCCAAGTGTTTGCTCAAACCATTAACATGGTTATAGCCAACTTCAGAATCAAATCAATGCCTATACCCTGAGAGCCATGACAAGTAGATGTAGAGTTCCCAATAAGCAGATCCATTCAAACAGTTCGTTGGCAGCAACCAAGCCTTAAGCACAGACACTGTGAAGAAAAATCACCTGACCAAAAACTTGTTTAAATAGCCTTCTTGACCCCTAACTCCACTATTCCTACCCAGTAAAGGTAAAATCTAGGCTTCAGCTACTGTTTTAAGATCTATTCTGCCTCTTCCAAACATGGTCACACAATAAGGAGCTAAACCATTCCAAAGCTGAAGAAAAAGCATTTCTGGAGAGTCACAGTCAGAAAGGTGAATAGCTGCCCTGAACCTCCTCTTCAAGTGATGTTCAGTGAGCTGAGCATGTTTCCATCTAACAGGTATTATGTGACAGGGTGCTTCCCAGAATAGAGCAGTTCTCTGTGCAACTGTGATAATGCTGCATTGTACTAGATAGGTATTTAAAACACTCTTTCCCTACTTTGCTTTCTTTAGGTCACTACAACTACAACACCCACCACTGTAATTCTCTAATACACAGAACACAACCAGTTAGGGATTTCCCAGAGTACCTATAAAACACAGCAGAATTCAGCTTATAGGCAGAGAGGTGTAGGAGACCTGCTGAGACAAGACTGTGCTAAAAGTCAGTTTTAATTTTGAACTTTATAAGAGCTATTGATTACTGTTAGAATGCTAATTCTGTTTACATGGAACTTAGTAAACGTGTCTATTCATTATACATGCACAGAGGCCATAGGACATTGCTTTCAATTTAAACTAAAACCTGCATGGTCCGTATTACAAAGACTTCAAACCTGGTTCAGAGTCTGAATTTTCTCTTGGTACATCATCATAAATTACTTCATCTGGGTCTAAAAGCAAAACAAAACAAAAAAAAAAGCATGAGAAATCACCCAAAATCTGAACAGAAGCAACAGAGTATATTGATTATACTGGCATATATGAATACAATGGAGATATGACCCGTTCTCCATCAGCATTTTACTAGTATATCTAATCAAGGTTATCCAAGTAAAGGAATAATGCATAGCAACAGTAACAGTAATGTATTTGTGAAATTTCAAGCAGTTTTATCTACATTGTATATTATGAGCCTCGGTAGCTTGAAAATAGAAATCTATTTCCACACCCAGTATTTCTCACTTATTTTCACAACAGTAGAGGTGTTTCTCAAGTGCTGCTTATTATCTTGTTAATTAGCTGTAAGAAACTGTAATAGACATTTTTAGAAAAATAATCAAAACTGTACGTAACATAATGATCATCTCATAAAGTTAAGAGGCAGGACAGGAACGCAAATTCTTCAATTCTTTCAAGTGACATTTAGATGACTCTCCAGCCCAGTGGGATCCCTCACATTGTCCTAGGTGAGAACAGCCAGGATAACCTGTCCTCAAACCACACAGGCTCTGTTCTGGCTTCAAATGCACCCACTAGCCAAGGGCACATGTTGAGAAAATGCATTAAGTGAACAGTTGCCAATTACTTCATGAGAAGATTTCACATACAGCCACAGAGCAGACTGTGAAGTTGAGCAAATTTCCACCACAGACATACTGAAATAGCCAAAAGATTTCTGTGATTTCCTGTAGAAAGTCATAAACTATTCCATAGACTCCAAAAAGCACTTCATGGAAAAGTCGATGTTAATTTTGTTTTGAAATACAAAATTTTGTGATGCTGCTGAATATTTTAACTGTGTATAAATGGGCTCCAGAACATACCTGAGAAAACACAATAAAAGTGAACACTGACATTCCCATAAAACATACATGTGTGTACACATTACATACACTGTTTATCACAACTTAAAACTGACCTTCTATAGTTTAGCTCTGAACTCACTGATACTTACTTTCCATCCATGCTGTGTTTGCAGGATCTGCAACCCACTTTGCCAGAGCATCATCCTCTCTCTTGACCTGGTTATCTTCACTTGAGGGGGAAAAAAAGGAGGGGGGGGGGAAGGCATAAAACCATTAAAAGCTACACAATGATACTTTTAAACAACCATGAAAACAAGTCAATAAATAAAAACATCTCACTGCCTTCCAGTTCTCATTTTGAGGTTGCTGATTACTCAAAAACTCTGCTTCAGTATGTAATTAGGATTTAATAATCTATTCTATCTGACAATTTTAGTCAATAGATTGAAAACACTTCCCTTCCAACCTCAAGAAATGCAAGAGATTTTTGGTAAATAAGCAGAGTTATGGAGTTAAGAAGATGAAAATAACAAAACATGGAAGCATCAGACATGAAAAATTAAGTATTTATCAAATGCAAGTTTTCTCAGGAATTGAGGTTTTAGAGATCATTAAAAACATACTAAACTGGAAATCACCTATTTTGGGGTTCCTCTGAGTTTAAAGAGTTACAGTGACATTCTTCAGTTGCTGACTGCATACCTGTTAAGTAGAAAAAATACATATAATCAACAAAATGCTTGGAATAACGTCAGTGGGGTTCAAACGGTACACTTCAATATAAGAAAGCAGTTTTACTAATAGTTAATAAATGATTTACTTCCACACAGCACTTTTATTCTTAAGTATCTCTAAAAAAAGTATGAGTTTCTTCACACTATCTTACCTATTTTCGCAACTGAAAGAATTCACACAGACACAGCAATTTGGTATAGGAGCTAGTAAAAGGAAGTTGCAGTATCTGATGCATTTAATTCTAATCTCTCAATCATATATTCCTCTTCAGGCAATAACAACACAAAAATTTTGGTTTTACTCTCCTATATGCCTAACAGAAGTAGATAGCAAAGGCGGCAAAAAACATATAGTACACAGAATTACAGTACAATTGCCTCCTAGCTAAAGAGTAATATATTCAAAACAAAACTAATTAAAAAAAAAAAAAAGGACAGGATATGGAAAGCTTTCTGTTCTTCCTGCTCTCTTGACATTAAGCTGTCAACTTTGCTAATTCTGGTTACAACATAGGGGGACTGTTCCTGTTTCTGTAATCCATAGTTATTCCCCTTTCCAGTTTCCCCTTCCACCTTAAAATCATACTAAAGGACAAAGAGAATGCACCAAATTATCAAGTAAAAAATCCCACAGCAATTCTAAATCCACAAGGCCTGAAAAAAGAAAAACAACAACAACAATAAAAAAAACACCAGAAGTGTATATAGAAAAGGTAAAAGGGACAGGAACTCTGCCAGGACCCAGATCAAGCATGATAAGGGTTTGCAAAGAAATCAGTTGGCCTGAGCACTGAATTATTACTCTGGAAATTATTTCATGACATTAAGCGGGAATTAACATTAATCATTTTTAATGGCAAGATAAGACAGGAGAGTCCTGACTTGTGCTTTATGTTGTGATACGGTGCCAGCAACCTAAAGGTCAACCATCATGGACTTAAAAGGTTGGAAAAGAACTGGCTGTGTACATTCATTTTTATCTTACACATCTTAATTTAGCTATCTCAATCCTAATATGGCAAACAGAGTCCCATTAAAATGTTTACTTTTTCCCTGTCTTTTTGTTTTAATGAACTGATACTTTTGAGTTCCTACTCCACAACAGAGTTATTCTATTTTGACACCAAATCCCCCAGAGATGTCAAGGCTGAGTGGTACATAAGCATTTACAAAGCAGCACAGGTATCTAAAGTTAAACAAGGATTCCCCATCAAATAAAATAAGCTGCGTAAATACAGTACCTTCTTCATCTACAGAAACACTGCGTATTATAACAGGGCTGGAGTATGCTGGCAGTATCAAAGGTAAATTGGATGGCACGGCATAGCCACAGGGCACGGGGACAGAATAGCCACCAGACACATTCGGACTTGGAGGTTCATCTTGAGGACTTGGTTCTGGGGAGGAGGATGTATCCTTTTCTTGCATTGGGGAAATATTTATGACTGAGTAGGGATTTACTTTTGTTGGAATGCCTTCTGCAGCAGGTTCTGATGCTCGCATCTCTCCATTTCTTTCTAAGGTATCAGCACCTTTAGTTAAAAAAAAAAAAAAAAAAGGTTTTATTTTTTATACCTTTTCAAGGTGCTGCATATTGTTCTTTGCAAATATCCTAAACATTTATATGACCACCACTATACAATCTGCTTACAGTCTATGACACAAAATTCCCACACAGTAATGCTCTCCAGAAGCAAAACAACTGGGTTACAAGAATGCCTTACAGAAAAACAATAATTTGATCCTAAATACAGGATAAGATTTCTGACAAGTGGCTAGGGTCCACTCTTGCTTGCTATAAGCACACAGCTGAAAACTGTCTTAAGCCCTCACGTTGCAAGTCATATTTTAGAGATATTTGTGTCTTATATACACAAATACAAGAAACATTTTAGCAATAGCCATGAGCAAAGAAAAAGCTCACTGGAGGGATGCTCCTCAGAGAGCTGTCCTGAAAATGCTCTGATAAGAACAGGGGAAAGAAAATAACTTTTGAAGTTTTCCTCCTTGAAAATAAACTATTTTCTGATACACAAACTCCTCGGTATCTCTAGAGACAAGCTGGGGCACAGCGCAACCAAAGGCTACTCTGCAGCAAGCTACAGAATTGGATCCCAAGTGATCAGAAGCTTTCAAGCTGTAAGCACGTCTTCACAACAGGATGAGCAAACAAGAATTTTTCAGAGAAAAGCCATGTTTTAAGTTCCAGGTTGTCAATCTGCTCAGTCACCTGACGAGTTATTTATCCCTCATTGCCATGAGCACAATGACTGTTTACAAAAGGAAACTGGATCAAAGTCAGCCAAATCAGCTGTTGTCAATTTGAGCAGAATACAGCGATTTCCAGAGCATACCTCAGCACTGGGAACATCTGCAAGTGTTGTAAAAAATATTTTAATGTGTAATAAAATAAGACCCCTGTTATGAACAAGATTCTAACATTCTGACTTTTTTTTTATGCACATCATAAGATCAGCAACCATCAAGCTTAGCTGTGAAGGCAGACTATCTTGAGCCATCTTCATGCTATTACAGGTGCAAGGGCATAGAAGGTTTCCTGGAGCATGGCATTATGACTGAGACAAGTACGTTGTTTTACACTGAACATGGATGGGAAACCTCAGAGGAATTGCGTGTGATCATCACTTGCCTTGTCAAATCTACCACAAGTACAGCTAGCACAAACAATCAAAACATTTGCACAGCTATTCTGTGAATCTCTTTTTTGCAAGTATTTTTATTCCATCATCAATCTTGCCTTTTTACTTAGCCTACAGATGCAGAGCCCGTCGGGGTGACTTACCGGTGCCGTTAGCCTCTTGGTGCTCTGTGTTACTTCCAGGATCAGGAGGAGGTGGCACAAGGGCTTGTCTGTCTGCTTCTGGTATCTCATCTCCACTGTCGAAGTCAAACTGCTCTCCCTCGTCCTCTTCATCATCATTCGTACCCGTGGCTTTAGGCTCTTGCTCTAGAACTATGCAGAAAGACACGCTTTGTTTTTTTGCTTTCAGTAATGATGTCAGATGTTATGCAGGTGCTCTACGTTATGAATGAAGCCCATAAAATGATGCCCAAAAATGTTAGGTCACTGGAACAGAATAGAAATTTCTCAACATGTTGATACCCTCTGGCAGTTTACAATGAATCCTTTAATATAACTCAATCACCTAGAAAGTGACGGAAACTGGTAATACAGATACCTTTTTGTCCTAGTTCATTATGGCAAAAGCAAACAAGATTTACAAAAACATTAAAGCAGCTGATTCTTTAAACAAGAAAAGTTCACAAATGAATGTAGTTGGACAGGGACTCATCTACATCAAATCACTTTGCCTTTCTAATTCCAATTTTCTATGCCTCTTCTTTCTTAACAGAATCAAAATGACAGCGACCGTAACTTTCTTCATGCACATTAAAGAGCAGCAGATTGTTTTCCCTACCCCAATCTGAGACGGTGTGTTACGTGAGGTCATTGGTTTAAATTTGTGGTAGCCCCATTACCACACACTTCAGTCATCGAGGTATATTTTGGTATGGGGGTTTTTCGCTGTGAAAAGCTAATGGCTTAAACAAATTACATCCCAAGGTGGCTGGGACCTGAAGCATTTGGGGTATTTTTTGTCTTTACCTGTGAGCACCCTGCAGCACACCCCTGCTACCCAATGCAGGGGTGGGGAGCAGGAAGAAGAGCTGAGCAGTTTCCCTTGGTGCTGTTGTTCTTATCCACATGAGCACGAAGAACCCCTGAGGATTTAAAACCTCTCACTGCATTATTTACTGCTGTTTTTACCACGTATTTGCATCGCATGAAACCTGAGTGCAGGATCCAAAGCTGCTGCTGGAGATGCTCTGCAGAGCAGGGGTGGCCACTGCAGCTGCAAGGAGGGAAGCCCAAACCCCTCAGACCCTTCTGTTTCTACAAAAGGGCTTCACCCCTCCTTCCCTAGACCTGCCACAGCTGCTCTGCTACCATCTGTAAGGAAAATTTGTTATCAGACATCTCCCTGCAGAAACATCTGTTGAAATTCTTCAGCCCAACCGACCTCCCAAGCTCTTCCCCAAAGCCATTCTTATGCAGGAGTTCAACAACGCACTAAAATGTAATAAAAACACATAATTATAGGACAAAAATATATTTTAATAATGTAAATACACAAATATTTTATAAACATATTACTGAGGTTCACAGGGTTTTCCCCCCTCCTTCAGGTAACACGATATTAAAAACAAAGTCACACAAGGACGGCTGGATCTCCTGAATCTGGACGCTTATCAGCTGTTCTGCCATGCAGGGCTGCTTGGATTGCCATGGTAATCAGCATTCTTGCCAAGGCTTCTGTTTCTTCGGGCAGGCTGAGCCAGCATATTTTATGGCAGCCTCAAATAACAAGATCTTTCACGCAGTCTCTCTGTAGGAGAGAAAGCGAACTAATTGCAAAAATATTAAGGAACAAAAAAGGGGGTTCCCTGCGTTTATGGTCACGGTCTGTGGCTGAGGCAGCAGGACATTCAGTTTAATTTTGATGCTTTTTAAAACCCTTTTGTCAGAATGCCTTTGGTTTGAGGCTTTTCATATTTGCTTTTGTGCATTAGCAATTTTTTTTTTTTCTGAAAGACGAAAAAATGCTACTGAGCTCTTCCAAGCGACTCAAGACAACCCCACAATTCTTCCTGATTCAGCATCCACCTGAACTGCCTCTGTACTGCTTGCTGCTCACCAGGAAGGGGAAAAAAAAGAAAAGAGGGGTTTTATTATTGTCAGTAGGTTTTTGTTCATTTTTTAAAGTTTTCAGTTTCTCTCTATAGTTCAAATTTAGTATTTCACAGGTTTTTGTTTTCCAAGTAGAGTGTTTTTGGGGATTACCAGTGCATGAAATAGTGGTTAGTCATCCAGGCTAGGTAGACAAGTGAGAAGATGTCAGTCAGAAGTCAGTAACAGCCAGAGTATCACAACTTAAAGTGTGTGCACGGGCTACTCCTCTGGCTGTTCTATACAACTGAGCATCAGCAGAAAACCCTACCAACACATAAAAAAGCTCTTCTGCATTTTGTGTAGCGGGAGAAGGAAGATGAGATAACCAGAAGGGGTTAAACTTGCTCTGCTCACTTCTACAGGGTTAGGTCACACTCAAAACTTAGGTGTTGCTTGAGCAGGGCTGAAGTAAGAGCAGTGAGCCCACCTGCTCACCAGAGGTCAGCTCTAGAATCCATACATTTAATTTATGAAATATCCACACCACGCAGGCAAACGTCTAGGAAGCAACACGAAGTTTTGTGGCTGCTAGTTACAGAGCTTCTGGATCCACTTTTTTTTTTTCTTAGGTATCTTAGGTATCATATGCCTGGTTATTCTCTGCTCCAGCACTTTCACATTGATGCAATTCCCCAGGCACCCGAATCCAGCACAGTGTCATTTGTCAGAGACAGACAAAAACTGCCGCTGGCAAAAAAAGGTAATTTGAGACACTAAAAGCAAAAGGAATGACTCAGGAGCCAGGAGCAAACCCTGGTCAACTGAGGCACAATTTCCCTTCAATTTTCCTCTCCATCTCCTCCCAACAACCCAACCAACTCACACTTTATGACCGAGGGCAGAAAACCTAACAGAGAATTGAGTTTCTCAACTTAGATTACAAACAAATAAATTGAAAGGTACTACCTGATCTTTTTTTTTTTCCTGTCATGTTTGCTAATGCTGCCCTGTTGTGTTTACGTTTACTTTGCATTGGAAATAAACAAGATGCAGAACTCTATAATTGGGCACTACTGGATGGAAAGAACCCCTAAACTGTATCAGTTGTGGGTTAGGATGAAAAAAAAGACAAAGAAAGAAGTACAGTTCCTTCCCAGATCATATGTCCTTTAGTGATGAGCTACTGGAGACAAATAACCTCCCACCAAATAGTTTCAAAACTGTATTTTGGCTTTGCATCGCTTCCACTTTTGTTTAATCCTGCAGGTTAAATTAATTCTTTGAGTTTAGTGATCCTGCCAGTTTCATATGCAAAAGCATTCTCCTTTGAACTTCTGATTTTATGGAAACAATGTATTTTAATAACAAAAATAAACAGAGGGTGGGGGTGATTTCCATTTGCTTCATGTGAAGAACTTCTCAGCGCTGCAGATAGAGACTGTTATACCAAAAAGACATTTTGAGTAACTACAGTTTAGAAAATATGTACTGTTTCTACATTTTTTTTGTGTTACACCAAAACAGCACTAACAGGAAAACATATTTTTGCTCTTGGGGAGTTCTACGATAAATTAGGAAGACACAAAACATAGTTAAGCTTGACCTGAATCTGACTACCAAAAAAACCCACCATGTATCTTGCAAAACGTAATGCTCGTGAAGACAGTTACAGTTCCTCCAATCCTTTAGGTGCAGAAAGTGGATTACCAGGCAATTGTGACTGCAGAAAAATACGTGGTGGGAGGGGAAAGTGGTAAGTGGTGTCCAAAGATGACAACTTTTTAACATCACTTTAAAATTCATTATTTTTTGGCCTAAGTAATATTCATTTGGCATTATAGAGTCTGCCTGAAATTGCTTTAAATAATTAAATTGGTTACTAAAAATCCAATTTGCCTTTTCACTACTACTCACATTCTTAACTTTCCAAGTGCCAGCCAGAGTAATGAGAATACAATAATTGATTAAACCTCTTCATCCTATGCCAATAGCATTCTGCGGGGAATTACTTCTCTTCCTTTAAATCTATATTTGGAGTTTTCAAACATGGGAAAAAAAAGAAATCTGAAATACAAAAATTTCCTTCAGGGTTAAATGCGAAAACGTGAATTTTGAATTAAAAGAAGGAATAAGTACTTTCGTAATCGTTAGCACAGTATATGAATTTATGGCTTTTCTGTGGTATGTTATTCAGGGAAATTACTTTTTCTTAAGCTGACTTCAAAAACAATCTAACTTAGGCTATGTTTACAGAGACCTGCTGGGGCATAAGCAAATTTAAACAATTTTATTTTGTTCTACCAATTGTGAAACATTCTTGGCACCATCTGCTTTCCCACTCATTTTCCTTAAACTATTTATAGTTTAATAGCACAGATAAATAGTTAGATAAATAGAGTGGCATTAATTTTAAAGCTGAGATGAGGCTAGTGAAGCTTCACTAATAATTTTCTTTTAGAGATAATACATAATTAAAACAAAATAGATCAGCACTTACCCTTTGAATGTGTGTGAAGCAAACACACTTTGAATACAGTGCAAACAAAGGAGAAAGGAAAAAAAAAAGTAAAACTGACTTTCCTTGCAATCACATAAATCAGAGATGATCCTAAAGAAGTCAGTTGAGTTTTTTTCATGGAAAACAAAGATAAATGAAGAAATGATCAGAACCTTAAGCAGGAACAATTCAGCAGTCTGGGACACTGTGACAATAACCCTGGAAGCCCTGGACAGAAGAAGACACACCACCATCAAAAATACTTGCATTTGAACGTGCCTGTTTTAAGGTTTTAACAGTGCCTTTGCAGACTGAAAGAAGGCTTCCACATAATCAGGAACGTAGTCATTGCAATCTGCTGTAGTTTTTTTGTTTTGTTTTTAAATAAAGGTTAGCAGAGAACTATGGAACGAAAAGAGGAAATGCATCTACTATATTTGAAAAACTCCACAACAAAGAACAGCCCAAAGACTGCAGGACACAGTAGATATCCATGCTATCAGAAGGGAAAAATCCTTTCCCTTTTTCCCTTTAGCAAGCAGTTGTCTTCCAATGCACTTTTTTTTTTCTCTCCTCAAGTTTGCCTCAGGAATGTCTGTGATCTCTCTCATATTCACTGAATGCCAAATTCTCTCTCTCTCTTTTTTTTTTTTTTCTCTAAATGATATGATAAAAGTGACTGAAATATTTATCATCAACTACACTGACCAAAAGAAGTAGACATTGTTTCAGATGGAAAATATCATTTAGTGAAAAAATATTAATGCAGTTGAAACTAAAGCAAACTGGAAGGAGCTGCTTGTTCTTATTCTGATGTGCAATCTGAAAACATTTCTCTTTTCCACTCATGTAATTTGGATTGTCACTAGATATTTAGGACAACACAGATCCGCCGTCTCCCTTCTTCAAACTGAACTCCATGAATCCTGTAGCTTGCTACAAATTCTTGAGTATCCAGAAATAGGAAAAGTTTTTCACTAAAAACATTTACTAGCTTAAATACATTTAGATACTACAAAATGTAAAAGCAAAGCTTACAAATTAAAGCAAACAGCCAGGGATAACAATTCAAGTATTTATTATTTAACCTTGATGCATTCCAGAGATGTTCTCCTCAGCTCTCTTTTAAAGTGAAAGATATGTTTGCTATTTCAAACCCTTATTTCTCAGTAGTTAGAGTCTGCCCAGTTCCTTATGTAAGTCTACTAGACACCGCAAAGAAACAAGGAATGGAACTGTCCGGATTTTAGTGCTCTGCTGTTTTCTAACCAGGAAAGCGCTCTTCATTAAAGTAACTGAAATAAATAGAAATAAAAATATCTTAGTGAAAATAAAGGAAGGCCTCAAAATATAACTTTCTACTGGAATATATATAAAAAAAAAATCTTGATTCCAGGATAAAAATCCTGACTCCAGAAGGAAAAAGAATTACTCTCCCCCAACCTGAAAACAATTCCAGAAACTGTAATGTTTCTGGAATACCAACTTCCCATGTGGCTAAGTATATAAGCAGGAATAGATGAAAGCAAATACTTATTTTTCTGTCTCTTTCAAAACCAGCCTCAAGACAGAACTACTATTACAGCTGCAGAAAGAGAAAAAATGCACATAATTATGAATATAATCTCTCCTTAACAAAGGTAGAGCTGTGAGCTCTGTTTCTTTTTAGAGTATCATAACAGTAAATAAGTGTTTTTAAAATTATTATTACTTTTGTAAAACTAACAATTTGGGCCCTGATACATCATGCTGACCACACTCCAAAATGAATGGGCTCTAGAGCTGTTCAGTTTGTATTTCAGGTGAAATTTTGTAACAGACACTTGATACTTGTCTGTCCTGAGAAATGATAGGAATTACAAGGAAGAACCTTAATTGCTACTGCAAAAATTTTCCAATTTGGCCAACTTGCAAACCTTTGAAAAACTGCAGTTGATTCATATTCAGCTGAAACTTTTAAAAGGCTGTTAAAAGACTCAGTCACCACTCAATTAATCTCACAGCTTTTCAGTGCTGATTAGATTGCTTTACTACAGCTAGAAAGAAACAAAATATTTTCTAGCTGCTCACATCTCCCACTTGAGACAGGGACTTCTTCAGTACCAGGAGAGAGAACTGCACTTGAACATTCTTTCGCTGTGGTACTTGGCCTGAGTGCCTCTCTCCTGCTTTCGTCCCCGAGCACCTATGCAGGGAGAAAGGTGAAGAAGAAAGCCAGCTGGCTCACATGTGCCTTGCTAAATAGCTGGATAGGGAAGGATGGGGACAAGTAAAGTGACTGGTGAAGCTGGAGTTCTGGGTGAGAGGGAGACAGCACTTCTGGGGTTAAGGAGGTCTGGCACCAGCAGAAGAAACAAGGACTCATACAGGAGACACCACTGCAACAGCTCCTTTAAAAATAATAGGCAGTCAAGCCATTATAAACTGTTTCCACAATGAAAAAATAAAAAAGCACAACTTTTTAAATTATTCAAGTAACTTTCATGCTTGGAATTTCTAATGCCCATTCAAGATCCCTTGGAGCATGCTGTGCTAAGAGCAAGCAGAAGCAATGGCAGCCTCTGAGGTACTGCATCAGTACTTAAATGAACCTAAGGGCACAAGAGGACAGCTGGCTTTCAGGAACCACCACTTACTGGCACTTCAAGGCCACTAACTGACCACTTCCATAAGTATGCCCTTCTGGGTGTGCATATCTGCAACTTTTTTTCCAGAATGTTCTTGAGCACCAACCTCCACACTGCTCAGTGACCTCCAACTGCTGAGCACGGCTTTAAAGGATGAAGCCAGGCTGCAGAGATACTCTAATGGAACATTTTTACTCAAGGCATCTTCAACAAGACACAAACATCCAGGAACAAACATCCAGGAGCTACCTCATCACATCAGAACTCAGCAAACTCAGATGCACTCCCTCAGTCCTACACCTGTGGGAAGGACGGAGGTGCATGGCCTCCTCCTCTCCATGTGTGTAGCCTCCAGGCCCTATCTCCTCCACAGCGCAGGCAGGAGCAGCCCTGAGGCCTGGCCTGGTTCCTGCCAAGATGCCACCACGATGCGTCACCACAACAAGATGACACAATGACAGCTGAGCACCCTCCATGCCACGGCACAGGGTCAGACATGATGGCAGTTGAGGAGAAAGGCCCTCCACAAACAGGTGCCTCAGCAGTGCTTCTTACGCTTTTCCAGCACACCACTAATACCCACAAATTAGCTCCTTGTACAGTCACAAGGTGGAAAGCATCTCCTTTGCTGGAAAGTAGAAAAAAAGTCTAACCCAAAACCCAAAAACACGTGAGCTCCCCTCAGTTTACTTCCCTGGAAAGCAGATGGGAGCCAGAGGTTTTCATTCCCCACTCACACACAGTTGGGCTAAGCTGGTGTTACAGGAAACCCAGGTCCCCGCGGCATAAAAACGTTGCTAATTACTCAAAGCTCACACACATCCAAAGCATGACCACAACGTGAGCATTAAAGGTCTCTACGGGAAACAGTCACAAAAAAAAAAAAAAAAACAAAACAAACAGCACACATTCAGAACAAGGAGCGTTTCCAGTAGTGGAAACAAAAGCAAAACCACACAAATTAACAGGCTCTCCCTTCAAACAAACAACAAATAAATAAGTAAAAACCTCTCTTCTGTATTTCATAAACATACAAATTACATACTAATTACACTGTCAAGCATGTACAACAGAAATTACTCTTCTGGACAAAAAGCAAACTTCAAACTCAAGTCAGAAGAATGATGAATCTGCCTGTTCAAGCTTAAGAAAGAGGCTGCTACCAACAGCAGCAGATGTTCGGAAAGATTTACACATATGGCTCACAATGCTAAAAATTAAGCTTGAAGTTAGCTAAAAATTAAGAGTTGCAAAAACCAAAGAGGTTAAAACAAAAACCTTAGGTATGAACTAGGCTGCCCAGAGAGTATCAGCAGCATGAACAGACCTGTTCTCCCTGACTCCACAGGATGCACTTCAATGCTGGCTACACTATATTTATGTTTTGTGGCAATGGCCACAAAATGGAGCACAAGAAGTTCTGCACCAATATGAAAAAGAACTTCTTCACGGTGAGGGTGATGGAGCACTGGGACAGGCTGCCCAGGGAGGTTGTGGAGTCCCCTTCTCTGGAGATATTCAAGGCCCGTCTGGATGCCTACCTGGGCAACCTGCTCTAGGGAACCTGCTTTGGCAGGGGGGTTGGACCCGATGATCTCTGGAGGTCCCTTCCAACCCCTACAGTGCTGTGATTTACAAAGGCTGCCACATAAAACCAGCATTTCATGGCTGTTTAACTGCCTTCATACTCTGCACACTGACAATTAGTGGTATTAAGTGCCACTAACAGGGGCCACATGCTGGTCCCTGGAAGAAGCCATCTTTTCCACCTCAGAAGTGCATTTGTAGATTCCGCCATTAACATTTCACTAAGAAATGTCACTGGTGTACAGAGAGGCATGTCTTTAAAATGAGAGGCTGCTAGGACAGTATGGATGGGTATTATTTTGAAATCTGCATGAATGCATGATAGATCCCTGTCTACACTTAAAATACATCAGTATTAAAGGCTATTGACTTTCCATTGGTACTGAAGGGATTCCACCACATCACACTGCTGTGGTCACTGGACTGAATCCATGTAAACGCCACCTCATCTAACATGAGGAAGAGACATCAAAACAGAGAAACTACACATGCAGCATGACATGGCTGTTGCTAGTGATACGTGTAGCTGAGCACAGCCAACGCTGTCGTTTATAGGAATTGCTGAACTCGCCCTGCAACATGCTGCCAAAAGCACAGCCCGTACATGGAAAAAAACAGTGAGCATTCATAAAATGGAAACCAAACAGCAGAAGGACAAGTCACTGGGAAAAATGAAGCATCCAGCTCTGGAAGAGGAGAGAAGGAGCATGTTGGCTAACCACAGGATGCAAGAGTCATGTGAAGAAAGAAAGACAAATGAAGATTTTCTAGGAAAACTTTTTGACCACACAGTTGATATATTTGTGGGAAAATTACCATTTTTTAAAATAATATCTCCACAAGAAAGCACAATCTGGCTTGTCCTTTACTTCTCTACTTTTTTCATCTATTATATATAGTTTTCCAAATAATTGTTTTTAAACTGAAGCAGTTCTTGTTTAATTGTTTAAGGAATATGCCTTTCTCTTCTACAGCCTGTTTAATTCTAATTAGCAGTCAGAAGCTGCCGCATCATCTGATAATAGTTTGAACTGAAATGACTTGGGAGTCCTGCAAGGCACTTATTCTAGGGGCCAAAAGCAGATAGACCACGAGAGATCCTACTTCCACAGAAAGAAAACACACAGTTCAGGTACATAAACTGTATATCATACAAAAAAGAGCTAGAACCCACCCAAAGCAAAAGCCAAAGTACTTTAGGTCTTGGACCATGTTTAGCAACATCCTTCCACCAGCCTGACACATTTTGGATATGAAGTAGCAAGGGGTTTGCCTTCAACTTTGGAATAGATTTCTTTCTCCTACTCTGTCAGCACCATGCCTTCACGTGATGTACGCAAAAAGAAATCTGTACTCTGGATCATTAGGCCAGGGCTGAACAACCATTTATCCAGCAATGTCAAAACGGAAACATTTGCAGCCACTCCCAAAAGCAGAGCTTTTAACACCTAAAAACCTTGACCTTCCTTGGAAGTGTTCACACGCTTAGCCTCCTTCCTTCAGTGGTAATGGCCAAGGTGGGGTCCAGAAGCTGCATGCTGCTTTGGAGATTGATTTGTCTTTTTGGACACACTGCAATAGGTTACTTTTCCCCAAAGATAATTCCACCTAACACTGCTCTCAAAGCAGTGCAGGCAACCTCTATCTTCTCAGTGTACTCTAAACGAGGAAAGACTTTAGAGACGCATCTTTTAACAGAGACCATCATCTGGTACTACAGAAAAATGTATATGCTAGTACAGAATAGTTTTGTGTTGTAAACTTAGGAAAAGCACTGGAAATATGTTGGGTTTTAGCTGGCTTCTCACCTAATTTCTGCTGTTCTTTCTTTCCTCAGACTACAGAGCACTAAAAGATAAACTGACATGCAAACAAACTTTAATACACACACTAAAGTATGATAAATTCATTATCCCAGAAACTAACAGAGAAGAAGTAGTCAGCATTAATGCAGAGTTTCAATCCCCTGTTTTTAAGCTCTTTTCCACCTTGTTACATTAACAATAAGGATCAGCAGCATTGCCTGCCTGATTTCAAGCTTTATTTCAGGCTACCATGGGTATGAATCATCTGATCTCTGGCTTTGGTTTACAGGCTCAGTGGGGGAACTCCCCTAGGCACAGTCAGCAGGAGTCCAGCTGCTCCCAAATCCTGGCTACTACAGCTCACTGAGGTGGGCATGGGTGATTGCTGCAGCCTGCCGAGCTTGAGTTTTATAGCATTCCCATCAAGTATTGTTTCACTGTGTCTTTGGAGCTCTTCTTTGCCCTAACATACGAAGGTTCTGCTGTAATTCAAAGTACATCTGTGGACTTAAAGCAAACTCATGAAAAAACAGCAATTATTACCATCCAGATTCACTAACCAAGCTCTCCAAAATTCTGTTTCACAATATCCTTTTAACACAGCTTCCACCAGAAACTCTATCACCTCAGTATATATATAGGCTTGAGCTGGGCAATGGTGGTGTTTCCTTGGGATCTTACACTCCATTGGCATCAGAGTCCTTCTCATCACCTCATTTCATCAGCTATGGAAGGGAAAGAAAGCTCTGCCTTGGCTCCAGAACCGGCCATAGACAGCTGACATAATCAAACCTCGTGCTTCATTGCTGTAGCCAATCCCCTTGGGAAATCACAAAGGGATTCCTTCCAACATGAGGAGTCATCTTAAGCACTCAGCTGGCAAACATTCCTCATATGCAAACATGAGAGGGTCACTGAAACAGATAATCAGATATGTAAGAGCACTCCCAGCCAAAGTTAATTTTACTTCCACCGTACTCTGCAATACCAGAGACCACAAAGACCCCCTGGACACTTTCACTGAACCAATTCACCACTCCCGGGACAACTTCAAGCGTCAGCATCTGGATTTCCCTTTGTCTCCCCCTGAAACAACCACACACTCAGTGAAAGCCACTTCTCAGCATGTGCATCTCCATGGCCCAGCAATGCAAAGATCCTTCTTTCAGTTCCTGGCAAAACCTGTGCAGCTTAAGAAGATTTTTTAGGAACTTTCATGCTTTCACCTAATCAGTTACTGAGCAACAACAGACTGTTTAACAACGAGATGTATTCCTGCAAAGACCCTTCTTTAACTGCCTAAATCATCTTCTGGATTTCACAAAACCATGACAAGGTCTCATTTCCTTCAGTGAGAAAGGAGAAACTATACGGAGGGTTGTAGGGCTTTTTCCCCCCAAATATTCATGAAGTGCATTTTCTAGGCATAGTTTCAGTTCCTCTCTGCAGAGAAAGCAAGCAGCACCTAATGTTTCATTCAATAATTCAGACACTCTATCTAACACATCATAATGCAAACAAGTTTTTGCTGGCTCTCATACACAAGATAAAAGAATTCTAACAATGTATAAAAAAGCTTATCTCTCTACGTAAACTCTACAGATGGAGTCATTGCAGCAGTCTACGGCATGGTTAGTGAGTATTTACTGGGATCTGTGACATGGAACTAAACCAAGCCAAACAAAAATCCCTCGGTTACTTGGCAGCAATTTATCCTGGCCAGTTAGCACTGGATACAAATCCCAAGAAGGCAAAAAGAGGCAAAGAAGAAAAAAAAATTCATAACTTTACTTGTGTGCTGGCTCATTGTTTGAAATTAAAATTTTGGAACTTAACTTCCACAAACATTCCTTGCAAGATACCCCTAATTCCTTTAAAGTTTGCTTCTTCATCTTGTACAGAAAGAATATTAATTACCTCAGAAAAAAAAAATAAAAAAATTGTTGTGTTGGCATCCCTAGAACCCCCTTATCTCTTCATCAACTGTCCTTTTCAATCAGTATATCTGGGCCTTCTCCCTACGCACAGCTGAGCAAGTTAAATCCAGATGTGAAGTCATATTACAAAGCAGCTGAATGAATAAGAACAAAAATACACCCTAAAAGTTATTACTCAGAAATAAAGCATTAAATATGATCAAAATGATGAAGTTAACCTCTCAGTTCCATGACAGTGAATCACATTTCATCTAACAAATTATAAACATCCAGCAAAAAAATTTACAGCATTACTTCTAAAACAAGAAAATATAATTAAATCTTAAATTTTGTTTTCTTTGTAGATAAGACAAACAGTAATAAGTTTAATTAATCTATTCCTTTCCATTTTTTCCCCAACTCTCAAATATGTTTGGCTTGAAGAAAAACACATGATTAAGAGGGACATGTGACACTGTAACTGCATTTCTGCAATGGAAGTATTCTTGTTGCTTTTTGTTACACAGCTTGTCTGAATTGTCATACAAAATAATTGATCCTTACCTTAACCAGTGCATTTTCCTTTATTTACTGAAAGCAACGTGATCTTTAGAAACAAATAAATTGTTCTATTACAAATGGGATGTCAGACACCAGCAAGCTATTGCTGGCTTCAGAAACAAGGGACCATTCATAACTACAATTCATATTCTGTTCTCATTCTCCTGAAATCTTGGCTCCCCCTTTACCATCATTTGTAACTGTCTGCATGCTGAAAATAGATATCTAACAAACAATGCCATTTAGCTTAAGACCAACTCCCTTTATAGCTGCAGTTTAATTTAAACAATGTTCTTATTTCCAATCATGCTAAGTAACATCTTTTTGTCCTACTCTAGTCTGAAACACAAGCACATTTTCCCCACTGTTCTTTGCTTCCATAAAC
This sequence comes from Anas acuta, assembly GCF_963932015.1. Classification (NCBI taxonomy): domain Eukaryota; kingdom Metazoa; phylum Chordata; class Aves; order Anseriformes; family Anatidae; genus Anas; species Anas acuta. The sequence goes on from NC_088981.1 coordinate 96,900,224, forward strand.
TAAACTGTAAAATAGACAAGTGATTTTCTTGACAAAAGCCCCTGTTTAACTGCCTCTGATTTCTGTGTCAGTCACAAAATCAGCTTGTTACAACAGCTAAAACCTAAATAAACTATGAGATCCTTCACTAAACAGGACAAAAGTTAACTGAATCATCTAAATTATTTTATATGTAAATATATAAATACATATTTTATGGAATAAAAAGTTCCTCTAGCAGAGAAATACAGTTATCTCTGCAGTACAACATTGCAGCTACTCAGTTGCTCCTTAATCCCTAACCAAGGGTTCTTCTGATTATTTTTTTTTCTTGGAATATGCAGTCACCTCAATGGGACCTTTCATGAAAGTACAGTTATTCCTACTTTTGTCTTACTGGAGAGCGCACTGAGATTCAAGGCAGACTTCCTTGTCAGGGACAGAGGAATGACGACTACTTTACTGTTCCAGCACTGGCAGGAAAACAAACAAACAAAAAAAAAGCAGGAAGACACAATCACAGCACTTGGTCACATACAGGATATCCAGATTTAAGCCCTTGGCCTCCTCGCTTTATATCTTGCCATAATGGGAATAAAGAAATATCCCACTTACAGCCCTAGAGAGCTGATCATTTACATATAAAGTTGTATACAATCTCCTAGACAGCAGTTGTGAAAACATATCTTTTTTTTTTCAGCTTAAAAAACACATGGAAATGTCTCTGTTTCAACCCACTGAAGAACATTTAAATCCACAATCTTTGGCAGAACAGAACAAAATTTCTCACCTGGCTTTACTCAAAGCATTGGAGACAGCGGTGCAAGTCAGTAAAAGAGGTGAGAAAACACACAGGCAGCTTTAACAGCACCTTGTGTTTCCCAAATGAAGTAGAGTGACTTGTGATTGTCTCTCAGGTACAGAGTGTTTGGCATTAATATGAAGACTACACAGTTGAATTTTGCACATGGAAATTTGCACATGGAGAATAAGGAGGTGGTTGGTGACAGCCAACATGACTTCACTAAGGGCCATGTTCTGCCTGACAAATCTGGTGGCCTTCTACAATGGGTTTATAGCATTGGTGGATAGCAGAAAAGCAACTGACATCATCTACATGGACTTGAGCAAAGCATCTGACACTGTCCCCTATGTTATCCTTGTCTCTAAATTGGAGAGACATGGATTTGATGGGTGGACCACTTGGTGCGTAAGGAATTGGCTGGATGGTTGCACCCAAAGAGTCGTGGTCAACAGCTCAATGTCCAGGAGGAGATCAGTAACAACTGTGTGACAGGATGGCACCCTGGAGGGAGGGGATGCCATCCAGAGGGACCTAGGCAGGCCTGAGAGGTGGGCCTCTCAGTGGGTGTTGAACCTCATGAGGTTCAACAAGGCCAAGTACAAGGTCCTGCATCTGGGCCGGGGCAATCCCAAGCACAAATACAGGCTGGGTGGAGAATGGACTGAGAGCAGCCCTGAGGGCCTGGGGGTGTTGCAAGCAGCTCAACGTGAGCCAGCAACGTGCGCTTGCTGCCCAGAGAGCCAACCGTATCCTGGGCTGTATCAAAAGAAGTGTGGCCAGCAGGGTGAGGGAGGGGATTCTCCCTCTCTACTCTGCTCTCATGAGACCCCACCTGGAGTGCTGCGTTCAGCTCTGGGGCCCCCATCACAAGAAGGACATGGATGTATTAGAGTAAGTCCAGAGAAGGGTCACAAAAATGTGCAAAGGGCTGAAGCACCTCTCTTACAAAGACAGGCTTGAGGGAGTTAGGGTTGTTCAGTCTGGAGAAGAGAAGACTCCAGGGAGACCTTATAGTAGCCTTTCTGTACCTAAAGGGGCCTACAGGAAAGCTGGGGAGGGACTCTTTGTCAGGGGGTGTTGTGATACGACAAGGAGTAATGGCTTTAAACCACAAGATGGTAAATTTAGATTAGATATAAAGAAGAAATTCTTCACTCAGAGGGTGGTGAGGCCCTGGCACAGGCTGCCCAGAGAAGCTGTGGATGCCCCATCCCTGGAGGTACTCAAGGCCAGGCTGGATGGGGCTTTGAGCAACCTGGTCTGGTGGGAGGTGTCCCTGCCCATGGCAGGAGGGTTGGAACTAGGTTATTATTAAGGTCCCTTCCAACCCAACCCATTTCTGTGATTCCAACAAATTCATTTCCATGATGTTCTTGTATTGAATACTGAAATTCTACTATTTCATTTTAACAGAAATAATTTTCATTTCCTCTAAATACATAGCAAAACATACCATCTGCTCCTGACTCCAGAACTGTACTGCAATGGAGCCACCCTCCAAGCCTCATCACTACACATAAACCTACCCTGAAAGACTCAATTAATTACAGAACAGAGAATAGGTCTTAAAACTGTTGTAAAAGACAACTTAGTTTAGGGTGACTGGGATGAATTGTTGACAAGCATACTCAGGAAGTAAACCCAATGTTTCTAATAGTTTTCACAGAGAAATCACATGAGACCATGTCACATGAATGTGAAGAATACGGGAACAGAGAAGAAGGGACACATTCAGAGAATGAAGTGCAAAACCAGGAGCCTGTCAGACACAGAGTCCCTACCCTGCCCCACTTCCCTTAGGCAAGAAGCTTCTCAGGTGTCTGTCCCCTGGGGCTAACAGAGATGCCTTCCCTTGTAAAACAGGCCTGATAAAGACCCAAACACTTAAGGAAAAAGGCTTTCACTTTGCATGTCCTTGCTGTAGGGACAGGTTTGGTTAACTCCACACCAATGTAGCAATCAATTAAAAACATTCTTGTAACTTACAGCCAGGATAACATCTGTTTTGGTTCAGATTTTAAAGAAGAAAATGATTTCTATTTTATTTCACAAAATAGCCAGGGAAATTCCTATGCATATACACATTGACGAAGTGAACCCAAGCTAGTACTATCGTCTCAAGTGCCAATTTTGAAGCAGCTTCTTAGCCAAGGAAGCCTTTGCATTGACTCCCCTCCAACAGCACTGTGGCTACTAACACGTACATTCATTCAGCATATGTACAGAGAAAAATAGCAGGCAGTTTTTAATCACTGCTAGAAGAATTACTTTTTAAAAACATTCTGCATTCTGGAGGAAGGAACATTTTTTTTTTTTTAATTTTTTTTTTTTTTACTGAAGTTCTTCAGTACTTGAATTTGCTCTGGGGTAAAGGAATTAACTAGCACAAACTTGTCACTGCCTAATTAACCATGCATGAATGGAACGTCCAAACAGCTATAAGCAGCTATGTTGCATAAGGATAATAAATGAAATAAATAAAGGTTAAATTCCTTTTTTTTGTGGTCATATTTTCCTATCATATGTAGGTTTTTCCTTTCAAGAAGTGGAAGAAGCTGCTCTACTACTGACCTTATCTGCACCTGAACTCACATTTCTCAAACAAGGTAGAGATTCAGATGATTATTGCTAAAGAGAAGACGTTATTTAATATGAATTTAATTGCATAGCTTTCACATATATTCTTACAATATCCCTATTGCAAAGATGAAGGCTTACCATTATTTTATCCTTTTTTATACATAAGGTCTGATACAAATAAGTTTGTGGAAGTTACTTGCCCAAAGACACGGGAAACCTATTAGAATAGTACAAAAATGAGATTTATAGTACAGGGTATACACTATAAGTTAGAAAAGAATCCACATCACTTTCAACTTTTGACAAAATAGTTTGCTATTTGATTTGTCACCACAGTACAGGACTTTAGTTATGCAACAGCTAAAAAGATATATAGTATGTTGCAGAGGGTCCTGGATGCAGCACACCATAGGAACCTCATCCTCACTGCAAACCACAACAATCACCCATCTGCCCACATTCTGCTTAGCACCTCTGAACAGACCCTATGGGTCTGGCAGAGTATATGTACACCAAGAAAAAAACCTCAACCGTTATAAAGCATTTCTATACTTTTTCAACTTTTAATCTAGATATGTGAATTTGCAGTTGTACTTGGCCCTAAAATTTCTACCTGCTACCCACCTGCAAAATAAGAACTACCTAGAAAGTGAATTAAAGTGTATTTTAGTGTAATTAAAATTGACATTCACTGAGATATCCTTTATAAATACGCTTTTTAAAAAGAAATTGCATTGGTAAAGTTAAAAGAATATTCTAATTCTGGTAATTTTGGACAAAACTTTTTCAAATGACAGGGAAAGCATCCACTGACACAAGATCAGGCAGAACAGTACCTTGTGCAGGATCTCAATTTATGTTAACAAGTCTAATGCCAGCATATTAAGGAGAAACAGGTCTGAAAATAAGCACGATATACATAGCTCTATATGGCATGAAGAACTTTGCAGCTGAATTCTGGAATCCTATTGAACTATGTGGCCCTGAATTTTTGTCAGTGCCCCAAGTACTGACAAGCTGTACGAAGTTAGGGCTGTTGCCACAATTATTAGAAGTCTTCGAACAATGGCAGCTCCTCCTCAAGTGGAAATATTGATTCCTTACGGATGACTCCTTCTCCACAGCACTACATTTCTTTGGAGACGGATTATCTGATAAAAGACAATTTCACAGTAACTGTCACTAAACAAAACAGAGTTAAAATCAGAGTCCTGACCACAATGGGTTAGGACAAGGACAGGAAAAGCATTTTGCCAGCAATAACCTCAGTGGTATCTTGGAGCATAAATAAAACTGTCAACAACGTTGTTCAAAAAGCAAACCCATTAAAATCTGATTTCACAATTCTCTGCTTCTCTCACATTCCCAGTTTCCTAGGTAGTATCTAGTAACAGACCTCTGCCTGTGGCAGCGTCCAAGCTAGTGGGAAAGCAATTTTGACCTAGGATGTTTATTCCAAAATTCCTAAAGAGTTATGACTGAACAGAACCAAGATAAACCCTCTTTCATACGGAAAAAGGTTTATGTAGCTATGGTATGAGTTAGTCTGTGAATAAACAATAATATGCTTATAGGACATTTTATTTAAAGTGACCTATACGTGTATTATTAATATACATGTGCTAGCATATACTTTATAATACACATTACCATATGAATTTATATACATCTTATTGCTCACTGAACATGCAAGTCCAATGTCAATATGACAGACAGAGCAGAAATTCATGGGAAGACTACAGAAAGTCACTATCTATATGAACTGTATTAGCAATGTTACCAAAATAAGAACAGCTGTAATGGGTTCAGCCACAGGTCTACATAATCCATGTCTCCATAAATTAATGCTTTGGGAAGAGCAAGGTGAGGACAAGCATATATGATACTTCTCTTAAGAAGTCTCCCAGCACCCAACTATTAAAAGCCAAATCCTTTCAAGACTTAAAATATATTAATACCAAACAACATTCAAAGGTGTGTTTTTGCAGGAAATCAAACAAGGGGAAAAACAGCTACAGGCAATGTTCTTTTAGAGCAAGCAAAAGCAGAGGAGACAATGATACAGTGTTTTGTAAATCCAGCCGCTGTGCCCTCTGAAACCTGGACTGAACTAGCAACCATATGGCTGCAGCACACAGCAGCCAAATAGCACCAAGGGCTAACTTTGCAGGAACAGCCCAGCATAGAAATAATATTTCCTAAGTTCATGTGCTCTGACCACTGAGAGGTTTAGCCACGCACACTTCCCCTCTGCTTCCCACTGGGACATGTGTTGGCTGAGCACAGAACTGAAGATATGGGGCTAGAGAACTGCAGCATCAGAAGATCTTTCGTCCACAGCCCTCAGCAGACATCGTCCTGATTAAGCACGCCCTGTAGAAGCAGCACATGCCCTACCAGAGAACAGCTCACTCCCCTCCATCCTCCCAATTCTGACTCCAAATCTGTCCAGGCATTTAAGACATTGACCCAAATATCTTTGCTTGCTTGTTCTCTACAGGGCAGCACTTGCTGGAGGGCTCATAGCCAACAAAGAACAAGGTGAAGGTGTGATGATATGGTAGCCTAAGCTACCTTAGAAAATGTGGTTTTGTTTTTTGTTTTTGTTTTTTTTTAAAAAGATTTGGACTGTAAAGATCAATCCTCTCCCCGTTTCTTCCTCTTACAACACCAGTGAGCAACCTCCAAGAATAAATCAGGGAGGATGGCAGGCACATAGGTTTCAGTGGAGGCACAGTTAAATACCTCCAGGAGCAAGCCCCAGAGTGATGTGCAGGGAGGGAGCACTGGGGAGGTAAAAATACTTTTGAAAATATAACCACATTGTTACTTGGAAAGTTACTTCCAAAATAAAAATTATTTGTTACCTTCTGGAGGTGGGGGAGGGAATTCTTCTGCGTCCATCCTGGTGTATCCACTGCACCTTCAGCAGACTGAAAAACCCTGCAAAAATAAAGGGAGAATGTTTTTTAGATGAACACGATTTTCCGATATACAGACACTCCTTTTTCAATTTGGCCAAGCTCAAACCTATTAGCTAATTCCATTATGGAAGAGAGGAAATGTGCTTGGCCTCTTGCTTCAGAACACATCTAGTCCAAATTTTTATGTACATAGTCCTCAGTATTGGAGCCAGTTCATGTAATGATCTCAATAAACCAGCTGAATAAAGATGAAGTTTTCAAACTGTTTAATATTCTGCAGGTCCCACTGTGACAATCACAAACAGATTATTAAAACATGTTATTTCATTGTCTGTTTGTGGTACATATTCTGCTTCAAAATCTTAACAGGAGAAAAGGAATTCCAGGAAGCTCAGAAGTTTTAATCATCCCTTTCTCCATTTGGGAATTGGAAATCTTAAGTTCTACCTTAGGAGAGGAGAGGACTATCTTAAAAAACTCTTTTTGAGCCACTTCATTTCAACGTCACCACTGGTGAGCAAAATAGTTCAAGCCCTTACAAAGCCTCTACAGCCAAGGTATGGAAAGGGTAAGTTGAAGGAGATGGCGAAGTTCAGGAACAGCAGAGAAACAATCAGCTAAATGAATCAGGATGCGGAGGTCAACTCATTTGCCACCTGCAGAGAAGTTGGCAGTGGATGAAAGGAAGTGCCTCAAAATAGGATCCAACTGCAGAAGGTAGTCGAGCCCTGGACAAGAACAAGAAACTTCACAGCCAGGGCTCAGAAAGGGCTCATACACACACACATCTCTCTGTAACACACAAAATGCTCTACAACACGCCTTCACTATACTGCGTCCCCTCTAAAGCCTGTTTCCTTATCAGTTGTATCTGTAGAGCTCAAAGGCGTGTTCCTACTTACAAATGCCTGGAATGCATTTTGCCACACCAAAACTGACAGGCAAAATAAGGGAAAAAAATAGTTTGAAGAGAAAGCTATTTTTCTTTTAAAATTGAATCATCACCAGAACATAGGTTTTCAAATATGAAACGTGCAATAAATGGTAAACCTCGGGAAGTTTGTCTCAACACCTCTGCCAAATACATCTTTAGAAGGGGAGCTAAAAAGCCCCCCATTTTATTTTATTTTTAAACAGGTTGTTAGTTTTTGAACGCATATGGAACTTACTTCCGCAATGACTTTGAAAATAATCATCTTCCTCAGAAGCAAATCCTAACAATCAGCATACAGAACGGAGCTGCAGAAGGTTTCAATTTGCCTTCTGTGTTCATCTAGCTCAGTGACACGCTTCACATTACCCAAGAACTGTGCAGAGGAAGGTCACAGACCCAGTGATCGAGTCCTAACCACTGACCTGCTTTCTCTCATACGAACACTGCAGTTATTCAGAAGAAAGATACACTTGCTCTGCCTTATGGGTTGCATTATATGTTGCATTAGTTCATTTTCAAGTTCCACAGATTTTTATCTACTTTTTAGATATGGAAAAAAACATTCTAGCAGCAAAATGAGCTTGTGCATTGTGAATTCCACTAATACCCTCCATAAAATGGCAATTATTTTATTTTTATGTGCCCGATATAACCATGCCAGTGTTCATAGAACACCTTCCAACACCACCATACGCAAAATTTTTTTGCCCTTCTGCTGAGAGACAGAGGAGGTAACTCTAACCAAAGGGATTTAGATCAAGATTAAGCCAGGCAATTTGACTTGGCTAGGAGTACACAACCTGTTTGCCATTTGTAAGCTCCAGTATTTTTTCCCTGATTGATTCCAGTGACCATTACTGCCAACAGAAGTTTCAAACTGTGTAGGTATTTATTTAAGGATAATCACAGAAATCAAAGAACAAATTAAATTGGAAGGCACCACTGAATGTTCTCTTATACACTCAAGACAGGTCTAACTTCAAAATTAGATCAGGTTGCTTTCCTGTTCAGGCAAATTTTGAAATCCCCCAAAGGTGGAGATTTCACCATCTGCCCCTGTACTTCACCAGACACGGCAGCAAGAACTCCTCCATCACATCCAACTGGAATTTCCCTTGCAGCAGCTTGTGGCCATCAGCTCTCATCCTCGTGCTGTACACCTCTGAACGAAATCCGGCTGCATCTTCTTCACAACAACCCCTTCTTTTGGGAGTAGATTCTGTCTGCCTTGAGAGGATTCTATCCTTTCCTCGTACAACTAAACAAACTCTGTTCCTGCAGCCTCTCCTGACCTGGTCTCCAACCATGGCGGAAGCCCTGACTGGACTAGCTCCAGTTTGCCAGTCCCTTTCTCATACTGGGTGACCCAAACTGAACATTCCAGATGCAACATCATAGGTGTTGAGTAGATGTTACTCAGTTTAACATAAAATCATGTAAGAAACTCAACTATGTCCTTTTAAACCACAGAATACCAAAAATTTGTTCCAAAGTGTTTTGTTTTTTTTTTTAAATTGCAGATAGAAAAAATAACATAACAAACATGAAACACATGAGCTATTATAATTGTGCTTATCACATCATAAAATTATGTACCTGAGTAGCTGAACAATTGGCCTGAAATATTAGGTATGACAAAGTACCAAAATGCAGAGCTTTTGTGTTTTTTTGTTTTATTTTGTTTTTTCATTTAAAATTGATTTATCAGGCACAGTATTACCAGTAATTACTCAATTACTCAAACCACTTCCTTCCAGGCTTCACTGAAATCACAGAAACACAGGGATAGAAAGAATCTCTTGAAGTTACCTAGCCCAAAAGTTAAGATTTCCCACTCACTTCCTGCTGCCCAAACAGTTCACCAGACTCAGTGACCATCACCTTTTTTCCTTCAGTTGCAGATTAAGAGGTAGCAGCGGGTGCTGTGGACCATGGTGGTGCTCTACTGACTGCCTCCTTTTCATCTCCTTCTGCGCATTTCCCCTGTGTGCCCCAACATACAGCAGATACAGGGAACAGGGTCAAGGTACACCCTTTCACAAAGGCCGGCAACCCTTCCTGGCCAAAAATCTCTCTGCTTTCTCGTATTCTCACCTGGTCCTCTTCTCCCAAACCATTATGAGCAATAGGTAATGTACATATTTACAGAATGAAAGAGGAAAGGGAGTTTTCTAACTTTCTAAGTTCCCAATTTAATTCTCCACTTGGAATGGTTAGCCACTGAAAGTATCTATTCAAGCGGATCTACACAAAGGAAACATTCTGAACCTAAGATCAGCCTAATTACTGCCATTAAAAAATTTGTAGCAGTGAAGCTCTTATTCCAGAAGCTTAGCTAATAACTTTGTAAGTCTGACTATCTTTAAAAATCAATAGCCATGTTAAACACAAGTATTTTGGAAGAAAAAGAATCCTAGGCCTTCATACACTGCAATACACAAAGGATTTCAAAATGTAGGTATCATGATGGTAAATTGATACTTAAGAAAATATATATATATTTACAATACCACATTAAAATCAGATTTTCTTGGGTGATGTTTCTCATGGAGAGAAATCATATGCAGTGAAAGCAGTCAGATCTGGAATGGAACTCAAACCAGAAACTTATGAAACAAAATTGACAGTATGTGTCTCCACGGCCAGCTCTCAATGCTTATTTCAAACTGCCCACCAGAGTACTTGCCTTTGACCATGAAAGCCTCTATGGAAGGAGTTGGGAGTTTGCAATGTCCCACAACAACCCTTACAATTTCAGGAGCAGCAACACCTCCATAACACAGACAAGTGGCCTGACATTCAGAAAACTGAAGTTCTGATTCCACTGCCAACAGCAATTTTAGCAAAGAAAACAAAGGCACCTTTGTGCTTGTCCAAAGGCTATAAAAGAAAGTTGTATTCCTCTCTGTGACTCAGTTTCCCCTCTTGTGACATTGCTGGGATTACCTCTTGTAAAAGGTCTCTGTGATGAGGCAGTGCATCAATAATTTCCTCTAACTGTGGGATAAACAACAGACTACCAGTTTTCGGCTATCAGGATACAAGGAATGATTGACTTCTATTATTATCACTAAGAAAATTTCATTTTCTTTAAGGAATGTGCATTATAACTTCAGTGACATCAAGATTCTTTATTCTTAATGGTACAGAAAGAATGAGCCAGTGAGCATTAATAAAATTAATAAAAAACAGAAAAAGTGAAGCTAGGAGATTGACTTCAAAGATTGATCGACTGTGATTCATAGAGTGCTTAGTGTAGGCAAGCGGCAAAGTAACTTCTCTGGGGAAGCGTGCAAGCCTAAAAATTGAATTAAAACAAAACAACCAAACTGTGAAGATAAAGCCTGTGAATGTCCAAGGTACTTTTATGCCCTTGTCACCTACTCAATACAGCTGCGTAACGCCCAATTGAGTTTCAGCCTATTCAGCCTATAACTCCAGAACTCCCACTCAGTAAATCTTCCTGAAATTTGATGGATAGCCTCTTTTGGGGGTGCAGAGAAGCAAGAAGAGAAAATAATGCAGGAGGAGGAAGGTAAATTTCTTTTGTGTGTACGTATTTATTTACTTATAGGAAGCCTAATGCCTGGCTCAGCAAAAGCCAGGTGAAGTTTTCTTACCAGCTACAATGCAAACAAGGTCAGATCCACAGATTTCAGAGCACATATGGAATCCACTTGCCTGAAGGCCACCTCATTTCTTTTTCTACCACCCTTTCCCACACCAAGCAACATCCTGCTCAAAGCTAGAGAAAACACAGCAGCAAGCACTGAACAATAAGTAATCTACAGGGACGCTCAAAGAACACGACTGAAGATCGGTATTCTCTTCCCCCTCTTTTTAGGCAACATTTCTTCATCTAGAGTGAATTCTTGCCTAGTACATCATCTGAAGGTGTCTTGATACCCTACTGGTGGGTGGGTGCAGGCTGCCGTGAGGCCCCCATGAAGCCTCCCTCAGCCTCTCCTGACAGGGCAGTGCTATGGCCCGCAGCCATCATGGCGGCCTGCTGCCTGACTCCCTCCCGTTTATCCACATCTTGTAGTGGGCAGGGTGAGGTGGGGACTCAAAATCAGACACAATGCTCTAGGTTTGGTCTAAGAAGTGCTGAGTGAAAAGAATCCTTCCCCCTGCAGGAGCTTTTCCTTCCCAGGTGCACAACCTTGCTCCTGTCCTTGCTGAATTTCACTCAGCTCCTGTCAGCCCAGCCCATCCCCCTGCCCAGGTCCTGTTGATTTCAGGAACATCCACTGCTGCTCCCCTCTTCCCCCAGTCTGGTGTCACTTGAAGCAATGGCTGGTTGCCTTTCAAGTCATGCATAATGCTAAAAAGACACATCCTACAACAGACAACTAGTGCATTCCTCTTGTAACCAGCCCCCAAAGATGGTACAACAAAAACGACCTCTAAACCCAGTTGTCCGGTCAGTTTTAATCCTTCTAGTAGTACACCCCCCCAGATGGCAACATTATTCTGTAGAAGACCTTGCTCAATCCAAAATAAACATTAACACAAACATTAAGAAACATTATTAAACTCAGTAGCACTATGCTCAGTTTACAGATGGGAAAGCTGAGACCTACAAATATTTATGGAATGAGTGGGAGTACGGATGAAAAGTAATTGAAACCAGGAAACGGAATAGGTTCCTGAGCATGCTCTTAGGGAATTTGACTTCTGGTGAATATGCCTTTGCTTCTGTCTCTTCTGATAGAAACAGCTTGAATACACACGGGTAAAACAGAGGCATCACTCTGGGTTTGGGATTCCACCCTGGAAGTCAGCTGTGCCAAAACAACCACAAGCACCAAAGGAGCTAAAAGTGAATGCTGGTGCCACATTTCAGCAAGGACTGACTTCTTTGTTCTGTGCCACACAAAACAGCAGTTGCTGGTTGTTGCTGCTGGTTCAGGACCACAACTTTCTGTGCCACACACACAAGCAAAACGGAAGTATATTAATATCAGGAGCGTATTTCTTAATTTGCCCTAAATTTCATTAAAATCAAGTAACTAACTTTATCTGGAAAAGTAATCTCTTTTCCAAAATTTCCACTTTCAAGCTTCTTTCAGATTATTCTCTCCCAATACTGGAGATCAAGTATGATATTCAGTAGAAACATTCTAATGAAGATTTCTGGTTTTAAACCAGAGAGGATCCTCACATACGGCATAACAGTGCAGCTGCAATGCAAATTTATGTATGGTTTACATGTATACATGTTATTATAATACACATGGAAGTATTATGCAGAGACTTTATAAATGTTATTACAAAATACGCATTTACTCTAGTAATTCTTACCAGCCTCACATGTAAAAAACAGTTATTTTTCTCACAGGGGAAGTGTCCCCTCCTGAAAACAGGTTCTTACTCCTTCATTACTCATTCAAAATTCATCTTACAGATGAATTTTAGCTTGCAAAAAGAAGGAGGAAGAGGAGGAGACTGAGGGTCATAGTGGTTCAGATACACAGAATGCTTTAAAATAGTGTAAAATACAAAGTCAAGAGCCATAAACTCAAGGCTCAGTGCTCCTAGAAGGAGATTCACATATTGCTGTCTAGTTCTTAATAACTTATGATCCCATTTTACAGATAAGGAAATAATGTTTATTCACTCAAAATTTCTGAGATGCATACTTGTTATGTATCTTTAATAAGTTGATCACATGAAAAAAACACTGAAATCTTAGAAAACACTCACAACTTCCTACATTTTTTCCAGAAAACAATATTCATATGATTTTTGCAATTTTTTTTGGAAAGCATTTCTAAAAAACAGATTAGAGAACAGAAATGAGAGTGAATGTTTGACCTCGAGCTTGGGTCCTAATGGCTTGGATTCATGGTTCAGTCCCAAGTCGCAAGTATTGTACAGTACAGTAAGTCACAAACAGATTTTCCCAAAGATAATGCCCCTATTCACCACCACATAAGTAGAACAATTTATTTTGCTCTGGTTAACTACTTCACCCACACATTTGACATTAAGCTTCAGGCTTTCTGACTGAGCAGCTAACGTGTAGGACATGAATCAATGTTGTCCAGTTATGCATCACTTCCCACAGACTTGCTGATTCGGGCAATTCAGAATAAAAACATGAATCAAGTTTTTGATCTCAAAACCACAAATTTTCAAAAATATTTTTCAGATCTTGTTTAACATTACTTGTCATCATTCCCCTTGAAAACAAGTTGTACTTTTATGTGACTCTGGTTTCATGATCAACTTAAACATTTTGATGAGAGTAAAAGCCAGATTCCTGACTGTAAGAAAATATCCAAGTGATTTAAATCTCGGAAGATGCTCCTAATGCAGCAGCCTCCTTCCGCAGATGTGACAGCTCTTGACTCCCAAGATCCTGTTCTCTTCAAACAGAAACACAAAATATTAAATCACAGTTTCATACAGGACCATACCAAGAAATTTGCTCTGTCTTCCTACTGTACATCCATCCTTCATCACAAAGAACCCCTGAGATCATGTTTGCAGTCTCCCTAACTAATTCTCAGGCTTTGGTTCACGAACTCCTGATAATTGTCAGGTTGGTGGGTTTTTGGAGGTATGGCTCTCCTGCACTTTTCGACTCTTGAAACTACTTGTAGAGTCAGAAAAGAATTTCCCAACATTAATTTTCCACTAACAGCATAGTAACAAGGGGGGCTTAATACAAATAGGAACAAGGATGAAAAAACATCCATGAGTTCCTATTTTAACAAAAGAAGAACTTGGATAAGACAGGAAAAAAAAGGATGCCTCACTCCCATTCTGTAGAATATATACAAACCAAAAGACAAATTCATGTCATTATCAGTGAAACCTCACTGCCCAGTTAGAACATGTAAAACATTCAAAAAGTAAGACGCACTCATCACTTACGTTCACAGCACTTAACACTGTAACTCCAAGTGAAGTTTCTATAGGGGACAAGTACCACAACATATATTCCACAAGATGCACCCAAGCACAGCATGGAAATGCAGCTGCAGTTCAAAAACCCATCAGAAAGCTGAACTTACTAAAAGTAAATTTCAAAAGTGCCTTTAGAGACTGTACAACAACCATCCCTATTATATCCCTTTTACAGTTATAAACTAAAACTGCAAAATGGGAAGACATGATTAAATAAGACAAAAATGAAACAGGTGTCACTTGACAGAAGCAGAAAGAAAGCTATCCATGTATGTGAAGACAAGTAAATACTACACACTGCTAATTTCTCCCTCATATACAAAACTGAGAACAGTGCAGTATTAAAAATGCACAAAAAATAAACTGACTACAGCTCTGCACAGTACACAAACTTTAATGTCAAAGACTGAATCAAAAATATTCCTCTTCCTTCAGATTGCAGAATTTGTTTCCTGGTTTGTTCAGAAATAGACTGAAGTTTATAAATTTTCTACAACAGATCTAAAAATAATTTCTCCTTTATATAGAAGCAATTAAAAGACTTCCCGTTATACAAATGAGTAATGTACTATTCCCAGTTGCATTAAATTCCATTAATATTTATGAAGTTAAAAAATAGTTTTATAGGTTTTAGACAAGCTTGTTGTATTCCTTGAAATGTTTATAGATTATGCAAGGAACTCTAAAAAGCTCAGAATCAAATGAAGAAGTCCTCTGGTGCTGGTATTTCTTCAAAACAGCATTTATTAGTGCTGACACTAAATATCTTTAAGCAAAATTAGAAAAAAAAGAAAAGTAAAGCAAAAGAGAACCATTCCCCATGAAGGAGTAAGTAGTAGTATGCCCAGGCAAAAAGTACAATCAGTTTAAGCTTTTACACATATAAAAGAACAACCAGAAAGCAAACAACAACAACAACAACAAAATGCTGAGAAAAGCAGCTTATATTGACAGACATAGATAACAAAAATCACCAAAAACATTTCAAAAAAGCTGTCACGTCTGAATTAAAAAATTAGTCTACTCAAAACTAAGGCTGCGTATGTTATAGAGTTTGGATCCTGGAAATCTGTACTTAAGACATGTCATTGAGCTACTACGTTTAGGACAATCAGAACCACTTAATATTTGACATATTGACTAAAATAAGTATTTAGACTTAGTATTTCAACCTGGTGTAAATCAGCACACTTCCACTGAAGTTAACAGGGTAGCAAAAGAAAAAAGCCAAGATGCTGAGGAACCTAGACCCTTGATTTATTTTTCAAATACAAGAGAAGATGAGAACTTAAATACTATTTACTTAATACTATGGATTTTTTTTTAAACTTAGGCTAAGAAACATTAAAGTTTGTTTCATAGTATTCCACTCGCAGTAAATATTGCCAGGAAATTGCTGATGAGCAGAACCATACCCTAGCTGCAGAGAAGAGCTATAGATCCTGGCCAGAGAGGGCACAGAGATGGGCATCTCTTTACAGGGGAAAGAGCACTTCCCATACTTTGCTGGGCTAACCACCAACCTGACAAATCCAACAGCACAAGACTTGCACATTTGGTCTCAATGTCACTCAGCTGCTCTGCTCCATACCCCGTTGCATACAGCCACAGAAGCCCCATGCGCTGGACACACGGTGCCTTTCCATCACAAGACACCTGTAACATGTCATGTCTCACGTACTACCCACCCCACAGGTAAATCAAGATGTCCACAGCTTGCACTGAAATCTCCCTGGAAAGCCTTCAGAAATATCAAATTTCAAGATAGTGTCTGAAGAGCTACTGTTCATAGACAGATAAACACATGTAACTAGTTCATGGGCTACCAAGCCTGAGGGTGGAAAGAAAGAAAAAAAAAAGACAAGATGGATTAAACAAAGCAAGTCGGAGAGATTAGCAAGATCAAACGGATCACCCAAGTGAAAGGAAGGAGGAGACCACTGAAGGAGAGAGCCGAAGAGCCAGAATCCCCGCGTAAATAATGGGCTTGCAACTGTAGACGCCCAACACGCCCCGTGCTCAGGCAATAAATCTGTTCCTCCTAAGTGCCAACAGAAAATGTAAAAAATGCAATATTTCACTTCTACAGCAGTACAGCTTGCTCACCAGGTTTCTCTAGTAAAGAGCAAAGGCTTTTGGAAAACATTTATTTTCTTGACAGTAGTCACCAACTCATATATGTTGGTATATCCTCACCGCATTTATTCAGCATTGAACAGTTTTTAAACGGACAATCTTTCTTATTCTTGACTCAAATCTTTCTTATTCTGTGATTCACGCAGCAAGACATATACATATACAAACCTTTTCGCTGTAACAGTGAAATTGCACGACTGAAAATAAAACAAAATACTTTTACGTTGCAATTAAACAACTTCACAACTGCTACCATGAGATATAAGCCATGACCTCAGTAGCTTTGGAAAAATACGAAAGATACGGAAGGATTGAATAAAGGCTTAAATGGAAGAGAACAGGATCCAGGGTGATAAAACCTTTTTGGTCAAAGACCAAGCACCACCTGAGGGGCTTTAAAACAAGCCCTTGGGGTGGGCAGATCCTTAATAGCTGCCTTCACCAACACCTGGCGTTGGCCAGCGCCAAGGCTCACCTGCCCACCAGGTGCCTGGCCGTCCCTACAGCTCCCCTCGCCTCACGCCGCCAGCACCCGGCATCCTTCAGGAGCAGCTACGTGGGCTGCCATCACCACAGGCAACTCGGGAACTACTTCAACAGTTCAAGCCTTAACGACGAAGAAATGGAGCACGATTTTAATGCCTCCTTTGAAAAAGAAATGAAAATGAGCGGTGCCAAAGCGTCCTTCCCTTGTCTCGAGAAAGCCAACTCGGCTGCTGATTACAAAGTTGGTGTTGAATAGATAGGTTTAAAACAAGGAAAGCGGGGGAAGGAGAGGAACTCCGGGCAGCGCCGAGCCCAGCGCC
Source organism: Anas acuta (assembly GCF_963932015.1). Lineage (NCBI taxonomy): Eukaryota > Metazoa > Chordata > Aves > Anseriformes > Anatidae > Anas > Anas acuta. The sequence continues at coordinate 96,917,303 of NC_088981.1, forward strand.
TGGCTTCCCGCAGCTCTGTGCGCCCCAGCCCCAAGCACACCCCCACGCGTGGGTGCCCGCACCCCAAAATCCTGGGATTTTGGGGCTGGGATTTGGGGCAAGCCGCCGCGGGGTCCGCCCGCACCCCGTCTCCCACACCCCGCCTCTGCTGCCCACCCCACCCGCTGCCAGCCGAGCGCAAAACACCGCGGGCCGGGGGGCTCGCACTCACCGCCGCCCGGAGCCGCCGAGTCCCGGCGGGGAGCCGCTCGCCCCCGCCCCGCTGCAGCCCCCTTCCTCCTCCTCCTCCTCCTCCTGGTTCTCGTCCTCCTCCTCCTCCTCCCCGCCCCGCCGCCATTGGGGCCGCCCGGTTGGCGCAGCGGCCCGCCGCTCGCCATGAGGCGGGGCCCGGCCCCACCGCCCCATTCCTGCCTCAGCCTCCAGCCAGGGGCCCCGGGCACCTGCGGGCTGAGGGGCAGCGGGTGCAGGAGGCGGCTGCCTCGCTGCAGGCCTTCAGGAGGGCCGGGATGAAGAAATCGGGACAAAAATGGGCTTTTTTTAACGCCCCCCTTCTTCCCCCCCGACCTCATTCTCAGGAGGAGCCCGCTGGCGTGCGCTAGGCCACCGCGGCTGTTTTAGAGCTTCATCTCATTTATCATTCTTGCATAGTTTGTGAAATTGAGCCTGCTTAAGCATACCGAAATAAAGGTTTCCTAAAGATGCTGCCAAGTCCTCCTTAACCTGCAGGTCTTCGCTGCCCTCTCCTCTCTCACTGCAGAGCCGTGTTGACCAAGCCAGTGGTCAGGCTGTGCTGTGCAGGCATGTAATGCTTATCCCAAAAGTAATCCACCCGAGCTAACCCTCTGAACGCTCACATGGATGTGAGTCAGCACCTCCTTCATAATTCACAATCATTTTGAAAACGTACTGTACTATACATCCATGTACCTCATATGTACTATACATCCAAGGTACTGCCGTACCTTGTGGTGAAAAGTGTTCTTAAATACCTTATAATTTCTCAATCCCTGATATCAATTGCCATTATTTAATGGCAATTAATATTCATAAACACCATTTAAAATTCCTGGAGGAGTTTTAAGTATGAAAATGCCAAACTAAATGTTATTCAAAGATCTATGCATCACACAGTGATGACCCTAGCCTATTTAAGGGCATTCATGCTATGGCCAGTCATGAAATATGCCCAAATATAGTAAATTCTTTACCATTACAGGAAACCACTATGCTATTTCTACCACTTATGTTAGAAAATGATAGCATTTCAAAGGAAATTTGATTATTTCAACTTTTCCCCACATTCTTCGTTTGTCTGTACGACTGTCCAACAGCAGGTACATACACAACTGCCCCATGTGTTCATATGGGTCCATGCAAACTGAATTCCAAATTAAATATTTGAAAGTATTACTTTGAAACATTTTTGAGTTTTTGCCAAGTCATTTGTTTTTCATGCAATTTGTTACAGTACCACCTCAAAATAGTTTTCACATAGCTTTATAGGCCCTCCGTGAGAAAGAAAATGAGAGGAGAAAGTTGAGCCATATAGAAAGGTCAAGGTCAGAAATCCCATTATAGTATTCAGTCCAATTTCCAGTAGAGACCACTTTATTCTGTCCTTTCTGTAACTTTTAAAATATGCTACCATATGAAGAGCTGAAATGGCAGAGAATCTGTTTAGCAAACTGTTCAGTAAGTACTTGTCATTAAAGGCTACACTAAAGAACAGGCATATATCTAGATTACATGCAACTTGCTGAATTCCATGATTAAAAACATCATCTACAAGCAATACACTTCTTTCAGCAGCCACCTCCTTATCCATGTGCGTTTATCTGTCCATTTCGCATGTATGTTTCACCATCAGAGCAGCAAACTTCAAATCCTTCCTCTAGTTCTTTTCTGAACCCTTTTGACTTTTGGCAACTACTTCTTGGATTCTGGTGACCATGCTTAAATATACTTCTCTGATTCCGGTAAAAAGTTGCTGGGGAAATCTGAGTATAACAAAGCAAGATACTACATTCCAAAATAACTTCCTCTCTTCCTAATAGTTTCTACAACAATCTCCTATAAGCAGTGGTCATCTAATTCAAAATTCATTATTTATCTATGTATTTGTCTATATGACAAATTCATTATTTATCTATCCATAATTAGTTGTCAATAATTATAATGCAGCTCATTCCATTCTCATTATGTAGTTTCTCATTTTTTTTTTCCTTCTCTTTACCAGCTGACAAAGCAGGCAATTTCTCTTACAGAGTTTTCATCCACTGAAAATTCAGGAATTGTTTCTCCCATAGCTCTTAACCACGTCCCCCACAAAGAACGTATGTCACCTGTAGTCCAGAAACCCCTCAGAGCCAGGACAGCCTTGCTCAACTTGAGCACCTGCAGAGCTCATGCTGGAGCTTCCTAGAATATTGTTCCCCTCCATTTCCCTCACCAAACATGAGTGATGAAACGTATATATATTTAAAAATAACATCTTAAATCCAGACTATTACATCAGAATAGCATTTGGTTTAATAACAGCATTGCTCATCTTTCTGATACAATGCCTGCTGCTTCCCAGTCTTCCAGGTCCCCCTGAAGCATCAGCACTACTCCTGGGAGACAATCTGTTACTTCTGAGCATCCCAACACTGACCCTAACAACTTAGTTTTATGATACCATGCTGTTTTACCAGCACTAGCACCTTCTTTATGAATGCCTTCAGGAGCTCTCTGCTTATGAGGAGTCTTTGCAAGTCAAATTCTCTGACTGCCGATTCAGACAGACGAGGCACACATCTCCATAAATTTTAATACTTCCCTTCACCAGAACCCATGTGATATCAGCTCCTGGGTGGCACAAGTTACAGAATAGCTGATGCCACAACTTACCATGGTGGGTTGACCTTGGCCAGCAGCCAGACCCCACCCAGCCGCTCTCTCACTCCCTCTTCTCCACGGGATGAGGAATAGGATGGAAAGCTCCTGGGTTGAGATAAAGGTGGGGAGATGGCTTACCAATTACCATTACAAGGAAAACAGATTCAACTTGGGGAAAATTAATTGAATGCATTGCCATTTCAAACAATAGAGTAGGTTGGTGAGAAAAAGACAAAAATAATGCACCTTCCCTCACCCTTTTCCCCAGGTTTAAATTCATTCTTCATCCCCAACCCTTTCCTCCTGCCCCCAAGCAGCACAGGGGAGATAGACAATGGGGTTCATGGTCAGTCCACGGCCATTCCTCTCTGCTGCTCCTTCCTTATGCTTTTCCTCTCCTTCACCATGGTTTTCTCCACGAACTGCAGGGGAATCTCCTAATCTCCGAAATTGGCGCACACAGGGCTGTTTCTCACTGCATTTTCTTCCTCCCTTTGCCTGTGTAGTGGTTTTTGTTCGTTTGTTTGTTTTTTAATATATTTTTTTGTTTTTAATGTGTTTTTTACCTTTTTCTTAAATAGTTTTCCCCAGAGGTGCCACCATTTTGGCTGCTGGGCCCAGCTGTGCAAAAGTCCTAACATAGCAAAAAAAACATCAACACCCTAACTGTATCAAGGATGGCTATCTGACTGAGCTGTAAACTTTTCTAGGAACAGGGCAAGACCAAGAAGCGTGGAATAGTCTCATATCTAGGGACTTAAGAAAAACTTGCTACTTTTAGCTGGAATGTCTTCCATGGAAGAAAGCAGCAAGGAAGGAAAAAAGTGGCATGAATTAGCTGCCATGGGAGGACTACAAAGAACTAAGTATACACGAACATAAAAGAAAGAAAAATGCAACCTCGGGCTGAAACAAAGCTATTTTCAGTGAGGAAAATCAAATAGTAATGTAATACAAGTTAAAGAAAAGACTTTATATGAAATACTATGTATAACTCAAAGCCACCAACATTTAAGAGGAGTTCAAGTGGGAAAAGTGGCAAATAATAAGTATGAGGATAGACAGGAAAATAAAAGAGCAGATAGTTTTGTTCTCATGAATATGCAAGAGAGCCTCCAGGGGTAAAATTAATTATGTAAGATAAAAAGGCAATGATAGTACAAGAGTAAAGTATTATGAATTAGAACTCACTGTAGGCTCTTTTGGCCTTGGGCTTGAGAGTTCTCATGTCCTAAAAGGAGTCCTCAAACTTGGCTTCATCCAATATGTATAGGGTTTTGATACTCAAGACATGCTGCTGAGAAAAAAAGGAGTTAAAGCATCAGACAACCAATTTATTCAAAGCCCAGCTGCAACCTGGTCAGCACTGTATAACACAATTGGTCTCAGCAATCTCATCCAAAGCCTCTTAATTTTTTTCATGCTTACTCCCTATGGCTCCTCAAAAAGGCTGCTGCTGCTTTCAAGGACACTTTTGCCTTGTAAATACAACTTTTAAGACGGACTGACCAAGCTTGTTAGATGCCCCCTGTCCATTCTACACAAACCACTTGATCCTACTTTTATAGTTTGTCAGCATGGCTTTGCTTTTCAAGGTATTGTAGTTATCACCTTGATGTCTCTTACAACTTTCTGCCAGCAGAACTGCACAGCCCAGAAATGCAGTAAACTCAGCCCTGTACATTATACATCAGAAAAAAAAAAAAAATGTGAATGTACAACCACAAGGGCACACATAATCCTTTTTTGGGTGTATTTTTTCCCCATTTGGTGCAAGCATTTGCTATGCAGCATTTACAATGTGAAAAAACAAACCCAGGTGAGCAGCTGGAGCTGCTCTGATCAAACCAATACTAAAACCATGCATGCACTCACAAGTCTTTAAAGTAAGTATCAGAAGACATTTTGGCGAAAACAGCGTCACTTTTAATGCGATGTGAGCATTCAAAGAAGCAGGGGAAGCTGAAAAGAGGATCACGTGAGGAAATAAATATTCCAGACCAGAAGTAATGTGTACTGTATCAGATGAATCTAGCATTAAACTTCCGTTCCCTCTGCTCAGGTCATGCCCTGAAGGACCCAGAAGTGACCCTGGCTGACTCACACGAACATGCACAGACAGGGCAGCAGGTGAAGCACAGCCCATCTGCTTCATTTCTTCTTCGTGCACACGTGAGCAGGTCCCACTCCTTTCAAATTAAGCTCATCTCTGCCACCTTGAACGTTGCTGTGTTCTTGTACATGCTCGCTGCGTTATTATCTCTGTCATCGACCTCGCTCAGCATTGTTTTGCTCAGGGAAAACAGGAAGGCACAATGTGCTGCTGCAAGAACGCTCGTTTCTGTGACACCACCACTAGCGGAACACACTAATTAGTCGATCAGATCAGAGCCTGCAATGTCTCTTCCAACATCGCAAACCCATCTGGGGGCTGACAACTAAAGCAACAGGCATAATTTTCTTAATTAAAGACTTTCACTTTTTTTTTTTTGTTCCAAATTATCAGCTTAAATACCAGTGCCACGACATGGGATCAAAAGACTGCGACTGCTGAGCAACACTGTCAGCATAACTGCGCGCTCATACATTTCCGGGAATATGGCAAGAGCTACAAAGTAAAACATATTTATCTATTAACTGAGAACAGCTGAGTAGCAAAATATTAGCAACATGTTCCTTTCACAGATTGTTTACAAGGACGGACTTTATTCATACAAGCATTGTTCTCCTCACCCCAGTCCATGCCCACACACATTCCACAGCTCGCGGAGCTTTGCACATGAACATCTTTGCTTCTGCCTCACTAAATCTCAGGGACTTCTCTGCAGAGGCAGCTACCAAAATTATGCCAGCCAGTTGCTTGTACAGTGCATTCTTACAAGAATAGTTGAAATGCCATAATGGTGATATTTCCCTTTAGCTCAGTAATGCTAAAAAGCATCAGGAATTAAGTCCTGCAGAGCACCACTCAAGATGAGCATGTTCAATATTTAAAACTGTATTTTGCTACTCAGCAATTAAACTTTTTTTTTTTTAAAGTGATGCTGAACTATGAAGCATCACGTGGCACCAAATGAAGTGTCTACATAGGTACAGCCTAAGGCAAAAAAAAACAATCACATGCTTCAAATACACAAACAAGAGTTACTAAGTGATACTTTATAGCCATTTTTAGTACATACCCACATACACAGGGCACTTTCTAGAGTTTTAACCCGAACATGCTAATGTTAAATGTTGACAGTGAAAGGACATTAGTTTACAAGGGTTTAGAGCTATTGCCATGGGTACGACATTACCCTTATCAAGTTTGGGAGACTATTTCAAAATAAGTAAGTCTGATATATACATATTTAAAGATGACTATCAGCTACAAAGAGCCAGTAAAAATAGTTGAGGCATTATTTTCATCAGTAAAAAAACTCATGGTAGACAATGTTCAATAAAATACTTTTATTTATGCACTCACTATAAAGACACATTCAACAAACGTTGCATTGTACACGGAACAGACTTGAATTTATTAATTCATTAACACTTCTAAATTCACTTTAAGTGGGAATCTCCCTGAGGTTAAGAAGGGTGTCTTTCGTAACTGTACAACATCAATATTTAAACAGTGTTATCAGGAAAAAAAAAGCCAAAAACCTGAAAGATTTGGACTTAGGTATGTAACAGAAGAAGAGATCAACAGTAAGTGCTGGAAGAAACTGTTAGCCAAAAATGTCGCTGTGGTACTGTGACTGCTGTGGGATCATGACCAGGTAAGAGTAAATGTAACAGGTTTGGGAAAAAAACAGGATGTAAGACACAAATGGAGGACACAAACTGTGATTTAGGAAGGCTGTATGAACACAGCTACAACCAAATGTCTGGCCAGGGTGCCTCAGATCAGACACTTTTTGGTTTATTTTTAAAAACAGAAACACTCCCAAAACAAACAACAACAAAAACAATAAAAAACACCACAAACCAAAACACAGGTTATCTTTTTAAAAAAACTTCACCCAGAAAGGTGACACAAACAGCACTCCTTGGATAAGCCTGCCCAAAAAGAAAGCAGGATGAAGTGTCTAACAGTAACCTTGGCAGGCAGAAAATTCACCCCCCAAAAAACTATGCCAAAGGTTTCCAAATCATGGCAGTGGCACCCCCTGTGACCTGATTCTGTTCCTGCTGAAGCTGATGGTGAATTTTTTCTACATCAGACTGCATGTGAGACCTTACAAAAGAGGTCTGAGAAGGACTGGAATTAATTTCATATTTAAAAAAAGAAATAAACAAACTGTAACTCATTTTGGGGTTGAAATGAAGCACTCGATTATAAGAGTAATTAAACAGAACCTTCAAAGAATTTTTTTTCTTCAGAGCAGTAAGAGAGTCACCCACAGTCATAAACCAGAAAAGGTTCTTCTGAAGGGAGCAGCCAAAGAAGAAAAAGGAAGTAATGAAAACACTTCAGTAGAAAAAAAAAAAAAAAAAAGAGGCCCTGTGTAACAGAACTGATAACCCCACCTGCTGCCCTTCAAGATGGAGAAAGAAGGTTGTCTGTATTTCCATGTTGTGTTGTATTTCTAGCTGGACTGTGAAATCCCTTCACCCCTCAAACCAACAGAAATGTAAAGTGAATGCTGTCATTTGTATTGCTTAGCTCTCCTGTTTTAGCAGCTGTAGCAGCGGTTAGGTTAGCAGGTGCTCTTAGGTATTCATTATATAGTAAGACATGCAAAAAGTTTTAGAGATGTACTATAAAGTGGTCATTACATGGAAAAAACTTGCACAAAGATGCGTATTAAAAGATTGCCCTATTCTGATCACAATACTTTCAATGTAAGATTTAAAGTCCACTTAATAATTAACACATCAATTAATAATACCAATATTAAGCATTAGAAGTCTGGTGTCACTGACCTAACTATCCACCTGTCTGCCTTGACCACACCTAACCTTATTTTTCAGCCCCAAATTCACTAATCCCAACCTTTCAAACTGTTTTACCACATAAATATTTCACTTCCTTTAGCCAGCTCCTGTAACAAACTGAGCACTTTGCCCAAACTCACTTCTTTTCTGATGGTAATTTTCTATTAGGATTCTTCACACTTCTGTAGCTAGGATTTTTAGTAATTGTCATGCTTTATTGAATCCAAACCTTTAAATTCTGAGCTGCAAAGAGTGCAGCATCACCGTGAGGTCTAGTGACTTAGCATCCCCCTTCCCCAGGCTCATATTCTGCACGATGTGCATTTGGATCACGTTTGTTGGGGACCGTCCAGCTGGAAAGCAGCTTTGCAGAAAAGGTCCTGAGAGCCCTGGTGGACACCAAGTTGAACATAAGCCAGCAGTGTGCCCTTGCTGCAAAGAAGGCTGATGGCATTCCTGGCTGCAGAGTGCTGCCAGCAGGTCAAGAGAGGTGATCCTTCCCCACTATCCAGCACTGAAGAGATGTACCTGAAATGCTGGCTGCAGTTTTGGGCTCCCCAGTACAAGAAAGACATAGACATACTGGAGAGTCCAGGTTGCCCAGGTTGTGGAGTTTCCCTCCTTGGAGATCTTCAAAAGGCAACTGGATGTGGTCCTGGGCACCTTGCTCTGGGTGGCCCTGCTTGAGCTGGGGTTGGAGCAGATGCCTCCAGAGGTCCCTGCCAACCTCAGCCATCCTGTGATTCAGTTCTGTTTCTGAGGAATTCGTTCCTCTTCTTCCTCCTAAAGCACTTTCATTATTACTCTCACATAACCCCTCAGGAGAAGTACACAATTTCTAACTTCAGAGTACTCTTTTTTTTTTTTTTTTCCTACAGTATGACATCCGGGCAGGCCACACTGCCAAAACATTATGAGCTCATTCTGGCCCACTTAACAATAAGATAGCACAAAATTTACATTTTCTGTACTGAATATCAGCAAGATAATAGATACGGTTGCTGTGTAAAATTACGATGATCCTCTCAGCCTAGTTTTGAACAGGCAATTTCAGATATTCACCACTTTATCATTATCAAGATCTGGATATAAATTTGTGACCTAACAGAGAAAGATTCCTCACTCTACGAGCAGCTCTTCAACTCTGTGCTCATGTAAAGTGAATTAGGGAACATAGCAACCTGAACACTAGTTTACCTACCCTAACAAAATCCAAGACATTTCTGCCAAAATGAATTAAATGAGCTTGTTTACACCAAAAAGTGCTCCCCCACCTTAATTTAAAACAGTATGCTCCACCACGGATCAGCAGACAAAGCCTCAACCTAAAATTCTTCACAGCCTGGGCTTGTCCAGTCATATCACCTTGGAAAATAAACCTGTGTAGCAGCCTTGTCACAGCAGATGACAGTTTCAAAAGACACTCTTTTTTTCTCAATAGTTCAGTGCAACAGTAATTGAGCATATTTGTCACTCTCCTGCCACTAGGTGTCACTCTCTTCTATCGTGATCTTTATACCCTGGTAGGCTGTCCAAAATTACATCCAGGGCTGAGTATTATTAGTGGGAGAAACACCACCACAATTTGCTAAGTCCCAATCTAGAAAGCAGCTCTGTTCCCTAGGTCAAGGAAAGATTTCGAGATGTGGTAGATAAAGCGCAAAGGACTGTTAGTCTCACTTCGAGTGTTCTTCAAAGTAAAATAAAAACACGACAAATAAAAATACTAAAAGAAAAACAGAACTTCTAAAAGAGGTGGTATGGACTTTCCTCCAAAGAGGAGTCACCTCAGATTCTAAAATCCTCTATAACTAAGAGGCTTTCCAAAAATATGAGGAACTATAACCGGAGTACTAGTGGAACTAATTGCACAACTATTCATCTGGGACCCACAAAGAAGATAATCTCACCAATCAACTAGCTTTTTTTTTTTTTTCCAAGGATTAAACAGCCAAAGGTTTTGTCATTGACTCCTGTATCACAAGTCCAGAAAGGAGCACCATGATTACCTAGCTCGACCACCAGCATAACGAACTGACACTCCCATTCCTTACTACATACATGTTTGTGGTGGATATGAACTCCCATACAACTCACTTGGACAGCAAACACTCAACACCCTCTTCCTTTTCATCCTGTGCACTTCAAAAAAAATAAAAATCCAGCCATGACTACATTCTGCCACATGACCAATACAACCACCGGGAACAATTTAATAGCACACAGGAACTAGGTACCCACACATACCTCACTTGGGACACAGTTGATCTTAATAAACTCCTTAACATGATTTTCAGTATCAGTATGTCCTGCACAGATGAAACGGGAATCAAGCTAAACTTGATTCAAGCTGAGATCAGTGGACAAATTAACTACAAAGCCACTTAGAAGCATTAGGACAAAAGATACCATTAGAGAGCATGTCATTGCTAAATCATGAAATACCAATTGCTAAATCATGAAGTACTGTTCACCCTGACAAAACAGCTGGCGTAATTCTTCACTAAGATGTTGAAGATCTTGTGTACATATGAAATACAGACAATGATTTTAAATACTTCTCATGCTTACAGAATACTAACAGCAAGGAATGACTTCGTTAATGAGCTTCTTGCAAAAGCTTCTACTTCATGGGCAGATTACTTCGCAGTGTGTTTTTCTGCTGCATGCTACAATCATACTAGGAAACAGATGTTTCAGTGTTACATCTTCTTTTGATGTGTGTCACCGTTTAATTTTCCATTTTCTGTCGTTTTACTTTCAAAGTTCCAGTCAACTGGTCTGAGGAGCTGCTGAGTTTTTTTGTATGTCCAGTACGGGTTAAGTATTAGTGTGACGGCAAATAATCCAGAGAATAAAACAATAAAATGTAGAAGTCCCAGATTTTCTATCACAGAACTCCAGTTGAAAATGAGCACCCACCACATGTGGTAGGTAAGAATCATGCGGCAGTGAAACAGGTGGATCATCACCCACTGGTTGGCCTTCCAGAAAAAGGTATTTGCACGGCCAGCCTAGAAAAACAAGAACAGAAAGTATACAGAAGTGAGATTGTTATTTCAAGATAAAGAATCCCTAGAACTAATGCAAACACCCAGCTTTTGCATACACATCCCCTCCGGCATTTTTTCACGTAGAGATATGGTGTTTTGTCACGTAGAGCTATGGTATTTTATCCACATATACATCATCCCCAACCCAAACTCCAAACCATCCCACTATCCACACGCAGACAGCACCACACAGAAATCTACTTGGAGGACTACAGAAACGTGATCATGACAGAAACAGGTATCACAATGACATATGAGTTAAATGAACAGCCCTGCTGCAAAGTTATGTACGCAAACCACACTGATTATTTACGGAGAAGTGAGAGGCATGAAAACTCTTACAAACGTAACTTGGAAATTATCAAGTTCTTACCTTTAGAAGCATCCAGGAAATGCACGTTGAGGGAGTGCTCATCTCCAACAACATTCCCATCAAAGGTAGATAATGTCCAGATTCTACATTGATTACTAGACCAGCCAAGCCGCCAAAAGCCAGCAGGTGATGAACTACCAAGAACACATCAAATGTTCTGAAAACAATGTTGGACACGTGAACAGCTACATTTTCAAGCAAGAAAAATCCAGCGGCTATTAAACAGTTAAACCAGCTCCACTTCTGCTGTGAATACACTTTGTCTGCATGAAAAACGGGATCTATGAGCAAAGCCCATAGGCCAGAAACACAGCTCTGAAGTCCAAATACAGCACGTGTGACTGCCATATTCCAAAACACCTTCTCCTTTGCATGCAAGGCACGGTAAGTGGTACTTATCCAGGAAGACAACGAGTGGGACAGAAGAAATACTCCCAGGTAGATTAAAAAACCAGCAGCCAAAAATGTCAAACGAACTTCCCATAAGAGGTAGTCCCAGTCAAAAATGGTCCCAAACGCTGGATCATCATTTGTGGGATTCATTTCTTTTTTTTTTTTGTTGTTTTGTTTTGTTTTTCCTTGTAATAGATCAAAGTCTTGCAGGGGGCTGGACACTTCTTGCCCACACTATTGTCTCCTTTAGGCCTAGTCAGCCTCTGCTAATATGCAAACCAGGAACCATGAACTCTTCTTTTTCCATCTGGAAGAAGAAGAAAAAAATAAAGTGAGTCTTTTTAATAAGTCACCTGTATACACAACTCCTGAACTATAAGGAACTCCATTTTATTGCAGTAAGACTTTGGTCCTGTTGCCATTAGGCACAGTCATCCCAAAGACAGGTAAATAAATGAAAAAAAAAACAACACAACTTTATTTTTTTTTTTAAGATTAACAACTGGCCTGGAAAATCTGTACTAGTGCAAAGTAACTCACTGAAGCAAAAGAAGACGGCAAAGAAGGAAGGCAAGAAAGAGGAAGCGAAAACACAAGAAGCAAATCCTGTTTTCTTACTCACGAAACTCACATTTCAACAGCAGCGTGCTGTCACTAACCATTATTCTTCTGCTCCTTTGCTGTTCCCTCACTGATTTTCCACAACTTCTTAGAGTTTTGGGCGCGATTCAGAATCTCACAGACACACCTGGGACATAAAAATATGAAAAGTTATCTCTGCATGTGAAATAAGTCACATGAGATAACACACGGGAGAAGTCACATGGGTAACTCACATGGGATAAGACATGGAATAACTCAAAGGGGTTAACACCACTTACAAAGAAAAGGGTTTTCAAGATCACGTCTCAAAACAAGGCTTAGCCAGCAGCCTCCAAAGATTAAACAACTTTCCAACAGAAAATCTATTCCAAAAATGCGAGAAGAGCGTGGAATGCAGACAAGCAACGTTAATGCGTGTTATTAGCAGCATTATCATAATTAACCGAGCAGTCCTGCAGCAGGCACCCCGAGTTCGCTGAAACTTCCTGAACACACCGTAGGTGACGATCGTGGACTTGTGGGGAGGGGATAACAGGGAAACATGCGAGTGCCACTTCATGTTACTTACAGTTTAGACGACCCCAGCAGGACCACCAGCCCCACCACCACCCGCAGACCGTGGCAGGAGCTGGGTTTTGGGGCTCAGAGACCCCAGAGAGCTGCACCCCACTCCTCACCCTACAAAACGCCCCCACCACGGGCCGGGCCGGGCTGGGGCCAGGTGTTGGGCGCTGCAGGGACCTGCTCCCCCCATAGCTCCCCCCGAGCCCCTCGGCCCCACACGGGCAGGGCAGCGCCCGGCGGCCCCAACCCCAAACCCCCGACCCCAAACCCCCTCCCCTCGCCCCTAAGAGCCCAGGGGCGGCCCCGCCGCGCACACACCTCACTCTGCACCCGCCGCTCCTCGCCGGCAGCGCTGCCCGAGATGGCGGCCGGGCCCTTCCCGGCTCCGGGGCCGCCTGCGGCCGCCGAGACGCCCCCCGGCCCCCGGCTCGGCTCCGCCACCACCCGGCTCGGCTCCGCCGGCGCCATGCACCCAGCGCGCAGGCGCCAACACCGCCCCCCTCCTCCTCCTCCTCCTGCTCCTGCTCACCCCCCCCCCAGCTGCCGGCCCGGTGGTACGAACCGCACCGTGCTGCGCCGCGCGGGTAGGGCCCGGCCGTACCACTGCGACCCGGACGGGGGGGGACCGTCCGGTCTCCTAGGGGGGCTCCCGTCTGCAGGGGCCCCGAAGTCTCCTGGCACAGAAAGGGCTGGAGGAGCAGCAGCCACCTTTGCGATTCTCCTCAGAGGAAATCCATGAGGAGGAGGTTTTTTTTTTTTTTTTTAAAACTATTTTTTTTTCCATTTTAGGTTTGAAAACAGCCTTGTTTACATTTCCCCCCCACATTGAAACAAGCTCCTCACTACCACTAAAAAGTTAGTGGTATTTACTAGATGCCTGTTTGGAATAAATAAATAAGTAAATAAGTAAATAAATAAATAAATAAATAAGTAAAAAGCACCCATGCCACAGTGAGTACCCTTACCTGTAATTATCCAATTTCATTAAGGACAGCGAATTACAAAAGGGATGTCACAGAGGGCTGCTGCATGATTCTTTCCATACTTGTCAAAAATGATCTTGTCATCCCCGTGACTCAAACTGCCCGGTTCTGAGAGCAACACAGGAGGGCCCAGGGAAACCACGCATGGTGGTTTCCTCAGCAGTGGTGTAAAGCCGTGTCTGGGTTCCAGTTTGGAACACGAGTCCTATGAGGAGCGGCTGAGGGCACTGGGGTTGTTTAGTCTGGAGAAGAGGAAACTCAAGGTAGACCTTACTGCTCTCTACAGCTACCTGAAAGGAAGGTGTAGGGAGCTGGGGGTCGGCCTCTTCTCGCAGATAATTAGTGATAGGACTAGAGGGAATGGCCTCAAGTTGCGCCAGGGGAGGTTCAGGTTGGAAATGAGGAGACATTTCTGCTCAGAAAGAGCAGTCATGCATTGGAACGGGTTGCCCAGGGAAGTGGTGGAGTCACCGTCCCTGGGGGTGTTTAAGGAAAGGTTGGATCTGGTGCTTAGGGACATGGTTTAGTGGGTGACATTGGTAGTAGGGGATGGTTGGACCTGATGATCTCGAAGGTCTTTTCCAAGCATAATATTTCTGTGATTCTACACAAGTCACTGAGCTGGCTGAGGCTTTTGCCAAGGGGAAGCTCAGTCCCATGGCTGACCACATGATTCCACTAAAAATAAAAATCAAACCACAACTTCCTTTACACGGAGAATTGGTCTAGAACAGCTGAAACGCTAAGCTGGGCCTGCCTGTGGTGAAAGACCGCACCTGGGAAATAAAAGTCCTCAGGCTTCAGGTGCTCAGCTTCCAGCCTGAGAGGCAAGCACTGTCATTGGTGGTGGAAAACTGGGTCCTGCCAAAGTAGGGGGATATCTGAGTAGAGGAGTTAGAGGAGTTTTTTTTTTTTTTTTTTTTTTTTTTTTTTTTATTTGTTTGTTTGTTTTCATGTGTTTGTAATTGCTAATGTGTCCCTGATGGACTCCCCGAGCTTTCTGAAAAGTTAAATCTGTTTATGTGCCACCTCAAGAGTTTAGACATGAGCAGCCATCCTCTGTTGTTCATATGAAAAATCCAGAAATAAATCTACTGCCTTGTACATGCTGGTTGTGAGGCACTGCAAGCTGCCAGTAGCTTGCAGTGCCTTCTGTGAGCTCCTCTATAGACAGCCCCAAGGGACACCGGGCTTTGGTTGAAGTCTCAGGATGCCTTGCCCACACACCCAGACACTGTTTATGTGTCATTTGGTGAGTCACGTGTTGGAGCATTCCTGCCACATCACTACAAGCAATCCTCATCCCTGCCCAAGAGGCCCAGACTCAGCAGTAAGTCAAGGCCAAGAGATTTCAGCTAAAATAGTTGTTTTGTACAGAGAGCACAGTCATGATTAAATGTCAGAGATCCTAACAACATGCATTGGCACGTTGCTCTTGTAGGTACAAGGATTCATCTTTGCACAATAGGAAATTAGCAAATAGAGGAAATTTGTTGCAAAACTTTGTGGCCCCACTTGGAGTACTGCATCCAGGTCTGGGGCCCCCAGCACAAGAAAGATGAGGATCTGTTACAACAGGTCCAGAGGAGGGCTACAAAGTTGATCACAAGGCTAGAGCACCTCTCTTATGAAGAAAAGATGAGAGAGCTGGGGATGTTATAGTGATATAGAATCACTGGATATCCTGAGTTGGGAGGGACCCACAAGGATCACTGAGTCCAACATCTGACTCCACACAGGACCACCCCAAAATCAGACCCTATGTCTGAGAGCATTGTCCAAACATTTCTTGAACTCCAGCAGCTCAGTGCCGTGACCACTGCCCTGGGGAGCCTGTCCCAGTGCCCGACCACCCTCTCAGTGAATAACCTTTCCCTAACCCCCAGCCTGACCCTCCCCTGTCCCAGCTCCATGCCATTCCCTCGGGTCCTGTCGCTGTCCCCAGAGAGCAGAGCTCAGCGCCTGCCCCTCCGCTCCCCTCGTGAGGGAGCTGCAGGTGCCATGAGGCCTCCCCTCAGCCTGCTCTGCTGTGGGCTGAACAAACCAAGGGACCTCAGCCGCTCCACATAAGTCTTGCCCTCTAGACCCTTTTATACTGTGGTGCTCAAAACTGCACACAGTACTTGAGGTGAGGGCACACTGGCGCAGAGCAGAGCAGGAGAATCCTTTCCCTCAACTGGCTAGCAATGCTATGCCTGATGCACCCCAGGGTACAGTAGGCTCTTCTGGCTGCCAGGGCACACTGTTGACTCATATTCAACAAACCAGAACCCCCAGATCCCTTTCTGCAGGGATGCTCTCAAGCCTCTCATTCCCCAGTCTGTACGTATAGCCAATGTTGCCCCATCGCAGGAGCAGAATCCTGCATTTATTCTTGCTAAATTTCATGTGGCTGGTGATTGCCTGGCCCTCTAGTCTGTCAAGATCTCTCTGCAAGGCTTTTCTACCCACAAGAGAGCCAACAGCTCCTTCTAATTTAGTGTCGTCTGCAAACTTACTGAGTATGCGTTTGACTCCTGTGTCCAGATCATTTACAAAAACATTGAAGAGAAGTGGCTCCAAAAATGAGCCCTGGGGAACCCCCCTAGTGACTGGCTGCCAGCCTGATGTAACCACATTTACTATAACCCTTTGAGCCCGACCCATCAGCCAATTGTTCATCCATTATATTATGCACTTGTCTAGCTGTATGCTGGACATTTTGTCCAGAAGGATATTGTGAGAGACAGTACTAAAAGCTTTGCTGAAGTCCAAAAAGATTACATCTGCTTGCTTCCCTTGGTCAACTAGGTGGGTTGCTGGAGCTGTCACAGTGCAGGCTGCTGTTCTGGCTTCCCCTAATTTTATTTTTGTCATGGTTGTTTTTAAGTAATTCCTTTAAATTGTAACATGTTGAGGCAGGAGATTTGAGTTTTATGTACATATAAGTTGCTCTGATCATACTGTAAAAATAAGGTCACAGATATGTTGTTTTTCTTATTTTTTTCTTCTCTGCTGCCTTTCTTGCCATTCTCAAGCAAAATCTAATTTTTAAGAGCTACTAGTTATGATGTAATAGTTTAGCGTTACTTTCTCAATCTACTGATACTACAACCCTACTTAGTGACAACTTTTTAATAGCTGTCTCATTATGGTAATTATGATCACTTCAAGTATTTCAAAATAGTTCTTCCTGTAATGAGTCTCATCTTCCATTTTATGTCATGTTCAGTCCTCCTTTTTACAGGCAATCAAGCTGGATCCTACACCATGCCCTGTTCAAAGCTCAGTTTCCTGATTGCACTGTCTTGGTTTTGGGCGACTTTCTTGGCATCTTCTGAATGCCACTGCTGGAGGAGCAAAGAGCACCTCCAGTCAGGGAGCCCTGCACATATGCTCTCGATGATCTCCCCATTGTAGCTAAGAGCCTTTTTATAATGGCAGGGGTAGTGCTTGCCTGCTGTCGAGAACTGAACAGTATTTTTTGCACAATATTCATATTTCATTGCATCAATGGCTACATTTATACTTCTAGATAAAGAAGGCCAAGGTCCATGTGGAGGCTGCCTGCTACTTTGAAACAGGGCAGCTACATCCAAACTGCCCATTGAATTTGGCATGAGCTATCCCCCAAAACATCCATAGAAATTCTGACTTCTGAAGGTCATTTTGATCAGACTCCTGCTCAAAATGAGACCAATGCCCCAAACCATGACCTGTCTAGAGAAGTACCGGTTGGCACAGGCCAGACTTCTTCCAGCCAGCATGCTAATAATTAAGTACTTGCATGCAGTAATGAATCAGTAGCTCCTCTGTTGTATTTACTAATATACAGATAGCTGATGATAGTTAACAGTGTCTTTAGTTTTATCGCTTTTCTTCTTCATTCTGCAAATCAGAGTGCCACAGTTCCATGTCCTTTTCCAAGTCCTTGTTCTCCCAGAGACAGACTAATACCCTCTCACTGGGGCATCCACAGCCTCTCCAGGCAACCTGTTCCAGTGCCTCACCACCCTCTGAGTGAAGAATTTCCTCCTAAAATCTAATCTAAATCTCCCCTCTTAGTTTAAAGCCATTCTCCCTTGTTCTATCATTATCTGCCCATACAAAAGTTTCTCTCCATCTTTTTAATATCCTTCTAATATATATTAGAAGGAATCCTGCCTGATGAGGTGGGTCTCTGATCATTTTATAGCTTGCCAGTGACCTCCATTATATTGTCACAACTGTTGATGGCATCCTTTATGCATCCTTTATGCTTCTTGTTGAGCCCACCATACAGCCAATGCTACAAGACCTTCCTCTGACTTGAGGTACACTTGACAAATATGAGACAGGAGCTGGCACTGTGACAGAGCTCCTTACGGGTCCAGCTCTAGGGAAACATGCAGCTCTACCTTAAGTTCCCACTGGAACAACATTACCAGTGATAGCAAGAACCTTATATTATTATATTATTTTTAATAATCATTAACCCCTTAAAGGAACACTGGGTAAAATAGTCATATATGCTCTGCTGCAGGAATGCTGTGCAGCATATTTTAGGTGGTGACCAATCAAAACTAGTGCAGAAATATCAGTGTGGCTAGACTAAATAACAGATAGGACCTTTAATCCCTTGTTCATGTTTCACACATGGTTCAAATGACACCACACTTTCAGGAGAACCACAGCAACTTGGCTGATGAGGATAGGAAAAGTTGGTATTACATCTGTGGTGAAGACTGTCCTACGTGTGTTGCAGTCTCAACATGACTTGTGCTCTCTGACAGTCATATTTAAGCCTGCATCATGAATATGAATGAAATGTTTGAAAATTGGCCAATCTTTCTGGGGCAGCACTCAAGAGCTGTGCTATTGATCAGTATAGATGAGTCCCGGACAAAGTCTCTTTTTCTTCATATCTATATTGGTTTTGGTGATGTCTAAAAATCTCAGCTCCCTGAGAAAATTGAATTAATGAATGAACAGAGAGGGGAAAAAAATCTCTCTGAGTAGCATTTGAAAGTTACTGCCTTAGGTTCTCTTAGTTTTAAATTCCAATATACCAAATAGCTGTAGTCAGTGGTACTATATGTAGAACTAAGTCCTATCAGTATAAATAAAACATGAGCCGGCAATCTTCCCCATAGCACATTAAAAGTCTGCAACTGCTTGAAAAGTCAAGACCCCGTTGACTTTTCAAAATGTTTTAGCCCTCTCTTCCCAAAAGAAAAAGCCTGCCTATTTGCAGACACAGGTATGTACATACACAAACAACTTCTGCTGACCTGTCACATAAGCATATATTTTCAGTGGCATGCTACTTGAATTCTTTTTTTAAACCAAAATTTGTTCTTTTACCACTTGCTAATCTGCTGTCTACATTCAGATCTGTGGGAGCTGTACCACGTACACCCAGCCTGAAGGAACTCTGTGGCAATACCAAATGTGTAATCTCACTTTGTTAATATTTTACATATACTCTCGAAGTTCTCCTGATTCTTGTCCAACAGGTACTTATGCAGTATTCCTACATGCAAACTACAGTTATTCCAAGGAGCACTTTGAACGTGCTTGTTTAAGGCATTTTGCCTCTTAGCTAATAGGAACCATGCTCAACTTCTTCCAGAAAACCTGTATTACAAGGCTTTCATGTGTGCAAAGGATTCAGAAAGTCTTTACGTTGCATAACATATTCATCTGCCCACGCTGGTTTGCTTTCTTCAGTACTTGTAGATCAGCAGGAGTTTCTGCAAACTCGTTTTCTATTTCACTTACAAGCATTTTTAAATGAGTTAATCAACTTTAACTCCTTATGCTCCAGAACAGATAGAGATAATAGTTGTCTTTATGAAGCACTTTATAGCCTCAAAATTTTAGAAAATTCAGATTTGCTGAACATCCAGATTTGGAACTAAAATTTATAGGAAAAATGGCAGCAAACAAACAGGCTGTTTCAGCCTGCTTCCAGACAATTCAGACAATGTAGAACAACTGGAGATTCTTGGCACAATCCCTCTCAAGATTATCACCCATTTCTGTTTTTCCTATAAACACGTTATGAAAATGCTGGATGTATACAACCGCTGTTGAGTAGCACTCTACTACATGAGTAGACACAGTTCAGGATGTTTACCCAGCCCCTGCTGACCCTGTGACATCTGGCCACTGCTTAATTGAACCTCACCAAGTACAACCTTTGGGCAATTATTCTTTCAGCCCTTCCTTCCTTCTCATTCTTCTACTTCCTTTCAAGGTGAGATATCCTACCCTTTTTCTTCTAATCCCCATTTATTTCCATTTTGATAAAAGACACTCTCAAGCTCTCTTCTGCTTGGCCCAACCATTTGTCTCAAGAGTTTCTCTAAATCTCAGCTTCTCTTTCCCTTTAATCCTGCATCTAATCTGCAATACCTAAGGTGTTGCTGCTTCACCTCTTCTTTGTCTACTTAAGTTCACAACTCACTCCAAATTTTTCTTTTTCTGTATTTTGCAAGCTTCTCTTTATGTTCTATTTATCATAAACATGTCTTTTAAATCATTACTTACATATATTTCATCATGTAATTTTTTCTCTCTCTTCTCCCCAGCTCTGAGAGGGAGAGCCGTGGCCAGTCAGTACCTCCCTGAAGATTTATGCTCCTCCCTGAAGATTTTCACCTGCTAGTGCCCAGCATCACTCATGACACTATAACCACTTCCCATAGAAGTAATAAAGAAGAATAATACTGACTGTGTCCAGTCCTGGATGCAAGTTCCTTGGTTGCTTCTGGTTGGCTTCAGGTAACTAGCATGATGTGATGATACAAGCTTGGGTTTCCAGTTGAACCTTTTTATTCCTCCCTCACAAATCCACATGTCTTAACAATGTTAACAGGAACAAGTTATTCTGCATTAGTAGTTAGGTTCTTGCCTCACAGCTGTGGTCATGAAGTATGATCTAACTGGTGTTTCAGGTTTCTCCAGAATCTCTAGCCCTTCTTCCCCATTTCTCACGCAGGTACCTCCAATGTCTCTTCAGGAATCAAAAGAAAATCCCATATCCGCCCAATGGACTATACGCTTATCATTTTTGAGTTTTCTTTAGCTCCACATAATCTCACTTTCAATATAAACTACGGGCTTCGCCAGGAGGCAAAATACTGTTTGCCAACTTAGGAACAGAGCAGTTGGTAGCTTGCTTAGATGCAGGTTTCTGCCAAGGATCTGATCCCACATTACTACCCCAGACCATCCTTTTAGTTGTGTGTAGACAACTTCAAACAGCTCTATGGAAACTATCTGAGATGAAGTCAAAGACTTTACAATTAATGCATGGTAATGATGGGTGGAAACCACAAACATTTCTGTGGCCTCAGTCACCAATCTAATAAGTTTACTCTTGGGGATTTCAGGAAAATGACAGCAAATCCACCACGTGGACTAGGTTCCCAACAGCTTAGGTGACTTCTTTGAATGAGCAGTCCATAAGTGATAAGGAGTTTGTAAGGCGATGAGTTGTTTTCTATTTTCAACTTCATCCAGTTGGAGACACTCGGGCATTTCGCAATTTGCAGTACTGTGCAATAATGACAACAATATAAAGCTGATATCCTAGAGAATGAGGTAGATATCCAAATTTAGCAAAGCAACAATTAATTTAAAAAAAATGGAGAACAAATGAAAAGAAAAAGGAAGTTTATTAAAATTAGAGATTGCTAGATATGGTTGGGAGAAACATAAGAGGTGTTTGAAACATCAGGGGAGAATGAGCTTCTTTCATGGCAGGTTATTCTTGACTTGCAAAAGATAGAGATCCTTTTATATGTAATATATTTAAATTTATTTAGAATAAGAAGATTCTAACTATGTACTTCAGGTATTCCTAAAAATAAATTATACTAACCCGAACAGCAATAATCCTGTCTCTTTTAATTGTTCATACAGTATAATTTATCTAAGCCTCTGATGATGAACAACCTTTTTAATGTCTCCTTTCTCTCCAATGCTTGGTTCATTTCAGCAGTCAAGAGTCAAGCATTTGATCTTTGCCACAAATCTGTCGGTGTTGGTTGGATGACCTTAGAGTTTTCATGGTCTGCTATGTGCACTATAGCAGTTCTGTGGTGTACAGAAACAGTGGACATCATCCAGTACATGACCCCTGAAATCATTTATATCAGCCCATGGTCAGGCCCTGTATGGGCTTTTTACATTTCTTTGTATTTCATACTTCCTCAATTTTCACTTTCAGTAAAATGTGAGCTGGCCTTCACAGTGTTTTGCTAGACTCTTCCATACTACCTTAGGTTCTTCAGACAGTTTAATGTGAAGGCTAAAATTTTAGGCCTTCCATTTACGAGTGTCTTACCCACAGAGAGGAAAGAACATATTTCAAGAGTGAGAAAAAAAGGAAGAGAAATGTGGTAGAGAACATTCTGCCAAGTTATTCTCCCCTATTTCTTGCAAACTTTATCAAACCCCACTGAAATAAATCATGACAGATTACAGATATAACTCATTGTAGTAGCCTTTAGAATATTTTAAGGAGATTTAAAGGAAAAACAACAACAACCATGACTAAAAATGATAAAATTTAAGGGAAATGAGATTTTATATAATCTTACCCTTTGTGTAAGGCCGTAGAAGATTTTCACAGTACATTTTCAACCAATTGGCCAGTTTCATCCAAAGTAAATATGTTCTTAAAAGATACATTAAAAAATCAGCAGAAAAAAAACCTCCAGACTAGTACCCTATGAAAAGAAAGGTTACACCGTGAAACAGTAGTTCTCTGTTCTGTTTGGCTACAGGTCACCAGTCTTCACAGCTAGCCCCAAAAGCAGAACCAGCCACAGGAGCAACTCATTCTGCAAGTTAAGGACCACAGAAGACAGATGGGAATAATATATTAAGAAAGTATGAGAAATATGTGTGGCAGAAAAATATCAGGAAACAAGTTTCCTTTGCTTTGCTTTTCAAAACAACTTGATCTGGTGATTAGTGATGGCTACTGGTAGATGATGGAAGGACCAGTGGTCTAAGGATAAGCGGTGCTACAGTTACATACGCACCCTCCTTTCTTCAAAAATGATGATGCTACAGCACAACGCTGTATTTACTAGGTGCACACAGAATATCTGACATGGATGTCTGTTAGTGCTTGTTGCATCCTTTCATTTTGGAAGACTTAGGTATTTGGAAGGAGAGCATAAGGCAAATCAGAATATAGTCTGTGTCGTTCTGCAGTTCTAAGCTGATGGAGACATCTAAATGAAGCAGGCCTTAGTGCAATTAAAAACTTTTTACTAGGTGCTATCTTTTCATTTGCACAGCTTGATTATGTATGAAGTCAGCCTGGTCTTCTTGTTCTTTTAAAAGGATCTCCATTTTATATATTTTTTTTTTTTTTAACTAGTTCGTAGTCTTTCTATATAAATCTTCCATGTAAGTCTTCTTGTAATCAACTATGTTAAGGAAAGGAAAAACAAAAACCAAACCAAACCAAACCAAACCAAAAACAAAACAAACAAACAAAAAAACCACTGAGGACTATACTAGAGGTCTTCACTGTAACCATAGCATTTTATTTTCTGCAATGGTGGTTGTACTGAACTTTGTACTGAAGTTGCTATTTTTGTGAATTGGTGTAAAAAGTTATACTCGCTCAGACAAGCTGCAGAAGTCAGTGGCCCTTATCAATGGCAACCTGCTCTAGTTGGCAACCTGCCTGAGCAGGGGGGTTGGACCAGTTGACTTCCAGAGGTCCTTTCCAACCCCAACCACTCTGTGGTTGTGTGTAATTATTCACCAGTTACTTGAAAAACAAAATCAACCCCCTCCACATCAGTCTTATCATATCTATGAAGGAATCCAAATGAAATAAATGTTTGAAAAAAAGACACTGTAGGCAGAAGAAGCTGATTAATTAGCCAAAACCTCAATGGTAGGGAGACAGTTTTTACAGCAGCAAAGTGCAGGATCTTTGGTATTCCAGCATCTCCAGCTGATAGGTTGTCCTCAGGAACTAGATCTTATCTGACAAATAATTCTCATTCTGATTCAGTCTTGAGGCACTTCCGAGTTTCCTAAGGGACAAATAAAAAATCCCCCAGGAAACGTACTTCTAGCTCAGGAACAGAAAGAGGTGAGTGAAATGGTTGTGGGGAATGAAAACTCCCTTAAGGTTTTTCAGCAGGAGTGAGCTCACTTTTTGCTATAAAATGAAACCTAAATTTCCTCTTTTACCTACACTACCAGAAATCAAACTGAGTACCAAGTAGATAGCAGGTGTGCTCATGAAATCATTTTAGGAGAGTTTGCTGAGCATTCAAGCCCTCAGCACGTATAAAGAGACTCTGCTCTGACAAGGCCATAGATTCCCATTTGCTAAGGTTATAGTTTCATTCTGCTGAAGTCACTGGATTTAAAACTGTGTGCCAAGTGAATGAGATTAATCATTACCCCTGCAGAAGAGGATAAACTCAAAGACAAAAAAATACTGTGAGTATGTAAGAATGACAGATTTCTAAGTAAATTTGATCTTCAGCAGCATTTGGCAAAAGCAATAAGTAATAAAATGCCAGCTTTGCCTGAAGCCTGATCATAAGGATCCAGATACCCTCCTCTTATTTTACCCCCTTTTTAAAAGTAGTTATATGTTCCCTGTTCTCCATGTTGTTTTTACTGCAGAGCTGGGACTGGTAGTTGGAAGCAGCATGAAAGAAGTGAGTACATTGGCCATAAGCAACAAATCACTTGTTAAGGGCAAGTTGTTAAATTAAGTTTTTGTGACTTGAGTTATTATGACTCGTAAAGTCATCATCTATCACAGAAAGTGACTTTTTCATGAACAGACCTGAAGAATAGAAATGAGAAAATACCTCCAGCTTCATCCAAAGTAACAGGAACATGTCCAAGTACTAATTAGAGTGGTACTGCTGCATAACATAAGTCACAACATGATCAAGACCAGTGTCTTTAGAAGTGAGTGGGAAGTGAATAAGAACAAAGAAGGGAGTTTTAGAGCGCTCTGTGGGCAAATTCCAATTCCACATTAAATGAGAAGCATGCAGATTACATTGGGGTAGGTAGAAACTGCCAGAGGAAAATCCTTTCTCCTATCATGCTCCTCATTTTAGAGAGATGAGAAATCAAGAACTAAGGCTGGGGCACATACATGTTCGCTCCAAGATCTGACTGTGCTCGCGGAAGCTGTTGTCTTCAGCTGATCACCTTTCTTCTCTCCTGCCATCCATGTTGCAGGTTGCTGCGCCTTCTCTTCTATTCCTGCGCAGCTTCTGTGTCCATCAAAGTGAGCTTTGGTATTTTGAACATTTTCTGAGCACTCCCATTTAGATTCAAGCAGGTAAGGAACAATTCCACTATCAACTCTGCTTGCAGCTTGGAGAGAATTATAGTATCTGCCAGGAGAGACATTATAGCCTTTTTGCTGGCAGACCCAGCTGCTGGAGAAGTATCTGTGTCCATTGTCTGGCTCTCTACAATTAGTGGTGAATTCCACAGCTGCCATTTGGCACTATTTCAGATGCAAAAGATCCATAAAACATAAACCCATAACGGTAGAAAAAGACTGTAAGAGCTTCACACCATGGAAGTCCTTGAGCAAATCCTTATACCACAGACCTTAATTTAGGCCAATGTATGATGTGGCTGTAATTGGCAGAAGGCAGGGCACATTGCACAAATGCATATAATTTGGCTAATGCTAAAAACAATTTTCTCCCTGAAAATACAGTTCTTTTTATCTATATATGCCAGATGTGAAGATGGTAGCTCTTAGCAAGTAAGTAATGAAAGAGACATGGCAAACTGTAATAAAGGTGCTGTGTGAAACTTTACTAATGAGAATAGCTGATACAAACATTATGGAATGACGGTATTTGTGGTGAGCCATATCAATACGTCTGTCCAGTTCCCAGAGCTTCAGTTTTTCATTTGGTGTATGAGAACGGGATATACCTTTACTGCTTAGAAATGTCTCTTCCTTAGACTAAAGCTGCGTTGTCTTGGATGGTTCTTGGCACACATCAAGTCATCTTGGTCAGTCATCACTGATACAGACGAGAGACAAGTCATTGTGCTGTTGCGTGTGAAATGCTGAGATGGGGAGCCAGTCATGCAACCTCAGGTTACAGAGCACCACATAATGCTACCTAAATGCTCCCAAGCCCCCAGAAAGCAGATTATTATTGTCATTTGACACACAGTCACGGAGAGGTTAAGTGAATCACACCCAGCCAACAAATGGCAGAGTGATGATTAGGTTTCAGAAATGTCTGACTGTGAGCTTAACACACTTAGATGTGCATTATCTTGACAAATGAGCACATTGTTCCTAGGCTGTGCTGCAATGCATTTTAAAAGGTGCAACACTAACAGAAATGTCACGGGACCTCTCTCGGTAGGATATAGTTACAGCCCCAAATAATGTCACCTGCTCTGAAATCCTTTTGGACAAGAGTGCCGGTGAAAATGTCCTTACCCGATGCCATTGTGACCTCTGAAAGGGCTTGTTGACAAAGGTGGCAATATGATTTAGAGGACAGGATGTGTTCTAATGATCAATTTTATGGTCGTTGCTGGCTGTGGGAGAAAGGAGATATCCTCTGCAAGGATATCTTAATACTGTGATTAGGCTAAACAAATCAAGACATAAACCTTGCAACACATAGCCGAGCTATGAGGTTGTTATTTGCGGTAGATAAATTAAAGAACTCAGTGATTGATATTGGCTTTACAATTATTTACTCCAGTCCTTTTAGTAACATCAGTCACTGGACATCTTTTAATTCATTTGCTTCAAGCCCAATAGATGTTGTTGAATTAAAGCATGTCTACCAAATAAAAATCCGATGGTGATTGAATTATTTTTAGTGATGGACAATCTTTGACAGATTATTTCAACAGTTAATATGCACACAGATAACTAATGAGAGCATTATTTATGGCCTGAATTAGTTTAGCTTCATCTCCCAGACATTGAATCCTATTATAGCTTCAACAGCTAGATTTGGCATTTATAAATTGTGATCAAGGGAACTTTAAACTTTGATTGTTTAAATAGATTAAGCTTTTAGGATGATTAAGCAATTTGTAAGAAGTTTTGTAGTTCTCCTCTACAATTCTTTTTTTGGATCTTTCTTTTAACATGATATTCTAGCAGTTGTTTCTCCAGTAATATATAGGCAAATAATAAGAAAATGTTATTTCAGTTTGCCAACCCACTTTTTTTCACTCAAGGATTACCAAAATGATGTCCAACTTTCTTTCCACATTTCTGTTTCTTGAACACTACCATGGTGGTACGTCCTATGTTCTTTGTCCCTTCTAGAACAGCTTCCCTAGGACAGCTGTGCAGACATTCCCTATGTGCTCAAGCTGTTGATCTCCCATTAATTCACTGAAAGCCTGCTCATGTGTCAAGTTTGCATTCCTGCTGGACACATTAGTAGGCGTTAATACTCTTCATCTAAGTGCATTTTTTAACTGGGGTGTTGTGGCTGAGTTCTTCATCCGTAACTCTTTGTGAGTTCTTTTAGTCTATTCCCACAAGACAGGATGGTAAACTGAAACCATAATTGAAGGACCTTGGCTTTGACACAACATAGAGATTCTTACTTATCTACATCCAAACAGGCAGTTAAAGATATGTTTTTTAGAGAAAAGTGTCTTTATACATGCACACATTTTTAAATTAAGTCATTAAATTACACTTATAAGTATTATCAACACTCCTTTGGACAAGAAAATGTGGTATAGCTATTTTATTAAAAAGAAGACTATGTTTAGAAAGGCTTGCTTTCTTAAGATGGTATTAACGAAAACCCTTTTGTTTTCAGGAAAGCACCTCATAGGCAAATACTAGATGAGTGAAGCTAAACAAACCAAAGAAAGAAGCATGATGTGATGTGCCAGATCCATAGCAAAAGAGCTGGGCTGTGATATATGATCACCTGGGAAGGGCAGAAAAAATGTGAAACAGGCTGCTTGCTGTTCCAAGTTTGGTGTGAGTCTCACTCAGATGACTCCAGACAGTAAGAATACTACAACTAAATTTAGGGAAAGATTATTTAGCTAACCAGGTGGGCCACTAGGGTCTTCAGCTCACCAACACTATGCTACCACTAGGCAGCCACAGGTACCCATCTACAGCACAGCAGCCACTCAACAGAAAACAGGCAACATGGAGTACAGCAGGTTTAGCTATTTCTGAAGAGAAAGAGATTATTCAACAAAAAAGGACAGCTAATCTGCTGCTGCAAGTATGTCTTAATGTACATAAACTCCCTGTTGGTAACAGTTTGCCCAGGAAGAAAGGATTGGGATTGTGCCTGTGTTGGCATTGACAATGATCAGTGTCATCAGGCTTGTTTAGTAAATACACCTGTTACATCCACTCCCTTCTGCCATTTTGCAATACCCTGAGGCCCAATTCTCAAATCCCTCTCACCTCACTTTAGTGTCCACCTCCACTTTCTTCTTCTGCTGCTGCAAAGGAAGAACACACCCTCATTGTCTTTTTTCCTTCCCTACAAAAACACTAGCCCACTTTATACCTCTTCCTTTCCCTGTGCTCCATCCACATCTCCCTACTCTTGAAGCTGCTGAACTATCAACCTATTCTCTTACAAGGCCCTTTGTCCAAACCCATGTGAGTGCTCCTGGGTCTCCTTCTCCAAGCATCTCTACACCATAGTCCTTTTCCAGACCTACCCCCGGTATTCCTTTCCTATGTTTTGGCCTCCTCACACTTGACAGGTCAAGTTTAGTAAAACTTCTTTAAAAGGAGAAGGAGTGGATTAGAGATTTGCTTCTTAGAACAAGGCTATGACAGCTCTGCTGGTAGCATGTTTGCTTTTGTGCTGACAGGATAACAACTTGAGATGATCTGAAGGGAATCTTGTGAAACTAAATCTTATTCAGCACTTCTCGACGTCTGAGTGATGTTTCTTTGGGGGCTGAAACCCTGAAGGAACTAATGGCTTGGTGCCTTATCTGCTTTTAGCCCAGACCTCTTGCTAGATGTGCAATAAGATGTCAAAAGGGAATGGGAGCTAATTCAGCAGAAATGTACTAAATTTGGGAAGAAATATGGAATTGAGTCCATACAAGTTCATAGCCATAAAAACATTTATGTGCCCAGTTTTATGAGCTGCTGTGCAGTGCAATCATTATGCACCATCTGAGGACTATGAAGGCTGTGCCACAGGTGATTTACATCACACGTTTCACAACTGCCTGAAGTAGAGGACAGAAAATAAGCCCTGTAAAATTCAGGGACATTTTGCATGGAGAATATCTTAAATATGAGCATTTCTGTGTATGAAGAGTAATGTCAATATTTGAAGAGACTATAGCTGAGAGGACAGAGATAGTGAACAAAGCCTTGATAATGTGGTAGAGTCATCAGACTGTCAGGCAAATGTTTAATGTGTAGTGTACATTAAAAACCTCTGAAGAGGAAAAAAGGGGAAAAATGAGAAGAGACAAAACCGATTCTGGAAAAAAATAGCTATAAATGTATTTAGGGTATAAAAAAATCAAATATCATTTTAAAATATGTGAACTATGTTTATAGTGGACAGACCCATTGCAGGAATTTTTGTTATTTAATGTTTCTGTTTCTGGTGGTGAAGAAATATTCTAGAAAACATTGGAAAAACAAAAGGAAGAGTAGAAATTTTATTTTTGCACTTGGAAGGAGTTTCTGTATGAAACTTGTTTGTCTATATTAAACCTGGCCACTGGTAGTAAACAAATGAAACATTACTTTAAAACAGTGATTTTGCACCGTTGTCAGTATTGCACTTTGATGCCTTATTACTCAATCTTATTTTGTACAATAATTAAAAAATTAGATTATGTTCATTGATTCTCTAAAGGAGCCTTGATTTTCCATTTATTTGTTCTATTTTAGTAAACATGAAAAATAAGACAATGTTACAAAATGTTTATTTCTAAAGGCTTTAGGCCTGCTTAAATTTTGTCAGAACATTGTTTAACAGCCACTTGTTTTTCTAGCATAGATTTCCCTGATATCTCTCAGCAGTTTTGATTAGAGTATGTGTTAATTAATTAGAACAAATATATTCTAAACAAAGCATTGATGATTCATTACAGGGTTGCTTTAATAAAAAATGTAATATTCCTTAAGGCAAGCTGTGGGTGTACACCCAACACATGGAAACACAAGTAGATGCGTTTGGGATTTCTCTCACTTTAATGCATGCTTCAGGCATGTAAAATAGAACAAAATGTAGCTTAGGTATTTGCTTTATTTAGGAAATATGGGTCAAAGGAAAAAGTGTCACAAGAGCTCACAGTTCAGTTTGGTCTTCAGAAAGTCAGTGGGTGGAGGAGAAAGGGGATGCAATCCCAGAGGTCTTCAGGGAGGAGCTTTTAGAAATAACAGAGTACAAGGGGCATTAATGGTGTCTAAGTCTGATGAATCTTATCTCCCCACTTTCCCTCTTTAGCCAATGCAGAGAACTAGTCTCCTCTAGGAAATGTTTCTCAGTAGCTGTGTTTCTCAGTGTGATCTGGGACCCAAAAGACATCAGGGCTTTGCTTTCTATCTTCTAGGACCATACCTCTCCTGAGGGCTTAGCTGTTGAAAATGTGGAGACTCAACTATATGGTGATGCTGTTGCAATCAGCATAAGTTAGCTTCACATGGAGCAGCAAGGTGACTTAACCAGGATGAAGAAGAGAGAGAAAGAGAGGTGTGTTTCCCCCCTCACATATCTCTGGATGGGAACATACTGGGACAAATCAACTGCAGAGCCAGTGGAGTTGGTACTCCATCGTATCCTCAATTTCCCCATCTACTTACAGAGACAGCTTGAAGCAGCAGAACAGTCTTAATCTACTCAAATCAGACTAGTAAAGACGGATCGAAGAAATAGCATGGCATACCTTTGATATCAGGGGTATATCATACTAGCTCATTTTCTCACACTTTTTCTAGGCAAGTTCCTTTTTGCCTGCAGACTGACCTGCAGACCACTGCATTTGTGTGGGTCACTAATACTGATTCTGGAGTGCCTCCAGCTGCCCCAGGCTCATGGGGCCATACTCACACAGCCAGTATGCCATCCCGTGTGGCGTGCGAGTGAGCACGGTCTGGTGCACCAGCAACCAGGCCCTGCCACCCAAGGCTCCTCAGTGCAAGGTGGGTGAGGACATGACCTTGGAGATCACGAAAGTTTAGGCAAATCATAACCAGATGAGAGGAAAAAGGGGACCCCCTTTGAATCTTTTTTTTTTACAGAAGAGTTTTGAAAGAAGTGTGCAAGATCAATAGCTCCCTAGATAGCTCCCTTCAATGCTCTTAAATAACAACTTTGTTCAATTAATTAAATATTTGTATTTGGTTGAAATAGTGTACTTCTTTTTATCTTCTCAGGGATTTCTGAAGCCCTTGTGATCTCATTTTTGCCCTACCCTGGCCTGGAGCTGCGTAGAGGGCAGACATCTCTCCTGTGAACACAGGGCAGAGAGTCCAGTGCACAGCTACTACCAGAGATGTCCCTCTGCAAAGAAGGGAGCAATGGAGATGGATGGCCACCATGACTCCATCCTGCTCCTTCTGTGGTTGTCAGGGCCCCAGGAGACCGTAACTCACCAAGCAGGGGCTCAGCTACATGGGATACACAGACAGGGACACAGTGCACACAGATGTCTTCATAGTCCTAGTATTTGTGCCCACAGTGGGTGAGCATCCAACATCAGCAGTCAGCCAGCAGGTCTTCTGACCAAATGGCTTTGTAATGTCAGGAGGTTTTATCTTCCCATATCGACGTGTTTGTGTGCCCTGAGGCACCATATGGAAGCAGGCTTTGCTGAAGCTTTGGAATTCCACTGGAAAGGAAACAGCTCCAGTTAACATTTGTTTTCCACAGTTTTGTTTGCTTTCTTTAATTAAAATAGGATAAATAAAACACTCACAAAAACTACTGCAGCAGCCCCAAATAACATAAATCAGATTCTTTCATAAAAAAAGATCTGCAAGAAGCCAATAGGGTCAGTGGAGCCCAGGATGGGCATGGGGACAAGCAGCATTTTGCTCTTCAGAAGTGTAATGCAATGTTCCCTGGAAGAGGCCGATTAGATCCCTGTAGATGAACTCTACAATTTCATACTGTATTCTTACAGTAGTCTGTTTTACAATCTTATGTAGTCTAAAAGCAGCTGATAAGAAATACAATAAAGAGACTTTAATTATTGCCCTACTATCCTTATCCACTATCAGGTTAAACTGTATATCCTTGTACATGATATAGCACTATGACAAATACGGTTAAAAACAGGGCAGGAGTGAGCTCTGTAATAGAAGCTTCATAATAAAAACAGCTTTCCAAACCTTTGTAGTAGAAGTATTGCAGCTACCTCATGAAAGCAAAAGTTTTAAGACTAAAACTCTCCCAAGTTTCAGTGCTCAGAAATTCATTGCTCAGAAGTTTTGGATGCTGTTTCGAAGTATTTTGTGTACAAGGCACTTGCTTTATCTCATATGCTAAAGATTATGGGCACTCCATTTTTGGAGTGGCATTACAATACATCATAGCAATAGAGGTTAAAAGGTAAAATAGACTCATAGAATCACAGAATGGTTTGGGTTTGAAGGGACCTTAAAGATTACCTAGTTCCAACCCCCTGCCATGGGCAGGGACATGTCCCACCAGACCAGGTTACCCAAAGCCCCATCCAGCCTGGCCTTGAACACCTCCAGGGACGGGGCACCCACAATGAATGTAATGTAATGGGGCATTCACAATAAATGCAATGTAAAAAGATGTTGCCCTTTAGATGGGAACTCAGATGTGGTATTTTGGTTACAAATGCCTGGCCCATTTTGTAAAACTCTTCAAGGGATTTATCACTTTTTGGCAAATTATTGGCAAATAACCCAGGTTACTTTTTGACAGAGACACCTGCACTCCCATTTTTCATTTTTTTTTTCCCCTCTTGTTTAAAAGTACAGAATATGAACATAAAAAATAGTTATCTCCCAAGGAAAGAGTTAATGCCCTGCCACATTTCCCTGCCGTTTTAAATCCTCTCTGCCCGAGCACCCCCGGGTTCGGCGCTCCCCCCGTGGCCGCCGCTCTGCTCCTGCCCCCTGGCGGAGGCGGCCGGCAGCCGGGCTCCGGGGGCAGCTCTGAGCTGCTGCTGCTGCTCTTGCTGCTGCTGCTCCTTCTGCTGCTGCTCCTGCTGCTGCTGCACGAAAGCTGAACTGGGAAGGGAGATCTGTTTGTCTTGCCATTATTTTTTTCCCTTCTCGGTAGCATTTCTAGTCTGTCGACAATTTATGACGGGCTTGTCAATTTCTCAGATTTGTTTAAAGCTCAACGATCCTAAAAGTTACGCTTTTTTTTTTCTGCAGAAGCCACTTTTCCGTATGTAGAGGGGCAGAGAGGACTGGCAGTGCACGACAACACTCTCTCTTCACATTTGAACATTAATCTTGGCTTGTTGGAAAGAAAGAAAACAGGAAGCTCTCCCAGTCAGCATCAAAGTAATGTGTTACCTGTTTCAACATGATAGCAGCCCCAAATGTGAATTAGGGGCATATTTGTTAGTGGTACCTGGACCCCTAATGCAATTCATATTTGTCCTTCACAGCACTGCTGACCAACATTTTGGTGCCTAAACCAAAGCTCCAGACCATAATATTCTCAGCTGATGCACCTCATGTTTGTCTCTATGCTCATATAACCCATCTCCTCCACAGCACTTCCCCTGACTCACCTGGGGATGGGGTGCTGCTGCCCAGTGCCCTGCTCTCTGCTGGCACCCCGAAGTGGTGGGGCAGCCGTGGCCTCTCCCCCAGTACCCAGAATCATGTACGGAGGAGTCTTCTGATAATTAAACAGCAACACCACTGGGCTGAGGTCTGGATTTAAAAATCGCGACGTGCATATTCAACATGAAGGCCTATTGTAAAAGAACATAACTCTTTACCTGCTGAATGCCTTGCCAAGTAAACGGTAGCAGTGGCACTTTTTGATCCTCTATTTCCTTGCTTCTCTTCAACACTTCTCACTCATGTTACTAATAGCAAATCCTCTCTCCTTTTAATCTTAACTCAGTGCTAGAGACTGTTCAGGAGTGGAAGATACAGTGGGGTCTTGCTGTGCAAACAGATCTGGTAATATCAATTAAGAAGATAGAGCAGGCAGAAGGCTGGTGTGGGAACACACATGACACAAACCCACAGAATTTAAATTTTCTGACTGTTTTGATAATTCTATATATATATATTTAAATTTTATTTATTTATTTTAGGTAAAGACTTACTTAAACATCTGTCATGTTTAATTTGCTGGTAGAAATGACATGAAATCTGATGCTCCCAAGGAGTCCCTAGAATCTTACCATTTATATGCATCATACAGTATGCACAGTGGGTGTTATTTGGTGTACTTTGCTGTGATAAATGCAATGGCCCCAGCTCTAGTTTGTGTTAATGCCATAGTAGTGTCAAAGGGTCGTAAAATGAATTTGGTTTCTTATCAAGGTTTAGGAGCATATAGAATTCCAAAGCAATCATAGAGACGCAAATGGTAATTGTCTCCCTGTTTCCTGAAGAAAAATGGAGAAAAAGGTGGATTTGCTGAATTCTGATCATTACTCTGGAAACCAGTACAATGCTGTATTTACTCAGAGCGTTTAAGGACAGATGATATCACTGGAGCATGTAATCTAACCTCCCGCACATCACAAGCCCTTAACATTCTCAGCCGTTCCTTTATCAGGCTTCATCACCAGAGTTTGACTAATGCTTATTTTCAGAAAGCCATTTTTTTTGTGCTTTTGAAGGCCAAAAGAAATGAAGAATTTTCTGCTTTTATTAGCAGCTTGCACCAGTGACTAATCTCAGCCTTAAAATGCATGCCTTTTCCGCAGTGTGAAGCAGTCTAGCTTCTCTTTTTGCAGTGCTGCTAACACGTTTCCTTGCTAGATTAAGAAGCCTATTCATTCTCAGTATGTGCTCCCTGGGAAAATACTGATATATTGTAATCAGATATTGTAATCAGATGACATAACAGTCTTTTTTTTTTTTTTTTTTTTTTTTCTTTTAATTTGGTGGTGTGAGGGTGGTTGTTTTTTTTTTTTTTTGATAAACTGAATAGATTATTTTTATGTTCATTGTGTGAGGCATTTTCTCAAGTATAACTTGCAAGACTCTAAATTTGCCTGTGTCTTTTAACAACTGTATCTCAACTATAAATAGATTAACAAACGCATCAAAGAAATTACTTTATACCTAATTCCAGCTGAACTTCATTTCCTAGCTGTTTTACATTCAAATACCTGTTTAAAAATACTTGTTTCTTTTCATCATTCTTTTCTTTCCATCAGAATATTCTGATTCATTCATGCTGAGATGATGTACCAAACCGGGCTGCTTTAGGAAGAAATTAGTAATGGATTGGACATTTCAATGTAAATTGACTTTCTTTTTATTGTTTTGTTTTCTCAATGATTTTTTTTTTCTTTCTTGTGCAGACAGCATTCACCCAAAGGAAGTAATAGCAATATCCATAGAAATGGAGCTACTATATTCACCCGATATAGTGCATGAGAAGCCTATTTATAGAAAGAAATTGCTATGAGGATTACATATAAGATAAAACCTACCCGCTGCCATCTCTGCTTTCAACTAGGATGTCCCTTACCACCCTGGCTGCTCCATTTTGACTCCTTCTAACTCAAGTTGTCCTCTGCCACATAGTATCAGGCTCCAGTAAATCGTCCTTTATTAGTGCTCTGAAAACCCATATGTAGCCCATTAAAGTAAATCTGGAAGTGCCCTGTGTCTTTTCTCCAAGTGGATAAACATGACAAGTATTTAATTAATATTTCAAGAATAGGGACAGAAAATTTTCCCAACCTCAAATACACTAAATGATGTTACTTTCCTCATTAGAGAAATATTACTCAGCACAGACTGAGCAGAGCTGCCTTCAGTGATTCTTCTGCTTGGCCACTGCCTATGGAGTTGGGCTAGAGCAGGGAAGGGGGGGCATTTGCAGCCTTGGGAAGGAAGACATTTTCTCATGACAGTTTTTATCTTGGTCATCCTGCTTTTACCACAAATGTAAAATGTACATAAATGTTGTCAAGTTGTATCCTTTTCTTCCCAAATTAAATTAGCCTTTTTTTTTTTTCTCTCTCTCTCTTTTTTTTTTTTTTCTTTGCCAGTATTCAGAAAGATGTCACAAATGCTTGTGCCACAGATCCTCATGCAGTCAAATAAATGATAATTTGTTCTCCAGAGCAGTCTGAGTGACTATGTGCTTTCATAAGACTTGATATACCTGAGACTCCATTATGTTCAGGGAATATACTGCTGACTCTCACTGACATACCATGACTTACTGTGCATTTCTGAAATTAAATTACTTCTGTGATATTTTGTGGTGGATTTGATCTGTTATTTTATTTTTTTTTTACAAGCTCTGACATGAACTGCATATCATGTAGAACTCTGAGTGGGGCATTTTTTGTAATTTGAATGAAAAAAAAAAAAACACCCACGAATAAATAAAATGGGAAAAAATGTATTCTATGATTCAGCATTCTTGATGTTTTTATTTATTCATTCATGCCTCTTTGCTTGTTTGGTAATTTGCAATGTGTCTGCTGGCCATTAATTAAAATTATTGAAGTTCCTCTGTGCTCAGGTAGGAACCTGGTTTAATTTCATTATGTATTTTTCTTCTTGCTGTATTACAAAGCCCTGTGGTTATGTGTAGCTTCTCACACTCACTTATTATGTGGCAACAGTGGCAGTGGGAAAATGCAGGGAAGGTGCTGAGCTTGGTCCTTCTGCTTTCCATCAGCCCTTTTAGCCTAAGGTAGAGATGTATTAAATCTGCTCTTTACTGGATGAGGAACTGGTGGGGTTTTGTTTGCTTGTTTGTTTTCTCGAGCTGAGCTTTGTTGCAGACATACTATGGGGTTTCTCATCAGTATAGCACTGGTGAAATGATTCTCACGTTTCCTTCCTAGTGTCACTTATAGAAATGAATTCTTCTGCTTGAAAACGTCCTGCCAGTAATTTCATCAGATGCTGACAATTGGCATGGAAAATTTGAGGTTGAATTGGCTTAACAAGAAGCACTTGGTAAAGGGGACTTAGCCTATGTCTGTTCACACAGATGCATGCCTGATGTGCATAGCTGTTATGGCAGGTGAAGCTGAAGGGAGGAAATGGAATTAAAATTAAAGCGAAGTTCTTTCAATGGCACAGCCATGGTGCAAGGCAATATTGGCAAAACTGTATGACAGCCTGAAATAGCCCAAACTCTCTGGAAAATAATTGGATTAACACCACACAAGAAAATACTTTGTATTGCATCAACCACTTTTATATTGTTTTGATATGTTTTTTTTTTTTTTTTTTTTTCCCCCCAATCTCTGCCTGCAGAAAATCACAGATTGCACAGCAACATACACTGATGGTCCAGATGCACCAACACTGTTCCAAATTTTTGCTTCTAACCTCATTTTATGGGAGTCAAGGCTCTCTTTGCACCTGCCCTGCAGGTGCTGTTGCTTCCAATTATGTGGCGAAATGTGTTTTGTTGTCAGGCAATGGGTGTTCAGCCTCAGACATTAAGACCTGAATTTTTCTTCTCTGCACCACTGCAACACGCTGACAACATCTGGAACAAAAAGCCTGTGGCAAAGGGACAAAACTGGGGCCAAAGTATTCTTGGCTGAGAAGAAACAGCATCGAAAATTCATCCAGCGGCTCCACTGATCCTTGTCTTTGAAAAGCATTTCCACCCCAACCTCCACCAGCACACTTCAGAGCCCCTGTTATTCCCAAATATACCCGTTTGCAGGGAGAGCTGTGAGTCCAGAAAGGGAAATGGGCTACTGAGAAAGAACTCTAGCCAGAAATTTGCTCTCAGTTTGAGGGAGAATGTGCTCAGAAGCAGCAGTGGGTGGCAATATCAACTTCTGCAGGCCCGAGACCGTGTTTCAGCAGTGCTGACTGGGCCTACACGCACTGCCAGGAGCTCTTGGCCAGCAGCCATGTGGCCCTGCGGCCAACTGCATTTCTGCAGCACACTGCATTTGGAAGGCAAGCTGGGGATGGGAAGTGGTGAATTCCTCTCATGGTCATGTCTTCCAGAGGAGTAAAAATGGGACTTCTGAATACCTGTTCCCTCCCATTTGACATTGCCAAAAAGAGCTGAAGATTTTAGTGCCTCGCCAGGCTGTCCCTCCATGCAGTGTTCTCAATCCACCTGTGACTGCATTTCTTTCCTGACCCACTCTATGTTATACTGTGTATGGGAGAGCCACATTTATACTGGTTTACAGTAAAGGTGCCTTTCATTTAGCTAAATGTAAGAAATAGTGAGAGTCCTTCTGGAAGAAGATAAAATAAAACAAGACAAGGGTTAGGGTTTGCTTTTAACCAGAGCTGCTCATGGAGGGAACTCCCAGGACCCTGGTAGTGTCTATTTGCTTAGGGCAAAAGGAAATTAGCACTTATGCCTTTTGAAAACTCCAGAAAGGTGGTCAGAATAGCAGGCAGAGCACTGTGGTGTGACAGGGGCTGAAATGGCTGTCAGCACCTCTGATGCTTTCTGAAATCCTGATCTCCCTGGGGAAGTGTCAGTTAATGCAAGGAGAAGAACTACAGCAAGTTAGATCCTATTTTGGTTATAATAGGTGTTCATTTTTAGCTAGTGGAAATAAGCTTGTGACTGAAAAGCAGCTATTGTTCCCTGCTATCCATCTGTGACATGTCCCACCCACTTCCCCAGGAATGATTTCGCCTGTATATTTTACCTTGCAAGCTACACCCTTGCATAAGTTGACTCAGAGTTACCACTCATCCTGTCCCTGACCTTATCTGGCCTTTCCTGACAGCTGAAAAGACAACAGCTTCACTGCTTTCAGCTTCACTGAAAGCACTTAATCTTTCCTCAAAAAAGTCAAGAGTCCCCACATACCATCTGACACTGTGCAACAAAATGGATCATTGCAGAAACTTAATTTGTGACAATAAAGACAAATATTAAGCAGCTCACAGATCACCCATTCCGTCTGCTTTCCAGAAGAGACCAGTTTGGTCCTTGAAAGAACCCAAACAAGGGCCACAGCCTGTTAGGTCCTACAATAGAAAAGTTATCGAAGTGAAACTCATGTAATGGTTGGCAAACACATCCCAGAGGCTTCCTACATCAAGTCTTTCAAGGGACCAACAGAGTCCCATAAAGTGCTGCTGTCTGGCACCTCCTTGGCCCATGCCATACCCTCTCATGGCATTGCCTCTTCCCCTTACAAACCAGTTAATTCAAAGGAGAACTTGGTAATTCCCGATTTACAACAGTATTGTGATTACAAGTGATTACTTTGATGTTTGAAGAAAAGTGAGTGGGGAAATGGCACACGTGGAAGCTCCTCTGCACATGCTGTCACATCTAGTACATTCATGGCCTTATGCGGTCCTTCCGACTAAAAGGATATAGATTCACATTTATCTCCAGATATTAGCCTGTTTTCTTTGGTTTAGTACCTTCAGAGAGTAAAATCCTATGGAGAATTGTCCCTTCTTACTCATTACTACAAAAGAGGAGCTTTTAGCAAAGTTTGCTTATTCCATGTCACGTTAAATAAGTCAGCTGATAAAATGTCTTTTGGAAAGGTTCTCTCAGGACAATGGAGTGAGTCTGGGTGCGGGAATACAAGAATTGGTTACGTATAAATTTGTCCCAAAACAACACATCTACCTGTTCTAATTCAGGCTAGAAGTTATCAAAATTCATTATTTAGCTCATCTCATGCATGGACTGTTTGATTTCTTGTGCAATATTTGTATATTTGATTTAGGATCCGTCTGTAGAGATAGTTGTCATGTGAATTAACTCCAAAATCCTATTTCACATGAAGCAGAATTATGGAAAAATAATGTTTCATGTCAGTGATTTTTTTTTTCTCTTTACAGGTTTTTCCTTTCCTCAGCCTTATTATTCTAAGCTTTTTTTTCATCTCCCTCTTCCTGTGACTTGGACAAACAAATGACTTCATCCCAATATACAGATAGCTGACACACAAAACCAAACCAAATAAACAGTTTTGTCTTATTAAGGAAGTAAATGTATATAAAATTTACAGTTGATCTTGTTTTATTTCAGTATGGATAAATATATACATACATATTATATATATACATATACATATGTATATATATATACTTACACACATACAAAGCCACATAAACTCATACAAATATATAAATATAAATATCCATAAAATTCTAAATACTAGATTTTTTTCTAAGATGTTGTCAATGCTTCATAAATTTATAAATATTTTACAAAATTTACTTTGACATATTGAAATCCCAAAGCATAACACTCATCTGCTTCCCTCACTATTCACTTGTGATTTATTTCCCGTCTAGCAAAACTGATTTATCACATCTATTATGATTGGTTTCATGTCACTTTTTAATACTTAGAATCCTTGTTTTTCACCAAAGCTAATTTCCTTGTTAAATTTGTTTGAAGCAGTCTATTATGATATACTCCTCCAGGATCTGCATTTAAATTTGTCATTATTTTCCATGTCATTGACCTAAGTCCCATCCTTGTCAAACATTTCATTGCCAAGTTCTGCAGTGAGTAGAGTTAGATTCAGTTGCAATGTGTTCTTCTTGAACCAGCCAGAGACAAATAAGACCCCTTGTATATATGTATATATATATTTTTTGGATTGTTTAAACAGCTCACACCTATGCAAATGAGTTAGTGTGAGTCATGAGGAATACAATAACCACACAACAGCCACAAGGACTTTCTAAGACATTTTGGCTAAGCAAGTTCATTAGTTCCAAGCTTGATCAGGATCTGAACTTCCATTAGGGGGAAATGCTGAGGTGGTGTTACTTCTCATGGGAAGTGGAAACTTTCTTTTGATTTTTTTTCCCCTTAATTAAACATCTCAAGTGAGCCAGTGCAAGCTATTAAAAGAAAGAAAGAAAAAAAAAAGTAATATTAAACTAACACCGAGGAAAGAACATTGCTGATTCAGCTACTATTACCATTTTTCTATAATTTCTTTATTTAGTGTTAAGGTCTTTTATCCAAGAGCTGCTGAGCTTCATTCCCTTATGACCTGGCAGACCCATGCTACACAGTAAAAGGATCAGGGATATGGCCTTGGCTCTGAGCATCCCACAATGCTGAGCCTTGCTGAGGCACCTGTGAGCAGGGTGGTCCTGTGGGACTGGTGGTGGCCACGGACCAGGAGAGGTTCTGATATCAACCCATCTTGTCATCCTCTCCTTCTGGGAAGAGATGGGGAGACCAGCTCTCTCAGCAGCGCTGGCAGCTTTGGCAGGTGAATAGAATACCTCTTTTACACCTGCAAATGGCCAGAAAGAGGATCTCACGTCAAGTGAGAGGAGGGGATCGGCACTCAGGACACTTCACCTTTGGAGCTTGCATGGTGGCCCTGGTGGTTCTCCAGAGGATTCTGAAATGTGGTCATGTCTGAAAAGTTGGCTAAGGTCTACCTGCTGTCTTGTATTACTGAGCCCATGCACTAAGCAGTCTTTTCCAAGGATTCACTCACTATTCTTACTCAAACAAACAAACAAACAAAAAAGCTAGATTTTTATGTTAATTATGAAAATAATCTTCTTTCAGGGAATGGAGGAAACAGTTGTATTAATAGCTCATAAAAACCTTTCTTGTGTTGAAACAAATCAGTCTTTTCCTGACCCATTTTCTCAACTCTGTTCAGTTAGGCAATGCTTTCTAAGCCTTGCTATACTTGTTGCTTTCTTCTGAATTTTCTCAATGTGCTTCTCAATTACTCCAAAATAGCATTTAGTACTCTAACCCAAATCTAGCCAGTGTTGAACAGAGGAAAGCAAGCACTTCTCTGTAGCATACAGAGGATGTCCCTACAGCCCCAGAATTTGATCTGCCTCTCTCTCAGTGGCATAACTGGCGACTGTTACAAGTCCCTAGACACCTGACATACAGCAAAATGCAATGGCCATGGAGATTATTATGAAGCAGCTTGGCCAGAAGAGGAAAAGGCATGCCTCAGCTACCCAAGTTTTACTTTTCTGGCTCTGAAGTCTCATTCTTTCTGTGGGTAATTTGTTTTCACTTGGTCTGCAATGTCAAGTCCAATAATGTGTGCACGCCACAATTTAAGTTTGTGTATACAAGGATGATTACACAGCAAAGTAATTTGTTAAGCCACACTAATTTAATGATATGCAAATGCATTCACTATTAGATTTCCCCTTTCCTTAAGAGCATAAGATTTAGCTTGCATTGATTTAGCATCATGTTGACTCTTACTTCACTTGTGATCCACCACAACACATCTTTGCTTTACTTTTTCTAAACCATATATTCTGTCCCCTTTAAGCTTGATTGCAACATTTCTTGGCATAGAGTTTTGCATTTACTTCTTCAATGAATTCCATCACACTGGATTTAGAAAAGGTGTCCGTTTTTAAGGAGATTGCTTTGAATACTGACCGTATCCTCTATATCAACTATAACCTCTCCCAGGTCAGCATCATATGATCAATGAATGTTACATTTTTTAGTCCCTCATCAAATTTGTCAGTGAAATTACTGCCTAGGACTGAGACCAGGTTAGATTTTTGTAGGATTCTTGCCTTGCTCCCACTTCTGATTATAAAATGGGTCAAGGA
This sequence comes from Anas acuta, assembly GCF_963932015.1. Classification (NCBI taxonomy): domain Eukaryota; kingdom Metazoa; phylum Chordata; class Aves; order Anseriformes; family Anatidae; genus Anas; species Anas acuta. Next base: position 96,959,744 of record NC_088981.1, read on the forward strand.
TATATACATAATTAAAATAGTATTTTCAGCTGCATGAGTTTTCATTTACAACAACTCCATTTAGATAATATTTTTCTAGTTTTATATTAAAATGTTACATTGGACCTGTATCAAAAGCCTTAATGAAGTGAAGATCTATCACAACCTACTGCTTTTACCCAATCCATTAGGCCATTATAAATTGTTTAAAAAATCACTGCAGAATCTGTCTGGGGATTATGTTAAAGCTGCAATAGGTTATGTAAGGCACTTGTCTACATTTCAAAATTTTCACACTTCAGCTGTGCTGCTACGATTAAAACAATAACAGCCTTCCACAAACCCACTGCCAGTGTCAATACAGTTCAGCTGGAATAAATATGCTAATTCCAGAACATGTATTCTGCACCTGATTATTTGGTTCAGCAACTGAAATAAAATATGCCACATCCATGCTCCAGCTTTACTGACCTTACTAGTTCATCAGCAACAACTGTCCTCATTTATACGGGTATGCTTATAATGCTAAGGCTGACGTGTAACCATCTGTAATGCTGTTGTACAAGAAACAGCTTGCTTGTTAGTCTTGAGATCCTTTCCAGATTGAAAAAAAAAAGGATCACCCTATTTTAGGGAAGTCATGAAGGCTAAGACAAGCTAAATCATCGTTGGAATTTCAGCTAGAAATGATCAAGGCCTTTCTTAGTTGTAAAATATCACTACAGGACTGATGCTCTAGGTCCTAATATCCACTGCTAGGAGACAGACAAAAAGAGCTAAGGTGGTCTAATGATTTCTCTGTCTAAGTTTTGTTTTCATTAGAATTGCTGACATACAGCAAGAAAATTTTGAGCCTTCCATGACAGGTATTAAAGATGAAAATTATTTTATACAAATAATGAGCCAGCAGAGTGCGGAATCTTTAATTTTATGGATCTTTACTGCCAAGACTTTTCACAGCTTCTTCGTATACCACCTGTCCACAGCGTACCGAGCATCATTCGTTAATTACTGAGATGTCAGCTTCTACCTCTAGTTGACTCATGCCAAAATTCATCATCTCTGTGTTAAATCTGAAACAAACATCTTTCTTGGACTTGCTTCCATCTGGGGTAGAGATCCCTGAGGGTATCTTCCAACCCACTTCATTATTCTCTCTCTCTCTCTCTCTCTTTTTTTTTTTATTATTTTTTTTTTCCCTGATAGCTATGAAACAATTGACAACTGATAGGCTGCTGGAGTGCTGCAACCACCCCCCCTCATTTTAATGAACAGCATCTCACTGTTTCACTCATTTTTTTCTCCTATGTCTTTCCATCTGCTGCTTCTTACCTAATGGCTAGGTTAACTCTTCATGTTAAGGGAAATCTTTTTGTTTTGCAAATGTACAGTGTTGTCTTGGTCCACAGCTAGGGATCCTAAGTGTTGTGGTAGTATATATAGTAACTGAGCAATAAAAAATCCAATGATTTAAGGAACTAAACACTTTGACATAGTATTTCTTGTACCTCCTTTATTTAGACTCGGAGATTCCATATGTCTTCGTTTCTTGCCTACCATGGCTTCTGTCATATCAAGAAGTGTAGCCAATGAAAAGCATTGATCAAATTTTCTGCTAAGGCGCTTATGCCATTCCCTGAAGGTGGCTTGTCTGCCCTGGACATAAAATGGGCTCAAAAAACATAAAACGGGCCCAAAGTTCCTTTTGGTTATTAAAACAAACAAACAAAAAAACATACAGAGACCCTCGAGGATTCACCTTTCCAAAACGGTCTTCCAGTTACTTCTGCCTAATAACAAATGCTTTACATTCAGTATCAGATATTTTACATAGAAAAGAGACTATTATTCTTTCTGTTAATGACACACAATGGTCAAAAACAGTGCATGATATTCTCTGCTGATAGTATTAATCAAAATATATTGATAGTGTCACACAGTCAATTCCATTATTTGCCAAATTATTTCAGATTTTAAACATCTTCCTTTGAATTCAGATAAAACCCAATCAAAAATATTTTATTGAAAATGAATTAACAGATACTCAAAATTCTACATGGCTAAAGTAATAATTTAGTGTGGTCTACAAATTGCCTAATTGGAAATGGAATATTTTAACTAATGCAAATTTTAAATATAATAAAGAGTATACTCTATTTTTCTCAAAAAATTTAATTGCAGAATTATTTACAGGAGATGAACATAAACAATACATAAACCAATTGAAAGAGGCAGCTTCATAAAAGAGCCATGGGGCAAAATAGTGAAGCACATTTTCTTACAATCAGCTGGAGGTGAGTAGAGAACCATGAAAAAGAATAACTCAATAATAAAACAATTCTCAAATATGTCTTCAAAGTAACAAATAACATTCTGGTAAAGAAGATATTACTGAGAAGCAAGAAATTATTGTAGCAATGAAACAACATACTGTACATTCAATTTAGGTATCCTGCATGCTACTAAATAGAATTTATCAAAAGAACCATAAAAGCATGAGAAATAGAATTACATAAAATAGTTTAATTCTAGTGAAGTGTAGCTTTATACAGATGGTGAATATTTGGCACTCAGTTCATCCTCATTGTTGATATGATTTCTTATGTATATATATATTTATATATATTTATATATACTTTTAATGATAACTAAACAGCTAGTTTCCTGGTTCTAACATTCCTTGAAATTCTATAGGAGGCATTTAATTTAGTCCTTAGGCCACACATTTGTTTATTTTGGCATGTCACAGGGCAAATGAAAATACGTGTTTTGTCTCTGTGCAGAAAATCCTGCACAATCATAGTGGCTTTTCTTCAGGAAAGAACAGTTCTAGAGCAGTATCAGTCAGATTTCTTGAAAGGGAAATTTTGTTAATTCAGGAAATTAACGTCTAAAGTGGACTAAAGAATACATACATGCGGAGCCCTTTTAAAATGAGATGGCCATACTCTTAAACCTCCAGAGCGCAAATAAAAGCATGGATATGAGCATGTGGATTCCACTGGTAATTATAAACAAAGCTAATATTTCTTTGTGAGGACTATAGTCAGAGACTTGAACCTACTAGCAAGCCCTCTGCTCGACTGTGACTGACTTGAAAGGAAGAACCATGTCCATTCCATTATGCAGTAGCTAACACTTGCAGTAAGTCCCTCCTACCTCAGCAGTGCTTGCTGAGTCAGATGTTGACCTGAATTTTATTGGTCCAAATCTGACCTTTCTCTCTGGTTTCATTTATATAATTCTAAGAAGAATTATATATTCTCTAATGCAGCTGAGATAAGAACACAGGCCAAAGCTCTGCCATAATTCATCTCACTAATAGGACGTTTTAATGATAGTTTGGCTTTAAGAATGGGGAATGTTGCGCTGCGCTGAATGAGAGAAGAATAAGGGAAGGAGAAGAAAAAATCTTACTTAACAGGATGTGTGGTGAATAATGGCCATACCTTCAAATAAACCTCCACTTCATTTAATGTTAGTGAAAATATTCATGTTTTTATATTAGAGAAGTAAAAAATCCCCTCCAGCAACACCAATTTAGAAAAATAACAATTTGGCCTTAATAAAATAGAGAATTAAATTGCCAGCTGATGAAAACTGTTGTGTTTGCTCAGTTCAAGTGCAAACTGTGTAGACACACTAATTTGTGTTATCTATGATGTGACTTCAGAAGCCCAGTTCTGTCAGCAATAGATGATAATGGCAGAAACACCCATGTATGGAAAGGAGGGGCTCTGAAGATGCTGTCTTTTTATGTGATCATCATTTATAAAATGTGATATACATTTAATAAGAAGGGAACTGGAATATGGTTTTAGATATAATGAATGTTACGGCCTCTTGCAGCTATTAGAATTTTATTTTATTAAGAGAGCTGAATCAGCCTAAATATTCTGTCCAAATTCTCTTTTGGGCAAGTTTCCATTTCAATTTCAGTTTTATACTTGCTGTCCCGAACAGCCTATTATGTGGTTAAACAGCTGCAGCATTACACCATAGAGGTAGCTGCATTACAGAGAGAACCTAAGCAAATTCTATGTATACAGAGGGCTTAATTCTTGCCCGGAGTCTGCATATGCATATGAATATGCCATAAAACAGCTGTTCCCAAAAGATGGTCCCTGGAGGTGAACATGACGAGCAGTTGCAGATGGGCCATAGGACTGCATGGGACAGTTGGCCCAGCACATGGCAGTGCCATGGCTCAGCTGCAAGGAAGCCACACAGTCTGCAAGAACGTGAGCCTTGACCTGGGTCTGACTGTCTGGGTACTGTGACACTGAAAAATTATTGTTATGTATATATGTATAAAATCCTCCTTCTGTTATCTGCAGTGTGAAATGGCTGCCTCTGATCTGCCTCTCCTGCCAGTGCTGAGAGGTGTCCCCATTGCTCTGTCATACAAAGAACCCTTAGGGTTAAAGCAGAGTCTCAGTACAGAGCAATTGCCTGAAACAAAGCATAATCCTTATGCCTAAGTCCTGTGCTCCATATTATCCCTCGTGCTAGCTTGGCTAGAGGGAAGAAGGGGAGAGAATAGGGCACTCTGAAGTTATGCAACACGTGGAGGCTGCTTTTGCAGCATGTGCCCCAGATCCATCTCTCTGGCTAAAAGCCATGGGGGTTGCGCTTGTGAAGGAGAGACTTGCTGAGATCTCTGAGCAAGAGGGCTCAGCTCCTGTGCTCACTACTGCCCAGGGCTCTCCTGGCTCCCCGAGGTGCCCTCCTGGTGGAGCTCCTTCATCACCAGGACCTTGCTGCTGTCACAAAAAGAAAAGGCAGAGATTGTTCTGAAAACGTAATTTGATGTTTTTCTATCCCTGCCTACATCCTGGAGGGACACAATCAGCATCACCCTCTTCTGTACTTTGATCAGGTTTTCCTCTTCCTTCATCAAGTGTTCCCCACTCATTCGGCACAGGTGTGGACTGTGTGGGTCCTCCCTGGGTGCTGGAGGGTGATGTGGAAAGAAGCTCCCCTGCAGCATGGGGACAGGCAGGAGAGCCCTTGTCCCTGCAGTTCCCCAGGCCAGTGTCCCCCTGCAGGCAGGGTAACGACCATCCTGGCACCAGCTGGGGCCTGGCCTGGGGATTGCATGTCAGCTAATAAAGTGCTTGGAGATCCTTCTGGATGAAAGGCACTGTATAAATGTAAGTCGACCTGCGATACACCAGGAAGCACCTCTCTAGGCATCAACAAGTTAACTGCTGTTCCTCACCTTGAATGTAGCCTGCCATGGTGTCACCTCAAGGCCATCTGGTCTGGGAACAGCAATGGGAGTAACACTGCTTTGCATTTCATTTCAACTCTCTGCCTAATGCAAAGGCTCCTGCTCCACAGGATTTCACGGCTTTTCAGCACACACAACCTGGCACCTGTAGCTACCTGCTCAAATTCAAGACCTCGAATGGCCATGCACAAACCATACCTTGATGGGTCAGGTTCTGACGTGTACCCTGCCTGTAATGTCAAGGAAGAAGGACATCAAACCCACCAGCCAGCCAAGGCAAGCTCAAGATATTGGATGCAAACAGCTGAGATGAGTGCATCTGGAGGGATGCCACTACACCAATTGCAGCAGGGCCTGGAGAGACCGCAGGTCACTTATGGCACACAATCACATAGGAAGAAAGTATTCTCCTTGCAAACCACCAAATGACCAAAAATTCCCTCACTAGATGCAGTGCCAAAGGAGTAGAAAGTAGAGTAATAATTTACTGATACAGCAGGACATGGGCTTATTTTAAAACAAATAATTTATATTATATGAAATGTATTATATAGACATGAAATCCACACACCTTCCTATGCACACTTTAGTTCCTTCCTGATTAATCTCAAATCTAACATCGTGACAAGTCTTAAGCATGAATTAAAATGTATTTTTTTTGGTATTAAACTGTACAACATTATTAGTCTTTGCACACTGCCAAAGGCCATTCTGATCAGGTCAACAAGAAATAGTAAAACACTCCATAATATACTTCACCAATTTACAAAGAATTTCAAATCTAAAAAAATATACAAAGCAAAAAAATAAGTATGGCAGATATCAACCAGTCAGGTCTTTTTCTTTATTTAACTTTTCACAATTCTGTTTATTATACTTGTGTTTTACAGGCAATGAAGAAATGAACATAGACTTTCTATAAGTTTCATCGGTTAAAATAAATATAAGTCCAATTAATGTTCAATTAAATACTAGACTATTTTGCTATATCCAGCTGTTCTGTGTGGATGTACTCCATGATGTCTCTAAGTAGAAAGTATTCTACTTTCTGTCTTTATGTTTATTTATGCTCCTCCTGCATTGGTTTTGTAACTGAACTCTATTTTTATGATGTGGGGTCAGATTACAATCAATCTGTTTCTATGTTAAGGTACCATGTGCTGTGTTTCTCATGTCAGGGACTGAAAAAAAGTTGATTTATTTGCAACACAAGTATGATAAGCATAATGCTATTTTTCTAAACTAACAAAATGTACAATATGTAGATAGAAATGGCTTTCTTGCTCTCTATGATAGAATGTTACCTGTACAAGAATTTAATATATTGCACTTTGAAATATAACATGCACAGATAACATATTATCAAATCTTTCAGTAGGCATCTAACTCAATTTTGATACTTTTTCTTTTGTTTCCATTCTTGTTTTTTTGGAACAAAGGTGGAGCAAACAGAAATCATATGCATCCAACATTTATGTTGAACATTTGCTTGTAATGGCATGGGAAATGTAAAATTCAGGGTTGGCATCATTCTTGCAGGCCTATTTTTGCCTGAGAACATCCATTAAAATTGTAACATCAAAAAACAATGAAAATATGATTCTAAATTAAAAGCTTAGATGGACTGCCCCAAGTAAGCATTACTAGGTCAACTGGGATCTAAGCACATCTGTAAATTTTTTTTAATGATTTGTCTTTACAACTGTCAGACTTTTAAAGTCTGATTAGTGGCAGGATCAAATGCAACTTGTCTTATCACATGAGCTGTCCCTGCAGATAGGAGTTTTCAAATAAGTAAGTCAAGTGTGAAATGTACAGGGAAATTAGAGAAAATGTATCAGCTGCCATATATGTATATAACAGCTTCATATATTTAGTTGTGTGTGCCTATTTTATATTTCCTAAAACTAGGAAAGACACTAGCTTTAGTTTTATGTGGATATTTCTAATTAGCAGCTCCACATTAAATAATATATCAGTTTTTGACACTAAAGATGCCAGTGTCTGCAAGTACATTTGTATTTAAAATAGTACAACAAATATAGAAGTAGTATCAATATTGTACACTACCCAGAATTCAGCTCTTTCCTTAATAGAAAATGCCTTGAAAACACAAGGGATGGGAAAGATAATGTTTTCGTCTATAGAAGAATATTTCAGGGATTTTTTTTTTCCATTTTTGAAGGATATACATTCGTCTTGGTTTTTACTTCCAAATATAGTTTAAGGCTATTTGGCAAAGTATATACCAGATATCAGGCTCAATTTACAGGGCTTTCTCCTCACAGAAACATCTCAAAACTTCATCTCTAAAGATTCCTATCTTGAAGCTAAACGTGCTTTATTAGCTGTGCTCCAAAGACAGAACTCATGCTTAGTACTATGCACTGTAGGAAAAAAGAAAAAAAAAGAAAACGAAAAACAACATAAAAAAGCAGAACCAAACCAAAACAGATTAGAAGCAATGTCAGATCTGCATAACCTATGATAATTCATGTTTTCAGTCATCTGTCAGGCTGCAGGGTGTGTGGGACACGGATTTAAAGTGCTTGTCAGGTGAAGAACCAAAGTGCTAGAGTATAATTTAATAGCTGTTCTGCCTATGGCTAAATACATTGCATTTGTTAAAGCAGGTAAACAGGAAATGCAGTAGATGGGACTGTCTGTCTCACTGTGTTAATGTTGTTTTGACCTAAAGTATTATTCAGTAGTGTTCCAACCTTGGAGTCGGAGTCTGTGGGTTACTTATCTTATTGCGTCTTCACCTGAAGACTTCTAAGTGCTGGGTTGCTCAGTTGGCTCTGGAAGGTAGGTGAAGTGGCATAATTCTATCTCAATTTGTTTCGATTTAAAGCCTCTTAATTGTGGGAGTCACCACTTCTATCTTCTGATAATGAGAGGCTTGAAAATACATTATTTTCCTTACATTCCATGGCTGGAAATCAGTTTTCTCTTGAGTCATGTTTGTTACGTCTGAAGCAAGCAAGAAGCTTAGTCTTGCTGTAAGTGATACTGCATAGAAAAATAGTTCTAAAAAAAATACAACTGTAAACCACAGTTCACCTTTACCTTAACATAACCATTTAAACTTAGATATACTTACCACTCACATTCATATTTCTTAAACTGTTTACAACATCACAACTGGCATTTTAAACAAGCAAGATTTTTTTTCTTTTTTTTTCTTTTTTTTTTCTTTTTTTTTTTTTTCTCAAGGATACCCTGGAAACTCAATTGATATAACATTTTGAGAGTTTGAAATATTACATGTAGCGCAGCTCTTGAAATAAAAGAGAGAAGGCTTATAAAATAAACGTTAACACATAAAAGAACTGTTAAAAATGCGATGAGTGTTCCAAAGGAGTAAGTATAACTTTTTCTTTACACATCTTGCTACAGAAGATCTAACTTTTTAAGGCTTCCATTTTCCTTTCACCCATCACTCAAGTCCTCTTGCATTATAATTTTGCTTAGGTTTCAGAGTGTTGTTACACTGCTAACAGCAAACGTTTCTCAGTGGGCATTCCCAACACCACCAGACTTGTATGCTTCTTGGTTTCTGATGAACTTTGGAGTTTTAGTGGCTGGATATCCCTGTTCATCTCCAGAAACTTGACATGACATGAGAGGCCTAATGTTATTTTGCAGTAACAAAGATGAGGAGAATGGCAGAGCACATGGGTAAATATTTTAGCTGGGTTCTAGGAACAGAAACTGGAGGTCAGAGAGATAAATGGGTTCTTTCTTTCCTGCTCTTTACATTTGTAGCACCTTCTACTTGGATTAGCTAATGCCTCTAGTGAATGGTGAGATGCACCCATTTATAAGTTTGTTATTCTTATCCCTAATTATCACACATTTTATAAAAATATAAATAACAAAAAAGTAAGCTGGGTTCCATCTCAAGAGGTGTTTCTTGTTGTCCTCTGAGAATATACTGGATAAGTCAGGTCTCGACAAGCCCTATCCATTGTAGCTGATTGTAAGTCAGACAATAAATACAAAAGAAGTCGTTCTTGCGGTGAGCTCAGCAAATTCTGAGGAAATCAAAAGCATTCCACTGTGCTTATGGCACAAAGAACACAACAGCAAGGGCATATTTAGTGGAGAGAATGAGACAAAAATTACCAGGTAAGTGACAAACTGTACAAGCATTTTGTCTAAAAAAGGAACTCTGCAGCATTCTGTCTTTAAAGCCGGGTTTGAGCCTCTGGGATGTAAATCTCGATGCTGTCTGCACGCTCTGTGGCTGAATTCTGCCGGAAAGAGGCTGCTCTCTTCGCAGCCATGAGCCGTCTTCTGGCTTCTTGTCGCTGCCTGTCGGGTAGGTCCAGAGATTTTTCTCTTGTGATGGGGAATTTTCCTTTTGGGGGCTTCTTTGGTACAGGAGGAGGAACCTTTCTTTCTTCCTGCAATAGGAGGTGAATGAGTTCAAGGTGAATGGCGTGTGGAAGCTACCATCAGCAGAACATGCAAATTGAAGACATACAAAGCAAAATACTCATTACATACATCAAGCATGCTCACTTTGCGCTCTTAGATCAGCTGATTTATAGATCACGTGAAGGGCTACCCATTCTAGAAACACTGACGGAAAACCATTACTTCAGCACAAATTCTGTCATCCTGTGCCTTCAGATAGCTATGCTTCCTTTTACTGTACTTACAGGTGTCCTACACATGCAGTCTACATACCTCGCTTTCACATGAATTTGTTTAGTTTCAGCTGACACACTGTTACATTCATTATAAACAGAAACACACACTGGCTCTCCAATAAGAATTCAGCGCATCTGTGTGGTTTGATCAAGTGAAAAGACCATCAAAGATTAGCAGGACAGAATTTTTAATTAAATTAATCATACTGAGTTTAGCCTCAGCTGGATATGAGATAGCAGCTGTGTATACATGTCTGTTAGTTTACTCTCCTCTATGAATTGCTAAATGGAAACATGCAAGCACCAACCAGAGAGAAAACATAGGGCTGATTGTTCTCCATGTCAGCCTGGACCATTTTAAAGAAAATTATACTGAAGAATATTAGCAAACTATAAAGTGAGAGTCAATAGATTTTGCTACCAACGTAGCTGTAAATGGCTTCTGCAGGTTTTATATCAAGAACTTTTCTGAAGTATGAAATTGATATTTTACTCCATTATAGATTGTGGAATATCACATAAGGACCTTAAAAAGATATTGCAGAATCACATAATAATATAATAGTTTAGGTTGGAAGGGACCTCTGGAGATGATTCAGTACAACACTCTATTCAAAGCCCACTTGAAATTAGACTCAAGTTTGAAGTTAAAACACATTTTTTGTTATCATATTTAATACTTGGCTGAATATCTCCAAATATGGAGATTCCACAACTTCATATGTATTGTATGGTTATTATGATATATCTTTCTGCTGGATCACTTCTTACAGTGGTTGTAATAGTTCAGAGCATGGGCTGTTCCTTATGGAGAACACAGTTAATTTGAGGCACAGCAGGATTCAAATAATAATAAAAAAAGAACTGATACACCTGTGGTTTGCAGAATCATCATTACTTTTTTTTTTTTTTTTTTTTTTTTTTTTTTTTTTTTAATTCTGAGTCTACTACCAAAATGCATTATCCAAGACTAGAGTTAAATTTAAGAACATAGTTCAATGTTCTCAACTCAGCAAGACCAGTGCAGCAGCCTAAAATGCTGTTCTCCATGACAGTCAGCTCTTCCAGTCTTTATTTTCTTTATTTCCTGTTTTTAGACAGGAACATAAGGGCTCCATTCCTGCTGTCCCATCTTATTATTTTTTTCACTTTTAATTATTTCCCTCTCAGGAACACCACTGTTGCTGTCACTACAATAATTTCTTACTTCCAATTGTCACTAGTAAGCAAGAGTTGCAAACTCACCATCCACCAATCAGTTGGCTGAAAATTAAAATCCAAGAGGAGCATGAAGAAATGAAAGAGTTGTCAAAATGCCTCCTAATTCCTCCCAAACCAAACAAGTATTCACCTGAGGCCAACAGTACTGACTCAAACCAAATGCTGCCTTCATCTGACTGATATAATAATCAGCAAGGGCAGTAGGATAATTTGGGATCAGGGCAGGGAATTGCTCTGGGAAGGGGAAAGGAAGTTTCAGGTTTACATTGTGCTCATGGCCATGGTGCCACCTGCTTTGGAAGCCTGGTGGCCAGGGGTGTTTCCCAAGCTGCACCACAAAGGTGCAAGCAGTTTGCTAGAAAATCTCTTTTCCCCCAAACTTTCATAGTCAAGCTTTAGTTTGACTGGCACTGTGCTTTGTCATACTCTTTTATCTCACTTGTGGCCCAGCACCAGTCATCTCTTGTGGGTAGGATTAAGCACCATAATGCTCAGGTTTGAGCTGGCCCAAATGGAGCAGCATGCTGCAGTTTACCTTGATTGAATTATTGGGCTATTGTCCTCAGTCTGAATTAATCAGAACATATTTCAATTGTAGCCTTTTTAATGTGAATCCAAATAATTTCACCACAAATGTTATAGAGCAGACAAACAGGATTTAGCAAAATCAATTTTGTTTGTTACACAATTCAGTTCAACATTATTAAAAAGAAAATAACCCCCCCCTCATATCTGATGAAGGTTTCCATGTATAAATTGGGCTATACCAGTAGGTGTTTTCTATCTTTGGGCTAGAAACCTTCCACACTTCACTACTGGATTTGACACAGGGAGACCACAGCACTATAAGTGGGAAGTAAATGGTATTGTCCATGGTCTATTTACCTTCCTTTCAGGTGATTCTATTATTTTCCATTCATTGAGCTTCAGCTGGTGCAGTTCATCAAACTTCATGCTGACATCTTCAATCGAGAGCTGCAATAAGTCCCAGAAACCTGCGAGGTCCTGGGAAGTTGGTCTCGGCATGGCACTCGGGTCCTGTCATGCACAAAGGAGAGAACATGAATAGAGCAGGAGGCTTTAAACAAAGTGCTCTGAGGCAGGAAAGGAGACGTGCCGGATGATGTTGCTGCGGTGCTGCTCAGGGCTAAGGCTACACATGCTCTGCAGCTGTGCCTCCTACAAAACCCAAACATGAACGAGCTACATGTCCTGTGCTAGCCTTTCTGCATCTGTGCAGCACAGAGAGCTCCTCAACACCATCTGCTGTGCTGATCTGCATTTCTAAAATGTGGCACATGCTGACAACCTCTCTCTGCTGATTATTAAAGGGAATGGGGATGTGGTTCGTATTCCAGGAAGCCTGAAGTTTTTCTGGTTAAAAATTACATCTGTGATAGCTGAGGAGAAGACAAAGCAACACTACGAGGAAGTTGTCAACTTGTGCTGGATTCGATGTTTACATTGTCTTGGGTGTTCAAATATGTGTTTAAATTTAAAATCCGGGTGGTATGTTGGGATTTTGTTCTCCATGGGGTCGAATCATGCTCAGGAACTGGGCAGGTATTATTCCCAGGTACTGCATTAGGTGGCGCTAATAACCTGATGATTAACCAAACGTTAATGCTGGATAAAAACTGCATTAAAAGGTAGCATACAGAGTCTGTACCTCATGTTTTATGAGAACTGGTACTCTTCAAGAAGACAGGTTTGTCACTTTAGTGAACTAGGGCTTAACTGGTAAACATCTCTGTGAAGATGATGGAGAAGTAATCTCCCAGGGCAAGAGGAAGTAGTTAAGAAGATCTCTGCAATGGAGCTGGGAGAGATGCAGTTGAAATCAGGCCAAAGGAGCTCATGATTTCCCCCTCACTAGGCAAAAGCTGTAATGTCTAGTTTACTGAGTAATAAATAAACTGTGGTGTTATTGATGAAGCAAGGCTCTGTGCCCTGTATTCTTGGAATCTAATGGATGAAGACATTTTAAGTAGTGAATAATGCTCCACAGAGTTGTCTAAAACTTGGAAGAAAGATAAACCAGAATTTCGATTCACTCCTAGCGGTCTTACACTGGGAACTGCTACTTAAATTTGGGTTTGGACTACTGTGGGAGCTGAGTGGCTGGAGCTGGGCATGATGCTGTGTAGTGTCACCCATACCTAAAACCCTTTGGGAATCCAGCCCAAGAACAACTGCCTAAAAGTTTATACACTTCAAAAACCTTGCTAGAAAAGCTTTCATTTCATAGGGAGTTTAGGGATTAAACAGAAGTTCCAGTACAGATTATAACAGACTTCTGGGAAACATGATGCAACTCCAGATTAGTGTTCACTGAAGATGTCTTCATTGGGAAGATCCCAATTTATTCCAAAACTATTTACAGTGTTTGTCAGTGGTATTAATTATTGAATAAAGGTCAATATCAGAGGCTTCAGGAACCAACTCCCCGCATGAAATTTGTCAGGACAGTCCCATAGCAATTTGTCTTGCACTGCGATCTCTTCTCTCCAGCCTGGTCTCCTCGGTCCTTTTCCCCACTTTCCTCTAAACAGCCACAAAATGATGCCACTCATAGAAATGTCATTGCCTTCTGAATCAAGGCTAATTGCTCTTCTGTACCTTTGTGCTTTGTTCATCCCTGATGCCGAAGAGCACAGCTTCCAGAGCAGCTGGGAGGAGAGGAGCGTGCAGTGCATTGTGCGGACACAAGAGGGCTGCCTCCTGCTGCTATCACTTATGGATTCGCAGCCCGTAGATAAACGCTAGCAAAAATGATTACTATTACAGCTAACTGGGTTTTGGAAAGAGTGCCTTAAACCTGCTTCTTTTCAGAAGTGGCTCTCTTATTTGTATCGTATTTGGAATTCAGCTTTGCAGCCTCCTTCCGAGGGAAGCCTAAAGCTAGCAAAAAGTACCTGGCCCATGCTCATGATGCTCTGTTTTTGCCTGCAACTGTGACACACCGAGAGATGATTTCAAGAGCTGAGTAGGATCTGTGCTGACTAGGGTATGGAGGAGGACACTTCAAAGAAAAAGCAGAGTATTACAAGAGATAATGTGAATAATTCATCAGGGAGTAGTCATTAATCAGTGATGTTTTTTTTTTTTTTTTTTTCTAGTAGTTATTGGGAACCATATACTGTAAGAGATAGTCAGTCAGATTCTCGTAAAAATCACAAAATCATAGAGTGGTTTGGGTTGGAAGAGAGCTTAGAGATCACCCTATTCCAACACCCCTACCATGGGCAGGGACACCTCCCACCAGACCAGGTTGCCCAAAGCCCCATCCAGCCTGGCCTTGAACACCTCTAGGGATGGGGCATCCACAGCTTCTCTGGGCAACTTGTTCCAGTGCCTCACCACCCTCACAGTAAAGATTTTCTTCCTATTATCTAATATAAAATTACCCTCTTTTAGTTTAAAACAATTACTCCTTGTCCTATCATTACATTCCCTGACAAAAAGTCCAGTTGTATGAATTTACTCTGAATAAGAGATCTTAACCAAGAGCATCATCAAATATGTTGCCTGAAGTTCCTGTCACCCTTTAGAAATATCCATAGGCAACGATTAAATTTCAGTTTGAGTAAGTACGTTCCTGTTCTTAAAACTTTGCTGCATTTTTGTGTTGGCAAAAGTAGATGCTGTTGTTCTCTGTTGTACATTTATGGTTATTGTTGTTGAATACTGTTACAGAAACTGCTGTGCTGTAGCCCTGTAAGCACTAGTTGTTCTCCAGCGGGGGACTTCATAAACTGGCTGCTATCTGCCAGCATTCCCATGGGGCACCAAGATGCTGCCTTTGGAGAATATGTAAAGCCAGCTGTAGATAAGCACTGACTATTTAACAAAAAGCCTCTACCATTAAGCATAAGAAGAAAAGCCTCAAAACATGAACGAGCTAGAAGTCCAGTTCTGCAGTTGCTGCTTTCTGCAGAGCCCATTGCTGATTTAATGAAGCTGAAGAATATTCAGAGCTGAAATATCCAGAATTGGGTGAAGCTGCCATTAAGGAGTTCAAAGGTTTATTATCCAAACAAGAAGGAGAGAAAATGTTGCCGTTTTTTGGTCATGTTATCTGCAAAGCGGTAGATTTCTACTACTGCTTTTGCAGTAAGGAATTGTCAGCACTTCCAAACTGCCGATGGCTGTGGAGAGCAAGAGCTGCTCTCGTTATTACAGCAATGCTCTCAAGCACAAGTGCTGGTCCCACTCGAAGATAAATGAAGTGGAATGGAGGTTAGGATCTCCAAATCTTAGTTTGCATAGCTTAATCAATCAGGTAATGGAAGACACTTTGAAATTTGCAGTAAGAAACTTCTAGGCATTGATGAAGATTTCCTTCTTTCACTATCAAAAACATGAATAAATAGAAGCACACATGATATATTTGATACTACAGATGTGGTCATCTCCTGCTTGCCTGACTTTGCATATTTCCTCTGTCATTCTGTCATAGCTATTCAATTTCTTGTTTTGACAGAATCTTTGAAGTGGATAATTGGATTCTCTCCTAAAGAGGACTATATATCTTATCCTTTTCTATCAGAAGGTGGGACTTTTTTTTTTTTTTTTTTTTTTTTTTTTTGGCATGACATTCTCGGTAATATTTGACTACAGTTTCAGGAATTTTGGATGTTTAACCTTAAGGATGGAAAGTAGTATACGGGTCTCCCCAGAATGACTTTTGCTTTCAAAATTGTGTAGCAAATACTACCAGAAAAAGAAATGTATCTAACCAGATATATAGGTCATGTCTGCTGTCATGCATGTAACAAAATTCAGCATATTTAATGTATGATGTGTAGGGACAGTCAAGAGGTGAAAGTTACATTTGGTTTTCAAGTAAGCCAAAGAAAGTAGGTGTTGTACCACTGGCCTTAGCTAGAAGCATTATGTTCTTCTATTGCATAGTATCATCTTGCTACAACGTTTACATCACTGATGAGTGCTGTCATATTAACGAAGATAACATTTCGAATCAAATTAGTGTCTAATGAACTTCCAGAACAATAGCAGTAACTCCTACAAGTAATATACTGCATCTGTTCCTTTAGCCCTAGGACATCTTATATATAATTGGCAATGCAAATCATAAAACCCAATTTCATGAACAATATGAATGTTCCTGTTTCCCAGATCAGTCCTATTTTCAGGTAGGTAGAAAGCTGCATCCTGTATCCTCCTATTCTCTGCCTACTTTAATTTGAAAAATTCCTCCTTTCTTACCAGAAATACAGTTACTATTTTAGGGTCTTACAAAAATAAGCCATAATATTATGTCTCAGAAAACTTGCATTTGTTCCCTTCTCATTTTTTTATTTATTTTTTAATAAAGCCAGCAAAAGAAAAAAAAAAAGACAACACCCAACTAGACTAAAATTACTGAAAGTACATGTTGGCTTTGATAAAAAATGTAATAACACTACAAGATTAAGTAAAAAAAAAAAAAAAGTAACAGTAAGACAAATGTGAGACATGAAAATGACATTTCAGAATGCTACTTTCTGGGTACACTACATTAGTTTCTGTTGTTGCCTTTGAAGTAAAAATATTTAATTGTAAAATTTACAGTTTTTTTAAATTAGTATTTTGTAGAATAGTAGTATTTTGTAGAATACTAAGGATGAGGAGTCATAAACTCTTCAAGAATGGCCAGACATGGTGACTTACCAGATTTTGCTGACAGAGCCAATAAAATTGCTGGAATTTCTGAGACATGAGCAGCTGAGCACTTCCAACAGCACTTCGGATCTTACCTAGGACTAAGCATACAGAGAGGTTATTATGAATAGATGTTTTGGCAGTAAATGTAAATGCCAACTCAAAGAATATGTAGCTGAAATCACAGCTTAGTTTATACTGGAAGTAAATATTTTGCTGCTTCTGATTATACACATAAAATATTTTTAAAAGATATAGATATAGGAAAGCTCTGTGGCATCTTACCCTTTTGTAAATAGTAAATGATATATTAATAACTCAGAACAACCAAGAATGTTTGCTTAAGAAAGTAGGAAAAAAATCAAAGGAACACAGACAGATTCCTGAAGTAGGCATATATACATTTTTTTTTTTTTTTGAGAAAAATCTTAAATTTTAAAGTAAATAACAGCAACAACAACAAAAAAGTCAGTGATAAACATTATTATCCAGATTTATTTTTTTTTATTATTTTTATTTTTTTTTGCAAATGCATCCTGTCTTAAGAAAACATTTAACTACAAATAGTTACTGCAAATGATTCAACAGGTCTACTGACATTGAAACTAGTAAGTTGCCACCAAACTTAAAGCTCTTTTTAAGTTATCATCCAAAGTCTGTTAGCTTTTCTAGACTCATCTCTTAAGCACCATCAGCCACTACTAAAAAAAATAAACTTACAATACAGACCTGATTGAGGAACACCATTTATTTACATGTCTACCCTGGAAAATACATGAAGACCTAAGCATGGGAGGTTCAGACAGAGTGGGACACAAAAAAGTGCTCCAGGATTTTGCTGAATCATGACCAACCTGCACGGTGCGTTGGACTTTCCCCAGTCAGTGTGCTTGTTATTTACAGTGTGCACAAGAACAGGGGAAACGAACCAACCCAATTTGTTTTACTTCACTTTGCTTCCAAGAACTAGCTCTCTAAATCAAAATTTCTATTTATATACATGTATAATCAAAGACAGGAAATAGTCAGCTCATCAGCTCACCCATGTTAGGCACTTGTTTTTAGATGTGATGAATCGCCTCCTGAAGATGTCTCTTTCTATTGACTAGAGTGCCTAAGCGGACTGGCTTATCCCGAGAAAATCAGCTTCTCCTAGAGTCCCACATTTGCTGGGACTTCAGTTGGTAGCAATATACTTTCCTACATCAAATTGCAAATTCTTTCAACATCTATGTTGAAAAAGCAACATTTTAAAATGCATAATAAGCTGGGGTTTCAATGCAAGATTGAGTTTTACAGAGAATTTCCTGATCTTTAAATAATCTTTAGGGAAATGACAGAGGTAGGTATAGGGGCGACATAATAAATACTCTGGCATCTTTTAATTTGAATAGACTGCTTGTTTGAAGGAACTAAATCAATAATTTAAAGAAGATGCATAGGGTAGAATGAAGCTACCATACAATAAAACTGGACTGCAACATGTGATATAAAAAAAGTTAAATTCTTGCAGAGCTTAAAGTTTTGTTGTTATTTTGAATAAGAAGATGAGAAGACTGAGTGGTATATGAAAAAAATATTTTGGTAATAGTTACATTTTAATTCTGCTTACTCTAGACCAGTGAAACATCTGCTTAACCACAAGAAGCAGCAAGAGAGAAACAGAAGTTTTAGGTTCAATTTCTGTGAAAACATATGTATTTCATAACTTTAAAAGCATAAATTAATTTGTAAAGCTATTTCTTAAACACTATTCTGTTTTCTGTTAGATAAACAGTTTACAGCTGTGCCACAACACTAAATTAAACAGCAACATGCATAATTCATCTGTCCCTTGTGGCACCCATTTGTGAAAGGGTTAAGTGTTTCAGGGCTGTATGAGTAATTCACTGGGGTTTTGTTTTTGTTTAGTTGGCCAAATGAAACAGAACATTTTAATTGGTTTGGGGTTTTTGATCACCAAACCCCTTGCTTTCCTCTATAGAGCCATTGGCTTAGGAAAAGCAATGTTTCGGGTGTTAAAACCCCCCAAAAAACCACAGAAATATAAATTAAAAAGAATTGTTTCACTCTATCTGAAATAAATCACTTTCATTTGTTTGTCAGCATTTTAAACAAAGGTAGAAATGTAAGTGTCGACCAAACTTGTATCTTCCTTGTCCCTGGATGCTCTACAGCACAGGACATAGGACAAACTCCCAGTGTGGGGTCAGAATCCCTTCTTTCCCAAGTTGAGGAATTCTGCACTAGCAGGTCCCTGGTATCACCTTGCTGAAGCTATTCCACACTCCATTCAACTACTCACCAGGCAGAAAAAGAGTGAGAACGGTTCTGGAGGCTGATGGTTGTAGTGCTTGTCTCACAGGGAATAAAGCTCAGTTTTAGTTTCCTCCACTGAATTCTGTAGCTCACAGCCAAGCATTTGGTATGAGGAAAATGCAATGTGGGCCCTACCACAGAAATTTAGATCCTGACAGAATCTATATCTGACCAATATTTTGTAGTGAGTCTCTTGGTTACTCCAAACCCCAAATTAAATAAACATTTGCTTGATTTTCATTATCATGAAGGATCATGTTGACAGGTATCTGTGATTTAAAACCCAGGCAGACCAGAAAAGACTTTAGGCACTGGCTATGCTGTGTTTTGGAGTAGTACACCTCCATTTGGGATGTCAGACACTGGTTCTGCACTATCTGCATGTGTCACCAAGTCCAGCTATATGCTGAAGACTCCTAGAAAGCAACCTTATGCTGAGTGATGCTCATGTCTCATGAAGCAGAGAGGTTCCCCATTGTGCCCGAGAAGAAGACCACCAGAGTGAAACATGTGCCTTTGGTTCCTCTCTCCAACTTCACCTGAAGCTGCCTAAATCTGTCAGCAAGGATCAGGTTGGTCAGACCATTATTCCACTCAAGTTTTGGAAACCCACAAGGAAGACAAACTGCAGCTTCTCAGGGTTCCTTGATCACCCTCTTGTTGAAGAGTTTTGTCCTTCTGTCCAGTTGGTATTTCCCTTGCTGCAGCTTGTACCCACTGCCTCTCCTCCTTTCAGCATGTACCTCTGAGAAGAGACCGCCTTCACCTTCGCGGTTTGTACCCACTAGGTAGTGGAGAACTGTAATTACACCCCGATTTAAGTCCTTTTCTCCAAGCTAAACAAACCTCGTTCCCTCATAACTACTCTACAGATGGCAGGCTTAAACAACTTGCAGAACTAGGACCCCACTGCCAGGAATAAAGTTCGTTTTGAAGCAGCATATAGCACTGGTGAGCAGTCTTTCAAAAAGGCTCCAACAGTGATGAATACACATGTATAATTACAGGCCTACCATTTACTAAAGATCTAACTCTATTTCCATTTCAATAAGTAAATCAGACTTAATAAAACATAGAAGTTAGAATCTCTCATATTCATGCTACTCTGCTTTGCTGTAATTAAATTAAAGTATTAAAACACTTCAATTCATAATCTTTAGCACAATATTAATAGACAGCCAAAGTCTTGTTATTAATTTCATGCATTGGGGAATTATTCTGATGAGTGCAGATTGATTATCTCCATGAAGGAATGATGAATGTTAGAGGCTGGAGAGATTGAGATGTTTGGTGATGCTTCAAAGATTTTGCTTGTAAATAAATGATGATAAAATCAACCAATGTAGTTAAATATATATAATTTTCATATAATTCCTATACCTTCTCCCCTCCTTAAGATAATGTTATATTCACTTGAAAGAGTCATACCACCTTAATTCTGCTCCCTGAAGCATATAAAGCACTCTATTTTTGTTGTGTGGTCCTGTATGAGTTTTACTCCGAAGACGCACAAAACTCTTACTGTGACTGCAGTAGATGCAGACTCAGGATTTATATCCTGGATAAAGATTGTAGAAGTTCCCTGTATACAACATGGAAAATTAACACAATGGTGTCTTTTCCCCTGCAATAAGCATATTACAAGAAAATTGCAAGTAATATATATTTATACATGTTGTATTATGTGAGGAATGCTACAGACTCTTATGACTGAATAGAATTTCACATCAAAAAGGCAGAGTAAGAAAAGTTAGAATTATATTGATCAAACCAAGACCATAGTCTGATGCTATAAATCTATTTTTGACAGGTTAAAAGCTTTGCTCAGTTGCACCACTGTAATGAGAAACTGTAGTAATCAGTCTGCTTCTGGTATTAGTGTTATTTAAATGATGTGTTTTAGTTTTTAGTTTTAAATTTTCATTTCCTTAGTTTTTTTTTTTTTTCCCTTTTTCCTTTTATTTTTTTTTCTTTATTTCCTTTTCTTTTTTATTCATAAGCTTGTAAATAAATTGTTCTACACACAATCTGAGAAAGTATGCCTGGAAGAATATTCTGTCACTTAGCTCATCATCTTAACATGTAAACCAGAATATTTGTGCAATCTGTAAACCTAAATTTTTCTGATACTAAGCCTAAATCTGTCTAAAATATGCATCTTTTCCACTGGCAACATAGCAGGCAGGCATAATAATAAATGCATAATATTTGGAGTGAGATGATATTTTAGAACAGCACAGCCACCAGTCTGTAGTGTTCTGGAGTCAAGGTATGGCAATGGGACCCTTGTGATCCCTGAGCCTCTGTGCATGTTCAATTTTTACCCTAATGGAGATGAGTTCAGAGAAGAGAAAATTTAAGCTCAGCAATACAAATGCTAGGAGGAATTCTTGGGTTCCTCACTATGGGACTGTCCTGTACTGATTTTAACTACTGTTTCAGGGGAATTAAGACATTCTGTAGTCATTTACAACACTCCAAATGTCAATTGCAATATTTTCTGAAGGATAGAGTTGTGAAAGGCATTAGGAAATGATGTCAGTAATCTCTCTTTGGTTAAAGGATAACCTATATTTGGTCAAATACCTAAGAAAGCTTTTATGGATGATTAACTATGAATGTACTGAAATAAATTGGTTGTGAGGTTTCTTTTTTCCAAAGTGTGTGAGATTTAACTCTACCTTTTCTGCTACAGTTCTCTGTTACTAAAGCCCTTGCAGTACTTGGGAAACACCAACCGGAGGATTAGCAAGGACAATTCAGCATCCATGGAATGAAGGGGTAAGGGAAGAGAAAGGTGATATTTTACGCTCTCTTGCTAATGCCTGATACGCTAGAGATCACTTTACTTCAATAGAGCATAGCTGTGCCAGCAGAGCTCCTAAAAATGATGCAGAAGAAAGATATTAGCGAAAAACCTCTTTGTGCTGGTATGGTTTAAACTGGGCTTAAAGACTCTGTTCTAAGATTTATTTATTTATTTATTTATTTTGTTGTGCTTTGTTATCTTAGGATTTTGATATGAGAGTAAAGTCTGGGTGGCAGTTCTCCATTTGACCTGCACACTGAAATATCTCAGTAGAGGAATCTGTGGTGTTTGGGAGCCTGTGATGTCTTCTGCTTCCCTCTGCTACATCATGCCTGACCCTGCAAGTCGTGGCTCCCCTCTGGGCTCTGCTGCTTCCTGTGCAAGTCTCCCTGCTCCCATCACATAGTGCGTAAAGCTCAGCTCTTGGGCTGCAGAGTCCTGGCCCTCTGTGTCTTCAGTAGCTGTAGTGTGACAACCTGGAGCATTTTTCTTGTCATCACTTACACGCCAGCAATAGCCAAATACAATTTTCAGGGTGTAAAACTGAAACACCAGTCAGCACCCTTGAGAAACACATATCTTTGCTGGAAGGCACCCTGCTGGTGCAAATGATGAGATAGCTTACCCTGGGAACACTTCCAGCCATATATATATTATATATATATATATTCTGATAAACACTGAGAACACAAATAACTGCCCACACAGACAACACTTGAACTTTACAGAGACTCCGAAATACGATTCATGGCAACTGACCAAACGAAAAAATACTGTCTGCAAAAAGAAAGCGTGAGAGGTTAGGTTATTTTTGTTGCAGTGATTATCTTCTCCTTTTCTAAGTCCTGATGAGTGAAGATCTTAAAACAACATTATGGGAGAAAAGCTACAGTGAAAGAAAAAAATCAATACAGCAATCAGACAGCTTTCTGTGATCTCAGGGCTATTGTGCTAACACAGAAAATGAAATTGTTTTCTAAAATGCAGCTCTGTTTTAACTCTTCCTTTGATTAAAACGAAATGGAAGTGGTAGCATAAAAACAGCCTTCTCCTATGAGATGCAAAGCTATATTTGTTCTTCAGGTACAATTAATATATCATGGCCAAAAAAAAAGAATGATTCAGCATTAACAATGACAGTTTGAATGTGCAAACTTTGCTGTGAAGTGTCATGGGAACAGTAGTCCTGCTGAAAGATGGAAAAAACATATTTAGTTGCTTCTGGCTTCTGTATTTCTGAGTATTTTCTTCAGGGAACTGAGAAATGCTTAAATATGTCAAATTACATTTCATGGAGGGATATCATTAAACTTTAGTTCTTATGGATTCATACCTTCCAACCTACATAGTTTAAACAGGGGATACAAAATGTGTCAGAGAGTACTCAACAGGAAAAAAACATCTAGCAGAAATTTTTAAATGATCATTCCCTCGGTGAAAATAATTCTTTGATAACTTCCTTTTGCTTGATGTTAGCTATATTAAGCAAAGGCTTACTATTTCAAAGATAATGTAATTCGGAAATGATTTCAGGAGTATCTCTTGAAATGAATCACATAAGATGGAAAAGCAGAAGTCTGTGTGTCGCTTTTGACAAACAGCTGAAGACAAGCATTTTATTTCATTTATGCTATATAGATCTATTTTATACTTCCTACTTTAACCTATTAGGGAGGCCAGATTGCTCCCCCAAACATAGAAAATGAACCTATTTTGGTTAGGTTAAAAAGGGAATTGCAAAAGTCCATTTCAGTTGTATTTCAGTATCTACATGTGAGGGAATTGCCCTTTCTCTTACAGAGTCACTCTGCAAATGAGGAAATATAAAATAATGAAATTCCATTTTGTCTTCTCTGAAATGTTTCTAGATTAAAAGGGTCTCACTAACTGTGAAAGTTAATAAAAATTAGCAAAGTCCAATTTGTCTTTATGTCTTATCCTTCAAGTTCTTCTCTACAATTTTCTGAAAACTTCTAGTTGTTGCAAAGTGTTTAAGGGTATTTCTGGAGTGCAAGTGTAACTTTACATGTTGGAAGGGAGGGTCATTCTTCACGCAGGAATTGGTAGTCAATTAAAATCAGGTCCTCCAACTTTTCCTAACATAACACGTAGCCAGCTTCAGATTCTACAGACTAATACCACTAACTCCCTACCTGTGTTTGTGAATGAGGAAGACCTGAGAACATTTCCACTGCTAATTTCAGGTGTTTGCAAATTTGTTTATGGCTATGCATGAGGAAGAGCTTGCAAAGAAAGGAGATAGCAAATGATCACAAGCACTGATGTCCACCAGGCAACACTGAAAGCTAGTGCTTTGGGATATTTAATGATGGCAGAGAAATGTCAGTATTTAGCAGTGCAAAGATTTGGGGAATACAAAAATAAGATGTATACGGTAAAAATAAGCATTAAAAATAACCACTATGACATAACATTTGGGAATCCTAACACAAGCTAAGCAAAGCAAAATATTTTATTATTTGTACTTAAACAGTACCTAGGAGGGTAATAAAGTCTTCATGTTATCAATGCAAAGAGAGGACTCTCAGCTCATATCTGCCATAATGAAAATGATGACAAAAAGCTAAATTCTGGAAAGCACTGGAGGCTGAAGGAAGAAAAACAGCCTTATGCTCTTTCCCACCCCAAAAGCTATCTTGTTAAGGGCAGACTTGTGCACAATATAGTGCAGAAATATGACTGTAAGATGGAAATGATGAGGTAAAAATACAGATATTCCTTCTTCTGAAAAGGTCAGTACAAGAAATAGAAATTGGCCTTTTAGTGACCATGCAGGCATGGCCCAAGACCTGGGGGTAGATCATAAATAAGAACTCATTGAGGGGAAAAGAAGACAATCAGGAAAGAATATTCAGAGGTGATGCATGGATTTGTAAGAGTGTAGGAAAAGATGCTAGTAAGAAAACTTAATATGAACTAATTTGTGATCTGAGAAAATCTGGACTGAGACAATAATTCAGATTGGCAGGGATTGAAATATTTATAAAACTAAGACTGGAGAACAAGGATAATTGACCTCAGAGGGAATCACAGGGAGCTGGCTACTGAGTACTAGGACCACTTTGATGTATTACTATCATTAGTGCCGGCTTGGATCTTGTTCCAAAATAGTCTACATTATTTTTCACTTTTTCCCATCACTTCTTTCAAGGTGTCCACAGGAAGTGAGAGAATAATAATGATTCGTGACAAAATTATAATAAGAAAATGCTGCTGAACTATGTGGGATTGTAACTGCAGAAGTACTTTAACTACTGCTCTTTCCTATTCCTTCCTGTTCTTCTAATGGCCCCTTTATGATAGTCTCACGTGTCTCTACAGGAATGAAAACATGTTTAAAATGCCTGTTCAAAATAAGAGACAGATTCTCAGGATTCAGAAAAATGGCAAACAAAAAAACTTCACAAAAGACCACCTTGTGTGCTGTGGCAAAGGATCAAGCACTGGAGCCACAGAAGTGAGTGAG
Organism: Anas acuta; assembly: GCF_963932015.1. Lineage (NCBI taxonomy): Eukaryota > Metazoa > Chordata > Aves > Anseriformes > Anatidae > Anas > Anas acuta. The sequence goes on from NC_088981.1 coordinate 96,985,114, forward strand.
AAGAATGTGCCAGAGCTGGTGCTACAGATGGAGCTATTGCCCCAATCAAGCTGTATCTAACGCCAGGCTTTGATCCTTCACTTGACTCTATGCAGTTGGCTTCTCAACTGCTTCCATAAAACCTTACTCTGGCAAAGACCAATGTGCACAGTCAGTAGCAGGACAGGGGGCCTATATCTAATGGTTCTGTAGAGCATCTTTGGTACTGCAAAATGAGTAAGGAAAAATAACACACCATCAATTTATCCTAACAGTTTTTAGCAAGCATCTGTAAGAAAAGATACCAAGATGTTCTTACTTTCCTCAGAAAGATCATTTTCTTCTGCCTCTCTTTCCATTTCTTTACACCATCCTTCCATTCTCTTAGTTTCAGTATGCAGCAACTTCATAAACCAAGATCCGTCCCGTCGACAAGGAGACATTCGACCAGTCTCTACTGTCTCAATGGCTGGCTCTAGCCAGGGTTCTGGTGGTGGAAGGTTTGAGGTGTCAACAGGGGTCCTGTAATCTTCTCTGTAACTGAACAGTCCCTGTGTCCGTACAGTTCTCACTGCGCTGTATTGGGTGGGGGTGCTGGGCTCTGAGTGCTGCTGGAACGACGAGCCAAACTGAAGTCCCTTGTCCTCCATGGTGATGTGCCCTGGAAAGCCCTCCAGCTCCAGGTCAGCCTGGACAGCTGCTGTTACACTGTTTGAGCGCTTAAATCTTCCATGTCTTGATAAAGGAGGAAAGGAAAGGTATTAAGAAGTCATATAAAGTCATACATGTTTATACGGGGCACAGAATAGTATTTCAATGGATGGATTCTAGTTTTCTCCTCGTGTTTTACGCTAAATATTTTTCTTTGTGCATATTCCACTAAAATAAGACAGTGAGTAACAGCAGAGAGAAAAAACAAAAAGCATAGTGGCATCATTGATCTTAGCAAAGATACAAAAGAAAATCATTTAAATTATCTCTGGAAGCAAATATTGATTTATTCTCTTACTACAAAATACCATGTATCATTACTAAATGAACTGGAAATAACTAGCAGAACTGTGGGGTTGCATCTCCTGGTGGAAGACTGCTAAATATATGTATAAAAAATCCAAATATTAACGATCATAATTAGATAAAACGTGAAAATCTGCTAAGTTAGGACTGTTAACAATTCTTTGGAAAAAAAACAAAACCTACAGTTTTACAGTTTTAAGAGGTTCTTTTTTGTTCTTTTTTTTTTTTTTTTTTTTTTTTTCCAACCTCATAAGATAACCATTAAATCTTGATTTTCTATTGTAACATGCCAAGAATAATGACATTTAAGAAAAGATTTATATTATAAAGGTAGATAGACGCTCAAAGATTATTTGCGAAATCCTTTCACATCTAGGTCTATTGTTTCAAATTACTTCTAGTCAATGTTGGTAAAAGGCAATTAGCAGACAGATACTGTCTGACAGCTGCCGTGAAATGAGATAATGGTCCCAGTCCAGTACTTAACAGGCAGTGCCTGCCAGGGATAACCAACCAGTGGGTTAGTGAATTGGCCATCAGTTTTACAAAACTAGGTAAAGATTGAACAAGCATAGAAGCTGATTCCAGCTTAGGATAAAGATACTATGCTAACCACTGTATCTCCCTAGGAGGCCTGGGAAGGCCTGGATCAGTACAGGATGTCCTATCAAAAGAAGAATACGCCAATATACATCTCTTTGTTTTTGTTCTGCAACTAATGAAAGGATATTAATGCACCACTTTAATTTAAAACTTTCACTTCCTTCACTCCAATTAAAACTGTAAAGTTAACTGAATGATAAGCAACTGCTAAATATTCTCTACAAATTTTACCAAATGACCAGCATGCATACAAGAAATTTGGCTTTATGAATTATTTAGGAGCAGAAGTTGCCAGATGTTTGTTATTAACACTGTTTATAAATGCGCTTTGTATTATGAAAGCCTACAGATTTTTGTATGTGCTTGAATTACCGTTTTTCATCTTCTACTTGTATCCCAACAGAGTGGTATTCCCGTAGGCCTCTGCTCTCGGTATCTGAATCAGTTGCTGTTTCCACCTAATTCAACAGAAAAGATACATCCACAGAGTGAGCACTGACAATTCAGCATTACCTGCATTTACTCAAAATAAATTATATACTTCCTCTTTTACTGCTATGAAACTCGCAGCAATAAATACATAACTTAAATAAGTACTCAGCCTGTTAACATTGGTTTGGTGCTATATTTTCTAAAGCTCTGCACAACTACTTGTTTCGCTGTGCAGTTCCCTATTTCAGACCTAAGCAGATGCAATTACTCAGGTCAGTGGAAGCAGGGAGCAAGCAGGATGGCCTGGAAGAACTGTTCTTAGAACAAGGAATGAACAGAATAGTTCCTTTTCAAATTATTATAAAAAAAATCTCATTATAGTCCATGATTTACAAAATAAAATAAAAACTCAAGTAGCCCCATAAACTTGCAAGTGATAAAATGAAATACTGCAATGAAATTTTATCGACAGCTGTGTTGACAAATCTAAAGCCATTTAAATGATGTGAAGGATACATCAGAATGCCATATCTCACCTTTTTTAATAACATGGTCCCAAATATGCTACATCAGGCAATTTATGCACCTTTTAATAGTATTCCCACCTGAAATACACTCACCAAAATACATTCACAGTACAGTTTTCTTCATAACTGAGACCACATCATTACTGCAAATTTATGTGGGATTTTATATAACACTCCCCACCACCACACCGCCCCCAAGTCTTTGACACAGACATAATGAGTGCCACAGTATGCAAATTGTATCGAATCAAGGAAGAGTCAGGAAAAAAAAAAAAAAAAAGAAAGAATTGAACAGACTTTTCACTTTGAATGATATTTTCTCTGCTAAATTAAATACATATATATTATCAGCAACCAGTTTTTTGACATGCAAAATTCATGGGTGCAGTAAAAGACTACATCCTATAGTGAAAATAAGATAACTTTTCCTCTTGCAGTAGTGACAGGCACCTCTGGGAGGTGCCCAATGGCCTTTGCAGCTTCTTATTAGCTGCACAGTCCAAATCCCACTAGGTTTCTGGAAGGGTGCAAGGAGAGTGTGGAAGGAGGGTGAGATGTGAGATGTGGACTCTACACCTTGAAGAAGTCAGTTGCTGATAACTTCTCTTTCAATCTTCAAGGGGTATTTCCATGTACATTCACATTGAAGGGAATTCCAGCTAGTAATCAGTGTACATTCGTATTTACCTGGGTGTGGGTGACGGTGACTTTTACAAAAACAGCTAATGCAGAAAGCCTCTAGTAAATGTTACAGTAGGTTTGAACTGTACAGTGTAGCATCTGGCACAGGTTTGCAAAAAGCTCTGCATATCAGTGTGGTAAGCATCAAGGAAACATTTTCCAGCATTTTCCATCTGTCCTGCATGAGTTCTAGGGAAAACACACTCTGTTGACTGTTCCCACCTCAGGAATTGCATGGAAGCTGGCTACATTCACTTGGACAGGCAGCACAGTGACAGAACTGTTTTTTTCCCTAAGTTATCAGTCTTGGTAGTAGTCTCCAAGACTCACATCATGGTTTAATATGGAGGGACAGGGCACTACTTGTCTCGTCAAAGTCAGACAAAAATAAGAGGATAGCGGCCTGCATCAAAAGATATTCTGGGGCTTCTCTGTCTTCAGAAAAGGAGCTTAAATGATCAGCAGAAAGAACAGAAAAAATACATTTCTAAGGATCTTCCAATTAGGTGCATATAAAAGTCTGTACCAAAACTAGTGACCTAGATTGACATTATGGTCAATAGTGAGACACTGACAATGTATTAGGTACTAGGTCCATTCCTCCCATTTGACTACAATGGAAACATCTAGGGTGTTATCTTAGATGTAAATACTATATATCTCTATTATAGATACACTGTTAATTGAAATTAATGCCATGTCTGGCATGTGGGTCAGTAGCACAAATTCAAACACACTATGTCATACAAAGCTGGAATGTAACTACTGTTGAAAACACAGGGATCCTAGTTAAACAGATAGATAATAGGAAAAGGATGTGGATGCTCCATGAGTAAATGAAGAGAAGCCAAAACAAAGAAACCATCTATGTGAGAAATTACAAAAAAGGCAAAAACTTGACAGAAAACTTGAAAAAAAAATTTACAAAAGGAAAGAAAAGTTGCTAGATGCATCCTCCTCTGGGATGCATCCCATTCTTGTGCCAAATATGAATTAGATTGAGGTTTGACAGTGCCCTCAACAGTAACTGCAGATTTCTCTAGTCTCAGATGTTAGGGAGTACACACACAACCTAAATACAAAAAGTAGCTAGAAAATAGAAAGCATTTATAATAAATTTTCAAAAGTATTTGCCTACTGGTACAAATATTTAGCAACTTAATACAGGTTCAATTTGTAAAATAACTGGAACAATTTCATGTTTATTGTTTTTTCTTATTCATTCAGAAAGAGCACTATGATCTGGCTTTGGAATTTATCAGGTATTTCTAGTAGCTTTACTGCTGCTAGCCCTCTTCAGCTTCCTGAAGCATAATAGATACTGTTAATTTTATTCATTTATCATTACTTCTAAATTTCTGCTATGGAACTGGATATCTGCATTTCAGTAAATTCTGTGAATGCCTTTCTGTGGAACTACAGTAGGGGTATTTATTACCCGAAGATCAAGTACAATATTATGCAAATAATTTTGGTTTAAAGTATATTTAATGTTAAGTTTATAAAAGAACATAAGAAACTAACTTGATATAGCTTAGGCATGTTAGATTGTTGGATTAATGGTCAGAGTTGGTAATGTTTATGTTAGATAAGTACATTTTATTCAGAAATCATCTAGGCATAAACCTGGACATATACTGTATTTGAACTGTCAACTCAATGCTGAATTTCTGAAAGGAAAAGGGTACTTGAGAAAGAAAACATCTATAGTTAAAACATCTATTTTTAAAAGGGTTTCTTTATTAAAGCCTATTTTATGTAAGCATCTCTGTCAATAGGAGAGCTGAAAAAACTTTTGAAAGACACTAAAGGAAGAAAGGGCTGAAATGTGCTTCAGTTCTCACTGTGCAAGCCTGAATGGACTTTTCTTCATTTTTAAGCCTGGAATTTCACTAGCAGAGTAGTTGTTATTGTATGCCAAATGAATAACACCACAGGAATGCACATCAGGTTAAACCAATGAACACTTGCACAGTCACAGAGTGGATGAGGTTGGAAGGGACCTCTGGAGATCAACTGGTTCCACCCCCTTCTTTAAGCTGGGTCACCTAGAGAACATTGAACAGGATCATATCTTAGTGGCTTTAGAACATCTCCAGAGAAGGAGATCTCCAGGTCTCTCTTGTAGTGGGGATCCCAGAACTGGACACAATACTCCAGGTGTGGCCTCACCAGGGCTGAGAAGAGGGAGAGGATCACTTCCCTCAATCTGCTGGCAACACTCTTCCTAAGGTACCATAGGATACCATTGATTTTCTTGGCCACACGGGCACATTGCTGACTCATGGTCAGCCTGCTGTCCACCAGGACTCCCTGGTCCTTCTCTGCAGAGCTGTTTTCCAGCAGGTCAGCCCCAGTCTGTACTGGTGCATGGGGTTACTCCTCCCTAGGTACAGGACCCTGCGCTTGGCTTTGTTGAACTTCATGAGGTTCCTCTCCATCCTCTCAAGGTCCCTCTGAATGGCAGCACAAAATTCTGATGTTTCAACCACAACTTCCGGTTTTGTAACATCAGCAAACTTCCTGAGGGTGCTCTTCATCCCTTCATCCAAGTCACTGATGAATAAGTTGAACAGGATTAGACCCTGTACCCTTGTGGGACACTGCTATCTATAGGCCTCCAACTAGACTCTGTGCTGCTGATCACAACCCTCTGAGGTCTGCCATACAGCCAGTTCTCAATCCATCTCACTGCCCACTCATCTAACCCACACTTCCTGAGCTTACTTGAGGATGTTGTGGGAGACAGTGTCAAAAGCCTTGATGAAATCAAGGTAGACAACACTCTCCCCTCATCTACCCAGCCAGTCATCTCATCATAGGGGACTATCATATTAGTTAAGCATGATTTCTCCTTGGCGAATCCATGTTGACTACTCCCAATCACCTTCTTTTCCTCCACATACTCAGAGATGATATCCAGGATGAGCTGTTCCATCATCTTTTCAGACATGAGGGTGAGGCTGACTGGCCTGTAGATTACTGTAGTTCTCTTTCTTGACCTTTTTGAAGACTGGAGTGACATGGGCTTTCTTCCAGTCCTCAGGTACCTCTCCTGTTCTCCATGACCTGTTGAAGCTGATGGACAGTGCCCTAGACATAACATTGGCCAGCTCCCTCAGCACTCATGGGTGCATCCCATCAGGGACTGTGGATACGTGAGTATCAAATTTGCCTAAATGATTTATAACCCATTTCTCCTCAAGAAAGGGAAAGTTTCCTTTCTCCAGAGTTTCTCTCTTGTCTCCAGAACCTGGGATTCCTTAGTGCTGGCCTTAGTAGTGAAGGCTGAATCACAGAAGGCATTCAGTAACTGCCTTCTCTGTGTCCTACATCACCAGGGTACTCACCCTGTTCAGCAGCAGGCCCATAGTCTTCCTTTTGCTAATGATGCATTTGGAAAAGCCATTCTTGTTGTCCTTGACATCCCTTGCCAGATATAATTCCAAATGGGTCTTAGCCTTCCTTGTTGCATCCCTGTATACTCTGACAATGTTCCTATGTCCAAGTGGCCTGTCTCCTTTTACATACTCCACGTACTTCCTTCTTCTGTTTGAGTTTTGCCAGGAGCTCCTAGCTCATCCATTTCTTTGCTTGACTAATAGTGATGCACCAATCTTGAGCTTAGAGGAAGTGATGCTTTAATATTAACCAGGTCTCTCAGCCCCCCCTGCCTTCTAGGGCCCTAACCCATGGGATCCCTCCAAGAATGTCCCTGAAGAGGCCAAAGTTTGCTCTCCTAAAACCTACAATTGTAATCCTACTTATTGCCCTGCTTCTTCTCTGCAAGATTCTGAACTCCAGCATCTCATGGTCAGCACAGGGGCAACTTTCACATCTTCAACCAGTCTTTCTTTGTTAGTACAAGCTCCAGCAACACACCTCTCTTCATTGGTTCCTCCACCACCTGTGTCAAAAAGTTATCGTTAGTGCTCTGCAGGAACCTCTTGGACTGTTTGTACCTAGCTGTGTTGTCTTTCTGGCAGATATCAGGGTGGTTGAAGTCTCCATGAGAACTAGGGTTGGTGATCATGAGGCAACTTCCAGCTGTCTGTAGAAGGCTTCATCAGCTTCTTCATCCTAATCAAGTGACCTTTAGTAAACACTCATAAGAGTATCATCCATGTTAGCCTGCCTTCTTCTCTTTACCCATAAGCTCATAAGCTCTCATAGCACTGTCTTTTGTAGTGTAGTCTAGGTGGACATAGCACTTTAAATGAAGTGTTTAGTGTGAGAGACTATGGTCATTTTCCCATTTTTTTTTTCTGATGGGAAAGGTAGTAAAAATACACTACAGCAAAAATTCAGGTATGCTTCCGGAATTGAATGGATCAAGAATCTGGGAGCCAGAAGTGGGCCAAGAACCTAAGCCAAATTATTGCAAGAAGGCCTTAATTTTGCTCTTTGGGTCTAATCCACTGCATCAGAAATCTGTAGGAACGGACTGGAAGCTGTCCTGAATTTATGGCCCAAGGCTCATCCTGTAGAAACAGCAGCAAAACTCATTTAATAGTTTCAAAGGATTCAGTGACCACATTTTTTTGTAATGGTATCAACTGGTGTGCTGATGTGAGAAAACGTTTATGTGTACAAAATATGGTAAATCATTTTCCTTTTGTCTATATTTTATTTTATTTTATTTTATTTTATTTTATTTTATTTTATTTTATTTTATTTTATTTTATTTTATTTTATTTTATTTTATTTTATTTTATTTTATTTTATTTTATTTTATTTTATTTTTATTTTATTTTATTTATTTACTTTTAAAGATTTTGACATTTTCCCACCTGTCAGTCTTTTGCCTTCAGTTTGTTCTAAAGCACTGCACCTCCTTTACAGGGAGATACCCTCAGGATGACCATTTCTGCATACCACACTCCTTAGACCTATTGAATGAGTCTTGCGGGATGAGGTGGGAGACAGAGAACTGGAAATGGAAGTAGTCTAAGGAAGGTCAATAGTATCATACCTGTGGGGCTAAGGTAAAGCTAGTAGCAGATTGTAGAGGTCAACAGACAAAGAAAAAATTGGCTTCCACAAGGATGTCTCAGTGGCTCATACATAATGCCGTTGGAAACTACAGTCCAAAGATGTAAACAAGAAAACGTCCATATGGAGAAGATCAGTTTCACCAACTGATATTGTCAGAACAAAGCAGGCAGACTGGCAACACATGCTTTTCTTCCATTTTGCATATCAAAAGCATATCTGTTTTTGCCAGCTACATTGGTTTAGTAACATATAGCATGTCTCTTTTGAACTCTTCTCCTGCGTGGAGGCCAATTTCCCTTTTATATTTGGGATGGGCTGGTGTCTTTCCATTGATGTAACATGTCCAGGAAAATTCCTTTTCATTTACCTGTTTTTAAGTACTTTCTTATTTGTATTTCACCTAGATGTACACCCTGAATAATTTGCTGAAAATATGTAACTGTCACTTGGAATTACAAGAATAATGGAAGTAACATACTCTAAAATTTTATTCAAAACAAAATTATCAGGAAAGTGATGGTCCAGGTATCAAAATAGAAATAGTATTGGATACCTATAAATATAAATGCCTACCAAATTATCTTTCCTTCCAGTTTGCCAAGAATGACACTGACTAAATGACCTGACAATTGCTTTCATATTTTAATGCTTTCATTTCCTTTCTGTGCTTTGTAACAGCGGGAGAATGCCAAACATTTTTTTTCGTGTGTGTGTGCAATCTAGTACTGCAAATATTATAACAATCAAAACAAAAAATCTAGAAAGAGGAATCACAATGCAAGTAAAAATGGGAAACAAAAATATTCACTCACAAAGAAACAAATGAATAAATAAATTTCATTTCTGAATGACAGATAGTAAAAAGACTGCTGCTAGAACACAGCAGGAAACTCTTTAAGTTAAATCAGATTGGCCAAGCTAGATTCAAGTAAACAGAGTAGAAAAAGTCTTATGTTTGGTTTGATTGTGTGGCTCCTGAAACTTAAAGAGGTCTTAATACATGTAGATCTATTGTTAGTATCTGTGACTCATTATTGTTTTGTATTTTAAAAGCCTTGCATCACATGTATCCTAAAAGCCTTAATATTTGAAAATTGGGACAAGATCTCAGCAGAGCAAAATATTGTGACAAATTACATGTCTATCTGGTTAACAGGGAGTCTTACAAAGAAGAGGAATCAACAAAATCATCAGAAACTGACCAAAAGCAGAAGAATGGGAATACATCTAAACTATTATCTTCCTCTCTTCTTGCAAACAGAGAACTAAAACTTCTTTAAAATATGGTCCTTTATGCTTTGAAAAATGTTTTATGGGCTAATAGTATGTTATTCACTGTAGGTGTATTGGTGCATTTTGCTATAACTTCTGTCTTAATTGTTTTACCAATACTCCTCTCCGCTGGTTTTGCTAACGACCCATGGAGCATACAACACTGTAAAACCTCTGTGATCAGTCACTACTGAACAATCTAGATCAAAATTTAAAAGCTAAGTTAACAGATATTGGCACTGACTCAGTAATAAATGACCCACAAATAAATTATATTTACACCAAATTATTTGAACAAGTGCACATCAGTATGGCACATAACTTACTTGTTACAATCAATCTTGGTTTGTTTATAGACACTCATTCTAGTAAAGGAAGTACACTGACTAAACTATTTCCACAAATTCTTGGTAAGCTTTCCTAGCTGGCAATTTTTAGCTGTGTGAAAGCAATCTTTACTTCTGTGTTAAAGCATTATTCTGCTCTTAAACATGAGCACTGCAACATAGCATTGCAGTGTCCTAAAAATTGCAGCCTAGGTAAGCTTCAATACATACTGTCTCTGAGGGAAGTTCAAAGTTAATATATGCAGCACATCAGGAAACAGATTTTAACCTGGTATCTTTTGCTTTTCTCTCATAAGCATTAGTAATAAGAGTCCTTCAGGCCACATTATCTCTCCCCATGCAACTTCACTGCCCTCAATGGGTTTTCACTGCTGTAGTTGATGTGTTCTATAATTAGAATTTAATAAACAACCTCTCTGATGATGCACAGGAAGGAAAATAATTCACCTTCCCTCTCTTGCATAGGCTTCTCAGTGGTAACAAGAGAAAAAAAAATAAAAAGAAAAAAAAAGAAAATACTACATTTGATACTAGCTCAAGTAAATCCATTTGTGAATGCAGAAAACCATTCTTAGGTAAAGAGATCTCATTTATATGCAGTGATTTCAAAGCAGGAAAAGTACTTCAAATAAAACTACAGTACTAACTTCTACTGCTTTAATTAACTAAAAGAAAAAATTTATCAGCCAAAAAGCATATACTCTTTCAAAATATATATTTTTTAGAAACACACAAAATATACCCACACTTGCATACTTATAATTTTTTATCTTACCACAAGGCACAATTTGGCTACTCTAGTACTTCTCAGCAGAGCATCTGGACAGGTCAAATACCTTGCATGGAATGGTTAAGTGCTAATTACACAATACATCATACAACAGGTTGAAACTTCCATGGATCTTTTAAGAAAGTGCTTTGTGCTAAAAATTCTTGCCAGAGTTTAGAAATGGGGTTTGTGTCAAGCTTATATGAGACAGTAACTACAGAGTGATGCACACAGCAGTGATTACTCGTAATTTTTTGGTGCCACAATGCTACGTGGCAAATTGTTCTGAATCAACAAATGTTATGCAAGGCAGCTTTCTGGGCCTTCCCCACTTAGAAAGTCTCATTATGTTAAATGGCATTTAACAAAATGAGCAACAGTAACTTGTGAAAAGAGTAAAAAATTAGATGTCTTTAAAATAACCATAGCTTTGTTTTAACTACTATTCCAACTGCTAAGCTCCGTAACATTAAAGGAGGCTGAATTGCAGCCACTGGCTGGGAACTCCGCTAATGGGCTAAACCTGTGAATTCACACTCATATATATATATAAGGGTCTTTAAACTTAAGACCAAAGACCTTAACTTCAAAGGTCAAGTTTTAGCCTCTGTACCGTGGATGCACTTCCAAAATTTTTGTTGACTTCTACAGGTCAAGGACTTCACACACTTGTCTCCCAGAGCAGCACAGTCTGAACAGGATTTTAGGAGAACCTCAAAGATTTTATGCTTACCTCTAAAAGATTGGATCATTTATGATTTAAAGACCAGTGAAGTCAATGGGAATAATTCTTTTGATTGCTATGTGTACACTGCAGTAGAGCACTGGCAAGGATGGTACAACCTAAACAGTACAAAGAAAATGTAGATACTCATCTTGGTAAGTACGCTATGTGGGTGTACAATGCTTTGCCTTAATGGTACATTCCAGTTTGAGGCTGCAGAATTTCTTGAACCAAGTTTTTAACATAACATGATAATTATATATATGTATAATTCAAAGTTCACCTTATGACACAAAAAATTAAGCTGGCAAGTTGTTGCAAGTTGTTATTCCTCCTGAATACAGCTTTAGATTTTTAACAATTTGTTCAATGAAGATCCTGGAGGAAAAAAAACCACCACAACCCTTGATACTTTGAAGATCCATCTCCTGATGATAAATGAAGATGACAGAGTCCATTATCTATGCTACAATTAGTACTCATCTCCAAAAATATCATCACGAATCAGTCTCCATACTTACAACATTTGTTCCCATATCATCTACTTCCATGGTTTCTGATCATTTGGAGAAGTTCTGATGTCTTTTAAACAGAGAACAAACAAAGGACTACATATTTTGAAATACTTTAAATAAATGAGAAACTAATTTCTTGACATGTTTTCTCGTATATTTTACAATCCAAATGCTTTTAATTTGAAATGGTTTATAGCTAGAGCTGTTTTTGAATGTTAGTTATAAGCATAGGGTATGCTAAAGAGCAAAGAAAAATTCCTGAAAAAGTATATCAGTAATAACCTTGCTGTAGACTTACTGGTCTTGACAATCTCTACCCCCCATTTTAATTCAAATACTTTGATAAGTCTTCAGCTGTCATAGAAGAAGACAGATATAAAGATTAGAGTTACTGGTATCACTAGAGTTTAATTATTTATTATATATATATTCTTAAGAATACCAACTATATTTTTAATCCCAGAATCAGTATTTTGCAATTTGTTTGAATATGTGAATTGACTTTTTTTTTTTCTTTCAAATTCCTGCTGATATGTCTGAAAATATTCCTCTTGATTTAAATATGGGTGTTAAAAAAAATCAAACCTAAGACCAACAGCTATTTTTTGTAGTTTTTTGGGGAAGCTTTGTTTCTGAAGCTTGTTTTTGTGTGTGCAAAATTCTCAGCTGGATAGGGCTAACATACCATGAGATGGGTTACCATGGCTGTACTGTTCTCTGTCCTAGTAAACTGGATGCTACTGATAATTTACAGAAAGTCCAATGCTTCCCTAGAGAGCTGAGCTCCCTGTGCATGTGCATACCAATCCTATGGCACATACATTCTGTGCTAGGATTTTTAAAAAGGACATTTGTTAACAATATGCACAGTACACAAATCATATATCCCAAAAACATGGCAGCCCTAGGCTTTGTCCGTAGCAGTTCTACACTCAGAGGCAGCACTGGTCATTCTCTGTCTTTGTGCCTCTCTGCTACTGCATGAATCTTTGTGGGCAAACATTCTCACACCAATGTGTTAAAGGAATGAAACATCAAAAAAATGCACAAATTAACCATCCTGATAGCAAAATAATTAATGCAAATAAATGCAAATTAAATGCATTACCCTAGCATGGCATGCTAATGAGAAAACAAGTCATTTAGTCAATCAAGGAAATATGCAAATAAAAAACATCCTTTTCTGAGGTGCTTTGATGCAGAAGTCTAAAAGAAATGAAATACCTCTGCTGTATTTTTGGGATATCAGTTACTGTTTATGTAGTTTGCAATAAGGGTATACTAACCTGTGTTTTTATTCCATACAGACCAGGCAACAAAAATATGACAAAATGTATTTTCTGCTTAGACATGCTACAGAAAGGTATTTTTCGCACTAATGTGAAGTTTGAAACTCACTGCAGGAAAAAAAAGCAAATACAAACAGCCCAAAAATACACTACCAGGATACTGTGTTAAGAGTAATTTCAGAATTCTAACCTTATTTAATGTCAAATGTTGCAACTAAGGAGATAGTACTTCTCATAAGATATCAGCACATCCTTCTATGATATGCTGTCGCAAACATTTGCCATTTTCAGTGTATGCACCTGAGGACCAGCATTATGGGCCAGGCATCAGATGATGAGTTGATACAGAAGATCCTCTGCTTCCATGGAAATTATTGCACAGATGTTTTTGCAGATTAGAAACACTTATTCTTAAACACACCAAAAAACAAGAAGGGTCAGAACCCAGCGAGAAGTGGATGTCATCACCTGCAGTATGAAACAGGATCAAGTGATGTAATCAAAGTTTTGGAATTAATTGTTGAAATACCAGGACAGACTGAAGCAAGACACTCATAATGTTAAATATTGCTGCTGTGCATGACTGCTGTAAAGAAGAGATAAGAACAACGCTAGATACAATTCCTTTCTGAAGAGTAAGTTTCAGGTCAGAGGCTAAAAGGTACTAAAAATAACTTGCTGCTCTTTTGAGCTTTTCACCTTTATCTGCTAAGCTCCTTCTCTGAACGATTTAGGATACTCTAATTACTTTAAAAAACATTTTAATAGTAGCAATCTGCATATTTTACTGTTGCTGTTAAATTGTATTCTGCTCTTCTGTATGTAAAGAAGCAGAAGCCAACACTTTTTATGATAAGAAATGGACAAGCAACTTGCTGATAAAGGCTAGGTATTCCTGTTAGTCTAATGTGTTGTGGAACAGCAACATTATACTACAGTGTGATGTTCACTAGGTAGCTGTAACATGGTTAAGACACATATTTTTCTCTGACTGAGTCTTGAAAGTAACAGAAATGGAATCCCCGCTTTTTAAGAAAATAATAGCTTTTATGCACTTACTTTCTTGTAGATGAACAGTCACTCACTGGGCTTAGTTGCACAGGCCTAGTGAGAGCACAGATCATGCTCTCAAGATCTATGCTGCTATCTCTACTATATCTGTAGCTATGCCACAATACATAGCATTTCTGCTATTATTGATTTGGCAAAAGTAGAGATTTTTAAGCACAAAAGTGAACCCCATGATGTAAATGAGGATAATCACATACTTAAAATTAAATCTAAGTAAGAGCAGAACAGAAAGGTAAATTTCCATCTACTCCTGTGTTTCAACAGAATGAACTTTTTGCAAGTTCAAATTTCTGATTTTTATTACTACTTGGTATTTCCTGGATATTTAAACACATTATTACTACTATCTATCTAGTGCCTCCCATTCAATAGAGGAAATATCATGCAAAATCTGCACTGGGAATCATTTCATTCCCTTGACACAACACAATGTTGCTGAACTTTCTGTAGTCTGACAGACATTTTGCAAGACATGATTACACAGTGGGCAAACGGATGAATACTCAAAGGCTGTCCTTGTTGATGTTATTTCTTTACTGGTCATGCCATAGCTGTATCAGTAAGTTCCTTTCCTTTCCTTGGTACCTCCTCCCCAGCAGAACACCTGTTACTAAAAGCAGGGTGGTGATGTTCTTTTTAGGTAGAATAATTGTTGAGGATCCATCAGCACCACACATTTTCCAAGGTCAAAAGAGAAAGATAATGGAAAAAATACAGTGAAGCATTTTAAAGCAGGCATAATTCTATAAAAAGGACTGAATTCATGGAGGGAAGGAGATGAACATGCTGTTCACCTGTAGCTCTGCAATATAATTTTCATATCAAGTGCTAATGACAGGTAACCTCCCTAGAGATTTATTCATTCATTTTCTTCCAGGTACAGCATATTAGCGGAAGACTTCCCCGCACAGCCATGTCGCCATGATGTGAATTACAATTAACGCCAGGCAGCCAGGGGTTGTTTGTTAGATTATTAGAGCCAGCGAAGCTGAATGACTCATTCTATGCTATTTGCAGAAAGAAGGCAAGCAATTCATCACAAAACAGATGCTAATGATAGGCTACCTGGATCCCTATAGAGGAACGCCGGCTCTTGAGAAACTCCTCTGCTTTTGTCACGAGGATGGCCTTGTCACTGGTTCGTATGGAGGCACCCTCCGATGCGTGGCGCTGTGCAGCTGCAGTCTCCAAGGCAAGATTCATAGCCTTGTTACTGTCCAAACTGTCTGTGGAGTTGTACATCCCTCGCCCGTCCTGAGGCCATGGGGAAATCCTCTGAGTCCGGCTGTCGTGGTATGCATCCTGGGTGGATTCTGTGCTGCTCTGAGCCGTGACTGAGATCAGTGGCTTGGATGTGGTACGTGGGGGTACCGGCGGCGGTGTTTTTTTGTAACTTGTGTAAGTTACAGCTATGAAAAAAATTAAAAATAAAAGTAGAAAAAGAGAGAAATCGAGATTAGTCTGGTGGAAAACTCACAACATTTTCACCTTAACTTTAAGGTTATGTTACTTAAAAATGAAGATGCTACAACATAGTGCTCCTTGTGAACCTCGCTGTTAGTTCAAAGCATCTCTCAGAGTCAGACGGGTATCCATAGCAACATTTTATTTCAACCAGGAAGCAAGGGGTGGAAATGGGAGTCCCAGATTATGGTGAAGATGAAAGGGAGTTAGTGAGGATTTGTGTGTGTGTGTCTAAGCCTCGATACTAGGGCTGGGTAGGTACATGCTGGAGCTGCTGAGGTGGTTTCTGCATGGGGTAAAGCTGATAAGAGAAATAAAGGGATTTTTTTTTTATTCTCTTATATTAATCTGAACTGTAGGCTTGGTATCAATGCAGTGTATTAAAGAAAGTAATGTCAATATACTGGAACAGAACAGAAACTTCATGCCACACTTGAACCTCTTGAAGTACTTCCAGGTGGACTGATTAATTACACAAGAAGCCTCTACTTTAAAAATATACAATATATTTAATGAGAAATTTCAGGCATGCAATATTTTATTATATGAAAAGCTACTAGATACATGTAAAGTAACAATATAAAATAATAAATAATACAAAAAACAGTGACATTTTATTTGTTGTCCTGCAGTAAGCCTTAAACCTTAGAACATACGTTGAAGAGTTATATACTTAGATGAAGATAATACGGAAATACAGATATAAAAATGTGTCTGAAACGCTAGGAGAGCTGGATACACATAAGCAGTAGTAAGAATTTTAGTCTGATGAGCAGAAAATGTCTGAGGCTACTTTGATGTGTATCCTGTCTTGCAGAAAAAGGGTCATTAAGACATGCAAGAAAACTCTACAGGATACAGGTTTCTGCCAGTACTGTGTCCTTACAAAATTTTTGAGATTTCATAGAGATAGGTATTTAGTGATTAATATCACACAGTTCAGTTATCTAATTGCTTAAGCCCTTTATACTATACTTGTACTAATATAAGCATTTCTGTTGTGGAAGTGTTTTTTCACCCAAGTACACATTCTCATATAATTCATAAAATTATTGACTGATACAAAAGTGCATTGTAATATAGCTTTCTACATTCCTGTACAGGAAAATCAAACCCAAATCACATCCTGTATAATTACAGGAACATAAAGAAAATTATTATATTTTATTGTATCAAAAATCCTGAAATAGCATATTATATACATGCAGAGATCAGGACAAAGAATGACTTAACATAAAGTTTTGCCTTTTTCAGATGTTTTTAAATGTATTGGACATTACAAGGGTGACTCTGGTAACCTTGGAATTGGGGTTACTTAAGTCCAATAGAGATCCTATAAATGTTCCTCTTCTCATTATACAGACATGACGTGATAAGCAATGCCGTCACAAGGAGCCCCTTTCCAGTTGTGCTTTTTAGTATCATTCTATGTTGCAGCTCTCTGGAGAGAAGAGACAGGTTTAGGAATTTGCTAATACTTGGGACCACTGAGCCTGACTGACTAGGCCAGCATATGAGAAAAGCGAGCCTAAAGAAAGCTGTTCTTAAACTTTGTTTCTTGATAGTCATAAATAAAGCAGTGTTCATAAATAAAAGAGAGTGAGGCAGAGCTAGGAAGTGGAAACCTTCATTTGAAGCACATTTTGAATTAATACTGGTGTAGCTCAATTCGGGTAGAGATTTAAAGACAGTCTTGCCCTGAGCTAAATTGCTTTAACAGAGGGAAACACGTGAAAGCATGCTCTTCAGATTCAGGGACTGTGTGCATTTCTGAAGTGCAGTTTCATTGTCCTATCACAAATCTTATCTCCTGTCAGTTTTGTAACCAGCAGTTAAGAAGAAAGAAAAACCCAATATTTTTCAACTGCTTTAGGGAATACAGAAATCTCATGAAAGAAGGGAGAGACTGTAATGCTTGGAAATTATTACAGTGTTTTAGGAGCTTAAGAAATGTCTTTAAGTAATGTTTTCACTAAAGGAGTTGCCACAATACTGCTCCCTCATTTCCTCCTGCAAATGTAGGTGCAAGTGATCAAAATGCTGGGAAACATTAGAAATAGCGAAAATGGGAAAAAATAAAGTCAGTGAAATCCACATATGGAATCTACTTTTATCTATAGTATAAGACAG
This sequence comes from Anas acuta, assembly GCF_963932015.1. Lineage (NCBI taxonomy): Eukaryota > Metazoa > Chordata > Aves > Anseriformes > Anatidae > Anas > Anas acuta. Next base: position 97,002,929 of record NC_088981.1, read on the forward strand.
GTTATCACTTCTATAACTAATTTACTGTTTTTTACCAACAATCGTCATCCAGTGAATAATGAAACATATGGTGAATGTGATAATGAAACATCACAAGCAAGTGTATCCCTGCTACTCTGCTAGCAGATCACTTTTCTGTCTAATTAACATCAGTGTTAAAAATGTTAAAATTGTGTGGCAACCCTTCATAGCTACTTCATTTTCATTTACATTTTTAAAAAAAGATTGATTCTCCATGTGGAAAAAAAAAAAACAAAACAAAACAGCAGAACAGTCACTTGCTCTTTTTTTTTTTTTTTTTTTTTTTTTTCTCTCCCTAGGACTGAACATCATATTTTGGAAATTCTTGATTTTTTCAGTGGGGTGATACATCTTAGATTCACTAAGTATTGCTGTTACTGTGGTATTCTGACAAGCATTTGATCATGAACACTAAAAAGGAATTAGATTAAAACAAGCAAACAAAAAAGCCACAAGCATATTCACGGAGAAGTAAACAGTAGAAAGACTGAAAGTCCATGAGAAACTACATACATATTCACAGTGAAATATGGTAGAAAGAAATCCAGTTAATTTCTAAGCTACAATCACAGAGATCAAATGTAGAGCAGGGAATAACAAATCCATCTCTGCACAGTTAATGAGTTCATATATGGAACAACAGTTTCAGAGCCACAGAAATCTGGGACTAATTGGAGACTAACAAAATCAGGTAAGAGGATGGAGGCGTGAATTTGTGAGGCAAATCTTACCACTAAATTCTATTTGCTTTAATCACTCAAGCTGTTCCAGGGAAGTAAATAGGCTAACTTAAATGAATAATGTGACTGAGACTTGTCTTAGATAATCTTGGTATGTGTTACTGACTTAAGAGATAACTGTAATAAATTAAGAATATGCTACAGGAGGAAAGTAACCATAAAACCCATGTTTTATTGTTCATTCTTGGTCTTAGGACTCTAATAATAAGCATTGACTTAAGATCCAAAGCGTGAAATTTTATGTCACTTTCAAATATTTTTGTAATTAATTGTTATGTCAGTGAATATTCCTGTTATCAGAAGTAACGTCTGTTTGTATCTGCTCTAATTCTTGTCCCCAGTGGACAGAAGTACCATGGGAAGTCCATATATTGGAAGAAACATATCCTTTTCCTAATAGGGAAGGAACTTTCTTTCCATTTCTCATCCCCTTCTTATCCTGACGGAGAGAAGCTCCTGTCAGCTTTGCATGATTTGCTACTTTGCAAATTATATTGGTCTTAGTGGTTATTAGTTCAAAGTAAACATATAAAACCTCCTCAGTGTTGCTTCCTGCCTTCCCCATGTTTTGGTCCATCAGCCTACAAACTCCAGAGCTGTAGTGGGTTTTGCAAACCCAGCACTGAGGGTTGGCCAAGGGCAGTGCCTAAGGCCTTACAGGGAGTTGGGGCAGAAAACTGAACTGGGATAAATGGGGAAGAAGCATCCTAGTCTTCAGTCAGGGTGTCAGGGGACAAGCAGGGTGTCAGAGCCAGCACAACAACTGCAGAGAAAATATAGCATGAGGATGGGGACATGCAAAAGCAGAGCACCAGGAGGGCAGAGCTCCCTCAGTACAACTTTAGACTGATTTAAGTTGTGGACATCAGCATAAGTAGAGTCATGATTCATATTTTGATGTACAAAACAGAAATCCTGGATAATGGATTTTTTTTTTTTTTTTCAGGGTTAACAGAACATGACACAAGATTTCTGTTCATTTTTTTTACTATTTTCTGAGGAGTTTTGGTGTGCACATGCTGGGCACTCCTGATATTTCACCAGTCCTGCTGCCGAAGAATGAGGCTCAAGCAAAGCAAAAACAATGCCATTCTGCCACACTGTTAATCAATTTGTAAAATCTGCAGCTGCTCTGAAATGCAAAGAGAAAAAGAGTAGACAGCATGAGAGGAAAATATATCTTTTTAATGTTTAAACTGAACACAGAAGGAATTATGAAAAAGAAATTGAATCTTTCCTTCCTGTTGTATTCAAAGGCAATCTTAATATAGAAAGCAGATATTTTTTGGTCTTTTTTTTAATAAAGCAGGAAAAATTATTTTTGGAGATCAGAGGATACAGTCTGTCTCCATCTGTTAGCTAATAATAATAATAAAAAAGATAAAAATTGTCAAAAAACATTCTTCTAATTCTAACTGCATGGCTATTTCCGACTTCCATTTGAATCAAAGCATTAACTGTTCAGGCACTTGCCCCGCTTCAGTATAAATATGTGTAATCAGCTCCACTGGATCTTCCTTTAGGAAAGGACATTTGAAGATAAATGGAGGGAAAACAAAATGGTTCTGTGCTGCTTCATGGTGGGCTAGACTAAATGATGATGAAAACCAGGTATAAATTGTTTAGGTAGCATGGCAGCACAACGTGCATTAATTTGGCTCTCAGGCAGGAAAAGGTGTAACACATCAATTTGTTTTCGTAAGGATCATTGCCTTTATGCAAAGAGGGCAGTGCCCATTTATGTCAGCTCCAGTTATCTTCTCCCAGCACGCGAGTTATGCTTGATACCTTAATGGCCAGATGACCACTTCCCCCTGCACATACACAAGATTCCCTGTCAGTGCGGAATCTGGCACAGCACTGGCTACAAGTGACATGCTCTGTAAAGCACATTAATCTCTTCTATGTTCTTTGTGATACCAGCTGGGAAGCACCAGTCAGAAGCAGAGAGTCGGGTATTATGGAAACAGATATAACTGAGAGGGCAAACACAGAACTGGAGAACTAATGGTTTGGACATACACAATAGAATTGCAGGGAAAATTTCCCAATAGTTCTTAAGTAACTGCAAGTTTTTTTATTTAGTTGACACACCTGGAGCAGAATATCCCTCTTAATCTGCACTGCATTTGACTAAACTTGCTTAAGGTTGCTGTTGCTACTGTAGAAATAGCTGTAGAAATCAGTCAGTTACGCTGCCCATATTTCAGTGCAAACACAGCTTGTACTAGAAATAAAATGACTAAAATGATTCAATTCAGATATAACTTCAGGTTATCCACAGAGAGTTAAAGACAAAAGGCAGGAGAGACTTGATACATTTGATGAAATATCAGTGGCTGTAGGTGACATTCAGAACACCTTTCAAAAGGCAGCCTTTTAATAAATCACTGCTGTTGGTCCATTTGCCAGATACAATCACCTGAGGGGCTTTCACAAATCAATATAACCACTAAGCACTTAGTCAAAATAACATTATTTAGGCTGAGATCACAAAGTTAACTGGATGATGAATTTACATAAAAGCACCATCAATTAAAGGAAACAGTTGTCCCTTATGACATATGGCAGGAGTAAACCGTATTTTTAGTTTTGCAAGGAAACTTATTCAGAAGCAGGATAATTACTCTGCAGGGAGCACGGAGCTGCCCTGGAGGCAGAGCTCCCTGGGGCATGCTGCTGCAGGCAGACAGGATTTCTCCGAGGAACCACAGCACCAAAAGAAACACTGTGAGGGCTCCTAGGCTACCGCTAGGTCTTCTGTTTCACACAGGGAAAGTGAACGCTAACGCTACAACCATTTCAGAAGAGGAAAAAGAGACCTTTCTGTAATGAAATGCCACAGTTAAATCTAACCCTGTGTGAAAAGCTTACTCAGCTTACATAGCCTTTTGACCATGCTGAACGTTGTTCTAGGCAAAGGTTTTCACAGTCATAGATAACATGGCTGTTCTTCAAATGCCCTGAAGTTTCCTCATTATGTGCCATCATGGTCATCAGGACTTCTGATCTGCTCTTAAACTAAAAAGGCACTTGTGGATGTACAACAGCTACCTCTCAAAGCAAAAAATGATGAACATTTCAATACCATCAATAAATGAAACAGGATTTCTGAGAGAAGACATCCCATCCACTGAAAGAGTTAATTTTACACTAAGTGAATAAACTCTTTGATCATTTTTCTACTAATCCATGCATGCCAAAAATAAGAATACAGGTCCTTATTGAAAAGAGAGGATGTTGGGACACATCTTCCTATTTGTGACTATTGTCATCTCCCATTATACAATGGTTTCCAATGAAAAATATAATAAAAAGGAGAATGAAGTATCACACAAGTCAGCTTAATTTTTACAAAACCAGTCTGGTTTTTCCTAAAGTCAGTTTCTAAAGTGTTAGAAAAGGGGTTTCCTTCTTGGGTTAGTTGCACCTTTAAAGTTCACTCCAAATGAGGTGATTTAGAAATGCTTAGTTTTGATACGTGTAGCGTCTTATTACTTAATTAAGAAAAAGTGATCAGCTACAATGAGGGGGAAATGTTAAGGTAAATAATCTGTTTGGATCCAGTCTGCCATTTTAGATATGTGCCATCAGTTGATACTTCAAAACTGACACCTTTGATTTGGGGCTTACTTCCTTTTTTCAATGCTGCAGCATGATGTGCTCAGGCTCCACCCAGAAAAAAAAAGTCTTGCTCCATTATTTGACCCTAGGCAGTGCTAACTGAATGCAAATGACTGTCCTTCAAAGCACACATCCACTTCTTACTTAAATTGAAACCACAGCTGCATGTGAATGTAGAGTGGGTGAGGAAGATGCCACATTCTCGTATAATCTTGACTTCTCCAGCCTTTCTCTTTGCTGCTCCCTGGGAAGATACACACTTTTGCTTGTTGCTTTGCTAGTGATCCTGCCATTTCTGAGGGATTTTCATGTTCAAGAGTTTCTCCATTTGCAAGGTTAGGAGAGTGTTTTTTTGAACTGTAAGGAGATTCAAACCTTGTAAAAATAGTCATTAAAACTTACCGATGTCATACTGTGCTTGAAATTCAAGAGAGAATTTTGTTTTTAAATATATTAATAATTTTAATGGAATCTACGGTTGATTTCCCTCAAACACAATCAGAAAGTTACTTTGTTTTTATTACCACATCTTGCTGCTTTCTGCCATTTCCCATTCTGTCCTCCACAGTGAATCCTAGCCAGTGAAGGAGCCAGGAATCTTTCCATCTCAGTTGAGATAAAATATTTTTATGCTTGGATATCTATGAAAAGAATTCTGTTTCTTGCTTTCCAGACCGAGCAGTTAGAAACAGCTGATACATCTATGATGATATTTTTATGAGATATTTTCTCAGAAAGACTACTTACACCCAGATGAGATTTACCAACATGGCTTATATGATGGGCTACATTTTGCTTAAGCTACATAAACCAAAGCATTGTCTGGGTTGCAAGCATTTTTAACTTTATTATTGTAATTTTATTATAGCGTTATTATAACTTTATCTATGTTTTTTTTTTTTTTTTTTTTCCTCCCTGATGGGTTTTTTACTTGTATTATGTTTAGGTAAACTTGGATATTTTTCAGACATTACAGTCAGATTTTAATTGACCATGATCTCACATTGCTATGTCTCAACATGATGGTCTCATGTCATAGACCATGGGAGCAAAACACTGCCTTTATCCTGTGCCATTTTTTAAAGTAGGATTTTACAGTAGCAATTGGTTTTATCATACTTTCAAGACACAGTCAGTGTCTGAGAACTATGAAGTGGAATCCATCTCACCTCACATTAGCCATTTAAAAGACAGTCATCCAACTCTTAAGTTGCCTCATCTCTTCAGAATTCCCAGGAGAAAAACAAGCAGTTGTGGGGGAAATTCTACTTTAATCTTAGATGTTTTTATTATTGTTATTATTATTTTTACTAGGCAATGAATGGTAAAAAATGCAGGTAAAAAGAATCAAGGACAACCAGTTCAGATCAGGACAATTCTGAAATGCCTACATAGGTGAGATCCAACCTATGTACTCCATCCAACCACTCCGTCCCTATGAAGGCACTGGTAGGACTCTGATATGCACTGGGACATAATCTCTCCTCTCTTCTGTTACCTGCATTCATTGGAAAGGTGGGAGCTTCATCGCATCTGCTCCTCTGTGAGCTCGTTGTTAAAGCTATGTGGAATTTGATTTTAAGGGTCTAGCCAAATCTGAATTACATTACATTTCTTAATCCAGCAGTTCTAAATGATAAGAAGTTCAGCTTCCAAACCCTTCTCCTGGACCTACTGCATAGTAATGGTTGGCCCAAGGTCCCTTTGAAGCTTCACAGAAGTACTAAACACAAACCTTGTGTATTTCCATTGTTTTAAAATTGATTGTACAATGTTAGACACTGGGATAGATGATGCTGTTTAGTCTTGCTGAAGTTGATATTGAAAGTCAGTGGAATCAGACCAATTCACACAAACTGAGGATTTGGACCTTTAGCATAATGTATTATTGATACAGGCAGGGTTCGTGCTTCTTATAAATTACTTTTTTTTTTTTTTAAATTGCTTTTCAAAGTGACGTGTCACTGAGAAACTGCAGTCATATGAACCCCATATAAAATGTTATTTCTATGCAGCATTTCGTTTTGACCTGTCTCTGCTAAATAGAACCTATATAGCACTTGTGAAGAAAAGAAATCATTTATATGACACATAACCTCAATAACAATTTACTGGGTTAAGGCAAAATTACTGGATGCTATATTTTTATTAATCTGTGTGTGCATTAGGTTAGACTCAATAATCAGAGTAGATCCTTTTAAGCTTAAGTTCTGTACATCTATCTGATTTTGTACAGGAAACTAAAAATTAAGTGGAAATGTGACCATTAAATTTGGAAAAAAGCTGGAGTCTAAGAACACACTGCAATCTCCCAGTTAGAACTTGGAGGAGAGAGGTATAAAAGGAATTAGTGTAATCAAGTAATTCAGTGCGTAAGTCATTACCTCCATATTGAGGAAACTTAGGTCTGTAGGCAGCCCATGTTACGTAAACGATAAAATCTGTTTTGACAATGTAATTAATGTTAGTCTCAAAACAGAAATGCAAATCAAACAAGATATCAAGGTCAGAAACTGGAAGCCTTTGCCAAAGTTAAAAGAGATGTGGGTAACACAAACCTCATGGATTGCTGATGGACTAGTTGCAAAGGGTTCTATTTTAGATCAGTTAATTAGCGAAAAATTATAGCCTAACCAGCATCCTGTAGATGGCAAAGCGAAGTGCTGACAGCTGTTTTGCTCTTCTAAACAGTTCCTATGTGCCTCTAAAATATCGAAGTTGCCTTAAAGAACATCATCTCAGTTTTTCAGTTGCAGGAATGAAAAACTTACCTTGAACTATACTCTAATTTATGGAATGCATGTAAGGCTTTTCTGGAATACCGATTGCATGTCACATCACCAAAACAGTGAGAAGCAAAGAGAAAAAACAGCTCCTAAAGCTAAGAGCTGCTGTTACCGGGTTACTCTTTTCACATTGAGAGCAATAGAAATTTTGTAAATGTTTTTCAGTAGAACAGATTCAAACCAATATTGCTGTCATTCTGCACCAAAAAAAACCCTCTTTTCTTGACCTCCCACATACCCTTATCACTCAAGTCAAATAATTTCCAGCAGCCTCTTGAAATGCACTCATAGATGTAGGCTTATCATTGTTTCTGTTTGTGTATTTTCTGTTCACATTCTCACAGTAACTGTGTGTAGTTTGTAATTTTCTTTAACTTTCAGAAAGGAATTCCAAACTGAGTAGGACCAGAAAAACAATTTGCTCAGTTAATCTTAAGTGTTGCACAGTAGAATAATTTTAACAGTGCATTATGATAATGGTCCTGTGTTAAAGAATTAAAATGATTACAAAATATTTTAATTAAAGAGAATTTAACACCTTTAAATTGTTCTTTTGATCTACAAAGAGCTGCAAGTCTGGACAAGGCTCACTTTTGAGACTGGTAACAATACAGGCAATAGTCAAACCAAGAAATCATTTTACTCGAGATAGTCTTGGAGTTGGCGTCAATGTGGAAAAAAAGTGCTCAGAAAGATACTTGCAGTCTATCGGTCCTGAATTTAGGTGCAGCAAATGATGCTGCTGGGTTTTGAGCTCTCAACTCTGTAAGTCAGAGCATGGCTCTCTCTAAGCTAGTTATCCTTGTTTTCAGCAGGACCAGCAGATAAATCTTTAGATTTATCCTATAATGCAATATGAATAGGGCTGACTTTTACCTCCCATTCTATGTCATCATTGTAGACTATTTTTATAGGCAACATGGAGAAATAGGGACGTCCAGAGAACAACTTATAACAGATACCAATCCTAAAGGAGATAAATCACATTTCATTGAGTATAATAGGACATTAATGTGACTGCCTTTGACAGCTAGCTACATTTCAGATATACGTATTATATGAGATGAATTTTTATGACTGAAATTTTATTTTTTTTTATTATTATTATATATATTTTTTTTCTACTGGGGGATGGAGACTAAGAGTGGAAATATACATATTTTTCTGGACAAAGAACTATCCCAAATGTTTCATTTGTATTTAATATAAGAAAAAGAAATGCATATAAAAAGTCATGACTCATTGATATGTCCTTGGTACTGTGTTCTTAGTCTCAGAAAGGCAAGTGATAGGTTACTCACTTCAAACTCAATATCTTCCTCAGACTTGTTTGGATATCTTCTAGTTGCCTTTGAGAAGCAGTAATGAGCAGCATGGATTACTTTGGCTTTTGTCTAAACTGTGGTTTCCACTGTATATAGTTTTTACATACCAGGTTATATGCTGAGACTAAGCTTCGCCCCTTCCACATGGTGGAACATTGCATTTACAGAGTTTGTTGCTAAGTATGATCTTAATTTTATTACGTTCTTAATGGTCTGAATTTTTGGGTAGACCTGTGTGGTGTCAGGAGTTGGACTTGTGTCTGCACACTGTTTCTTTTTTTGAAGATTGTATGTACAGTAAAGAAGCTACAACACAGCTCACATCCCTGTTGCATTGAAAGCATAACAAAGCTAAGGCCAGTTTGCCTGCAAGCAAAGTGTGGTCTACTTGAATACAGTTATTAAACTAGCTGATGGACCAAGGCCCCTGATGGATGAAATACTGCATGCAAGCAAGTAAAAATTCAAATGTCAGAACTCAAAAAGACCTCTCCATATCCTGCACTTAAAGCATGCTAATTCCAGTGCACATTCTGGCTCCTGACATACATGCCTTCAACAGAACCCAGGACTGAACATACGCAGAGCTTCTGAGAAGGCTCATTAGAGGGCTTTTATTCATTCACTGAGGAATGCAGAAGGAGAATTGCCGCCAGAAGAAGGATCCTGCCTTCCTTTTTACTACAAGTGAAAAGAAGCAGTATTCAGCACCAGTTTCAGCTGGTGAAGGCTTACCGACCCTGCAAACTTCTCCCAGCTGCACAGACACACCTGAGGACAAAGCCTCCTGCCAGTATCAGGCTAAATATCTGGGCTGAGATTTACCCCTGCCACTGTTAGTTTCTATCATGTCAGGAAGGCTTCAAACACCTGAGCAGTGAATCACATTCTTTGCATGATTTTTGCTTTTTTACTTTCTTACCCACTCTTTTTTTTTCCTTTTTTTTTTTTTTTTTCTTTTCTTTTCTTATATCATTCAGAAAATGAAGCTGAGGAAACTGTGAAAACTCATCCCACAGACAGCTTTGAAACCAAATTCAGCCAGGAAAGAGGGCATGTGCGGCCTTTTTAATAAAAGAAAAAACAGCTGTCTGGCAAATCTAATAAGTTATGGAGGAATTATGTCAAGCACAGAACAGCAGGAGCAAGAGAAAGACAGTCATTACATATTTTTTAAACTAACCATAGATGCAAGACAGGGACAATTTTATTTTATTTTTTAATCTTTGAATGAAAATTATAAAAAGCTGCTGGCTACTGCTCCAACTGTTTTCATGCCTCATCAACCTGAAGAGGCCAGGCAGTTCTGATTAGCACAGCCTTTGTCCAATCTCAGGGAATCCTAGAGTTACAAACAGTTGCAGCAACCCCTTGGCCATCCCCTGTTGAATTCCTCAAACCAAAGAACTTGTGTCACCTTCATCCCAGCGACTCCCTTGGCATCTTTCGTGATGTAGAGCTGCTATAAAATGACACTGTCAGCATAGCATCAGAACTTCAATATATTTAAAAGAATTAAAGACTAATTATTCCCCTCAGATACACCCAGAGCAATGAAAATGATGTGTGCATATCCAAGTGTAGAACTGGGCTCATTCTTTGTTAGTATAAGATTTATCCTCACAGTATAAGCACATAAGTTGGCACAGCATCAAAGTCTTAACTCAGGATCCTCAAGTGCTCCCACAGATATATGGTATGTTTCCTGCAGAGAATTAGAGTGCCAGATAATTCCATGGGGGTCCAACAGTAATTAAGCAAAGTCAATAGGCAAATAATAATTGAGAAAACAGCCTTCTATATCTTATTTGGACTTAAGATTTTGTGCAATTTTAAATATACTTGTTGTGGACACTACTGCAAGCTATCACTTAGCAATGGTTACCAATAATAATCCCTAAGACATAGCATTTATTTCTGTCCTCAGTATAGAGAAAACAGAAACTGTGGACATATTTGTGTGTATGTTTTCTCCCATTTGGCTAGGTTTTCCTAGAGAGTTCATTGGGTTAAGAAGATCTAAAGAGCCACCTTAATGAAGTATCTAATTCTTGAGAAAATTTTTAAAAAATCATGAATTTATAGATCATAAAGCATTTTTCTTTTAGGAACTGAAGACTGCATTTTTCAGATCTTGAATATATATGGATAGCACTTGAGGATGGAGTAGTATGACCACAGCAGCACTGCAGTAAGTCAGCATTGCACTGTCAAAATCAGTGTGCCATAGAATCATAGACCAGTTGACGATGGAAGAGACCTCTGGAGGTCATCTGGCCAACCCCTGCTCAAACAGGGAAACCCAGAGCAGGGTGACCAGGACCACGTCCAGGTGGCCTTTGAAGATCTTCAAAGAGGGAGACTCCACAACCTCTGTGCAACCTGTGCCAGGGTTTGGTCAACCTCAGAGTAAATAAGGTGTTTTCTAATGGTCAGATGGAGCTTCCTGTGTTTCAGTTTGCTTCTATTGGCTCTTGCCCTGTCACTAGACAACACTGGAAGGGGACTGTCTCTACCTTCTTTACACTTTGTCTTCAGATACTAAAATATATTGACAAGATGTCCCCAGAGCTGAACAGTCCCAGTTCTCAGCCTTTCTTTACAGGACAGATGCTTCAGTCCCTTCACCACCTTCATGGCCCTTTGCTGGACTCTATAAAGTAGCTCCATATGTAGCAGCTCCATGACTTCACCATTGCCTACGCTTGCCTATCCTCATATCTTTGAACCAACCAAGCAAACACACATCTAAAACTATTGTCATTAGTGTTCAGATAGCAACCAGGGAAATGGTCCTTTTGGATTCCGTAGGGGTGACTGTTCAATGAAACAGTATGACCTCCAGATGAATTACTACATTTTCATGCTCTCATGTTTGTAGGTACGTGACTATGCAATCTCTTTAGTGACAATGTACATTTTCTGGCTCAATATCAAACATGCACTATAAAAATTCACCCTGCATAGCCCCTTCAAAAATGGAAAGCTGAAAATAGTTTTAAGCCAGGAGAAAGGAAACCTGCAATTCCTCAGGCATTCTGAGCAACAGTATGAGCTGTAATTGAAAACTCCCTCATGCAATGTGACCTTGTTTGAATTAATTGGTTTTGGAATTAGTGCTCAATAGTTCAGTGAATGTGGAATCCTCTAACATTTACTCATTGCCAAATAGAGTTCTACTGGCTGAGAAAAGTAAAATGCACAAAAGACAATTCCATATTTCTGATCCTTTTCAGTATCATCTCTTCAGTAAGCACAAGTTTAGTAGAGCTACCCAGTGTGAATTGTCTGAAGGGGTATGCTTATACAACTGATCCAAAAGCTTTGTGTTATGCTACATTTTCTAGAGAAATTAGGTAAGTGCTTGAAATAGAGTGTACTGACAAATTAGGGCCGCTTAGGGCCCTATAGTAACTATATTCCCTGAAATTAGCAGTCCTTAAAATTTCTCTCTGAAAATCCCTGAAGCTGGAGAAGAAATAATCTTGGACTGATACTTAACATTAGGAGAATAAATTCAGGATTTCTTTATGTGCAATGAGCTAATCCCCATTGTGCTGAAGTCCATAGCTAGGTGGAGGTTTTTATTTTTTATTTTGTTATTAAATCATTCATCAAAAAACACTCCTTGTTGTTGCGAAATAACTCGAATTACATGAAAATATGAACTAGTTTTAAGAAACTGATATTGATGCTCCCTTTTATGCATTTACCTTAAAGCTAAAGAACTTAGGCCACACAGTCAGTTCCTTTTGCTGGAAGAACTACTTCCTACCTGAGTGGAGTACTTCCACTCAGGTAGGAAGAATATGCAGGAATATGTACAGTCTCTTCTGTTTAAGCTGTTTTATTTCACCTATAAAAGCAATATTCACTGAGCAGATATCCCACCTGACAGGAGAATGTCCTGAGGAGCAGACTAGAGCCACAGTGTCTGTCTCAATAAAATGAAAATGCCACCAGGAGAAAGTGAGCATGTCCCTCACATTTGAATCTACAATGACCTGGGGTTTGGGATGTCCACCTGGATGGCCAGAGGTGTGAATTACAAATTACTCTCTCAACATGTTCTTCTGCTTTGCTATAGAAGATCTTAACTGCTAGCTCCAATGTCATTCCAACTCAGTACTTCTGCCTTCATGGCAAAACCAAGCAATATCAACAGGAAAAACAGAGTAAACATCCTGAAATATTCTATGATTTCAAGAGGATATCTTATACAGGACTCTATCTACATATAGGGCGTGTAACATAAATAAGGTGACCTTTTCAGGCAAAGTGGAAACAACCAGAGAGTTGTTTCCACTTTGATCTTCCACACCTCCTTGTCAGCTATGGTTTCAAAATACAATCCATGCTGTACAAGGGTATTTGAATTACTTTTCACTGAGACAGGTATTGCAAGTGGGATGAAGTGCTCTGTGGCACTGCTCCCAGCTAGCAGGCTGTTTCTCAACAGGGTTACACAGCCAGCGCCCACTCTGCACCCAGCTGGTGATCCAGCTCTGCTACCACAGGTAGCTTGCGCCCCTGCCTTCAGCATTCTGCTGCACTAGCCAGACATTACCTTCCATGCTGACAGAGAAATGCATAATACATCCAGATATACCTGCACAGCAGGGAACTGAGCTGGTATTGCCTGGAAATGCAACCCAGATTTTATGCACTCCTGAAAAGTGAAGCATTGCTTGCAAGAGCAAGATGTAAGGCGGTAGTAGTTAGGATGACTACTGCACTTTGTGACTTCTCATTCAGGAAATTACATGTTGTCTGTGATGGAGGGACGAGGTGGGAGGCAGACGCAGCTGGAGCTGTATTTTCTCAGCTGTGCATCTGGCAGCTGCAACTGGATACAGTTTAGAGACAGAAAGGATACTCCGTCATTCAGGGCTTTTAACATGGAAGCATTTTTTACTGGGTTCATTATCTCTTTACAAAATGAAACAGGATGGATAGAAATGTCCTAACCAAAGAGAAATACGATGAGACTTAGCAGGGGGTCACACTGAGTCTGGTCCAACTTCCAGCATGCCCACAATGCTGGCTGCCTTCATTATATTGGCACTTGTCTCATTCATTTACACCTCAGGCAACAGGTAGTTAGTGCCCTATACCTTGTCACATAGTCTTCATCAGAGATGGAAAGCCTGGTTCCACACATAACTCAGCTATATGGGTCTGTGCAAAAGTTATGTGTTCATTGAACCATGGATATTACTGATGAACCACCTGACTTTCTCTGTAAAGTTGTATGCACTTAAGAAGAGCTACTGGTAAACCTTTTTCCATCTATTAGTAAGCCCTCTTAGCAGAGTCCATTAGCAATGTCCCACATAATGTTCATTATGGTTGCAACCTTCCTACCTTTTGCTAGCTGTACATGCATTTAAGGAGATTTTAAGAAAATGTGTGATATAAATACGTATTTTAGTTTTATAATTGAATTCATAGATCAAATGTTAACATTTTTATTTTATATTTACATTTTTAGTTACATTAATTATTTTTAGCTAAGCCTGCATATTATGATTAGATTGCTTTACAACATCGATAAGACGCAGTCATGACCTATATCACTAAAATTTCAAGGAATAATTAAATTGCAATGCCTGTTAATTTTCTAAGAAATTGCTTTAGTTTCTTTGGAAAGAAGAGTTTGTAACATCAGAAGCTGAAAAGGAATTAATGCAATGCAATTTTCCTAAGAATTCAAAAGCTGAATTGGAATTGAAGACTGATGCAAAACTTTGACCTTTTTTGACATTTACTTGAAGGAAGTCCGTATAAATGTTAAATATCTGCCAATACCATTTTCATATTTGAGACAACTGCTTCTTTTACAATTTTCAGAGAGGGGTGAAGAAGTAAGAATTTTGAATTATAATAATAATAGGAAATGAAGCATCTCCTTCTGATGCTACAAGAGCTGAAGAGAGAAATATTGAAGAGTTTACCCCTAGGGTTTTATAAACAAGAACTTACTTGGCAACTGAAATTTTCAATTAATAGTGAATGACATAACCCTTACTCTTCTTGTAAATCAGTTAAATATTTCTAATTCAAATATTTATCTTATATAAAGCTGAGGACAGTGGCAGAGAGATAATAATTTGAATACAAAACCACACTCAGATATACAGTGAAGGCTTTGAAACACAGTTTTGGCTTGGGAATGCATCTCAAATCCTTTTCAAATCCTTTTTTTTTTTTTTAATAAATAAATATTTTTTTCTCCTCAGTGCCAATATCACCTCACCACATCAAAGAAGAAAGATTACATATTTGGGCAAGAAAATATATCTGATAAATCATTCCTGAGATGAGACAGAAGCCACGAGTGAAATGAAGGTTAGAGTTTTCAAAACCTCATTATTTAGCCAGCAGACTGCTAATCAATGCAAAACATTTTTTGTAAGTATGAAAACACTGGGATGCAAACATGTTTATTGCCTAATCTACTTATTTTCCCAAACATATTCTATTATTTGGTTTTGTTACTCCAGAGAGAATAATTTTCTGTCAGATGAGAATTTGGAGTTCATCTAGCATATAAACTCAAGACAGCTTAGGTGAAAACCAATTAACTTGGTAACCAAAAAAATCTGAAAGTGTTCCAATTCAGTACCTGGAGTCAGATACCAAAACAGATATTTAGTACTGTCCCTTGCCTTAGAAGGTCTCTACATGATAATCACACAGTACCATATGACAAAGATGAAACATTAATCTCCGAGGGGGCAGTAAAATCTCATTTTATATCATGACAGCATTTCTATTAAACAAGGGATAGAAACATCCTTAAAAGTTTGTCACAGCAAGCCACAGCTCCTGATTTTATGCAAAGTTATATGCAGGAATTAAAATACTGTCTTTATCCTAAAGATAAAATAATATTTTATACTACTTATGGAATACTTATGGAAAACTTCTGTTATTCAGCCTGGGTTTAATTCCTTTTTTAAGATCCCCTGGTCTGTTATACAGCACATGTGCCAAGCAAATAATTTAAAAAACATTTTTGCATGATACATTTTGAGCTATGTTTTTACCTTCTGTAGATGGACAGCTTGCACTGCAATGTATGTGGCAAGGACAGTACCATAATTAGGAACTGATACTAAGGTAACATACATAAAAGTAAGTTTGGATCACTTAGCAAGGAATATGTATTATATGTATTTGCTAATAGATTTCATTTTAGATATTTCACTGCTATCTGTACAATCTTTTATCTACCAGTACTTTAATTCTAAGTTCTCTATCATATTGATATTCTAAAATGAATAAAGATATCATATTTTCTAAGCAACTAAAGGAAAGCTGCTACAAGAATGTTAAAAGATCCTAAAAATGACTGGTATAACAATGAATGCTAATGGTTATTGATGAGTATACAATATATATACAGAATCACACAATGACAGAATTACAGAATCACAGAATCACAGAATCACAGAAGTGTAGGGGTTGGAAGGGACCTCGAAAGATCGTCGGGTCCAACCCCCCTGCCAAAGCAGGTTCCTCAGAGCAGGCTGCCCAGGTAGGCATCCAGACAGGCCTTGAATATCTCCAGAGAAGGAGACTCCACAACCTCCCTAGGCAGCCTGTTCCAATGCTCCATCACCCTTACTGTGAAGAAGTTCTTTCGCATGTCAGTGCGGAACTTCCTGTGCTCTAACTTGCAGCCATTGCCCCTTGTCCTATCCCCACAAACCACTGAGAAGAGGTTGGCTACATCCTTCTGTCCCCCACCCCTCAGATATTTATATACATTGAGGAGATCCCCTCTCAGTCTTCTCTTCTCCAGGCTGAACAGACCCATGTCTCTCAGCCTTTCTTCATAGGGAAGATGCTCCAGGCCTCGTATCATCTTTGTGGCCCTCTGCTGGACTCTTTCCAGGAGATCCCTGTCTTTTTTGTACCGGGGAGCCCAGAACTGGACACAGTACTCCAGGTGAGGCCTGACCAGGGCAGAGTAGATGGGGAGGATCACCTCCCTTGACCTGCTGGCCACTCTCCTTTTAATGCACACCAGGATCCCATTAGCCATCTTGGGCATGAGGGCACACTGCTGGCTCATGGTCAACCTGTCTTCCACCAGGACCCCCAGGTCCTACTCCTCAGAGCTCCTCTCCAGCAGGTCATCCCCCAGCCTGTACTGATACTGCGGGTTGTTCCTTCCCAGGTGCAGGACTCTACACTTGCTCTTATTAAATCTCATTTGATTTCTTCCTGCCCATCTCTCCAGCCGGTCCAGGTCCCACTGAATGGCAGCACAGCCTTCTGGCATGTCAGCCACTCCTCCCAGCTTTGTGTCATTGGCGTACTTGCTGAGGGCAGACACTATTCCCTCATCAAGGTCATCAATGAAGATGTTGAACAAGACCGGACCCAGCACCGACCTCTGGGGAATACCACTAGTCACAGGCCTCCAGCCAGACTCTGCTCCTCCGATCACCACCCTCTGAGCTGAGCCAGTCAGCCAGTTCTCAACCTGCCTTGATGTCCTCTCATCTATCCCACACCTCGGTGAATCCATGCTGACTACTCCTCATAACCTTCTTCTCTTCCAATTGCTTGGAGATGGCATCCAGAACAAGCTGCTCCAATACCTTTCCAGGGATAGAGATGAGACTGACTGGCCTGTAGTTTCCCGGATCCTCCTTCCTGCCCTTCTTAAAGACTGGAGTGACATTGGCTATCCTCCAGTCTTCAGGCACCTCACCTATTCTCCAGGACCTTTCAAAGAGAGCGGTTCGGCAATCATATCTGCCACCTTCCTTAGCACACATGGATGCATCCCATTGGGACCCATGGATTTGTGTGCATTGAGCCCACTCAGATGCTCCCAAACCACTCCCAAATCCACCGGGGGGGGGGGGGGGGGGGGGGGCCTCCATTTCCCAGACCCTTTGTCCTGTTGCCAGGGGCAAGGAGTCCCGGGGGAGTGTCCTTGAAGCAAAAACTGAAGCAAAGAAAGCATTCAGTATCTCTGCCTTCTCAGTGTCTCCCGTGACCAGGACACCCCTCTCATTCAGCAAGGGACCCACATTATCCCTAGTCTTCCTCTTGCTGTTTATGTACTTGAAAAAACCCTTCTTATTATCCTTTATCTCTTTTGCAAGCCTCATCTCTAGGTGTTAACCTTCCTCGTCATGTCCCTGCAGGCCCTGACAACACATCTATAATCCTCCCAAGAGGACAGGCCCAAGAGAACAGGCCCTTTTTCCACATTTCATAGACCTTTCTCTTCCTTTTGATCTTATTGATGAGCTCCTTGCTCATCCACGTGGGTTTCCTGTCCCCCTTCCCTGATTTCGTATTCTTTGGGATACACCAATCCTGAGCATGGAAGAAGTGCTGCTTAAATGTAGCCCAGCTCTCACAAGCACCCTTGCCTTCTAGCAGCCTGTCCCAGGAGATACTCCCAAGCAGGTCCGGGAAGAGGTCGAAGTTGGCTCTTCAAAAGTGCAGGGTAGCAATCCTGCTTTTAGTCTTACTTCCTTTGCCTAGTTCCATCTCATGGTCGCTACATCTCAAGCTGCCCCCAGCCTTCACATCCCTAACAAAACCATCCCTGTTGATAAGAACGAGGTCTAGGAGCAGCCCCCGCCTCGTTGGCTCCTCCACCACCTGCGTCAGAAAATTGTCCTCAATGCATTGTAGGAACCGTTTGGACTGCTCGTGTCTGGCTGAGTTGCTTACCCAGCAGATGTCTGGGTAATTGAAATCCCCCATGAGGACCAGCACTCATGATCGCAAGGCTACTAGCAGCTGCTCGTAGAAGGTCTCATTGACTTCCTCCTCCTGATCTGGAGACCTGTAGTAGACCCTGACCACTGTGTCTCCCATACCAGCCCACCCCTTAATTCTTACCCACAAGCTCTCCACTTATCCTTCACCCTCACTATGTCCTTTACCTTCACTATATACTTAATAGCAAAAGCATGAAGATTGCCAGTGTTCATGATTCAGTATATTGATGCAACTGGTTATGCCTTTTCTAAAGTAAGCAATTAATTTCTTGTTAAGTTAATTGCCTGAAAGTGTTCAGATTAAATATTTACAATATTCTTTCATTTTCTTTTGGTACTTTAAGAACCTAAATTAAAGTCCTTGCAACTGATCCCACTTAGATTTGTTGATAGATATCAATACCTAAATTATACTATTTGTGATTGGAAACCTGAATGCAGGGGAAAGAGAGGTCAAATTATGGCTATGCTGAAATCCATCTCCATTATATTATGCATACCGTATTCTCCTCAGAAGGAGCTGCAGCCACAATGTATTCTTAGTATTAAAAACCTAACAATACTTTTATCAGATATTATCACTGCACAGGAAATTGTTTCCAGTGTCAAACATCCTTTTACAAAACAAGACTACACATTTTCACATGCAGAACAGTGGAAGGATCAGTGTAGATTTGCTTACCTGTGGTTGACCTGATTGTTGAGGTGATGTTGGAAGATGCCATCGCAGGTATACATTCATCATCTTGGGAATAGCCTGCCTGAATGGCACGCAAGTAACTGTGGCTTCTTGTTCGGAAACATCCAGGGAGGTCAAGGGCATCCATTGCCTGAGCTTCAACTTCACTAAACACTGATTCACACACCGATTCAAATTGCCCATTAACCTCTGCTTCACTCATCTGAATAAACAACAACAATGCATTTGATTTTTGACTTGCTTTTTTTTGTGATCATCACGGCCTCAACATCTCAAATGGACACCTGTACATTGATGAAGAACTGTTTTAGCAAATAGTTAAAATTTAGTAATCCCTTCTGATCACATTCACATTTTTTTTAAACTTACATCAGCTGTTTATATGTATATAGTAAGTACATTACACATGCCATATAATTAATTGTACAATTAATATTTTTTGGCCTATTCAGAAGACTATAAATACAGGTTTAGTGGTAGCCAACCAATCTGAGGTCACTATGTGCAGAAATCCATGTTCTGCCTGCACCAGAGAATAGAAATTATCTACACTAATATTAGTCCCTAAAAGGTGAGGGTGGATTGCTTGGGCTCCTCACTAATCAACAAGGTTAGGGCTTGTGTGGACATTCAACCTGTGCAGCTGGTTGTTTTCTTCATCTCATTACAAAAGAGCTCAGGGAAGTATCTCATACTTGGCTCTGAGAGTTCAAAGGAGGTGATGCTTCAGAAAGGTTTGAGAGGTAGTGCATCTAAAGTTGTGCCCAGTGAAGCATGTGAAAGAATAACCATTCTTTGAAATAGTGTGAAAAGTGGTCAGATGGGTAAGTAACACTTGGACCACCTTCAGGTGAGAAGTGTCCTACACTAAACCTTTATTTCTTGGTTAACTGTGAGCCATTCTACTACTGTGTAAAAAATGAGGTGCCGCCACTACTTCTGCCTTTCCTTCAGCAGCATTATTTTAAGTCTGACACTTCCACCACCATGTTTGCTGCCTGTCAGAGCACACTAGATGTGCTGTGACACCACCTACCAGGTTGTCCCTTTGGGAGATTTCAGCACCACCCTCCAGCTCCTCTCAGGGCTTGGACAGAAGCCAATGTCTACCTGCTGACCCTGCAGGTTGGGCGTGAGACAAAACTGTACATTTTGAAGAAGCTTTTGTGATTAAGAGTGTTTAGACAGGCTGGCTTGGATTAGGGAACGTCTTTGCAGGAAACTGAATTGCAGTTGTGAAATGAGTGCCTAAATTCTACCTAGATCATTTTTAACAGGTCAGCCCTGACTATCTGTAATAAACATAATTCAAAATTATCTTTATCCAAAGCCAGATAGGAAGCATTTAAGCACTGGACAGACAAACACATGACCTCCTGATAACTGCTCCTGATAAAAATTCTTTAAAAAGAGAGTGCTAGAAATCAGGATCAGTATAAATACCAAGTGAAATTAGTAGTGCCACTAAACAGCGCATCCAGTTGATTTTACTTTTCCTATATGGGTGCTAAGTGCATTTTTCATTATTACTGTTCCTAGCACATTATTCATTATGTAAATAGAGTTAGTGCAAATGTTTCAAATGTTTTAGGTTTTTGATTAAGTAAATGGAAATTTCATACAGAACTTCTGATGATAATGAATAACTGATATTTTAATTTCATGTAAGACACTTTGGCTACTAAATCTTCTCAGAAAGGAATTACATTACTCTTCATAAAATTTGCTTCTAATAAAGTTAAATAGATTTATGCAATCTCAAAAATATTTAAAAAGAAATCTTACTCAGAAATATTTTGCATATATCACTGATCAGGAAATTTATGGTAATGTAGTCCATAAACACAGTAAGTCCTAACCACTTCTTTCAAACTAAGGTCACTGACAGTAGAAAAATAAAAGTTTTAGAACTTAAATTAGAAATATAAACTATGGAATCCAGCATCTTTCTTAACTGGATCTTTGGTAAAGAGTGAAAAAAAAAGCATCTCATGAAAAAAAGACATTAAAAATATCACAAATCATACAAACCAGTATTATGTAGATGGGACAGGAAGGTGATGGTGTCATAGAAAAATAACAGGAGACAGCAAAGGTTCAGAATGTATTATTTTAATACATTTACTTCATATAGTATCTACCAAATGCAGTTATTACTGATCTGGAAACAACTGGAAAGTGAGGTAGAAAGTATGTGGTTGAAATGAAATTATGTGGATTATTGAAGACTGAAAGTAAGGAATTATATCCAACAGGACTTAATTAATCTGGCCAATTGAGCAATCTAACTGCAAATGAACTCTATTGTGGACATCTTTGCAGGTAATGTGCATTGGAATGAAGAATTTGAACCACTGCTGAAACCAGTTAGTCATTAAGGATAGCTCAGTGAACATTTCCATGCATAGAGATGATCAAAAAGGCAGAAGGTGTTAGACTAGTTCTATATTATAGCATTATCTTTGACAGCCAACAGCACTTGCTTTGAATGCTTTGTATGCAGGATCTATTTCTTTACAAATGTTATCAAAAACACAGTAATGAAAATGGAAAATAGGCAAGCCAGCATAATGAAAACCAAGGCATGAAAATGCTGGGGACAGGTTTCACAAGGAAGCTTATTAAAAATAATAAAAGCTTTGGAAAATGACTGGCTGTTTCTAATTCTGATGCGTGCTATACAAGATTATAGTTAGATTTGTCCACAAAAATAAAGGAACTTGACTGAGGGGCATTTGTTAGGCAAGTAGTACATCCCAATGCTCTACAGTCAGTGAAGACCGACAAGCACTTCCAGAGGGCTCTCAGCTCACTTAGGGTGTGCATCGTCCTGGAAGAAACTCTTTCACTCCATTAACTACAGAGGAAGTGCTAGTTGTTGCCTCAGTTAAAAGCCTCAAGTTAGATGAGCTGAATCCAGGCCTGAATAGCCACACAGTACAAATTGAATGTGAATGAATACAAAATGCTTAAGAAGATTTTTTTTTTTTTTAAATCATAAGCATTGCATATAATTAGCTACTATATCCTTAGGTGCCCCACTGAATGCTCAAAGGAAATCAAAGTACGTGTCTGAGAAGAGAGGAGGGTCCTGATGTCATGAAGCAACACAGGGAAAAAGTGTTATGACAAATGAACATTAGAAATGTTGGAAATTTTGTGTAAAGTCCTCTGTTAAATGGAATATCCACATACTTCATAAGGCTGTTTGTTCTTCAGGCCTGATTCAACATGACTTAGTACTCAATAACAAATATAAAACCCGCAGGATGTAAAAATGGCTTTTTTCAGAAGTTCCTGTACACAGAATAGTTGATGGGACTCATTCTTTCACTCGAGAAGAGTGAAGGGATTGATTTCAGAGATATCTTAAGCTTGCAACCCACATTTTCTGAATAAGAATATATCTTTCCAGAGGATAACTGTTATAGAGTTTGCTACTCTGTGCTTGATCTGAATCTTCTTAACGTTTAAATATTTAATATAGACTGAAAATAAAAATACCAGTACTTACATTTTTTCTGGAAATAAAAAAAAAAAAGGAAAAATATTGTCTGTTACGGTGTCCCTGTGCTTCTAGGATTCATTATTTTTCTTTAAATTGTGAACAAAGGTAAAATTCTTTAGATCTGAATTACTTTGACAATTCACATCCTCAGTTTGATATTAGTTAAAATGAACAAGCAAACAAACAAACAAACAAAACCCATCCACTTGTAACAACACTTGCATCTGTGATTAACCCATAAGAAAAGTTGTAACAAGAATTTCCCACCTGACTAACACAGCTGGCCTGACTGAGTGTGCTCACTGCTCTCATATAGCTCTGATTCCTTGAGCGAAACTTTGGGGAATTGTAGTTTGCAGAGGGATCCAGGTTGTGACCCCCAGGCACGTCACTTGCAGTTTGAAGGTAGCTCTGACTACAAAGGAAAGAGGAAGAAAAAAGGAAAGGGTGTAAAACTATAGATGGAATCAATTAGGAGACTAAAGACAGTAATTCGCTGAGACTCACAAATCCATTCCCCAGGGTCAAAAATCTTTCTCAGTATAGAGCAGCATAGATCTCGTGTAGTCAAGCGCCTTAACACAAGCAGAGAATCTGTTTGCAGTTCTGCCACCTGGATGCTATGAAATTTTAAATACCTTTACCGTGTTTAAACATCATCAATCCTCCTGATTATTAATGTTGAACTTTCCCAAAAGAGAATGTCTAGGTCAACAAGAACAAGAGGCAGAGCTAAAGCATAAACCAAAGTAACCCAAAATGTCTCTTCATAGATAAAATCTGTTACTTGTCATCTGTTCTTCATCAAGGTGTTAGGCATCAAGAGACCTTTTATTTTCAAAGGATTGATATATTTTAGCAAAAAAAAAAAAAAAGAAAAAAAAAGGATTAATAAGGTACCCCTGCACAAAGCTTTAGAAATGCTTTCCTTATATCTCCCAGTTTAGAGGACTGGGACCATAATACAATGCTGAGCCCCCTTCACTGTGCTTTCACTACAGGGGTATGTTAGTCTTTATGTCTCATGTCATATATCTTGATCATTTATCATGCCAGGAAAATAAAGGGAGCCTGGGAAAATAACTGTGCTTTATTTTGAATGCAGAATTTAATTAAAAAAAAAAAAAAAGAAAAAAAAAAAAGATGTGTATGAGGTCTACCAGAGTTCTCAGAAAGTCTGAAAAAAATGTTTTAGGAGTCTTGTGTTGTTCCTCCCTAAACAGGAGTGCAGAAATTAAAGAATATATCTGGAGTTTGGAGTTTTTTGGAATTTCATGTGGTAAAGAGGCACTTCTAACATTTATTCCTTAAAGGTAGCTTTAACAGAAATGCAGTTTCTGTGAAAAATGGATTTGCACCAGTTAAATGCCTATCAGTATTGGCAATACAGTTATTTCAGGCCAAGTTGGCAGCTACCCAGTGCAGCAGTGGCTGCGATGTGTGCCAGGGCACGTTCCCCTTTCAAGGGGAACTTTCCTCTCTGGAAGGACCAGACCACTCAGCAAGTGAGAAAGCAACAATTTTCATTTCTGGTGTGAAGAGTGTAACAAAACATGACCTTGCTTCTTATATTTAAGAAACATCAAGCATGACCACAGGCCAGTGCTTGAGGAAGGAATCATCAGCCTTCCTTGCTAAGTGGGCACAAACCTGAGCTTGGGCTGGGCTGGAAGCAGTCCATGGGAGCACTCAGGGAGGAGTCTCAGGCCCTTTAACATGGTGCTGACTAAAGGACCAAGTAGCATTGAGCTCCCTGTGTGACCACCTTCTTTGATATCAGGCATGTAAGACAACCCAACATCCCCCACATCTCTAGCTGCAAGAGCAGATGGGATTATAGACCCCCTGACCTTACACTTGGGAGATCTGTTCTCAAACACTTCCATGTGTTATCCCTGCCATGGTCATTTCAGACCATGTTTCATGGTCAACACAGACATAGCTTTACTTCCTCAGTGCTTCAGCTAGCCTATGTGTTTCTCTAAAATGGGCTGCCTTTTATTTCTTCTTCTTCTTCAAAGAAAAAAAAAAAAAGACATTAATTTCATGAATTTTATTTTATTTTATTAATTTATTTATTGATTTTAATTTAAATTCTTAAGAAATCCCCCTGGAGGCGACACAATTTTTACTTCCTGCCTTTATTCTATGCCTTCCATAGAATACCTCTGTAACCTCAAGACACATTATAACAAAACTATGCTATAACTGCTAAAACCAAAATGAAAATGTATGAGATTGATGCATGCCTCTGAACGTAGGTTAATTAAATCATTACTGTCAAAATGATTTGCAGATTAAGATAGCTCACTGATAGTGGGTCTAATTTGGTGTTAAGTGATGAAAACAAGAACTGCAGCGGCATTTTTTTGTTCCCATAGGTATGAAGACAAATATAATAGATGAGGCAAAGTGATGTAGAGCCTCCCTATCTATATTTAGTTTCTGTATGTAACTAAACCTCCTTTCTTCTACAGGGAGCAGGCTGATGATTGTCACCCACTTTGTATCATCCTAAATCTTTGCATATGCTTTACTAAATCTGTCTAGTATTTCTAATTCAGAATTTTTCAAAATAGTTAGATGAGTCGCTTCTGGACCCTCTGCTTGCCATCAGGTGGCAAAACCTTGGATTCTGAGTTCAGAAGCAGTTTGTGAAAGAGGTAATTGAGGTTTCTAAATTAAAACATGGGCCACATTAAGAAAAGAAAAAGTCAATAGAATTAAATTATAAATAAATAATTATTTTATAAACTGCTTAGAAATTAATTAAACTGGCTCCTTTGCTAAGCAATGCTCAACAACATAGCATTTCATTATGGAGATACGGGTTCCTTCTGAGGTATTGCTATCATTACATACAACCAACAATTTATACAGAAATAATTTATTAAAGGAAGAAGCCCATGGTACTGCTAAACCGCTGAGTTTTGATGGATGAGTTTGGACATCACCTGATAGTTAAATCATTTTTCACTTATCAGAGGAGGGAAATTTATTCAAAGGACTGTAGCAAAATAAAAGAAATGTTACACATATTAGGCTGTAAAAGCAATTTCACATTCATTCAGTTAATACTTTGAACTCTTTTCTGATAAAAAGAAATGATTAGTTTTCACTTCTAAGTGAATTTGAGTGTAAGATATACACTCAAATTAATCCTCTAGGATAAATGTCTCAATGCATGGCAAAAATTATGATTGTGCTATAACCATGATCCAGAATCAAAATGTTTTTCATTCAAAAGTTACAGAAAGTTGCCTTCAAATATCATTATCCATTGTTCGAGGAACTTTTATTCTTGTCAACAATGCTACAAATACACACCGCATGTGTCTGAAGCAGCTGAACAGCAGCTGAACAACTTCAGCATGTAGTGCTGGGGGATTTCAGGCATTCCCTCTGTGGTCTTTACCACAGCACTTTGCAGAACTCACTTTGTCACTTTGTGTAGTGCTGAGCCTATGCTTTGTCATCACTGAGTTCAGATGCTGATGAACACCCAGGACAGTTTGCGGCTTGTTTCCTGAGGCCTGTGTCATCACTCTATGACTAACATTACTGTAAACTGCAATTACAGGACACAGTACTGTGCTGTGACTTATATAACAACTGGATGTTCTGCAGAAGACACATATTTTGGTCATTTGGTTAAAAGGTATGAATAATAGTAAAACAACATGGTTTCCTTTTTAGGACACCCTGAAATTCCTGATCTAGTGACTGATGTGGTCTTACACCTCATATCTATACCAAAGTCCAAGCAAATTAAACAAACTCCCTAGCTTCTCCCGACAAATTCAGATTGCTGGATAGCAGTACTTGACAGTGTAGGCAAACTAGTCAGAAAGAGGTCTCTGTCACCCTATTTCTTTTGTTTTGTTTGCCTGTATGACATTTTCTAATGAGCGATTGATATCATATACTTAATATTTTTTTCCACAAAAATAAATAAATAAATAACAAACCTGATAACTAATAAATAAACATTAATAAACAATAAATAAATAATGACAATAAATAATTAATAAATAATATATAATGCATGTAATAATATAAATAAAATAATGAATAAATAAATAAATAAATAATAAAACGAATAACTTTTTTACAGAAGTATGAACATGATGTCAATGAAGCAAATGTGGCAGACTTGCCACAACCACTACTTGATCTACTCACATACATTCAAAATAGTGATCACTCCCCAGAGTACCTGTTTTCTGCCAGATATTCATCTACCAGTGAACCCTGGGTCGAGGAAGTACCAAACATGAATTAACATCTTCCTAGGCCCGTAAAAGTTGCAGCAAGAAAGTTGCTTTCTGACTCTGAAAGGACTTATCATCAGGTTTATTAAGAGAGCATTGGATATATAGAAAATCCATTTTCTATCGAATTAATTTCTGGAATCATAATATTCTAGAATCACACCTTTATATTTGCATGATTATTCCTGCATTTGTCAAAAAATCTAAGAATGAATGGGAACATTAAAGAAGGTACAATCGCCTCTGTTTAAATCAGTACCTTCAATTCAGAAGTATCATTCTGGGACAAAAAGATAAAATTTGTAAAAAGAATTCATCTTGAGCACTGAAAAGGCAGGTGCATTAGGATTAGCAAGGTAGTATAAGTTATCAAAACCTATTTTATCAAGAGATTTGCATTTCAATGGATATTCATTTCTCTATCCGGATCTATCTTAACTATGTCTTTGTAGGTACATGAAATAACTCATCGACCAGAATCTAATGATTAAGCTTAGCTAGCAGTGCCATTGTACAGCAGCTGCGAGTCATACTGCGTCTCTGTGGATCCCTGCTGAAGTCAATAGAGCTCTGCATGAGGGCACAGATGTGCCTGCGTGCAGTCCATTGGAAAACTCGGAGTATAGACATTAAGCCTGATTCTCCCTTTGGAATAGCACAGCTAGTCTGGTTCTTTGAAAAACTGAAAGTACACATAAATCTGGAGAATTTAGTGCAGAATTTCTTTTCTAATCTCTGCTGTACAACAGCCTCCTTTTTGATCAGTGATAGATATGAGAATTTGGGCCAAATTAAATTTTTAAGAGGCCTATATATTTCATCATTGACCCATAGCCTTTTTTAAAAAGGTGTCTGAAATATATTGAACATTTGATTTATTACAAGAAAATGGTAGGAAAGAGGTGGAGACTGCTGTTTCCCTCCTTATGAAATGTCCACTAATCACTGGAAGGAGAGAACCCAGTAAGCAGGGATTTTGTACAATATGAACCAGAACAGAATGAGAGGAAATAATTCAGTACAATTAAAAAGCCTTATAGTTTTATACCTCTTTGCAAAGATACAGAGGATGTGGGCTTGATCAAACCTGTACTCCAAAACTTGCAACATGTGGATGTAATAAAAGTATGTTCTGGGAAATCTAAACTCAGAGCTATTGTCTGTAAGAGGTGACAGATGTGCACATATACCTAATCCTACAAGTCTTGTCCCAGCATCCTATTTTGAGCTTGCCCTAGAGATTAGGCAGCAAACTGGTCAGCAACAACAAAACTCAGTCAGATGCTACAATGAAAACCTAAAGGCATTTAAAGCATCATGTAGCAGTTCAGTAAAGGGATCTGAGGATGTAAGCAGAACTTAAATGTTGGATGTGTGTTCCTAAATCCCATTATGGTATGAAATATACAGGATTATTTTTTTTCAGGAAACCATTTCACTTTGTTTATTTTTTATTTGCTTTTTGTACACATATGTGTACACATGCATGAAATCATAATTAGGCAAAACAAATGCAAACTACAGACTATCAGGATTCAGTAAAGCATCTGAGCATGAGCTTAAGTTAAACTCACATGTCAGTCCATGGAAGCCAATAGGCCTTAAGCAAATAAGTGACTTTCTCATGCTGATGTTCAGGATATTAATGAGACTACATCATTTCTGAAACAAAACAAAACAAAACAAAACAAAACAACAAACAAAAATGCTGTAGATTTGGGAGAAAAGGAAATATATAAAATTTATGCCTTTTAACAAAAAGCACCTTATTTTCCAAATCCTTGCCTGAAGCAGAGAAGTGTTTCTACACACACACTTGATAGTTTATTTTTACTAAAAACTATACAAATGAAAAAAGCTGTTCTTGAATCATTTTTTTTCCAAATGAAAATAAAAGTAACATATCTGTTGAAAGAAGGGATGGATAAGCACCCTCCTATAAAAACAAAACAAAATGAAATACCAGGAACATATTTTCTTTTGGGTCTGAGTACTTATTCTTGTGAGACTGACCTGAATCTTACTGTATTTTCACCACAATCCATCACATAATTGCATTCTCCTGACAAAAACCTGATTTATTCCTGAGAATACTCAGCACTTTGTTCAGACCCTTTCTGTCCCTAATCCAGGGAAATAGGTTTCAGCTCTACAACATAAAGCTGGTATCCACTACAATAAGGCAGGAGATCTGGTTCAATTACTCCCTGGGTTTCAAGCAAACACTGGTGAAAGGCAACTGCGCTACTTCTAAGAGAACAACGTGTCTTACACTGCTTAAGAGAATTTCCTATTATTCTGCAGAGGAAGAAAGGGTAGGGACCTTCTTCTGACCCCATAAAAGATGCCTCCTAGGTAGCCAGATGACTAGTTGCCCTTCATCAGCATTCCCTCTTAACCCTGTGGACTAATCTAACCCAGATCTTATTGACTGTGGCAGAGAACACTATCGCTGTGCCAGTGGCCCACTGATTACATTATTAGTTGATAAGGCTTTGTAATTAGGCCTCAAACTCCCCTCAGTAAATCTCCAATTTCACCCCTCAGAGACTCTGAGTAGATGCTACTACACTACAGGGCCTCAGAAAGCTGCTAATGAAGTGTGTAATGAGGCTTTTTAGAGTCAGAAGATTGAGGAAAAACACAAAGATAAATAAAAAGCATATAAAAGATGAGGATTACTTTTCTAGTGATTTTTCTCATCTCTTCTTTTCAAAACATACCACAGGAACAGCTTCTAAGCCATTCCTACTTTAAAATGCAGAAGAGGATTTAAGGGTAAATTGAAGTTTACCATTTAAAAATTAAAAGAAAGAGGCTTGCAGCAGTGGTTTGCAGCAATGGATACCATAGAAATATGATGTTTTTCTAGCAAGGAAGCTGTACTTAAACTCTCAATCTGTGAAGACTTTTGCAGCACCCCAGCTTCTCCACATGTGAACACTTATCTACAGCCTGCAATATCAAGATGCTTCTCTGTGCATCTACCGAACAGTATTTTGCTAGGAGAAACCCCCACAAATCTGTCCATCACTGGAGGGCATGGCATTGGTACTGTCCTGGGCAAAGAGAGATGACATATTGCAGATGACACCAAGTTAGGTGCGTGTGTCGATCTGCTCGAGGGTAGGAAGGCTCTGCAGGAGGATCTGGATAGGCTGTACCGATGGGCTGAGGTCAACTGCATGAAGTTCAACAAGGCCAAGTGCCGGGTCCTGCACCTGGGGCGCAACAACCCCAAGCAGAGCTACAGGCTGGGAGATGAGTGGTTGGAAAGCTGCCTGGCAGAGAAGGACCTGGGAGTATTGGTGGATAGTTGGCTGGATATGAGCCAGCAGTGTGCTCAGGTGGCCAGGAAGGTCAACAGCATCCTGGCTTGCATAAGAAACAGTGGTCTAGGGAAGTGATCGTCCCCCTGTACTCGGCTCTGGTGAGGCCGCACCTCAAGTATGGTGTTCAGTTTTGGGCCCCTCGCTACAAGAAGGACATCGAGGTGCTTGAGCGAGTCCAGAGAAGGGCGACAAAGTTGGTGAGGGGTCTGGAGAACAAGTCCTATGAGGAACGGCTGAGGGATCTGGGTTTGTTCATCCTGGAGAAGAGGAGGCTCAGGGGCGACCTTATCACTCTCCATAGGTACCTTAAAGGAGGCTGTAGTGAGGTGGGGGTTGGTCTATTCTCCCATGTGCCTGGTGACAGGATGAGGGGGAATGGGCTGAAGTTGTGCCAGGGGTGTTTTAGGTTGGATATTAGGAAGAACTTCTTTACTGAAAGGGTTGTTAGACATTGGAACGGGCTGCCCAGGGAAGTGGTGGAGTCACCATCCCTGGAGGTCTTTAAAAGACGTTTAGATGTTGAACTTAGTGATATGGTTTAGTGGAGGACTTGTTAGTGTTAGGTCAGAGTTGGACTTGATGATCTTGAGGTCTCTTCCAACCTAGACAATTCTGTGATTCTGTGAAAGGACAGAGGCTTGGTCTAATGCAGAACTTCCAAACTTCTTTTGTTTTCACTTATGTTGTACATGTGCTGTAGTTAGCACAAATGGTTACAAGTGGTATGACTTTTATATTTCTTTTTAACAGAGATTTCCCACATGTCCTAGAGGTGTTCCATGTTTCCTGCTGAGCCAAGGGTTCTGGCAGATAAGCGCTGTCAGATCTTGTTGCAGTTTAACCCCCTTTCTGTGAACTTTGACAATATTTTTGTTTCCAAAAGAGAGTCTGCAGAACAGAACATATGGACCTGCTTTGGGCCATAGTCCAGATATTCTTTAAGTCAGAATAAATCATTATGACCACAGAGAGATGCAATCTCTCACTCTGAAAAAAGGAAGGGCAGGGATAGGTTATTTTTAACTCAGATCACTGCTTTAATTTGGTTTAACCTTGAGCCCAGAAAACACTTGTGGGTCAACCATTTTAGGTAAGATTTAGGCATATCAGCTTAAACTACTGAATAAAGTGGTTTTGCAGGTGCAAAAAGTGAAGTGAAGTGTGACTGTGAAGTGGCTGAAATCTAGACATGCACAGTATTCTTCAAGTGTGCTGTGAACTTTAATAATATCTGATACATTTGAGTGGAACAATGCTGCTTTCTCTGTAAATGTGATTTCTCCATAAACGCGATTTATGAGACACTCTCTTCCATAAATGGCTAGGAGATTGCATAGGAGAATAGACGGAGAATAGAGCCAAGAGAAAATAAAGCACCACTGATATCGTACTGTGGTTGTCCACCAAATAATTTGTGCTAAGGCAGATTTCCTTCCTCACTGAAACACTACATTTTTATAGTACCTATCTGTTTACATGCCTTTCTGTCTGCTCACCCATCATCTTAAGGTATCAGGACTACCAGCTGCCACAATAATGTCTGCCATTAGAGGATCAGGAAACAAAAGTACATATTGCTGTCACTGTTTTTATTTTATTGCAGTTTAATCTATTTCATCTTTATGTATGCAGTATCCAGTTTCCCATGAGTCACTTCAGAGCATAATGGAAAACTTCAGCACAGCACAATTATTCATTCGCATGAGTGATACCAGTATGATCTTCAAATAGAGCATGTTAACTTTGGGCTAAATGCTATTGTTATCCCTTTTGACTAAATGGTTAGACAGTTTTCAGAGTCTTTCACAACACTTCAAAAAGGAGATACTGAAAATGGAACTTGCTATTTCTACAGTGGTATCCTGTTCATTTACATAATCAGTATATTAAGTCCTCTTTTCCTGAATATTAGAAGCATCAAATAACTGGAACATTTCCTTCAGTCATAGAGTATTTTTTTCTCATACATAGACCAAAATTCTTGTTTTCTTTTCAGCTTTCCTTTCCAGATCTCTCAGCTTCTATCTCTCAGCTTTGCTTGTTTTAGTCACAAATACAGGAAAACAACATTTACTAGGTTACAAATCAAGTAGGTCAGTCTCTCTTCAATATTTGTTTAGGATATTCCCTTTATTTCAGCTACCATTTCTGTTAACTGCTCATCTGTTTTGACCTTTATTATAAATAAAAATACCTAGCAACATGGGTATGTTGTACCTTCTACAAGCTATTTTCTGCAGACTACCTATCATCACAGTAGACTACCTATCCATCCCCAGTAGCATCACAGCACAGCAAAAAAACAATGGACTGATACAAAAAGCCTTGCATTTCACCTCTGAAACACCTATAGTTGTTCACAGGATACCAAAACTGATATCCAAAAGATTTTGTATGCCTAATCATAAAACAAACAAACAAAAAAAAAACACCAACAAACCAACCAACAAACCAACCAACCAAAAAAAAAAAAAAAAAAGTTTAATAGTTTTCCCCATGACTACTGTGAGTCTTGA
Organism: Anas acuta; assembly: GCF_963932015.1. Lineage (NCBI taxonomy): Eukaryota > Metazoa > Chordata > Aves > Anseriformes > Anatidae > Anas > Anas acuta. The sequence goes on from NC_088981.1 coordinate 97,035,507, forward strand.
TAATTTCCATGATAAATGGGACTGCTGGCACTATTCCAAGAAAGGGAAAAGTTGGAAAGGAAGCAGATTCAAGTATGTGTCTTGTCTCCAGCACAGGAAGCCTTATTGTATTATATTTCACTCAAATGCAATTTCATAATAATAATGAATTATACTGGCCTTTGACTTGATGTTATAGTAGCAAATAGTGTGACATACTACTTATTCTTTTCAAACAATATTCACAAAGAAAGAGTTGAAATACATTTATCTTCAGTGAGTAATCTATAGATATCCAGGTGCATTTAATTTTTGAAAAATCCAGGAAAATTTGAGTCACTTAGACTATATTTTTACTCAGAAACAGCCTAGCTGTTTCTCTCTGCACCTTCGGCTAACTGACCTGTATGGTTAAACTTTCTTATCCTGTAGAGAGGGTGGCTGGATCCAACAGGATTAGTCCCTGAAATGTGCCTGGATGCTACCTAGCAGAGACCCAGGTGGCCTAGGCTGCACCTGGGCCATGGATCATGCTGCTGTGCTAACAGTGTGACAGTGGTGGTGATCTGATGGCAGTGTTTGGGTACGTGCCCTGCAACTCCCACCTGCATAAAACACCAGTGGGCAGGCCCTGACTTTCTTTTTAATTCCCACTTTACATGGGAAATATGCTCCATGAGTTTTTAAAAGACAAGATCTCAGAATTTTAATGCTTCTGTTAAATCACATTTATCTATTTGTATGTTGTTAAACAAAATTATTTATTCATACGAATATGCATTTTTATAGTTCATAAATTTTTAATGTTCAATTTGCTAAATCTTTGATCAACATGAACCAATAAAATAGGGGCTTACCTTTGTCAAAATAGAAGCAGGAATTAAATTGGTGAAAATTCCATGAAAAGATACTTGATAAAACTCAGAGGAGAAACATGCATTTGTATCAAAGTTCTGTTGAGGGTTAAGTGAAAACTTGTCTAGTTTCCTTTTTATCCTCTTCAGGATAGTGACAGAAAACTAGGCACATTCTCATGAAGCCCACCTATTGCAGCAAATGCATCTTTTTGTACCACTGAAATTATCAGTATTTATATTACAGGTTTGCTGGTGCTCTGTCAGACCCCGGTTCTGAGCTATCCTGTCCACCCAAGCAAAGGACTAAGAGACTAAAAGCCCCATTTTATTTCTGTGCATTAGCTCCCTCCACCCTAGTAAACAAGCTAAAAAGGCAGCTAATGCAGCTGACATCTCGAATTATGTAATTTCTCATAATACATGCCAGAAATGCTCTTCAGTCCTGCTATACATACAGGAATGTTGTTCAAAACCTTGGCTTCTGGCTTGGCAGCGTGATCAGCGGTACAAAGGGCACTCAGCATGCAAGGGGGATTGCTGAGCTGTGTGGGAGGAGGGAGGAAGGCTCCATAACCATTACCCCTTGATATACCTTTCATATCAATCTGCCAGACTTAACAGGTAACCACAGTGAGACAGAGAAGGACTGGAAGGAGACAGCTTGTGGTGAAAACCCAGGTTTAGCATCAGCACTTTGTATTTCTGTGAGACAAGAAATTTTCTGTCTGTCTGCTTGCCCAAAGAGCTGCATAATGTCAAGGGCTTCTGGAACTTGCAGATTTTTGCAAGGCAGACGTACAAGAACCAGAATAGTTGTCACATTTCTGTCTGAAGTTCACTTGAAAAAATGTCTATGGCAGGCTGGCAGATTCAAGGTACTGCCCCTCAGTTTAAGGATTTAAAGATATGTCAGCAACAGGCTGGATGTTCAGTTATTTCTAGTGCAGTGTTTACGACAAATTCTCCACAGCTCCCTGAGTAGTATATAACAGTATCACAAAAAGCGTCCTCCTTTTCCTACTGCGGTTAGCGGTAAATATGCTATTAAATATTTTGGGACCAGGACCAGGCACAGCTGTCAACCCCACTATACCACATCAACATTGCACAGGGTTTTTAATCAACTATATTTTGAATTCTATATTTTTAACATGGAAAAATGACAGAAGACACACCATTTGACATTGACCTCTGCCTTCAGAGTTTAATGGATTAGAAAAAAATATCTTTCCTTTTCAAACATTATTTTTTTTTAAATATATATGTCTCAAGACCCAGCCTGGATCTGTTCTTGGGCTGTGCAGGTGTAGGGTAGGTGCCGAGACCTGCTGCTCACTTAAAAATTTATGCTTTTACCTACCTTAGGCTGGAGGAGGGCTCTACCATAGTCCAAAACAAGGAAGAGAATAGGAAAATATTTTATTTGGATCAAGTACTTGGAAAGTTTGTACTGTCTCCGAGCAAAGCTTTTAGCCTGTGTTCCTAGTGAAAAAGCTCATGGATGTGGTGCTAGCTAGCAAGGTTACTGAATGAACTGTCATCTGAGATTGTATGTAGTCTCCCAAGTACTTCCATCTCTGACAGCACACATGTGTCTCCAATTCTTCTGGAGCTGGATTCCATAATCCACCTGGTCGCCGACAAACCATCTGCCCACCCACTAATCTAGCAGATCCTGTTGCCTTATCACCTCTAAAAGTTAAACCTGTTGACATGATAACCAATATCACCATGCAGTATCACTGATACGCAAATGTCAACTCTAAAGCAACATGGGGATTATTTTGTCAATGCTTGGAATGCACACAGCAAGGCAGATTCCAGGACACAGAGCTAAGACTAGATGGATGTTTGGCTTTCCCTGTTAGTCACTAGATAACACTGGTGTTCCCTGACACTTTGGTTTCTAACTGGTGAGATACTTGCTATTCTCCTCAGACTCAGTGGCCACATCTGTTAAATACATTAACTAGTGCCAGTGCCTGTCCTCTGGCCTTGAAGCCAGCTGGTGTTGTCCAGCCATGACCATGCTCTTTACCCTCCGAAACAGAATGGCTGCATCCAAGCTGCCTTCTGGGAATGATCCCTGGCCTACACCACTGCCCAGGCATTGCCCAAGCAGTGTCTGGGACAGTGCCCAGAGGCCCAAATGAGAAGCCTGCCAAGGGACCACAACAAAATCCTGTCAGCCTTTGTGATCGGGTTTCTGTGCTCAGGCCTCTTCTCTGGTACTCTTTAATTTACTAGCAGGAATACAGCTGGTTGATGTACATCTGAGAAAGTTGTCTACCTCCTTTTCCCCATTGCCTTCAGAAGAATCACTCCTAGCAGACTGTGGGCATTAGATCACTCTCCCTTACCCCACAGGGATATCTGCCTTTTTTCAGGACCCACAGCTTTCATAGCCACTTAGAAAATCAAGGACCGATGTATTCAAGAAATATGCCTTTGCGCTTCAAACACCAAATTCAACCCAGATACAATGACTAATAGTATCACAGATTTGAGTATTGATTCCAATCACTGCCTTTAAAAGCTTGTCTTCTGGTCTTTGGAAATCAGCCTGGTAAAGGTCTGACAGCAGTACTCATGGTGTAGGCCATGCTTCATCTTTGGAACTAATATTTCAGCAAATACTTCAGATTCAGAATTTGGTTTAGTTGCCTCAATGCAGGCATCTGGCACCCTTTGAGGTGGTATCCTGACTGGATTTTATCAAGAGCAGTCTTGTTTCATGATATCTCAGAAATCTTACACCATCTCACAGTACAAACATCTTTCTTTATGAATCTGAATGGAGCCTACAGAGTTGCATAAGCAAGCTATACAAAACAATATAGTTGCTAAGTGTTCTCTTCCATAGTGAAAGTTGGTACTTTTCTTCTAGATTGCAAGCTAAATAATTCAATTTAATTAAGCCAGGGGGATTTTTTGCCTGAGGTTTCTGTTTCGTTTCACTTTATTTGATGAAAGGATGAGTCATTATGGTATACTATGCATGGTATTATCAACAGAACAATAAACAACAATCAAAGGTTTCACTCTTAATTTCTTCATTTTATGTATTTCTTCCAGGCAAAAAGATCAATTTTCTAAGTTGTGAGAAACACCCAATCACATTAATAGAAGCAGATTTGAAATGTGGCTACCACCTTTAAATTGTCTTCTGAAGTACACTTACAGATTACTCAGAAAAACAATATATTGAAAGCTTGAAAAGAGAAAAACAAAGATCTATTGGAAAACAAATAAAACTATGCATTTTCCTATAGTCTTAAAATTTGCGTTAGTTATTTAATAGGTTGTATTGCAGGTAGTATGAATGCAAAAAAAAAAAAAAAAGAAAGAAAGAATCCCCCCTCCGCCCAATGTGTCAAATGTATATGCTACAATATAGCTGATACACAGAGAAAGCACTGTATGGAAAATAGGACATAAGATGCCAAGTATATCTACAATTATCTTGTTGTTATTATAGCTATTATAGAATAGTGTACTTTCTATTTCAGAGAAAGCCATAAAATAACAAAGAATTAGAATAAAATAATCCTGCTAAAGAATATTCAGAATTCTAGAGATTTAATATAAAGATGAATATATTTCCTTTAGTAGAAATAATAAACTCTTCCTTAAGTAGCATGTTTGTTACATGAATGGAGGAAGATAGCAGTTTTTCATCCACTAATCAAGAGAATTAAACCACTAATCAAGTCAATTTAAAATGAAGTAAGACATAGTTAGCTTTTTACCGACTACCTTCTCTCATGGATACTGACCACTGTCAATAAGACACAAAGAAAAATGGCCTAAGTCATATCAATTTTCAGAAAGGTTTATAACATGGTATAATAAAACTCACTTTTGATGATCTCCCAGTGGTCTTTGTCCAATGGATTTTAATAATGACTCGGGTCGAACTGCTAATTTTGGTGATGTCTTGGGGCTAGTATCAGAGTCTCCACTTTCTTCATCTCCCATGGCCTTAATATAGCTCCCACTTCTCATTCTTCTGCAGGGTATCTCTTCATCTTTCCCACTGGCAGGATATCCTCCCCATTCATCCTGAGGTACCTAATAGAGATCACCAAACACACATACAAAATGTGCATTTTTTCATATATTTAAATACTTCTTTCTATTTCTCATTTTACACTGACAAGTTGTGAATTTTTTATTCTTCAGAAATAAATCACCTAGAAAGAAATTCTAAGGCCCACAAGCGATTTGGTGCTCAAGTCCAATTGCAGGATGGGAAATGTTCAATCCATAAATGTTAGAACCTAGGAGACAAGCAAGTCATTATTTGTGAGCTCAGCCACAATATCTATTTGTGCACATGCTCTAAAATGCAGGAAATCTTAACCTCTTAAAAGTTTGCACGCAGATTTTCATCTAATAAACATTAGGTTGATCACATGTCTCAGACATAAAACTCATTGAAAGCTGCACACTTTATAATATTTTGCCCCCTTTCCTGATATGGGGCTTTCTCAGATTTTCAGGATGAAGCATTTAAATTAAGCTAAGACATGATTTTTGCATAAATGGACAGGATTCTGATTCAGGGCAAACTTCTGGAAAAAAAAAAAGGCAAATGTGGCAATCTGTCTTTTTTCTTATTTAGCAACTGCAAAATACTTCATAGAGATGGTGACATATCAGGAATGTAGTCAGTTAATTATTAATACATTGAAGCTGAGGCTCCTTTCATACAGTTGAGGTGGTTTTTCAAATAGTAAACCTGGTGGTCAGATAATTCATATCTGGTGGGTGTATATCTGTCTGTAGTGGCAACAAATTGAACAGGAGTAGAATTTCCAATCCCCAGTGAAATTAGCCTTGTTTATAGAGTTACGGATAAACTCAGCAAGTCTGTCTGTCAATATTGCATAGTCTTTGCTTTTTGTTTAATCTTTCAAGATGCTGACTCCTCTGGTCCTAATCCAGTAATTTAAGCATTTACTTAACTTAAACGATATAAGCAACTCGCTCCAATCCATTATAATGACTCATGGTTAAAAAGAAGGATGCAACCGAACACTTTGGGAGACCAGGGTTGATGCACTTGGCAGCATCAAATACTTTATCAGCATAATGACTTCATATATATTACACTGTACAATGACATTATTTACCAATACGACAAATCAGATCTTCAAGTTAAACAGATATATTAGGAGTTTCTGCAGAGCAGGATGCCAAATAAAGATTTTCAAGTCAAATAAGTTGTAGACCTACAGAGAGAGTTCACTGTGGAGCTGAAGTAAATGTTCCCATTGATTTCAGCAGGACTGGAAATCAGATTTAAAGAACTAACATGATCTCCCTGTCATCCTTACTGCCCTTTCAAGATACATGAATTAGCCACACACCACATGAACAGAACTGATGGTTTGAGTCCCACAAAAGGACTGAAAGTGAAAAATGAAATTTTTAAAGACCGTGAACAAGTAAAGATAGAGATATTAAAGAAACAAACTCGGGAGAGAAGAGGGACTGAAGATACTGTCAGATTAGTTGAGATGAAACAGATCACAAAGATCAGAAAACTGTTGGAGAGAAATACCAGACAAATATTATGAGTTCTATTTTTATATGAAATAACAAGATGGAGGATGTATTTAAATGAAATACAATGTAGATCATGCAAGGAAACAAACCTTATTCAGCTTTGGATGGTGATTGGAAGGGAAACATGAGAAATTTTCCCAAACTTGAAGCCTGTAAATATGATACATAATCCAAATTGTTATTCTAAAACCTAATATATATGAAATTAATGTCAGAGGAAGGATTTGGGGGATTCTGGGAGACCTAAGAGATATTTACATGTAACAATTGTTGTAGTAGCTAGACTCCTAAAATAAAAAGAAAATAAACATATTTTATAAAGCTTTGTTGTTCACAACCACCAATACTGGTAACTGTAAAAGTCTGAATTGGAGTACTATATTAAGAAAAATTAACTGATATCATACAAACATGCTCCCGCTTTTAATTCTTCTTTATTATCTCAGTATCAACAAAGTTAAAACCAAGATTCCAATGCTGAAAAACTTTTCATGGACATCTAGATGAGTGAGCTATACTGTGCAATTTTCTGTATTAAAGCTGAATTATTATGTTTAATCTCAATACTTTCTTTAAAAAACATATGTGTTCTTTTTTAATAGAATAATTATTTTGGCTTGAATTTTTTCTCCTTCATTTTAGATTAAAGATATTTAAATATAAAGTTTAAAAAGACAGATCAGCAACTTATTAGTTACTCATGCAAAAAGTGATTAATTTCTCAATGTTTTTGTCTGAAATTCCACATTCAAATAACTAGATAAGGATTGGATTTAAATGAATAAACACAAACTATTTGCTGCTTGACACTGAAATCTTATTTTAAAAGATAGGGATGAATGATTTTTCACATTAAAGAATTTAAAAAATAAGTTTCTTTACTGTGATAGAGCTTTATGAGAACAAATCTTACAATTATGTGCCTGTTTTTGTTGATTACACTTCTTTAACTTTCTGAATTCATAACTTAAATGAATTCAGAAGAAACCTAAGAACTGAAAAATCCCTGCTCCATTTGTGCTTGTGATGTACTCACTGTATGCACAAATGCACCAAGAATTCTTTTCCAACCAGAGTTGACTGTCTACACTGGTTGTCTAGCATAGAAGACTTTATGGTTGAGAAACAAGCATTATTTACAATTAATTAATACTTTTTACCCTTGAGCCATTCAAAGGAACAGAACCCAGTGAACACAAGGGTAACGGTCCTGGAGCCTGGTAAGGAAGTTTCACAACACATTCTTTCAGGGTTCATATAGAGCCTATGAAAACATATGGAGTCCTTCTGCTGTCTTCAGAAGCCAATGAAAAGGCCCTTGACATTGTTTTTTATCATGGTCTGAAAACACAAGCAAAATTTGAGTCCTAGTTTGGCCAGCACTGGTTCATCATTCACTTTAAATGATGGATTTAATACTTGGAAAAATCCAGCCCATTTCAGAGCCCAGCATAGCTTTAAAGAAAAGCTGAAGTGTTATAATAGTGTGGGAAAAATTTTTCTTTATATTGAAGTGTTAACAAAAGTGTTTTACAGCGACTGCGAGGGTCATTACATGTATATTTTTCAAAACATGAAAAGTGCTTTACAGCTTGCAGAAATACTTCCTTACAATAGTTACCAGTCCCTGAAATTCCCATCTGCAGGGTTTGCAGCTGCTAATTGGGAATAATTACCCTAATTATCTACTTGCATATAGCAATGAGTGCTGATATTTATAATGTCTAAAAAGCCTTCCTCCTGTTCTAGATGTTAACATGAATCCTTGTGTATGCAGTTTTTATCCACAGAGGAGTTAGACTGCATATTACCATATGAATTTCCTTTTGTAAGAACAACGAGCTGACAAGGTCTAGATCTTTGCATTTAATTTTGTCACCGGCTGCTGATTTGGTTATAACTACTGTGGAAAATGATGAGTCTCTTTCATAAATTTTATGCACTGTTGCTGTGAGGAGCACAAGGAGGTTCGGGAAATGTAGGACTTCTTAATTGTTCTGCTGCTGATTCACTGTGATATTTTTGGTTAGTTACCTAGGGCCAGTGATATTACAGCACCTGGTAGTTAAAACTTACCTCACTATGTTTTACGCAGCTGATCCTGAGAGTGAACTTCAGAACCTTAGCTAGGAGCCTAAACTTGCCATAAAAGGCATCTAGGAGAGTTAGCTCCTTCAAAATAGCATCCAAAAGAAACCAAACTATTTCCTTAATTAATAATTGCTGGAGTGCTTAGGAAGTAGAAGACTTAGGGCTGATAGATAAACTGGCATGCTCTTCACCTCTCTTTGTAAACCATCCCCTTTTCATGAAATGCTCACAGATTGCCTGGGGAGGGCTGCTTAGAAGATGACTTTGTATACAAGAAAGGGTGTGCTGCAGCCTCATGATCCAGGCTCTTGCCTAGTAAAAGGGAGATTAGTTATATTCCCTGGGATAAACACCCGCATGAATTTTATGTGCAAGGGTCTTTAGATAAAAACTGTGGAGAATCTTAACAAAGAAAGAAGTGCTCACTCCAGACTGCCTTATAATCTTCTGCTCAGAATGCTCTTTGGAGAATTGGGAATATGTAGGTTTGAACTGATGCATGCTCAGGAAGAAACTCAATTCATTTCTTAACTGTGAGATTCTACACTACAATTTCTCATATTTCCCTCTAATAGAAGAAAAGACACTACACTTGTGTTTTGTCAGATGTTGGTTTCGCATGTATTAGACCTGTCAGAAGAAGAGGGCAGAAGAAAGCCTGACTTTGGACAACTGATTGGAATTCCACAGTAGGTCTGTCTCCTGATTCTCAAATTGCAAAAATTCTGCATATGTAAGCAGAAGCATATTTCTGTGGAAAACAAGGATGAATTTACCAAGTATCTGGAAAAAAAAAATGTAATCATGGAATTGCTGAGACTGGAAGAGACCTCAGAGGTCTCTAATCCAGCCTCCAGCTCAAGGCAGGGTCAGATACATCATGTTAACCAGGACCAAGCCCAGCTGGGTTTTGAATATCTCTTGAGAATGAAGACTCCAAAACTTCTGCAGGTAACTTGTTCCAGTGTTTGACCATGCTCATGGTAGGAAAATCTTTCCTTACATCTAATCTGATACAGCCAATCTAGGCGCTCCTGTTAGCAGTGTGAATATCCAACTTTGTATCTAAAAAATACTGATGTCAAAACTGGAAGAATAAATGAATTATTCATTCATTTGGAATTTGACTATTTTTAATTTGAGTTTTCAGTTTTCAATTTAGTATTTAGCTAAAGAAGTCAAACCAGCAACTGCCACTGACATTTCAAAATAGATCTGCTTCTGTTGTTCCACCCACTTCAGTGGCATTTGCTCCCAACTCCACGAGTTTTAAAGGTGTTCCACCACAAAATTGCTGATCTGCTTAAAATATGGCATATCATTTTACTATCTAAAATGAAACACTTGTAGATATATGGTTTCAGCTGAGGGATTTATCACTTCTTCATATTTCTCATTCTAAAAGGTTAAAACAAGGATTACCTTCCTCAGAGGAGTCCTGTGAAATTTAATTAGCATGCAGATGTAACATGCAGCAAAATATTCATTTTAACTTATATCTTATTTTAGCAATATAAATTTCACAGAAGCAGAAGCTGTCTGTGTGTGAAATCAGACTACAGATGATAATAAGTATAAGATTTGAAACATTACATGGTAGATACATAGTTGTTATATTTTTATGCTTTCTCTGCCTGGTCAAGAAGCTGACCCAAAAAAAAGAACTAAATCTGAAATATAGGTAGGAGATTTTCTCTTAAATCAGGTCTTTGAGTAGTTTTAGAACAGTCTCTCGGCACTGCTGTAAACAGGTGAAACTAGACGATCTTGTGAGGCAGACATGGTTTAAGCATGGTAGAAAGTTTCCTTGATATTATAATGGGAGTTAGGAGCTGGATCTCCCGTTTTCAAAAATTTTGCTGAAAAGGGAATGCTGACCCTTTTTCTGCTATAATTTAAAAAAAAATCTTATGAAATTTTATAATTTTATAATGAAATTTTATAATTCTATAATTCTAAGAAAAAATTCTAATGACTAGAATTTTCTTCTAAAGTTAATAACATTAATGGCATTCCATTATTTACTGGCTGTGGATGTTAAGACCTATTGGCTTTTTACAGGATGGAAGAGTACACTGTGTAAAAATAAAGCCTTGTTTCAACTCCACCTTTCTCTGCGCACAATTTTATCTGGTTTTCCTAGGTTTCCTTTTTTTTTTTTTTTTAACTGTACTGATTCATTGTTCAAACTATGAATTATACAATGAACCCATTCAAAAATCTCTACAAAATATGTCAGGGACTCCTCCTCACCAATAACAATGCCAATCCTCTTAATTAGCTTTAATTTTCACATGCCACCCCCTACTCCCTGAACTCCTTGACAACTCAGACGCACGGAAAGATCTTTCAGCATTCCCCACAAGTTAGTCAACACCACCCATCAAGGCAAGAGCTAATCTTAGAAGGCAAGAGACGTCTTTGTCTTGCCAGCAACTCTCTCCAAGCTTTGATATGAATTGCCACAGTATCACAGGAAGAGGAAGAATATCACGTAGATACCAAACAACATAGGCTTTACAATGGGTTGAAAACAACAGCATGAATTCAGGAATCTGGGATCTGGGAATGGATAGATACCCATGCAGATCACAAAACATAAGCACAATACTCCAGCTGGAAGCTGTGCAAATAGGCAAAGAGGTAACAGCATTCCTTACTGGCTGATTTTATTTTTTCATGTGTAGTCCCAAGAAAAGTTCCATTAAATGATTCATTATGAGAAGACTTAAGTCCAGTGCACTCAGGATTGTTTAATCACCACTTTTGTATTTTCTACAGAACAGTTTTCATTAAAATAATGCTTATCTCAACAGTGATGGACTCGAAAAAATGAACCAACACTATGTTTCCTAATTATTTCTCTGCCAACTGTAATCCAAGGATGGCTGAAAGCTGTAAACAGTGTTGTGAGGACTCTCTGGCAATGTTATATTGTTTGGAAGAATGTGGGGCAAATGCTCACCTGTGCTTGTACTACCCACAAAGAGCCTTGCTGTTCAGCCATCTGCAAAACCTATGCTATGTTGCTGGATCCCTCTGGGACCCACTGGACTCCCACCATGCTGAGATGGTGAAGCAAGGTGCAGTCAGTTAGTGGTGGGCTTGTCCCCACTATGTGATTTTTCCCTGCTAAACCTGGAGCTCACTCATAGCATACATATGAGATAAGCTCAGACTGAAGCGCTTGGCCTATGCTTAAATAGGCTTGGCCTATGCTTAAATGAGATATAGACTGTCAATACAAGATACAGAAACATTAGGGATTCAACCAAGAAACCTAGGTTTTGGTCAACTATGTATTTCCTTTGGTAAGTGTCTCAGGATGCTACTTCATTGTCAGCCTGTGCTGCTTTAAAAATATACTACCATCAACATACGTAGGGCAGGTTTTCCTTAAACAATATTCAGCTTTTCCAGCAACCCTAATAACTGTAGTGACTTAGAGTGCTAGCTGGAAAATAACCCTAACAACAATAATAAAGATAAGTAAAGATACATTTTCAGATGAACCAGTGATTTGCTACATCTTGCTGTGGTGCTGCAGAATCATCACTAGAGAGAGAGAGAAGGATAAAAATGGTATGATGATTACTTTAGGGTTGTGTGTTCATTAGTAAATGAAGACCCACTTGTAGCCTGTAGGCCAACAGGGCAGCATCCCACATCCACACTACTGTGTAATCTGCCTCCAAAGAAGCATGACTACCAGGAATGGTCCCTTAACTGCAGTAAGTCCTGAACAGTACCAAGGCTCTGTTTAAGGAAACACTAGCTGGCTTGGATCAAAACAGTGCCCGAGACAGGTTGAGCAACACAACCTGTGTTGCTCAAATAGAAGATCAGGTTGAAGTGCCAGGGAACCTTTCATGACACTATTCAGTTTGCTAGTATGGATGTAGTCTAACTAAGGTAGTGAGTATTTCAAAAATGCTGAAGGCACAGAAGCACCAAAGACTGAAACTTGGAACTTCTCATGCTTCCACAAAACACAGCATTGCTGCCAATTAATTTGCCATAGTCATGCACTCAGAGCTTGTTTTCTTATCTCTTTGCCTTGTTGGGCCAGCTTATAGCTGCCGTTTCCTTCACATCTATCTCTGTGAGTTGAATTAATTGAACTATGATGCAAAAAAATAACTGCTAAAACCAACAAAACCAAGCATCAAAGTGTTAAAGAACAAAACTGGATTGCATCTCCTCACTCACTGCAGGTGAAGGGGAGCCAGGAATATACCCACTAGCAAAGCAGCAGAGAAGTTCCAGGGGACCACAGTGTCAGCAACTGAAGCCAACTACAAGTGTTCCTGATGGATAGTTTTGGAAAAAGGAGACTGAGATAATTGTACTATATTTGCAGAGTGGATGGAGCCCAGCTATCTGCACAGCACAGTGAATAAAAATTACAGAAAAAGAGAAAGCACTAAGTTGAGTTTATGGCAATTCATAAAGTAAACTCATGATCATGAATATTTGTGAGGGTATAGGAATAATACAGTATTTCAGCTATGTAATATACAAAACTATGGTGCTGCAGAATTGTGAGCTGGTTACATATTATTTGCTCTCCATGTGCTTCAAAGATCACAGGCTCCAGGAAGAGAAAGAAAAAGGTCTTCTATTTTGTTGCTGCAATTTAATTAGACTTGAAGCAGAGCTAAGGAAAATCTAAGTGGAAACTAACCTTCCCTGAAGAGCTGCAGGGCATTTCTTCTGTCATAGGAAATTCTGTCTCTTCCCTTTTTCTGGACTGTGTGGAGTCCAAACTGTGTTGATGCGCATAGGGGAAAAAAAGTGTATACAGTGTGGAAGACTTTCATACATGATAAAACCTAATGTGTGGTATTTCTGCTGTATCTTCCCTATTAATCCAAGACACAAGTGAGAAAACCAGAAATTTCCTGTTGGGAAGTTACCTCTTAGCTACAGTTTAAACCAAAGTCCTGGAAGGGCCATCAGATGAAGCCATAAAGTATTTCCACCGCAGCTAACGGGCTTTGGGAAAACAGATAGGCCTGATTTTCTGCTGACTCGGAAACCCTTGCAATAGACTACACGAGCACTGATGTAAAAGAATAATTCTGGGGCTTTAATGAGCAATACAGTTGATTTCTTCATGAAAAACATTCATGCTAGAAAAATCCAATTGACCTGTATGCATTTGTAGCATATAGCTTGTTTTTTATGACCGATGAAATTGGGGAAACAAGGCTCCCAGAGTGTGTGAGGTTCATCCTCTTCCTGATACTTCCTTTCCTTGTCAACATTCAGAAATTGATTAAAAAAAAAAAAAAAAGATAAAGCATCATCATCAGTCTACTCAATGAGGAATCTCTACACTGTGTGAAGTATCAGCCAAAAACACCTATAGGTTCCTCTGGAAACATCTCTGCCTTTAACAGTGAAGGGAAATTCAGAGTTGTTACCTTTTTATAACCCATAGTCAGGGCCCTGAAGACCATTTATGATCACTGAAGAATGGAGTGAGAGACAAAAATGACCTTAAAGGAAGGAAAGGAGAGGTGCTCCCCACACACTTAAAACACACAGCATCTCCAAAAACACAGAGATGGCAGATGTAGTGAGGACTCCAACATTGTAGATCAACTATAAAGCTAGACATGCCAGAAGAGCTTAAAAGCCAGTATCTCCAGGCCTGACCTGTAGTGAACAGTGACTTCTTTAATCTAAGCAAGAAATGATGCCACTTCTTCCATTTATCGTAAGGCTAATAGTAAAAAAATAGTCTTTAAATGTCTTTAGAATAATATTAAAGATAATACAAAACATATATTTGCCTTTCATCCATTTTTTTTTCTTTAATAAGTGATTGTTTTGAACAGTAAGCTTCAAATGACTCAAATTATTTAGCTTACAGAGTGAAATGGGTAGTTTTGTCTTGTCTAGCTACCATGTAATGCTTAATTATCTGTACACTTTTGAAAAGATCAGTTCCCCTGCCAGAAGTACCAGGGACCTCGTCCACATAGACATTCAGCTATTTAAACACACATGAAACTCTACTTAAAAAAAAAACACAACCTTTAAGTACAACATTGTAAGATGGACATAAAAAAAAATAATCAAATGATCAATGACTACTTCACCATTTTTCTAAAGTCAACTCTTGCAGGAAAAATAGCATTGGCTGCTCAGGAGAGGAGCCAGGTGTGCCCAAGGCAACACTCCAGCTACATAGGAGAGTGTGCGGTCATTACAGCCCCAAGCCTGCAATTCTGGCAGTCTCGTTTGACAGATGTGACTGGCCCAGGTGTATAAAATATTAAGTTACTTCTAGCTGAAAATTTCTTCAGACCCAAGGACACCTTTGAGTAACAACTGCAAAGGTCAGCCTTCAGCTTTGCTGAGGTTAATGTTGAAAAACAATTTGGCAACACACAGTACTAACATTTTAAAGGAGGACAATTCCCCCTGATTAAAGGGCAGTGAGATCATGGCCTCCCTTTTCTACTCCTGGGTTTGATTTTTCTACAATAATAGGGACTTGTTTCGTCTGCTTTAAGAAAATACTAACTCTGAGATCTTTCTATTCCTCTTTGGAAAAAGAAGCTTCAGCAATTTATTTAAGCCAATATGAGCTTTCTAGAAAGGGACATGGAGGCAAATGTACTGTTGATATCACTGGTTATTACAGTAATTCAAGGCACCAGTAATCTGAGACAACTGGTCAGAACTTTACACCATAATTGATTTAATTTTATTTTTTCCCTTGGAAGGTGCACATAATTTTTCCTTAATTTTATTTTTTTTCCCTTGGAAGGTGCACTTATGAAGTATTCTGATCTTTGTGAAATACAAAACCTTCAGCATTCTGTAAATCCAGGCAAACATCAGCTTTATGTAAAAATCTTTTATTTAATATTGTTAAAAATGTAAGTGCAATGTTTCAGCGATACAATGCGTAGAGGGAGCAGCTACAAATAGATGAGCTCAGTGCACTGCATGGGAAGACAAGACCCTTACTGACCTGTGCAGAGTGGCCCCAGGTGCCGCACCAGCTGTTGCAGGTAGACACAAACACTGTCACAGGGCATGAGCCACACCATCCCTGCCCTTAGTGTCCAGGCAACACAGACTTCTCTGGCACATATTCTGTTTGGGACTTTGGGAGGGCACAGGGCTAGCTGAGGCATCCTTGTGGGACTGTAATGGGCTGCAGAAGTGAAAACAGTTCAGCACATGGCCATGCTGACTTACAATGCAGACTGCCCTGTAATCTATACGTGCTTTTCCTGCTGTGGAGGCAACCCAGTTAATTTGGGAGTGGAGGCTAAATTGTGAAGGTAGTGTGGTAGTGCGAAAGTGACTTGGACACTAGTATCAAAACTCTACTAGCACTGTCTGGTAGAGTACTGGATGCTGTTTCTGTAGTTCATATATGGTTGTTATGTCAAGCTAACAGGTACAACCTAGTTTCACAAAGATGAAGTGTTGAGAAAGGTGCATTAGGTTCAAATCTGTCCTGGCAAAGCAGGCCTCTCCATACAGTTGCATGCCTCTCCGGGGCAATGGTCTAGTTCATGGGACTATGTCCTCTTCCCAGAAGAGTTCCTGGAAAAATGCATCTGAGGGCTTAATGCCAATTACTCCATTAGCTTTTCCTCAAAACTCTTCTCCATGTAGGCACAACTTAAACCAGCAAAGAACCTTGTTGAAACTGCTTTTTTTTTCTTTTTTTTCTTTTCTTCTTTTTTTTTAAGAGACCAACTCTTGTGCTTTTCTTTCATTCTGTAGAGTACGCAGCTGACATTATTACCCACATGCTTAGCTAGTGCCAGTGCTGTAACGGATGACGCTAGTACTTAAATGCACTAGGAAGACAAGAGTGGGCTGAAGCCATTTTTAGAACAACATGCTATTTTCTTTTTCAGTGCTGACTCATTCACTGTACCTTGTGGTATGTTTACCTTGATTGCTTGCTGCTTCACAGGCTGTTGAATGGCTGAGGGAGGAATATTAATCAGGGACACATAGCACTGTGCTCCAGAACTTCAGTGATGGTGACTGCTATGCTTTTGCCTGTCTTTTGGTGTTATTGTAGGAATTAGTTTTCCTTAACTAGAATTCACAGGTTTTTCAGTCCTGGAAACTGTAAGCAACATTCTTGTATTCGTAAGTTTTGCACAGCTATCTAGTTCATATCCATTTTTTTTCCTGTTGAAAATCTTTAATCTTCACTAATACTCATGTCAAGGTAAAATTAATCAGTCATTGTAGTGTATATCTGTTGAACTTAATTAACCAAAACAACCAATGAAGATAAAACAGATCTCAAAACCCATTTATCTTTTTTTTTTGTTGTTGTTGTTACATATTTTATATTAAAATCAAAATGTTATGGGAAGCAGAAGCAGTTACTGTAGCTAAAGCTATTAAAAAGTATGCTTATAATGCATGTGTGATCTCCATGGGCTATTCTGCCCATGGAGGGAAATGACAGAAATTTTTGGTGCTCAGAAATGTAATTGTCTACATTCAAAACAGAAATTGAAGGCCCATGGGTAAAAACTTGCTAATCATTCACAAGAATTTAAGAAATGCTATCAGTGTACAGTTATGAAACGGCTGCTCTCTGCTCTTGAACTGACCGGCTTGCTAGCCAACTGGTCTGGGTTCACATTGCAGCTAAGCTGATTTAACAACTAGCTGGAGCCCAAAGGGGCTTCACATTCAGCCCCTCTCCCTTCTCTCTGCAAGCTCCCATCATCTCCACTGTAGAAGGAGTAACGCAAATCTGGTCAGGGACTGAGGTATAGATCAGAAAAATAAATACTACTTCATAGAGATTTATGTCTACCAACTTAGTTCTACAAAAATGGCCACCGGTGAGCAGCTCTGCTGGAACAAGGCAAATGGCCAGGGTGGTGTGGAGGGCAGTATGGTCATCTGGCTGAACCCTCTCTAACATGCACCCACACACTGCCCAAGCAATGAGCTCCCCCAGCTATGAGGACTGTGGAGGAACAGGGACATGAGAAACCCTAAGAAAAATAGCCAGAGATGAGGCTCGGACAGATTAAAGAAATCCCTGCTTTCCAACATGAGATATAACCTGGGCATATTTTTTGAAAATATATATTTTTTGAAAACACAGAGGCTTTCTAAACCTCTTTTCTCATCTCCTGTTTTCATCAACTGTGAATCTGGTACAAATGCACTTCTTAGAAAGAAATTTACCTTGTTCACTCTTCAAAAGTTTTAAGGAAAGTGCAGCTCAGTAATTACTATGGAAGACAAAATGGAAGCTCAGAAACAGAGAGATCATGGTGTCAAGTACTGGCCTATGACACTGCCATGCACTTACAGTTTGGGACTCTGTATTCCTAAACTCTCAAGTGGAAAACAGAAGTAGCAATATTTTATAGAGGTGTTGAAAGACAAAATAACAAGAAGACTAACAAGAAGAAAAGTGAGTCAAATCCAGTGAATCTTCATATACATACATAGCAGAGTAAGAACTATATATATAAAAATCACTGATAATATATAAACATAAAAAATAATTTTTATTATGCTTGAGCATATGTATGTATTCATATATAAGATCTTTGAAGGACTAGGATGTCGCTGTTTTGCTTTAAAAAGAATTTAAAAATATGTAGCTGACATCAATAAGGGGAAATGCCTTTTAATGTTTTAATTCTATAAACGCAGAGATCCTACAAAGGCCCAAGTGTTTTATGTTAATCTGTTCACTTATGCACTTCAGGGAAATCTGCTGCTGCACAATCACCTCGATAATCCCTTGAATATTTTAATTTCCAGATATTCTGGAGCAAGGCAGTAAACTCTCCAGGCTAGGAATCTGAGATGTTTCTCTACCATTCTCAGTTTCTGAACCTAGTGATTATTTTAATTCAACCATTATTTACTGATGCTTACTTCACAGCTGTAAGAAAAGTTAAATATCTTTCCTCAGTTTTGCAGACAGAGTAATTGAAATGTCTGGTGATTAACAGATTACATTTCCTGGGTCAGAGAAAAAGTTCATGGCAGAGCTAATAATGAGTCTTATATCTCGGGTCTTAATGGTTACATTGTGACAGTGCAGCATCCCTCAAAGTAGAAGTTTCAAAACAATGCATGTAGTTACGACATTGACAGAATGGGGTCCCTTCATTCTTTTCCTGACCTTGGGCTAGTGAGTAATCCAGTCACTCAGTTTGAAGGGTATCTGTGTTCTGAATGGCATATTCAGATTCTGCAGAACTTGTATTTTTCTTAAAAAATTTGTAATGAGAATATTCCTGATATATAATTCCTAGTATTATTGCTTTTGACAAAGGTTTGGATTCTTTACTGTAGTAATTGAGCAATTAAGTCTTGACAGATTGCCATTCTAGCATCTCTGTCAATTGGGGAATGATTACTATCCAATTTGTTAAAAGGGTTAAAGCTGGATGAAGTCACTGGAGCAGCAAAAATTTAAATTCACTTCTCCTAGATTTTAAGCTGCTTGAACCTACCAGCTGATGAAACTTGCTAATTTGTTTCAGTTATCCCAAATTCACCAAAAGGATAAAACAAAGAATTCTGAAAAAAAAAAAAAAAAAGAAAAAAAAAAAGGCGTTTCTGTTCCCTAGGCCCCCACTGGGCTTAACCTGAAGCTTAGTGATAGTTCGTGAACTCAGTGTTTCACATTCACTTGAGGATGCTGATACAGGTTGGAAGTAAGAACAAGGCTCATGAAAAGTAAAAAATAGTTTACAAAGAAAAAATGAGGTGTAAAGATGGGGAAAAAAGAAAAAAAGGAAACATGATGAAAAGGAAAGCAAGACACCCAGCAGAGATATAGAGGGCTGAGAGTTCTCCGTGTAGAAGTATGAGTATGGGATGGTAAGGAAAAAGACAGCAAAATGTAAACTTTTCTTTAATGTCAGAGCTATACCCTTGATTTTGTAACACAGACAGAAGTCGAAGTCTCTGCACAGGATGCACTTCCAGTTCTGGCTCATTGAGTTAGATTAAAAACTTCTAGGGAAGGGCAGTCTGTTTTACATGGATAAGAACTGTACTTGGATATGAAAAAATATTACAATGTCAGCTTAAATTGGAATCAGTTTGCATGGAAATGCTATGAGGGTTGCAAGTAATTATTTTCCTTTCTCTGCTATGAGGAACCTTTCCTCTTCCAGCAAGGAGATTGACCCTGGATGGCTGCATGTGCACCCTGGATGGCTGCATGTGCATTTGAAAAGATTCGGCCCTTCAGCTGTGACTCATTACTATTGGTTCCCTATTGCTCAGAGGGAAGAGAGCTCTACATAGAGGTAGATAACACTGTGTCTGTTGGCTTCTGCAGAGCCCACAGGAACTGGAGATCTCTAAATACATAAATCTGGAGTGGAGGTTTGCCCACATTAATGTCAGAATCAGTTAAATTCTGGAAAAGAGTTCATTAAAAGGAAACAAAAAGAGAAGGTACTCAGAACAACTTTGGCTTTGTAGGCTGTTCTTGTTAAAAACACCAAAGGGAATATTTGTACAATAGTTTTTTTTTTTTTTTTTTTTTTGTTTGTTTGTTTGTTTGTTTGTTTTTTTCCCAGAAGCAATGACAGCTGAAGAAGTTACCCTCCTAGCTTTTCCTTCTTCCTGTTCTGCTCCCAGTGCAGTTCTCTGTACAGCCTGATGTGCTAATGACACTTGTCAAGGGACTGTGCTGGACCTAGGCCATGTAAGTGATGTCAACATCCAAAAAGACATATTTTGGAACATTTTTTTTAAAACCTTATCACTTCAAGATCCAAATCATTGTGCAGCATCATAAATGGCTACACTAGCACGATTTTGGGGTGGCAAATGGCAGCAAGCTGCAGGTTTGAGTTCAAATATAGGAGAAAGTGGGAACTGCTAAAGAAAACGTGTATTCCCACAAATAGTCTGAGTACCAGACCTGAGATATCTGTCTTCCCAAGGATCTCATGTAACTTTCAACAAAGATGGCTTATAGTATGAACTCAAAAGAGGCTCACTTCAACATGATTTTGGATACCCAGTCACTAAATGGAGTTTTGTGAGTATTCATCATCAAGAAAAAGCAAATCAGTAAGCCAGTAAATCTAGTCTTCTTACTTAACCTGGAGAAAAGGAACACAAAAATAGGATTCCACACAACCCGTTTTTAAAATCACTCATCTTCAGTTGTATTTGACACATTTTTTTTCTAGCCCCAGACTTTGGGTGAACTGCCCTTTTAAAATTTGATTTATGAATTTTTCTGAGATGTGCAACATGAACTCTGAAGATGACAACAAATCCACTGACCTTAAACTAATTTATATCACACCAGTTTTATATATGTTTTTACCTGTGCCTTATACACAAAGAATAAAGCAAGATTTTTTTCACTTT
Organism: Anas acuta; assembly: GCF_963932015.1. NCBI lineage: Eukaryota > Metazoa > Chordata > Aves > Anseriformes > Anatidae > Anas > Anas acuta. The sequence goes on from NC_088981.1 coordinate 97,056,377, forward strand.
CATGGAATGTCTGAATTCCATACAGACACACTTAAGAGAGATACGCACAGGACCCTTTTATTTTTACAATGACTTTATGACATCAACTGTGTTTCTGTTTCCATTACAAATATTAAGAAAGTCTTCCTCTTACCTGAAGGTAATGGCATGGCCTCAAGGAAGGTTTGATTTCCTGATGAACCAGAGGCTTATCTAAGTTCAGTGATGATTTGCGATAAGCTTCTTTAGCTTGACTTACTGTAAGCGTGGACCAAGAACTCCTTTTCATGTATTTACCATCAGGGGTCATTGCTAGCCCTTCACAAGCTGAACATTTCACGTCATTGTTACTTTTGGAAGTCTTCAATGAGAGATCCCCAAAATGTCCCTGGAGTGCCTCAGGGTAGCAATGGGATATATGATCCGTATGGTGCCTATTTACCACACTAGGGGTTCGATAAGTGCTATCACTGTCCAAATTATCATCAGAGCTCCACCAGCTGCTCATTCCAGATTTATGTTTGGTTTCTGGTTTTCGCTCCTTGCTTTTACTCCTTTTGCTATGCTTGGAATGGTGCCCATGATGATGGTCATCCCCTCGACTGTCTCCCTTTGTTCCATTAACATTGCCCTTGGATGATCCTTCCAGAGAATGAGATTTAGTAAAAAGTTTCTGGACTGAATGAACGAGATGGCGTATTCTTCCTGGGCTCTCACTGCGTTGTTCTGCAGCTGTTGAGGTCCTCTGGTACTGTAAGGTGTGAAAACCATCCCGGTGAAGAGGAAGTTGTTTTTCAAACTGGTCCAAAAGATTCGCAGGAATACGGTTAATCTTAGGGTTACCGTGAGACATGGCGCAGTCGTCTCTTGTGTCGTAATGAGAGCTGTAGTGCATTCTGGGGAAAGTGCTACTTGACATGTGATCGCCCATTACCATGGGCATCATCATGCATTCAGAATGAATGGAGCTGCGTGGTGAGCAACGATGGTGGTCCATCGGGCAACTCTCCGTGGGGCTGAGAAGATACGATTGCCTTGGCTCCTGCCCATGGTGGATATGGTCGTGGGTGTGTTCGCAATCTTCAGGGGATGCTAAGCCACAAGTATGAGCTGAACATAACTGTGGTTGGTTGCGACTGCCAGATAATCCTTTCATATTCCTCGGAGCAGGAGAGTATCTTTCTTCATTGAAGTGCTGAGAAGGCGACCATGAGTACTGCTGGTCTGTCAGGAGAACACATAAAATGTATGTTATCTGTCTGATTAAAAGATTAACTTGCAAAATCCAAGTACATTGCAAAACTAAACTAATTTTCTCTATAAACTCAGTGGAAAGTCTCATCATTCATAGGATTTCATTCACCATTTTAAAATGATAAAATTACTCACTATAAGCAATTTATGAGGTGAATGCAGTCTCCTTCCTGTCTGCAAAATTGTCTGCTAGCGGCTTTACAATTTCATGAAGTTATTCATTATGCAAATTTACTCAAATGCATTTAATGGATACACTCAAGTATTCAGTTTATTATCTGATATTTGGAATTCATATGTCAAGCTTTGTGTCTAGCCATTTAAACAATGTGGGTCTGATTTCTATTCCTGGGGTTCCTCAGTTGGATATATTAACCTAAAGATATGTAAAGAGTCATTTCCTTATCACACACAGCTTCATTTTCTTAAACGAATCTCAGCTTCAAGATCCCAAGTACACTGTTCATAAACACAAAAAATAAACAATAGAAAGAAAAAGAATGTGAACATGCTGAAATCAAGCTCAATTTTTATATCAATAAATAGCTTACAAATAATCTTTTCATACTATTTGAACATGTATTATCATTCGTCCAGATCTATTATCACTATTCCCATACATGTACAAACATGTCTATTAGACTATTTTTTTTTCTTTGATATACAAACTACAAAATATTTATTTTAAAAATCTGTTATTCCCGAGAGAACAAATATCTTTAGGTACATGCTACTGATTATTATATACTAGATTATTTGTTCCTATGGATCATGTGCTTCAACTGTAGTTATTAAAGAAGCATGATTACTCAATAAATGTAGCTTGTAAGTAAAGATTTGGATACTTGAGCCTTTGATATTCTTTTATTTCATGCAATTCCTAGCAGCTGTCAAATGCTACAAACAAAAAATCAAACACTTTCCCTCCTCAATTTCAGCTTATTTAAGCAACAATTCAAAATCAGACAAACATATAGGATGCATGACAATCCTTTAGAGGATCAGACAGATGCATGTGTTTATGCTTACAACCCACTTAGCACAGTCTTTCCATAAATTTGCTCTAAAAAGCAATCTTGCACAGGTACCTGATGTAAAGAATTTGAAGGCCTGGACCAAAATGGAAACCAGAGAATATCGTTATATATAGCAATATAACCTGACACTGAGTACCAACCTCTAGAGATAACACTAGCCAAAGAGCACTCTGAGTGATGTCTAAGCATATATAAAATCTGTCCTAAAAGTTCCCACTGCTGGTGAGATCTCAACACCTGCATATTGTCCTGAAACAAATCAAAACCTATTCAGCATTCAATCTTACAACCTAAATGCTATACATTTCCTGTAGTGGTAGATGCTTAATTAATTTTATTGCATCTTAATTTCAAAAACCTCCACATAATGTTTTAAAATGAATGTAGAATTAAACTAATAAACAATAAAATAATCTTCATCCTTGGTGCAATCCTGCTACAATAAAGTCAAATATGGAATTGTGTCTAAATTTCACCTCTAGACTTTTTCATGGCATATGTATGTGTACATATCCTTTTCTGCTTCTAGTTTGTTTTTTAACAGTTTCTTTTACTTAGTTTTTCACATTGAAATAAGAGCTAATTACTGTTCATTACCCAATCTGTTGTACTATTCAGCTTATAATACCCTGCATAAATATAGTTGCAAAAATGAAATATAATTGTTTCCCTGAAATAACATATTTTGGATCATCCAATTAAAAGTACAGCTATATATAGACAAAGAAGTAAGTTATAACAGTGTTTTGGGATTCAGCCACATAAGCAGCATTGTAATAAATGGCACTTAACCCAGCATATTACCAGACATTATCAGGGGAATAATAATGGTCAATGTGTTGAACTTAGACTTTACTTCCCACAAAGGGTTTCCAAAGCACCTGACAGAAATTACTGCATTAGCTTTTACAATCCTATGAGATGTGGAAGGCACTTTTACAGGAAAGTAAACTGGAACATGGGCAACGTTTTCTGAAATGCTTGTGGATTTGCTGGTTTTCATTTTCACAGCTGTATGAGTCAAAGAGAGGTGGAAGGAAGCTCTTCCGTCAAAGTGACACACAAGAGCCGTCCCCAAGCCTTTTCATCACCATCTTGCACATTTATGAATGAAGGTAACTCTTCCACTACATCTGTGAATTGCCATTGCATTTCAAAACAAAACAAAACAAAAAGGCATGGCAGACATGCAGAAGGAAAGAAAGAGCTAGCCAGGAGCAAAGAACTCATTTAAACGAGCTCCCTAGAACAGAACTACTGGCCTCACACAGTATCAAACACAGCCCAGAAGACTTTGAACATTTTCATCCTGATATATTCCCTAGGAATGTGATACAGCATAACTTGATTGCACTGCAATGGGCAATCTAACAGCTTTTTCCATCCCTCATGATTCCTGATGATTCAAGCACAGTGCAACTATAGAAAAAATACAATTTTCTGTAAGTTGTTTTCATAGTTGTATGGCATTTTATGTGCCTCATGGAAATTTTTTTTTTTTTTTTTTTTTTTTTTGCGCTTGAGATATAGTAGCTGAAAACTGCTATAGGCATTTAATAAGCATAATCAAAATAATTAAAAACTGAATTAAAAAGGGGTACTTTCCAAAAGTAATTTTCCCCTCTAAAATCTGCCAGGGAGAGTAGCTGATACTAAATAAAGTCTCAAATTACTTACATGTGCACCTTCTAAATTTATCGCTCTTTTTAAGTCTGGGATCTGTTTGGGACATCAAACCTGTTTTTACACACCTTTACTTCTTATAAAACCTCTTAAAATCTTCAAAATTTTGCATTATTATATATATATTCGTCAAGTCACCTGTGCTTTGTTCTATTCATTCAACTTTGTTTGTGAGGTCTGTTTCAGGGCTCAAAGAAACAGTTGAGCTATGGCTGAATGAATTACTCTATGATACCAGGCCAGTGTAATTGACCATTTGGTAGCTCTTAGCCTGCCAGAAACACAAAGAAAAATGTGCTAGCTTAAAATTCAATTAAGCTAACATGCTTTTCTAACATTTGTAAGAAGCTGAAAGTGTGTCTGTGGTCAACATCCACAGCTCCGTTGATTCATAAAAATATGTAAAGCCACAATATTAATATATTTTTTTCCTGATTTGTTTAAAGAGAAAGATAAGATCATAACATTTTGTATAAAAATAATAAATGCCAGAATAATCCAGTAATGACAGATTGGATAATGACTGGAATGTTAAATATTTATTGAAGATAACAATATATGCATTATTATTATTATTATTATTATTATTATTATTATTATTATTATTATTATTATTATTATTATTATTATTATTTACATCAGCTCCTAAAATTTCTTAGGGCAATCACTATAAAAATAACAAAGTAATTGAGGATACTAATGTGTTTAGTACCTTAAAGAAATTGCCACCATCAGAACCAATGAACTGAAGGAACACAGCAAGCAAACATAACCCCAAGCAAACAGAGGAATGGAATAAGATAAAAATACAGTTGGGCATGGGAATAGCTCTTTTTTTCGGGTTCAATCATGGAGAATCCGGTATTTCCAAAACCCTGAAAATCTCTCAAGGCTCTTCTTTCCAGAAACTACTGCACAAATATAAGTAAACCTTTAACCTTGACATATTCGAGGATTCCTGTATCCTTTCCTGTCTTTTACACCTCTTTCCCTGTCAGGCTATGTCCTTTTCTGCTCTTTTTTCCTGGTTATTCTTCTCTACTTTCTGATGCTAAAACAGCTGCTCTCATATTCAAGGCAGATGTTAGTTTTATGTCTTCAGGGACTGGTCATAATTTATAGAGCATTCAAGCTTCTTCCTTGTGTCAGTCAGTATCAAGGGAAAAAAGAGAGATACAATGACCAACAATATTGTTTGAAATGATGAATTAGACTGCATGTGAATGTGCTAGGGCAAAAGGGACAAAAAAACTTGAATCAATGAAAAATTAGGATTTTGCATCTTTGAGTTCCTGGAACACTGCTGAAAAGAATCAGTGCAAAAGCACTGGGAATCTCTGACTTTCAAATAAGTGTATGTCTCCACAAATCTTTTTGTTACAAATATTTTTTGTCTGTTATGCATTGAAAGTAATCTTGTGAAGCATCATTATAATACCTTGAATGTATTATGAAAAAAAATATCCTCACAGCCTAACCTATAACTAATACAAATATTGCATGTTTTAAAATCAAGTATATTAATCAAATAAGTACGTATTAAATCTTACAAATGCATAAATAAAATGTGTTAGCTGGAGATTTGTCTGTCCAAGGACTGCAGTCCCCAGCATCAGATGAGCACTCTTTCCTTATTAACTTATTGTGATTTTTTTTTTTCCTAACCATGAAAAGGAACACATCCAGGGACTAGATGAGTGACTAACCTGGCAAGTGCAATGAAGAAATTCTGGAAATGCCCTAAGCTGCTATTCAGAGATTTTCAACCTATCTATGTAGCACAATACCTCATATAAAATTTACATTAAAAAGGAATTGAAGTGATTACCTGGCTTTAACCTCCAGCTTTAGAAGATGGCTTGTATTTTCTGTTACATTGGCTCGATGCAGCACATGGTACTACCTATTTGTGACTTCCCATCTAACACCTCAGGCTGCTTATTTGAAATATTGAAGTTTGAGGGGTAGCATATCCTCAAAAACAGATAATCAGCTCTACCAGGGCTATAGCAACAAGGTCATCTATGCATCCAGTGTCCCTGTACAGTCAAAAGAGAGAAGTAGGCAGTTCTGAGGATGTAAAGCCAAGCGCCAAAATGCTCAAGGCTGTCAAACAAACATGAGTCACAGGCTGTATCTGAATTCCTGTCTTGTTCTGACACTTAGGCACCTGAAACAAGCCTGAAAAATAAATGCCTGTCTGTTCAGTACCCTGAGTGGTCTTTGTGGTAGACACATACGGCAGTGTTTATACTAGTAGACTAAAAAGAGCTGTAAGAGATGATCAGTCCATAGTTAAATGGTTGCCATTGTAGTTTCAGACAATGTAAATAGGACTTTTCCAACCAAAATGTAGATATGATTTCAAGCATAGCACGGGCCAAGAATTATTGCAAATAGGCCATCTGGATGTGGTTTTATTTTGGAATGTGAGAAACCAGCATGATTCATCTCAGCCTGAACTATGTGTCTCAAAAATGTCGGATGAATACCATCTTTCAAGTACATATTTATCTCTGCTGACTATAGGGAAAGATGTGGGTGACAGGTTCCAATGCAGAAAACTACATCATAAATATCTAAAGTTAGGTGATCTGAAGCACACGTCTAATGCTAAAATATGGAAAATGATTTGACAGCCCAAGCTAATTCAGTGGAACCACATGATGAATAATGACCAAGGATAAGATGTTTTTTATAACTCCTGTGTTAGATAAAAATGTACATGCAAATTCTATTCCTAAAACTGCATCAGTGACCAGAACATAATAATTTGGAGCCAAGTCAGAAAACCCAAAGGGAAAAATAAGGAGCATGTGGAGTGCTGCCATGTATTTAGTACATTCACAGTTTTGAGCACTGACGCAGATACCTGCAGGTGGAACAAATATTTCATGGCACCCAATTATATCTTTCAGCACAACAATTCTTTTACTTCAGCTCCATCCATCTTTCAAACAGAGATTAGTAGATTGGCAAGCTAACAGCCCAATGGATTTATTTCTGAGATAATACGGTTGTATAGTAAAGGAATGTTCATGAGTGAGAACGGGATCTTTAATATGACGGTGGTGGTAGGGTAGGGGGGTGAGATATTGAATTTTGGGGAACACAGAGTAGCATTAACTGGTAGGAAATAAACACCAACAACTTGGTAAATGGGGAAAGCAGTGACCAGGGACATGTTGAAGTAAGATTACAACACAGACCTCTTAGAAGAGAGAATGGGGCATGTCATAAGTGAAAAAGGAGAAATGAAAGAAAAGAAAGGAAACATGGATTGACAACATACCCACACCTTATAGATGGAAGAATGGGACCTTGACTTGTCTGGGAGAAATGAGAGGCACAATGTTGCTTCCAAGGTTGCAACAAGGAACAGGACAGAAATCCCAGAGAGGAAATATGGTAATTGCAAGAAGCTCCGAGGGTTGAAGTGGAGGAATGCAGGGAGCCCTGAGTGTGATGCAAAATTGATTTCCATTGGCTTGATGTCCTAGTATTGATCAGTATGTAACATGCAGATCTGCATAGTGCTTTTCACGTTCAAAGTACATCACCACTATTCATTTTTACAACAGTTCTGTGACAGAGTTAAGCCCACAAAATGATTCATGACTGCCACTTGTTCACAGACGGTGATCAGTGAAGCTATTGACAAAAATATAAAGTATCAGCATTTGATTGATCTAAACTAATGTGTAAAAATTTTCCTGTAATATGGAGAAATACAGTTGTATGTCGTTAAACAAGGCTTCACTATGTAAGTGCTATTTAAAAACAGGCTACAAGAAAATTGTCTATGATGATTCCAAATACTGACCAGAAATGCCAGCCCAACACCATTAAACTTCTTTTGTTCCTTCTTGTATATGGTTTTACAAACTTATTTTCCCAAAATGAAAATTTTGGATCTTATTAGTATAAATATAGGGGACAATCAGATTCCCTTTGTGTCATTAAAATGCAACCACTTTCTCATCAGAGACTCTGACAAATGTGTTTACTATGCACCTAAGCAATTAAAGAGAGCTAGAGTAATTGGGTAGTAGAGCTTAAGGATTTATAGAGGAATCTGCACATAACTCCAGAAGAAAAGGGGAAATCCTTGTCACATGGCAATGACAAATCTCCCATTAACTTCACTGGGACTGGAGTTAGTCATAAACATTTGCTGAGAAAAGTTCTTGTTTAGTTACCTATGAATATTGTCACTTGAGGAGGATCACCTCTGATCAGGGCTCTGTATCACAGAAAGCACAGCTCATCTTGAATTGGACCAAATGTACAAAAAGCCTGCAAGGGTCTCCATTTGGAAAAAGGATGGAACGGGGGTATGAAACTTGTATGAAACTAGTTCTTCTGGAATCCTGACATGGATGCCAGTGAGACCAAGATGTAATCCAAACCACTTGGACCAGCAATTCAGCTGGACCTACCAAATTTCCAAGATTTCTTTTCTATCAGATGAAAAATAAATGTAACAAACAAAGCTGGTATATATGAACTTCTCCCTTGAGTGATTTATTTATTTATTTATTTATTTTTGCTTAGTATTTCTGAAATTCTTCTTAATTTGCCCTTTATTCATGACTATTTATGACAGGAAGTTTACCATTCTCTGTAGTACCACTCTCTGAGGGGACTGCAAGAACTTTCTATATCCAAGCAAAAATATTTACCATACATTCCTTCTAAATTGCTGCTATTATTCCATAAAAAAGAGTGTATTTTAAAGATTCGCTTATTTTGTCGAGAGCTCTTTTGGGAATGAAATAACGTAAGCATTAATTCTCAGAAGCATTGATTATTGCCAGAGAACATACGGCTGTTCAATTTAAAATACCTTTCTATTTCAAAATACCCTTTACTTAAATAAATAAATAAATAAATAACGCATTTAAAGCAACCTTTAAATTGTCAGAACTGAAGAAAATTATTAAGAAAATCATTTGTTTTTTGTTTGGTTGTTTGTTTCAGCATCAGTTCTTTGTAGCCTTAAATTCACCAAAAATGTCAAAGTTTCAGCCTTGGTTTAACCTAAAACATTTTTATTTTTTTTCCACTTTTAAGAGTTCATCATTATCTGCTTGGCTGTACACCCTTGGTGCCAGCTCTTGCTGCTTTGTCATTGTATTGTGAACTTTTCTGCTCTGCTCAACCCACTGAGATGGAGGAGGTCTCATCCTGATTTTCCTATGGGGTGCAGGAAGAAACAGCAGCTTGGTAACAAGTTCTCTTTTAAACATGTTGCCATAGTAACAGGCAGACAATCTCCCTCTTTCCATAACCTTCAGACTGGGAGTTTTTCAAATGAGGGTGCTGTCTCTTTTTCTGCCTGACTGAGCTCTATTTTGGGTCTGTGAGAAACATTGCAGATATTCATTGCTTTTTCCTGCGACCTTTAGCACCCAAATGATGGGTCAAACTGTGAACCCTGCTCCTGGAGTGAGGTGGTGGTGGTGTAAGTACCATGCACCCATACCAAATCTGAGAAAAGACATAATGATGCTGGCTGGTTATTTATAAAGGGAAAATGAGTTTGTAGAAATGTGTAAAAGTGAAATGGAATGGCACAAGAAAGTTGTTGTGAATGGTGAAAAGGAACTCAGTAGTGAAAGTCTGGACTCTATAAAGAGTATTTGCTGGTGTTTATCCTGCTACAGTCACAGTAGCACAAAGCCCCTTATGAAGACAAACTGAATCAGTGGCTGGCACTGTGAGGCACAGCTGTGGTCATCCACATCCACGCTGGAAGTACCTCCACCACCTTGACTTTGCCCATATCAACTGTCCTGTTCTAGAAAGAGTTTAAGCAGTCCATAACAAACATGTGGAGGCAGAGCATGATTTTTTTTTTTTCTGGGATTGACAAGCACATCACTTAAACTGCCCATCAAGGGAATACCCTTATAAGGCTCCACGTTTTATCATGTTAAAAGGAGACAAAGAAGGGAAGACACTTAGTGGAGCAGGCAAGCACAGTGAGGCATTCAGATGAGTCAGTCTCTCATCTTCACTGGAGCTGTTCCCCTGTCTACAGAAACATAAATACTTTTGTCTACAGAAAAGTAAGTGCTGAGGATCAGCTGTATATCCAGGTGATACAGAGGTCATCAGAGCATGAGGAAGAGAAAAACGTCCCTCATTTGCTAACATCCCACAATCCAAGTGTGAAATATAACTCAAGCTGTTTTATCACCTTCTCCTCATGTCCTCTTTCTCTCTTTTCCTTGAAAAGGTCTTTCATTCATTCTAGTGCAGATACTGGAGTTAGTATTCCAGTTGTGGTCTAACAATTGGACTAAGCTTCTGTTTGGAAAAAATATTTCCTCTGCTACTGAATTTAGGAACCTCCTCATCTGGCCAATCCTGTCTGAATGCATATCTCATTTAGACCAAAAATATTTTGCTTCTTGGCAAAGTAACAAATATGTAAACTCTTTTGTATTTGGTAGTAGAAACGGATGAATAATTCATAGTAAATAAGCCATTTGATTAATCTTACAGCCTTACAAATATCTTTTTGTGTTTGTGAATTGACCTTGGGCCTAATGGGATTTTTGCAGAGTTATCTGATATTGTGAGGTGTTTAATTTCTACAAATAACTTCTGGTCTGTAGATTGTTTGCAATCATTTGTTGCCAACAGCATATAATTAAAATGCACAATATTTAGTATGTTTGTATATGATGCTCAGGCCATATGATATAGTTCCATTCTGTGAATGAAAGCAATTCACAGAAATCTGCACTCAAGCATAAGTTCAAAATTTGTTCTCTGACAAACACTCCCCATTACTTCATTAACATTTTCTGAGGTCTTGATCATCACATCCATAATTTTCTACACTACAGCTTCTGGATACAGGAAAAGCAAGGATCTGATGTTAAATTATTTAGAAGTATGCTGGAGTCTTTTTTTTTTTTTTTTTTTTTTTTTCGTTGTTGCAATATCTGTTCAGCTAGTCTCAATGAGCAAACAAGAGACAGTTGTTGGGGTGTCTCATATTTAAACCTGCCCATAAATTTAAAAGATTTCCACACCTCTATATCAAACTCTCTGTCTACATTATTTTATTATATGGAAGAAGGATAGTGCTGTGGTTAGAACTTGGGAAAGTTGCAGCCAGGATTTCCAGTTTAGATATGATTGTTTTTCTGTGGTCTGGGATAAAGCCATGGGAACTGATGACAACAGCTACAGACAGGCTTGCCCTTGCCTCACCAGGCTAAAGTTAAACTTTGTGGGTATCTCTTGCAGTCTCCCCACCTCTGTTCTCCATAGAACCAATGTAAAAGCAGTCTCAGTACCTCTGAGGGCTGTCGGAGTGGAGATACATTCAGCCCACTGATATATATGTGTCCACTTAAGTATTAAGTATAATGCCCACTTAAGTATTTAAGATGAAGTGCCTGTTACTATATCTGCTAACTACTGGGATGTTTCTGTAACAGTTTATTCTGTGTGGCCAAGCCTTTTGTCTGAGTGAAGTCCCATACCCTCCAGCCCAAGTTTACACCTGTTTAACTATCCCTGGATACTCTGAGGGAAGGCGAACTGAGGCATGGATCTGGCACAGAGGACAGCTGAGTGTTTGTTTGTCCTTGGGAAATTTTCTTGTCATGCTTGTTATAAGAAACTAAAATGTATAAAAAGTCCACAGTGTTCAGACTGACTGTGCTGAGCAAGGCTGGATAATTAGGTAGAAAGACAAACTGGAAAGTCAGGCCTTTATTTATTTTTTTGATTTCAAGAACAGCTATATCCTTTTTTCCTTTCAACACATAAGGTCATAATAGCATGATCATGCAATCAAAAGTGATTGAATAACCATGAGTTACTGGCTGACACTTGAACCATACCAATTAATCAAAGCATTACTGCAACAACCGTGAAATAAAAATATATTTTTATAACCCATCCCTAAACTCCCTTACAGTTTACTTTGCAACTAGGGCAGGTTAAGAACACTATTAGTAAATGCAACCCATTTTATAGGTTTTAACCTTCTACCTAACATCAACTCAATATCCTTTCATTTCTTGAAGTCAGAACAAATTTACTGAAGCAAAAAGCCTTTAATGCAAATTTTCTTTCTTTGCATAACACTGGAAGCTAAATGTTTAACTCTTGTAAAATAAATGCTTTTCTTGCCTATAAAAAAGAGTCAAAATATGTTTTCAATAATCTATTTTCCCTCTGTACTGCGTGCCTGTAGTACCAATTAAAATCTATATTTACAGAAAAATTCACCCTATCTTCCATGTTCCCATGTTGGTGGGTTTTATTCTCTTTAAGTAGCATTTAAACATGGCACATTTTCCATATGTCTCTTGCCAAGATTGCACTATTTGTTTTTGACACCCAAAGCAAATTGTTGCTTTTCCCTACACATGCCTAAAATGAATAAGATTGTGAGAAGTTTCCAGTTTGTACAGAAAAGTGTAGTACCATATGTGACATTGTTCAGATTTTATCTACTACTGGATAGAAGAAAGTTTGGAACTGGAAGAAATCCAGTTTCCTTGCTGAGTGAGTAGCTTGAGATCATGTTATGTCAGAGCTCTTCCTCCTGCTATTATGCCCTACTACCTTTATTAGGTTGCTTATTCCAGACATTCCTAGTGAAAAGATCAGGATTTTTTGGTGTGAGTGTGAACCATGTAACCACGAAAATACTTATCACCCTAATCTCTGTTAAAGAAATGGCAATGGAAAAGCTGTGCAATATTGTTCTTGAGAAAAGACTATGAATGCTTGGGTAAGCTCTTTTAAAAGAATCCATTGCATTTCTGCCTGTATTAACTAATGAGCTCTTTTAGAGGATCAATAATGTAACAGTTGAGATCAGTCCCATCCCTTGATACCTTTTCCCAATTAAGGCAGTGGATCATTGTATTAATAATATTATTTAGTGATTATTCAGCATTTTCACTCTGGTGAAATACTATGCAAACATTAATTAATTCCCACCAAAGCCCAGAAACCTCAGTAGGAAATATTAAGCCTATTTTACAAATAAGGGCCTGGAGCCAGAGATCTTTCAATACCAGAGAGATTGTAGCTTGAAGATCCTTGGGACACTGAGCAGGTATAAGAATCCAACATAATGAATGGCCCTGCAGTTAGTTAGAACTACCATAAAGAATATCATCTCTACTCTGCCTTGACTTGGGGCAATTACTGTACTTCTTACGGAAAGCCTTTTTTTTTTTTTTTTTTTTTTTTTTTTCTCTCTAGCAGTCCTTCAGACTGAGGCAGTTCATTCAAAAAAAAAAAAAATTAAATAGTCACTTGGATAGAAAGTGAGAGACCTATTCCATAGCCCAGTAATTAGAGCATCCACACAGATTCTTAGAGCATCCACACAGATTCATGTTACTCTCCAGTGAATGATTATCTTTATACATGTTGGTATTCTGGGCATTAATAATGTTCCAGATCATGGATTTGAAGTCAAACTCTCAGGTAACAACATCAAGAGACACACAAACAACTACATCTCTGCTGTCTCCAATAGCATAGCTGCTTTTATCTATACTGAACTCAGCTGACTATCCCCAAACTTTCGAAAAGTCTTCACAATTTCCATCTTCCATACTATGCTCCTTTTTAACAGAGGTTCTTTATAAAGGGGCATCATATGCTTTTACATTACTGATGGGATCCAGTCCACCTATTTTGGACATCTACAGTTTTGCAGTTAAGTAGGGAAGACAGTATTTTCCTTCTAGAAATGCTAAAGGTATTCACTTCTCTCCATTCATTATCTAGTAAACTTTGGCACTTACTAACAGAGGACATCAAAAGGGACCCAACACTTAGGAGCAAGGATAGCTCTTTCTTCCATTTTAGTGCCTTTTTTTCTGTCCTCTGGCCAGAAACTTCAGGACAGCTGAAGTTTTCTAAAGCAGTTTAGTTTCTTTGTAGAGTGGTTCTTTGTAGAAAGACTTTGTTCTTGTTTTTCTTTACTTTCCTGTTCCTCATTTGTGTTGATTCTTCCCCCCTCTGCTTTGTAATCAGGGTGCTGGATAATTGATCACTTTAGCATATATCTTTGTGTTTATCTTTGATTAACTATTTCATATGAGGCTCCTTAATCCTGTACACACTTAACATTTAATATTCTTGACTTTTATTTGCTCTTGCTTCAGAAATCCTTTATTTCTTTCTCAAATGGGAAGAACGGTTTTGACATACTTCTAGGGCATGAATCATTTTACCCTATGTTAAGCTTCTAAAGTAGGTCAAATCTGTTATGTCCTAGAAAAGTCTATCACTCTTCATTGACTATAAGGGAACTCCAGATATCTACAGTTTAGATCTACCTCTGAACTATGCCTCTAACAACTGTTCCAGCTGTTAGAGGCAATGAATTCTGTATCTGAACTTCTGCATATGTGCTGTGAAATGGGACAGCAGGGAAAAATTAAACAAACAAACAAAAACAAACAAACAAAACAAATGTCTAATAAGACTGAGAGACTTTCTCTTGTGACTTTCTGTGAATCCTCCATTGGATTCATTTGTGACATTGCTGGGGAGCCTCACATTTAATTATATCTTCCTTCTTTCACAATTATAATTTAGGCAGAAGCTGAGAAACTAGTAACCTTTACCAAACTGAATGATCCCCAGTCTCTTCCTTAACACATCGTTTGGTCCAATATTTGGAACTTAACCTTTTTTTTTTTTTTTTTTTTTTTTTTTTTTTTTTTTTTGTAATCTTACTTTTTAGTATCAATTGGATAAACAAGGCCAAAATAGATACTTTTACACCAAAGGTTTACAGAAATCCCTGATGTGAGTGTAACTGAATCATGGCAACACTGTTTCAGAAAATCCTGTTCGAAGAATTTATTTAAATATACTGACATCCCGTGTCTGAATTCATGCTCCTTGTTCAAACTGTTCTTTTTTTCCCCTTAATATAGCAAGTATGATTTATCTTCCTATCAATATGCAACATCAAAGTCAAGGTGAGAGTTTACAACATTGTTTTCATACACAAAGATATAATAATAACACAGAATAAACTGTTGCAATGTATTAACATGAACATATGCATAAGAGGAGAAAAATTACTATGTTCTAAAATGTAAGCGTGCTCACTTTGAATAAAGGGAGCTTTAACTAGCAATCATACAGAAAACACTTTCTGTAGTTCTATTCCAAAAATAACTACATAAAGCAATTGCATGTAAAACAATTTTTGATGGATTTTGCATAAAACAGTGACAATCCACATATGAAATTCTGGGAACAGAAACTCAATTTTGCACAAAATAAAAGGTATTAAACTGGCTGCACAGAAGCCAATGGGGTATTTTACTAATAGCTTTAAGATACAGATGTATCAAGATTTCACTTAGGAGCTCTACGAGTTTCTACTTTCTTGATGCTTCTGTTATTTTTTAAGTTTAAATGGTAACATTAAAAAACTCTTTCTGTAATTATTGTGCTGTCTGGAGGGTAGAGAGAGAAAAGACAAAAGAAGGAAAGCTGATAATTTCCTTGAACACCGTCTTTTGAATTTGCTGCCTGGATGTTACCCAGAGCTGACGTCTTTCCACTTTTGATTCTCTAACCTTATGTAGCAGGTGAGAAACTCCTGGAAGGACGAGGCTGAGAGGCTTTTGACCACTCTCATTAACACCGCCTGGTGCCATACTCGCTGTGGGCTCTGTGGCTGGAGAAAGGCTGTGCCACAGAGCAGCCTCCTGCCTCCTTACCCCCACGGCTGCACCCAGCCTTGGGGTACAAGCAGTACAAGTGACCTGAGAGACGAGATCTGTACCTAGCTCCTCCTCTGGCGTCCCTGGAAAACTGAAGCCCGACTTGAGCAGATCGCCACCCTCTTCTTCTGAAAAGACAGAAACAAAGTAACTATTTAATAATTCTGATATTTCTGTTTATCCAGACATAAACTCGCCGCTGGTTTTGACACCCAATGATACCTCTTACCATTCAGTATCTCTCATACTGTGATGCTGTTGGGGTGCTATTAGTTGCAGTATTTAATCTTTTTTTGCCACTTATTCTAGTGGTGATTGAACTTTAAAATTTAGCCAGATATTTTTCCCATTATTAATTGTTCTTTTCAGCTTTGCTTAGTCATGTTAAGTTCTGTTTCCTTTTAACCTTTTTTAACCTTTTTTTTTTCTTTATAAAATGTATTTATTTCAGGAAGAGTCATTGTAAGTCCTCCAGTTGTACCTTTAGTACTTCCCAGCTCTGATGACAATAATGCCACTCTTGATTCTCAAGCCTCTTTCTCTAATTTTTATTCACTGCCTTTTTGATTCTGCATTTTTTTTCTCCTATCTGTAACATTTACTTTTGTGCCACAGGCAAATTCTGTAATTTTGGAAGAGTGACTCAAGACCAGACAATATGTCTGTGCTGTATGAATGCAGTGAGATGCACAGAAACCCACTAAATGGACTGAGTGCAGCTCTTAGCTACCCTGCCTATACAGCTTTCAGAATTGTAGCCTGTTACCTCTGCCTTTCACTCCCATCATGCTAGCATACAAATTAATTTGGATCTAAATCTATTTCTAACATGGAGCTATAACCGAGTCAGTAACACTTAGGTTACAAGAATGGCTTGAGAATATATAGATTAGGATGCAAAATATCAGAAATATGTTTCATGTATGTACACAAAAACACATTTTTATTTATAATTTTTAATGCTTTTGCTTCAGTATTCATATTTACCAGTGTTTTAGTGAAATGGAAGTAGTTTCATATAGCCTTCTGCTATACTCTTTCTTTCTGTCTGTGCTACAAGCACAAACACCTCAGAACAGTGAAAGAATGGAGTACTCCATAGTCCACCACTACATGTTCAACCAGAAATTCCTCAAAGAAAGGCAGAATCACATATTACAGAACACAGTTCTGTCGTGCACGACTGAGGACTGATGATTTCTAAATAACTCACAGGCAGATATCCCTGCAAATTTGAACCAACTCAAACATTTCTAAAGAATATCTCAATCTCTGTATCAGATATACTGTTATACTGTTTTCTTTCTTTTTTTTTTCTTTGTTTTTCTTTGTTTTTTCTTTTTTGTTTGGTTTGGTTTGGCTTACAGGACACACCATTTTGCCTGGTTTATTGCTCCATTTGACAAATACATGCATTTTATGTATTTCTTGGTCTTGGTTGCTCTTTTTATTTATATTATGATTTCTTGCCAATTATGTCACTGAAAGCAAAATGACTGAATATACTCATGTAGATACTCAAAATATTGTTCCTGGTTTAGACAGTTCCTGAGGTTAAGAATATACAATAGATACCAATGTGAAATATAGCACAGATAATGCATAGAAAACAAGTCCTTAAGAAAGTTGGGGAAAAGCTTATCTGTCAAACAAACATCTTATTTATAAACTCACTTGTTAAATAAACTCACTTTGCTAGAATACAGCCTACTAGAGGTCTCGTTAAATGATGGATAAAAAGTCATACACAATTTAAAAAATGACTGGCATATGAATTCAAATTAAATTTCATTTTGAGAGGTAATGGACAACTCTAATTAAATAAAAGCACAAATTAGGCAGTTTCCATGGAGACTTTGCTCATGTGATTTGGCTATATTGTATAACTCATATGTGTATCCTCTAATTTGGCTGCACAGGAGTAACGAATCAAATGAAAGTTATAACAAAAAAATATTCAAAACGTTCCTTTTTATTCAAGTAAGTAACTTGATCTTACTTATAACTTCACAGTAAAGCAGGTTTACATTGAAACAATAGTTTTGTATTTTTGAAAAAGAATATATTGATTCATTCCAAAATTATATAATGTATTCAGAAACACTTACGGAATGATCTAAGAAAATAAAATGCATAACATTATTTCTCCTGTGCCAGAGGTCAGCATTATTCTCACAAACACTGTTCAAAACTACACTAAAATTCTAGAGATGGTCTAAGCTAGAGTAGATATTTATGGGTTTGATATGTTTGAGAAAGAGATGCAACTTCATTTTCAAAATGAAAGATAAAAGCCATGCAACTGGATCCATAACTCAGATTCTGACTTTGCCATAAGACTCCTGTGTAAATTTGGACAATTCAGTTATTACTTCTGCCTCAGTTATCCTGTAGAATTAAGCTTATAATTGGTTTCTTTTTGATAGCTATCCTGTATGAACACATTTGTTAGTGTCAGTGAGTCTGTTGTCTAGAAAGACTATAGAGAACATTAAAAAGTTAGAACTTCCATTCTGCAAAAAAGCAGTATTCTGTTTTGTAGAGGGTCAATCATAAGTGCTTCAAAGGAACATAGAATTCCCCTGTGATATACTGAGATTTATGAATCTGCATGATGGATATGAGTAGCTCTTAGTGATTAGCTTACTTCCTAAACATGAGGAGTTCTTATTTCTTTATACTTTATGACTATACCTATTCACATCACTAATTCATTGTTTAGACTGTCTTTTCAAAAGGCTACTGTCAGTGCCTTCAGCCCCTGAAGAGATTCAGTTTTTGTATTCTGCACTTATGAAGCATAAATTAATCTCAGTGGCTCTTGCAGCACATAAAGACAATCTTTGTGTGAGGTTGAACTGTACTTCAAAGTCATATTATTCCTTCAATAACAGACATACATAGACTTTGTTTGTTCAGCTTACTTTTTTTTTTTTTTTTTTTCCTAAGAATTACCATTTTTATTATGGACCATAGAAATGAAAAGCCTATCTTTCACTCATGAACACTGCAGTAATCTTCATATCTCATGGCAATGAAGCAAGGCAGATCATCACAGGATTCTTTCTCATGCATGCTAAAATTCAAGTGTCATAAAATACATGTATTCATTTTATGTCATTTACCTCCTCTGCCTCAAAGATCAATAGTATTTCAGCTTGCCCATTGGTCAAGATGGTTCTACTAGTAGAAAGTTTTACACCACTGGATATGCGTAAAAATGGCAGTATTAGCTTGGAGTGTTTTGACCGGCAATGAATTGCAAAGAAAGATGAGATTACTTAAATAGGATGATTTATAATTTAAGGTTTAAAACAATGTGAAGAACACATAGCCACTAGACAAGGACCACAATTACTAGCTAAAATCCTTTCTACACTTACAAATGGCTGCATCACAGACTGGTCTAAATAGAAAGCAAAAACTTGTGTCTGAAATTGAAAATGAAAAATAGTGAGAAATTTCTTCACTCTCAACAAGGCTCAAAATAATGACTGAAATGATAGGATTAAAAAATATAGAGATATCTGCTTCTGTGAAAGCTGGATGTATAGTAAAACGATGCTGTGATCTGCCTAAAGAAGAGAGCACACACTGTCATTTACATTTAATATCTCTTTTTCTTTCTGAAAAACTTGATGGATTTGTCATGCATTCCAGTGCAACACTGCACAGACGACACTTGAGACTGCGATAGGAAGCTTTCACAGCTGCAGTTCTCCAGACTTAAGCTTCAAAATATCAGGAGACGTTGCTGAGCTGGAACCAGCCTGACAGATCCAGACTGCTTATTCAACCCTAAGGCTACTACAAATACAGTGGGAAATGAAATGGGCCAGTGCTTGCAATCAGCTTTTGTCCTCAGAAAAGGCTGGATGTCTGTTAGGAAAGTGCCTCTGTTTCAGCTCTTCCTCACCCTGCTGAAGAGACACTGCCTCAGAAACGTTCATTGACACGGGCCAAAAGAGCAAGGGGGTACACCATAGAGGGGATGACTGTGTGCCATTGCTCAGGCAGTTCAGGGTGTTTCTGATGAGTGACCAAGCACGGAGGTTGCCTTAGGTTCTTCTATCTGCTTTTCTGTGTCTAGAGATTAGGTTGCAGCACAATGTTCCAAAATAAAACTGCTGAAGGGAACAGAATTACATCCCTGTAAGACCTGGGTAAAGGAGATGCAGCTAATCTCTTGGGGCCAAGTTTTCATTGTGCCTGAACTGCACTTGGTACTGGACTGTGAGTCAGTAGGATATTACTTTGTGTTTGTTGTCAGGGAAGTGAAATTTCTGTATGAGCTAACAGAGGTATTGTTTCTTCTACCCTGTTCTCTTCTGATTGTGTGTGGTCTAAGTGAGCATTTTGACAGGCCCTGCACAGAAGCCATCTGCCATGGCTTCTTTTCCTCGGCTTGATAATAACCTTATCCATCCATCAAATTTTATCATCTCAGTTTTAACCTTTCGATCTGTTCTCTGAACCTGACATATCAGTTTAAATTTGCTTTTTTCACCTTCCAACTCTTTTACCAAGATATGTCTCTATGTTGGCCCTCATTTCTTATGCATTCATTCTGCCCTTAAAAACAGGCATGCTGTTTCCATCTCCAGAACATACTTCTTCCATAACCCATCCATCCACAAAATAGGTCACAGTGTCAAGAGACTTGCTGTTCACGTACTTTAGAAGGCCCACATCAGCAAGACTTATAATCAATTAACTGCCTTCTCCATCACAATATCAGACTAAGACAGAACTACAACTGCTATTGAATTCCTCAGTTTATTGAATTTTAATTTATTTGTTATTGGCCTTCTTTGGACCTCCCACTGATCTTTTTCTCTGTGTGCTTTTTTTTTTTTTTTTTTTCCTTCATCCTGTAAGCTCCCTATCATAGCTGTTTTTTTTTTTTTTAAAAAAAATTTCTTTTTTATATAGCACCTGGCACATTAACTCTGACAATGGATAAAAGAAAATGTCTGGATTAAACAGCAGGTGCAACTTCATTTGATCACATAATAACGAAGCATAAAATGTGTCCGGAGTATGAATGGAGGACTCTCACCATATCACTCCATGATAAGAGAAAATCAAATCACATCCTCCAGACTAGAGATACCTAGATACCTAGAAAAGAAACCTCCTGTATCTCAAAGTCCAGTAGTGTGCTATCCAATTAAAGCATTTCTTGTCTCTGTCCTTTGACCCCAACCAAAGATATCCCCAATCTGCTAAAGGGTATGTATCACAGAGAACGGTAATTATTCTCATCCTGATCTAAGTGAAATGACCAAATGCCTGCATGCCTGCATATTGTTATACCTGGGGGATAACTAATTGGCTCAGCTTGGACCTTCCCTAAGTAGCCAAACATTTGGCAAACATTTGTGGCAAACATTTTCTAGCCCAGACTCCAAGGGTTCACATCCAATCAATTCTACATGTATATAGTAAATTAGGCATGGGGAGGGCCCACTCTCTGGCCATGAAGCTAGTGGGCATGGTCATGCCATATCACAGAATCACAGAATTTCTAGGTTGGAAGAGACCTCAAGATCATCGAGTCCAACCTCTGACCTACAAGTCCTCCACTAGAGGACAATATTGTTAGGACAATATCTTCTATAAGAGTCTGGCTCCTTATAAACTGTGTTGGAAATGGTCCCTTGCCCGTGTTAACTTGCCGGTCAGGCCTGGGAATTATTTGAGAGATTGCAAATTAGTTGGCAAAGGACAAAACTAAGGCATGGCCTCCTCTCTAAAAGACATTGAAAATAATCAAATTCCTATTTGTTGGGACTTTGCCCTGGCTACATTTAATTGACTACTACAGATGTAGTCCAGGTTGCAGTACTGTCAAATAGTAGAATACTCTTGTCATTATTTTTGATACCATGCCAACAAGGAGCAAATACACAGCAGGGCTAGGTAAATTCTGATTAAAGTAAAAATTAAAGATGATATTAGGCAGTTTAAGATTATTGTGATTTCCTTTGCAAGATGCTTGTGTGAAAACATTAAAAGGAAGTCTGTTTAAGTAAGTTGCTTTCATTTTTCTCATCACAAAATCTTTTTATGGTTGTTTCTATTTTTTCTTATACAAACATAAAAGTATCCCTGATAGATCCAGCAGAGATCCATTTATCCCAGAAGCTGGTTCCAGTGCTGGTCCAAAGTGTATGCCAGAGTAAACAGCATAAGAACAGGACAAATATGTAGATTGCCTAGAAAACCTTTCCAACTGCCTGAAATCAGCACTTAAGGGACTTCCTGAGATGTAAGTTTAATCTAGATCATCGTTTTTAATAGCCACCAATGGATCTATCCTCTATGGATTCATCTAATCTTCTCTGAGCCCATTTATACTGATAGCCTCTACTGCATCCTGTGCCAATGCACCTCACAATTTAATTATGCGTTATTTGAAAAAGAATTTCCTTTTTGTTTGTTTATCAGGATGCCCGATAACTTAATTAAGTGCCCCTAGTTGTTCAGTGATGGAAAATAATGGATCACTGATTCCTATTCACTTTGTCTATATCATTTATAATTGTGTAGACATCTGTCATATCCCTGCCTCAGCTATCTCTTTTCCAAACTGAGGAATGTATCTGTTTAGTATTTTATCATTGTGAAGCCATTCTAAATCTTTCATCATCCTTCTCACTCTTCTCTGTTCATTTTTGTTGCTCTGCTATGTCATTTTTAGATGCAGCAGCCAGAAGTGCAATTGGCTTTACAGTATGTATTTTTCCAGTTGTGAGATGTAGTTCTTTGCTTTTTTTTATTATTTTGTTTATTATTTTATTTATTTTTTCTTAATATTTTCATCTGCCCATTTCATAACTCAGAGAATTCATTATTCATATTAAGTTGTGCCCAAGAGAGACAATTTGTTTGGCTTTCCAAACACAAACACATTTCTCTTACATATTACTCTAATAAATATTGAAGAATCCTGGCATTTTACTTAGCTTGGGTTACTAACAAGACTGCTCAAACCCAACAATCAGTCCTCCCCCGCCGCCTCCAGAAGAGCAGGACTGAGGAATTCCTGGTCTCTTGCTTTCATCGAATCTGTCCTCTTTTATGTAACACAGTGCCAGAGAGCAGGACTGTGAAACCGGGACTCGACTGTCAGAGAAAGTAGCCAGGCACACAGCCTATTAAATCAAGGAGAGGAAGCTGGCAATGTCCCTGAGGTCCTATCTCTAAAAAAGCGTAAAATGAAATATATTGCAGGGAATCACAGAAGCTGCCAGAGGTCATCTTGGTCTTGGCAGCACCAACTCCCACCCTCTGGCTTTTGGCAGCTGAAAATTATCCACAAAATCCGTGTTACCTTAGCAATATTGTGGTGATCACCCTGAAAGGCTTTGGTTCACCACAGCAGCTTTTTCTGAGCTTGCCAGCATCCTTTAACTCCTTGGAAGGAGCTTTCTGAGCTGCCTTATCTCTTTTATCCCAGAGATCTGCAAGTTCCTCTCCCTCTTCCCTGAACATTTCCAAACAATAAATGCAAAAAGGTGTAGGATGATGCTGCAGACCATTAGGTTCATTTTTCAGTCATGCTCGAATTTAAATGATTAATTCATTTAAATAACTGTATCTCTCCTTATCAAAATTTACAAATGTCTTCAAGCAAAGAGAGAGAGACAGGCATAACACATTGTGTTCAGACACAGCTCTGTATGATCATGCACTTCAAACAGCCTAGGAAATTCCTAAAGACCTTTCTTCCCTGGTTTTGCACAGCTGAAAGGCTGCATACCTGAATGAGCCATTTACCTTTTACTGCTTTTCAGGATCTGTGAGAGAAATCCCAAATCTTATATATTATAAAGGGAGAACATTAAAGAATATATTATCTAATTATTGTGAATAAAACCCCTTATTCCCAAGCCAAAGATTTCTAGATATCTCAGGAAAAAAAATATTTTAAAAAAAAATCTATCTATCTATCTATCTAGATATATCTAGCTCTTCCTGCCTGCAGTTCTTGAGAATCCACCTTTTTTTACATGCATTTATCTTCCACCTACTGTGACAGTGCTTGGAAAGACTTGCAGCAACCTCCACAGTGGACACTTGAGGAGGTCCAAAAAGTCTTTCTTTGGCCTTCACAGGGAGTAAATAGAAAATGGAGCTCAGGACCACAGTTTTGCACAGTTTACGGCTCTTAAGGCTTCACTGTGGTGTCAGACAGGCAAGGGACTTACTGAGTTTATTAAAAGGCCTGAAGAAATTGAAACATACTTAAAAGAGACTAAAGGGAGGATTAATACCAGAACAAAGTGTAGGGCATAGTTCAATGGTGAGAGAGAAATGTAAAAGTCACATAACTTGGCTTACACCCCTCCTAGAAGTATGCAAAAAAAAACATCCCTGGATTTTCCTGGTTTATGATAAAAAAAAATACAGGATATTTTTAGTAGTGGACAGATGTAGGTACTCAACAAACTTTCTGTCATCTGCATATGCATAGAAAATATAACAGGCATTTAGAAAGAAAACACTGTAGATGCAATGATTAGTTTTCTAAATATATTTCAAATGCTTTCTGATGAAAAGCATTTCTTTAAGACTCTCCTTAAAAATGACTGAGATCTCTAATGCAAAATTATGTTTGTCAGAGCATGTTTTCTATGACTTTTCCACTTTCAGGTTAAACCTAGAGAAACAATATGCTCATACCATGTTTATTTGACTACTTGGTAAAAACCACAGTCAGATATACAACAATTGTTACTAGCTGGTCTTGGTATTCTGTTTTTACAGGTTTGTTTTACGGTAGGGCAGAATGCCTGAGCACTGTCCCTGTCTTTCAAATGTTTAATAAATAAGATCTTTCAACATTAGAGAACCAATGCATTCATTACACTGACCTGGGATATATGATAAGTGAGAGTGGTCACCGGTTTACCAACGTGGGTGACATTTAGCATGAAAAACCTTTGACCTTGATGGGATGTGAAGGCACAGTCAGCACTTCCACTTGAGACTGAAATTAGATGTCAGTAGCTGCAGGTGTGAAAACCCTCAACAAGGCCTTTTGACATTAGATGATGAAGCTCTATATTACCAGAGACAGAATGAGTATGGGTTTTCCTCTATGTGAAAGGTTGAAAGGAGAGCAGAGGGAGGGCTCAAATATATTTATTCCTATATTCATTCCTACACAAACCAATTTTAGTGAGGACTTCTGTGAACACATAAGTGCTGGGGTGGTATGATTGACAGCTCATGGTTTTTTATTTAGTAAATATGATTACATAAACTGTAATGTGCAGCTTCTTTTGGCAATTTAAGCAGATACAGAATGCCAGTATCTTTTGAAAGAGTTGTTTTTTCCTCTTAAAAATAGCAATAACCAAAACAAGGTTACTTCCTAGAAAGCACCACTGGTCTGGAGCAACTGTAGCAGGCAAAGACTGATAGATAGGGATTTGTTGTCCTATGTTTTCATTGTCCCGTGGATATTACTAAAGTTATGCTCAGCAGCTCAGACTTATTATCTTCTCCTAGTGTTTGGTCTTCATTTCTACCCCTTCACCCCCCCAATACTCTTGTAACACTAGTCTTGCTTTCTCACCGGCTTCCTTTCATCTTTCCCCTTTTAACCAGTTCCATTTTTCCATCTCCCATATCCCTGTTTTTTTTTTTTTTTTTTTTTTTTTTTTCCTTTTAACACTCCCCCACCATTATTTTTCTTTCTTTTCTATTTTTCCTGACCTCTCTTATTTACCTTCCAACTTCAGCTGCAATAATGTTGAAGTGCAAGTAATATATGTCACTTGTTGAGGCTCACCTGAATATCTTGTTCATGCATGCATGCATCCTCCCAACTGTTTGCTCTACTCTAGTTATTTGTATCTCGAGGTCTTTAACATAGAACTGCAAATAGTTAGAAACAGCAGAGAAAATGTTTCCCCTTCCAACAGAGATTTTCAAATGAGAAAAAAATCCCAACTTAGAATCAACTTAAAATTAATAAATTTTTAAAGTTAACATCTCAGATGAAAAACAATTCCTGTATTTTTGAAATAATTTTATACAGTTTTGACATTTTTCATGAGGTACAGGATATCAGAAGCAACACACATTCAAGCTGGAAAAAAATGGAACTTTTAAAAACATCATAACAGGGAGTTTCAACAATTGAAAATCTTTTTTTTTTCTTTTTTTTTTTTCTTTTTTTTTTTTTTCTTTTTTCTCCTCATTTTCAGTTGTAGAACAGATTTGTTTGGACCTGACCCATAAACCAGGTTCAGGAAGGTTGCACTTTACAAAGAAAAGGCTTCTGCCAGGTTCCTCATGGTGAGCTTTTTCACTAATGCACTTGTTTAGCACTCCGCACAGTGGGTGCAAGCCTCCTCAGGTCCTTGCTGGTTGCCCTAGAAACTGTGTACTGTATAGGAAGAATTTCTGTGATCACTTAGCATACACAGACATACTAACATTTTGTGCTTGCAGCCCAGAAGGCCAACTGCATCCTAGGCTGCACCAACAGAGGAGTGGCTCACAGGTCAAGGGAGGGGATTGTGCCCCTCTGCTCTGCCCTCATGACGTCCCACTTGGAGTGCTGAGCCCACGTCTGGGGCCCCCAGCACAAAAAGGATGTGGGGCTGTTAGAGCAGCTCTAGAGGAGTGCCATGAAGATGGTCAGAGGGCTGGAGCACTTATTCTTTGAAAAAAGGCTGAGAGAGCCAGGGCTGTTCAGCCTGAAGAAGAGAAGACTCCAGGGGCGACCTTGTTGCAGTTTTTCATGTTTGCATTTGTATTTGCAGCTGTTATACTTGTGGGGGGAAACCAAAATTTCTTCCACATTTATGTGCTGCTAGTCCTACTTCAGTTATGCATGCAAAATAGGTTCCAGACCTTGCTAACTAAAAGAATTTCTGATGAAGACCTGATGAAGGCCATGTAAGACCCTCTACCCATGCAGAGCCAAAGTCCCTGACATTATGTACATTCCTCTGCTCTTCTGCTCCCTGTAGCTGTAATAGACCAAAGGTACTTTTGACAGATGTCGGTGTGGCCCTTTACTGCCCTGGTAACAATGCATGGTCGGAAATATGTCCAGCTTGTTCTTTGGAGAAGCTTACACAGCTGACACACTCAAGAAAATAATTTTCCAGTGATATAGGATTAAATACTTGATCAAATTCTGACTGTTTAATGTGTTTTGGTATATAAGGTCATATTTTGTGTACCTACCCATCTGCCTGTAAGTTAAATTCATTAAGCTGTATCATGGCAGTAAAAGTAGCTGGAATTAGCTTGTATTTCCTAGTAGTACAATGGTATAAACAAATTCAGTTACAAAGGCCTGGGAGACAAAAAATCCCTTGCTCAGCTCCAGCAACCCTATGGTGTGGCAGGGCCCTCACTTCAATTTGGTAATCATAGGCACAAAATATACAGGAAAATACTACATCATCAAATTTATAGTTACATTTTGGACAGTAGTGTTACCTTGATACAGTATCATTGAATTGCAATCTTGCTTTAAATCTGTTTAGGACACCCATTTTTTGCTGGGATGTTCCATATAGTAGCAATACACGGGCAGTATTTGAGCCAGGGCTGTGTTTAAGGGATGCCTTTTGCAGGGAAGAGGAATGGCTTGTCCTAGAGTCTTTAAGCTCACATTACAAAAGGAAAACAAATGATTGCTGTTGGGCCCATTTTACTTCTTCATGTCTTTGTTTATTCAAAGCCATAAGTAGGGCCACCGAAAAGGTTATGGAGCTGCAAATGGAAAACTGAGAGTTTCATTTCTGGTGCATTGCTCAAATCAAGCCCAGACTGGTAGTGACAAAGTCATTGGCTGAAAATGAATTAGCAAACTCTGTCAATTCCCACAGGAGACATGTCCATCACTAAAAAACTTTCACCTACTCTTTGTTGTCTCAGAATGAAAGGGCAAGGGGAATAAAATAACCTGTCAGCTCTCCATGTTCTTGCCCCATCAGAGTCAAGTCACATCAGCAAGACAGTATCGTGAATCTTGCCTCCACATACCCATTATTCACATATGTAATTGGATATGGTTCCTAGGCTGTCATTCTGGTATTTCTTAAGGACATTTGAGAGTGCTTCAGAAAGCAAAACTCTATTTGTTCTGCAGAAATCCATGAGTAAGACCTCTACATTTTTAGCAAATTTGGTCTCCCAGTAATGGAATTTCAAATGGGTTTAAATTTGTATTTAATTTCTGCTCTTTCAGGACAATGGCAGTGATTAGTAGTAATGTTTGACTTCCAGTTCCAATTTTTTTATGCAGCTGTAGTGCCGTCTGAATTTGACTGCTGCTTTAATGATTACTAATGACTTTATTTTGAAAGTAATATAACTTTTTGTATTCATTCTCTGGACTGTAAGCAAAAAGCCAAATTGTGTTGAATTATGCAGTCTTTTCATACAAGACCTTCAGTTGGATAAACTTTATTTGGAGTCAGACCAAAGGAAAATGCCAAAGTCACTGAAAGCACACCATGTATTTAAACATAACAAGAAGAACACGACTGTGTGAAAGAGGCAGCTAAAACTAAATACAGCACAATCACAGCATCCTGATAAAGAGAATATATCAATGACTTTACAACCATCAGTTTCTATCACTGAAGGTGTTTCTTGTGTTAAACTTGAGAAGTGTTAGTTAGTTGAGTAGTGACATTGTTTTTAAACACAGAATAATCTCCCATAGGACACCAGTTTGTATGATCAGAGCTATGCTCCATGCTGTACACACAATTTCAGTTTATTATTCAAAATATACCATGCCTTATTGTAGACATCCCATCTTCTTGGATTTCCTGAATAATTTTTAACATGACTTATTCCTTGAGGGAATAATTCCCTTTTTACTATTCTTATAAAATACCAACACTTTGAGACCTGATTTTTTTTTCCCCATGAATGCATCAATTTTTGATGAAGGTTTCCTGTCCAGTCAAAGAGAGAAGGAAATCTGCCTCAGAAGAACTTGCTAATTTTGATACTGGATCAAATTAAGAGAAGCAGCTGTTAGCTGTTAGTTTATCAGAGTCAGGTTTGGGGCTAGAAAGCAAGTCCCCCACATTTTGATCAAGTGCTTAAATATCTTTATGTTCTGCCCTTGATTTTTCCTTAGTTTCTTCTGTTGGAGATATTTGAATTAATTTAAATGAGTAAATATTCAGTAAGACATAGGGCGGTGGATATAGCATGCCAAAAATCAAGTAAAGCTAAGAAAATTTTAAAAATCAGAAGATGGTATTTGTGTTTCCCATACTGTCACCGTTGGCCATACCCCTCTTCTGCTTGTCATTAAAAACAGAACAAAATGAAACAAAACAAAAGAAATAAAAAATGATTAAAAGTTTCAGCATGTACTGGGTGAGTCTGGCTGGGATGAAGCTAACTTTCTTCATGCCAGTCCACAGGGTGCTGTGGTTTGCATTTGTGGCTAATAGAGGGTTGATATCTCACCAGTGTTTTGCCTGTTGCTGTATGGTGCTTGCACTGTGCCAAGTCTTTCTCTTTTCCCCCTTATGGAACAGAGCCAGGACTGATGACCCAAACAGACTAAAGATATGTTCTACATCATACAACATCACATTTGGCAATAAAAGCTCAGGGGAAGGAGGAGGAAGGGGAGACACCGGTTATGGTACTTCTCTTCCCAAGCAACCATTATGGGTGCCGAGGCCCCGCTTTCCAGAGTGGCTGGACACCTGCTTGCCAATGGGGCATAGTAAATAAATTCCTCATCTTGCTTTGCTTGCTCATACAGCTTTTGCATTACCTATTGAACTGCCATTATGTCAATCCCCAAGTATGCTCGCTTTCCTTCCTGGGAGTGAGCAAGCAACTGTGTGGGTGTTTGGCTGCTGACTGGGCTCAACCCACCACACAGTGCTGTTGCAATTCTGAAAACCTGCAATCACGACAAGTCCTGAGATAGTGGAAAACTGCTTTCTGTTCAGACCAGTGCAAAGCAATTGTTCAGTCCCTCAGATAAGACCATTAGCTGTTTGAATATCCTTTGCTTTTATTTTGCATTAGCACTATTTGCATTGCACAAATGCACAAATACAAGGATATTTTTTTTACAGTTCACTCTACAAAATATAGGGAGAAGGGGTCTTTTCTCCAGAGATCTTTATCCAAAGTTTTCAGATTTATGGATAAATGGGGAACATATCTTGGTTGAATGATTTCACTGGTACAAAGGGACACTAAAATTTACTCTACAATTCTTTTTTTTTTTTTTTTTTTTTTTTTTCCAGAAGTTTACTGCATCATATAGGTAGTGAAGAAAAGACCTCCTATGCTGTCAAGTTCATTTCTGTAGTTTTCCATCTCCCATATGTGGTTAACTGTTTTAGTCCATCTCCTTCAGCAATCTGTTCTGACACACATGCACACACTTTCTCAGTATCATATGTCTATATGTCTTTCTATTAAGAATGATTACAGCACATGTACCTTTAATCTGGTTAGAAATCAACAGTTGCTAAGCAATAGCAACTCAGGCTTTAGCCACCAAGAACATACAGAGGGTCCCTAGCAAAACCTTCAATGAACCCTAAATAGCAGCAGATGTATTACAATCAATACTGGAGCTAACTACATCAACCAATCTGCAAAACTAATAAACAGAAATCACACTTGATTGCAATATAAATATGTCCAGGGATAATATTGTCATATATGACATATAATATACATAAATATATATCATATGTATATATTATATATAATATATAATATATATAATATATATATATTATATTATATATATTATAATATATATATATTATATATTATATATACATATAATATATTATATATACATATAATATATTATATATTATATATACATAATATATGACATATGTCATATAATATTATCATATATGACAATATTGTCATATATGACAATATTACGATAATATTATTGTCATAATATGTCATAATATTGTCATAATATGTCAATATTATGACAGGACATCTTGACAGGGCTTGTTTTTCCACACCGGTGTTCTAGATAGGTGGGGCAGACCCAGAAGCCACTCAAACTTCTCCAAGTGTTTTCATTTGTTTGTTTTCTCACTTAGCAACACCTCTTTTCTTCCCAAAATGCCAATTAAAATGTATAAATAACAAGTAAAACTCCAGTAAAAGAACTCACAGGCATAGAATTATCACAATATCTGCAAGTTATGACTCAGTCTGCATATTGTAGTAATTTCTCTCTTTATTTGCTTATCTTGGGTTTATGGATTATAAGTACCAGTCTTCCAAATCTGAAACATCCCTATAGTTGTGCCTTGGTCAGCTCATGGTGTCCTGATGTTACAATGACAGACTTAATACATAAGTAATGATAGGACTGATTTATACTAGACATTCTACTAGTACTTGCTAGTAGTAGAAAAATTATTAGTACTGAAAATAGTACATGAAGAAAGAGCACAATTTGGGACAGCAAGGCTCTGAAGTTAAGGTTAGAGCAGCCTGATGTACCATGGAAACACTACAGCTGTAGATTTTTTTACCCTGGTCTTTTTATGAAAACTTATAACTTCAGGGCTGAACAACAGCATTAGAAAAATCAATACAAGCAACAAAGAAGCAAGCATTTGTGTGCAATAAGTAGGAAATTAACTCTTTTATAGATGAAGATTAATGTAACTGGAAAGTAAATATTTTGATGATATACATATTAGACTTCTAGAAACCAACTCATTAACTTACCAATAATATAAATATATAAATATAAATAAATGGACATGTAAATCAAATGATAATGTAGGACTGCAGTGTCAATTTTTATTGAATTCAAGGGCCATGATTAATTGTCATATATATTTATTTCCGTTTCCATGAATTTGGCCTCCCCTGCAGATACACGTAAGCTTAAATAGAATGTGCATAAGAATGAATAAAAGGTGTTTATAAAAGGTGTTTTTTTTTGTTTTGTTTTGTTTTTTCTCTCTTACATTTAAATCTGTAGTTCATGGAAAGTACTGAAGTTTTTTTATTTTGCTCTTTTATTATGTAGTATTTTATTATAAACTATCTCAGGGACTCTTTCACATGAAGCCACTGATGCTTCCCTTGCTTGTTTCCACTTTTCTTCCTCTACTTCTACACATTTGACCATAATTAGGAGAAATAACATACATCTATGGGAAGGAAAACATCTGATTGAAAAATAAAACTTTCTTACATTGTAATTCAACAGATTATGAGACATATATTTTCCAGGTATAGAGGTAGAAATCAACTGCCTGCTTGACAAATGCAAAGAGTAAAAATATCTAGACAGTATAATAACCAGGAGCATCACATTTAGAATTGTTCCTATCTGAAATGTTTAAGACATCCCTCTGTAAAGTATATGTAAGATGCTGCCTAAGAGCCTTTGCCACAACTACTACAAATTTCCCTTAGTCTATCCCACAACTACTCCATATACTTTTTTTTTTCTTTTTTTTTTAGCTAAGAACATATTTCTACTATTTTTGGTAATTCACATTAAGAAGTCTCATGTTTTGTTCAATCTTCTGCACTTTCCTTGGCAATGAGGTCAAAAAATAAGGGGTTACCCTCTCAGAAGATAATTGGTAGGGTCTTTCATCATATAATTACATGTCCAACCTCCTTTCATTGTTGGCATTTCACTGAATGCACTGCTTACTTCACTGGCTTCCTTAGATTTTTTAAAACATGTAGTCAGGCATTGGAATGGGTTGCCTAGGGAGATTGTGTTGTCACTATCCCTAGGAGTGTTCAAAGAAAGGCTGGACCTGGTGCTTAAGGACATAGTTAAGTAGGTGACATTTGTAGTAGGGTGATGGTTGGACCGGATGATCTTGGAGGTCTCTTCCAACCTTAATTATTCTATGATTCTATGATTATTATTTTTTTTTTTTTTTTTCTTATGGCTCCAAACTCTTATTGGAGTCTCCTTTTTGAAGTTAACTTTCTTCTCAAAACTTGCTCACAACTCACCTCTACATGAAATAACAGCCTTGCATGTCTCAAACTCGACTTTCTCAGTATT
Source organism: Anas acuta (assembly GCF_963932015.1). Lineage (NCBI taxonomy): Eukaryota > Metazoa > Chordata > Aves > Anseriformes > Anatidae > Anas > Anas acuta. Next base: position 97,089,118 of record NC_088981.1, read on the forward strand.
TCAAACCTATCCATTATCTACTGAGAAAAACAACAGGCATTCTTACTTTGTACTTATGCTGTGCCTTAATTAATTTCCTCATTAAACTGTAAGTAATTAACATTCCCTGGCATTTAAACTGCATTTTTTATATCAGTGATTATTTATCTAAAGATGTTCAAGTTTTTCTCATAAACTTTCAACACTGTTGTTTGTTTCTCCCCATTAATCTCACATAAATTTTATCATTCTGAGTCTCCCATAATATGAGGTATCAATATACCCCAAAAGTCAGTACATTTATTACAGCTGTTGGCCATGCATATGCCACTGGTGAGAAAATGTTAGCACCAGCATCTAAATGGAATATTATTTTGTCTGGATTAGTTGGAATGGGTTAAAGGACAACATTTGTCCAAGAAGTATTTTAAAAGTATAGCACACGAGGTGAAAGACAGTTCATGAATAGATTAGAAAGACTAAAAAGTTCATACTGATTAAGAGCTTGGATAAAGACAAGCCTTCATGTCAAAACCTAAAAAGAATCTGGCTAACACCAGAAATTTCTGGCTCCTGTTCACTGGAGTAAAAGTGTTTTGTGGAGATGTTTTGGTTGTAACAGAATTCAGGAGGGGAAACATATTAATTCTCTCTTGGATTCCTCACTCTGCAGCCCAGAGAGCCACCAGATGGCATCTCGAGCTTTGAGACTTGCTCACAATGGGAACTACCCAATCTCTTAGAATTCTTCCATCTGAATAATTTAAATCTGTGGGGAAGGGGGGTTTACACGGATTTAGAATTAAATGCAATTTCAAAATCCTCCATCAATAGATCCCTAGGTCTACTTACAGTGTTTACTTATTTAAAAAAAATACATTGTGTTTGGAGAAAAAAAAAGAAAAAAAAAAAAAAGGCCCTCCTGGAAAAGGAAAAAAAAGAAAAAAGGAAAAGCTGCTCTGAAAAGAAATAGAAAAATATTCCTAGAAATAGAAGGCAGAGGGTAATGCAGAATTCAAATAAGGATGTCTTTTAGAAGGAAATGGTATAAGTCCAATCACCTAAGTTGTTTTAAATGATTGTTCTTTAGACATTAACTAGCAGAATATGAAGACTGATAACTCATTGTTTGAGTGAGATATCAGTTTAGCTCTTCTGTCTGTATAATAATAACTCTGTACCATAGCAAGATGTACAGGTGTCCATCTCCTCTCACAGAGACAAAAAAGAAATGCAAATGGACAGTCAGGTGTCTAAGACATATATGCAACTGAATCCAGCCTGATATAAAGAACTTACATGTATTTATGTGTCCCATTTTATTTGTCTGGATGACTACTTAAAGACATTTATTTATTACCCTCCCCTTTAATTGTTAAAAGCCTACCTGAAGACAATAGCAAAGACTTCCCAAATCAATACTCAGTTAAGAATTTCAAGGTAAAAAAGGTAACTTTTAAAAAACTTACAGAAAATTTATTTATATTTTAAATAGTTTCAAGTACCATTTAGTATTAATGTTCTAATACATATACAAAATAGCATTTTTGGCCAAACTGAACCTGTCATTGTTTATTCTTGAGAATGACTTCTCCTTGATGAAATAATATGAATTGACTTGCATTTTGTGTATGTGTGGGTTACACAGTGGGTGGTGTTATGATCTACTTCTTGATTTTTTTTTGTTTTTAATCATTAGGAAGAAAAATAGAATTTAGTTTACTATGTGGCTGGAGTCCTGAAACTTTTCTCTCCAGATATGCCAACTTTTATATTTCTCTAGGCAAAGCCAACCTTGTGAGAAAGGCAAAGCAAAGCAAAGGAAAGGAAAGCAAAACAAACAGAAGAATGCTTTCCAAAATGTAAAAACTTTGCTTAAACTATCCCAAGCAACTAAGTCAATGGAAAAATATACTTTGGGGATAATATTCTGCATTAGCAATGAGACACCAGACAAACAAATGTCTATTTTTTCTATTCTAGATCTCAAACTATATTCCAGAGTATCCTCAATCTGAGTCACTATCTATTTGGGGCCTATTCCTGCTATAATAAAATGTTAATATTTACACGCAACTTGCCAGCACTGTGCATTAAAGTTCAAAACTAAGTGAGATGAAATGTTGTCAGCTCATCTTCCTTTTCCATTTCTTTATTTTTTACTCTTTTCCCCCTACTATTCTGGTATTCCTCTTGATGATTCGTACAGGTTCCACTACGCTAAAACAGCTGCAACTTGCTTTTTCTTGTTTTCTTTTCTTCTTGCTTTCTGAACATCATGCAGTTTGCACTGTATACCATCTCTTCTCACTCTGGGTCTTCTATTTGGAGAATGATGTGTTTGTAAAAGGGAGATGGTTTTCCACATTTGTAGGGTGCTCAGTGCAAAAGGAATCAGATGCAAGGCTTGGAGTGTTACCTCTCTGCAGATAACAACAAGAAGGACAAGGAGAACTACAAAGTCCTAAAGATAAAAAAGATTAATTGTGCTTTGTAAGGTATAGAAATATGTGAAGGGAAATCCAAGAGAGGGAGTACAGAGCTGTAGAAGAAAATCTCTTCCTTCATGTTGAGGTTTACTTTCATTTCTAAAAACAAATATTAGATGATGACAATGACCAAAATGCAAGGGAAGGAGAGACAGGAGTCAAAAAAAGCACTGACCGCGAGTCTGAAATGGTAACAAATATGAAAGTTTTTACTTATTTATGTCCGAGTAACTGGAAAGCTGCAAAAAAAAAAACAATCAAACAAACACTAAAAACAAACACACACATATTTCAGGGTTTTGTGCAGACAATCAGCTGGCAAAATGGGGTCCAGGAAAGTATTAACTTCTATCAAGTAGAAATGGGTGGAAGATTCCCACAACATTTTTTAAAATAAGATCACCTCTGGATAGTGAATCAGAAAGTTGAAGAAGCTAGATAACAAGACAGTGCAAGCATGAGGAAGTAACGAAAAGAAAAACAGTAGGTAGGAAATGCAAAGCATGGCTCTTGGAGGTGAATGACAACGGAGTTGAGGGGATAAATGGCAATAGGACACATTTGATGGACTAAGTGAAGAATCTGCATGACAAGGTTAAGGAATGAAGCAATATGTTTGCTTTAGCTATTCTCTGAAAATCTTTGCTGTCCTTTCTGCTGCCAGACCACAACGGAAAAAGTGACCTTTCAGTATCCTTTTCCCAAAACTTTTTGTGATAAATATTTAATTTTAACATGCAAAACTGAGTTCGCTATTCTATTCTCAATTTTCAAGAGACAGGTTAGTACCACTGCCTGTGATTTACAATGCATGCAGAGGCTCTGATGCTCTGGTCTTTCAAAGGGAGATGAATTAAAATCTACAACTGCAGTTAACTTTCTGGAAAACAAAACAAAACAAAACAAAACAACAACAACAAAAAAAAACAACACTAAAGGAATGGAGAAGTGGAAGCATCTGGGCAAATGAATGAGGGCTGTGAATCAGGAACTCATGGTTCTTAATTACTGTTTTTGCTGCTGGTTTGATTTGAAACCTTGGGCAAGTCATTCTGCCTGAGCTACTCAATCTCTGAAACATTAAATACAGCTGTATCCTTTGAAAACAGCTTCCGAGTTTCTCTTTTTGACTGTATTCAGGCCTTCCTTGCCAAAGTGGTGCTGATGGGCCCATCAAAAGCACTGCTGAGGAGATGGAGCTCGGTGGGTGCTAGAAGGATGGTACGTCTGCCTGTTCTTGTACTGCTCGGACAGACCCAGACAGCTCTTGCCCTTGCACCTCCCAGAGCTCTGCCTGCCCCTCGTCAGCTCATGGGCTCAGAAATATAACACTTGCAAATACAGTGGTTATAAAACATAATCCAAAGTAACTGTTAGTCAGGCACTGTGTTTTAATTTTTGTGTCCTATATCCTAAAACACACATGTTGTAAACATGTAAAGCACATATGTAAAGCACATATGTTGGGCATCCTAGCTTACTATTACACCTCATCCAAAATCAGTAGGGAGAGAAGCTTAAATCCCGTTCAATTCTTTTGGATATAGAATTTTATTTCACCAGTCTGCTATTTACAGATCAGAATGGTGGTAAGATTTTCAAAAATATAGGAAGAGATTATACTGGTAATAAAAATAGTACAATATAAAGACTCAACACAGTATGCAAACACCTTAATCTGTTGGTAGTTGCAACATTTCAGCAATACTTGGCGTAAAAGTCATGTGCAAAACAAACAAAAGAATGAAATAAGGGAAACAATCTGCTTTTCATTTAAATTGAAGTAATTTTAAGAGAAGATGGCAACACAGGTATTAAAAAAAAAAATGTTGCTATTCACCAAATCCATATTTTACTGTAAAAGCTAGCTGTTTTTCTTTGACTAGGCTATCTGCATAGGATCATTTGAATTTATTTCTTTATCTGCTGTCATAATTTCAGTTTGCACTGAAGTGGGTGATGAGAGAGATTTTCAGCACACTTAAAGCTGACTGTATTATTCCTTCAGTAAAAATAATAGGAAGAAATCAGACTGGAGAACATATTCAAATACAATACAAAAATACCTAAGTTACCTCTAAAAGTCAATAGGCACAGTACTATAAAGAAACAAACTCATATTTCAGCACCCTGTGAGTTACATCTTTGTAGGGGTTGATTTTATTTATATTTATATTTTTAAGAAGATAGGCTAACATAAACATAGTGAGTTAAGCTGTATTTTCATGCAAGAATCATTCAAATTTAGATTATATTTAACATTATTTTTACATATGCTCTGTTAGTCCTACACTATGGTGCCATCCTGCTCAAGGCAATGTATATATTCTGTTTCCATGGCACCATTCATCTTTCCATACTACTTCTTTGTGCATTGCTAGAAAATCCTGAGAAATATTGTATCGTTATACCAAGTCACCATTATAAGCTGTGGGAAGGTGAACCTTATTCCCTGATTTCCTGGTTCAGTGTCTGTTTTGTTATTTTTTTTCCTCCATCGACAACCAAATCACTACATTTCAGTCACAGCACTGTGACACTCTTCCAGACCAGATATATCACGTGGGATACAAAGGAAAAGTGTTCAAGTCATACAGATAAGAAGTGCTAGCTACAAGCTGTAACTACAATAGCAAACAAAAAAAAAAAAAAAATGACAGGGACATTTCCAGGTTCTGGTGTATAGTCCTAAAGCATTCCTGTCATAGGTATGGAAATCAGAATCTTGCAGACAGTCTAGCAGATCTCTTCCATGCCCAACAAACACGTTGCATACAAGCATTCATGGGCACAGACAAGTTGTGGAGACTGACAGATTTACTAGCAAAAGGCAGGTCAGGCTATGCCAGCTGACATAACTACCCAGCACCATTCCTGGGCATGTTTAGTTTACTTGAATGCATGTAGCTACAGTATCTACCCCATGCTTGAATGTTAAGGCCAACAAATGGCTCTGACAAGCTGTCTGACCATGTTAAATAAAGGCATTCAGCTTCTGAACATCTGACTATCATACTTAATTCTTTTGGAAGATGTTATGGATGAGACTTAATTCCTAGCTTCATACTTATTGTAGGTGTCTACATGTGTGCTACACATCTGAGCTGCCATATACTTAAAAGAGATTTGTTCAATACAGTCAATGGAGTCTGCACTGTGAGTTGATGCTCCACCAATGAGACCTTCACAGGTTATAATGGGATCACAGACATCACGTCCACATGTGGATACCTATATTTGACATTCTAATTCAGAAATGAGTTCTGCCCAAAATATTCCTGTTTGCCAGCATTATCTGAGGTAATTCTAAACATACGGGCACGAGAAAAGCAGAATAATGTCCTTGATTTCAGCATTGTAAACGAAACTGGAGACCAGGAAGGTAAATCAACAAAACATAATTTTAATATATACCGAAAATCTCGTTCCTTTTTCTCTGCTCCAGCATTTTGGCCAACATTAAAGGCAGGAAGTTTAGGGTGTATGGATCAACTCAGATGTGTCTCTCATTTATGACTGGAGCTGGAGCATATTCCAGAAATTCACGTTCCATATTGCACAGGAACAAGGGCATGGGGAAAACAGGTCACTCTGTGTATCTCCCCCTTCCCTTTCCTTTTTGGTGAGGATGGAAAGTTTCAAAGTCCAAGTTATTCATAGTACACAAGTGCTGTTTTTGAGTACCTAAATGTAATGATTTTCATAAGAAGTTACTTTTGAAATTCAGATGTATGAAAGCTAGCTATTTGTAACTATTAAACTGCTAAAATGATTTTAGCCAGTATTTCTTTGATGACTATCACCCAACGCATTTAAAAGATTTATATATCTGAGAAGCATGCGTTCCATTAGTAAAACCAGATGATTTTATATTTTTAACAAAGGCCCAACTTACATTGACTGATTTTCATTTCCCTTGAATTGCAAGTTAATTTATTGTTCAAATGATTTTGTAATTCCTAAAATGATATTATTACAAGTGTCTGACTGTGACTGGGCAAATACTGGCATCCTGACCTATTTATAATACTTTTCAAATATAGTGTAATGTCTGATCTCCATAGGCTATGCAGCAATGAAATAATGACAAAAAGAATAAAATATTCCCAGTGGATACTCTTACAGTTATTCCACCAGTAAATGGTCTAGAGTGTTAGCATATTCATAAATACATATATTTTATGCAATTTAGTGACAGGAGTGCATGATTATCACATTGACAGTTTCCCTCATAATATATTTGCCTTCAGCAATTTATGCTTTCTATAATGAGAATCCTGGCCATTTTATTACATTTGGCACAAAGTACTAGATAATATTCAGAGCCTGGAGAACAACATAAGATAAATACTCTACCATTAACAGTGTAGTTTTCCTCCCCCTACACTTAGGAGAACTCAGCTGTGCTACAGCTGTTACCAGACTATCACTGAAGAAATGACACAGTTCTCCCCAACTTCTCCTAACATTCATTTACTGGATTTTCTTTTTACTTTTCACCAAAAAATAATGTTTTCCTGTGTGAAAAACATTATGAACATGAAGATAAAGGCAAGCTGTGCTAAATTGCATACTGTTCCAAAATGTACCCTCCACGTCTTTGTTTTTCATTCTTGCCTTTTCTTCTCTACTAGAAATACAAAACTGAAAGTAAGGGAGATGAAAAGGGTCTCAAATACTGTCTGTACAGTAGTTTCCTTTTCTACAGGCATTAATTACTGTCTGCTTCAGTTCTGTGCACAACTGTATATACATCTGTATTACACATATGAAGTTCATATGTTTGCTTATAATTATTGATATTCTGAAAAGAAATTTGGTTCCAATCCTTCTTCTGGCACTAGCATAGATGTGAGAATTCAAGTAATCATTTTGACAAAGATCTGTTTCAAACTTAGAGAAATCATTTTCAGAGCCAGATTTACAAGAGGATCTAGATTCTCAAATTTTGTCTGAATACATACATATAAATACTATCTATCTGTCTAATGAAGGTCTATCTACCTAAGTAGGAGTCCAAAGATTTAAATCTGAGATCCTTGCTCATCTACCATCTCTCTATGATGTTGTTACCTCTAAAGTTCCCTCAGAATGAAAGATTTTTTCATTAATTGTGTTCATCTCAAACACCCTGTGCAAGATAGTGAGTTTGAAGTACACAGGCCCCTTCAGGAGACACCACAGGAGTTTTTTTAATGTTTTGCCTACTCCCTCAAACTCTCTTCCTAATGTACCTCTCAAGATATCTATAAAATTTCCTATCTGAACACTTAAGATGCACTAAATATTATCCAAAAATTATTGCTCAGTGAACCGAGAAAAAAAAAATGGTTATAGTAATACCTCTTCCTAATATGTGCCTCTCTTCATCAGTGCATCAGTACATCTCAGAATGCTTTATGGGGCAGTTGGGGTCATTATTCACATTTTATGAACTGTGAAATGGTAAAAAAAAGTTGGACTTTTTTGCCTGAAGTCATGCAACAGGCTACTTGAAGAACCAGGTCTTCTGAGTCCCTGTTTAGGACACTATTGAGACAATTTATGAACACAAGAGAACGATTAAAGGCAGAAGCGATGACACAGTTGTTCTTCATAGACAAAACACACAAATGTTTTTTTTGCCAGGTTGAAACATGAGATTTGGGATGCTTTTCACTGAGATGAAAAAGCAGCTTAGGGAAACTCAGCTAAGGTAGTTCTGCATTCCAGTTCCCTTTCACATCCCGTCTAAGCCATGCAGTATTTTTATAGGAAAAAAAAGCCACGCAGGCTTTTATAGGAAAATCATAGCACACAGTTGGGCTCAAGAAGTGGCTGTGTCTCAATCTCATTACCACCATAAAAGTTCAGTGTCTGAACAGTTAAGCAGACATGTTTGCTTGTCCATTCTGCATAGCTCATATTTGTGAGATACAAAAAGCAATTAGCATGGTGATGAGCCTGGGCTAATACACCCATTGTGAAGGAGGGTATATTATTAGCTTAGGGTCAGCATGGCGTTAGCCACATTCAAGCAGTTTTCATTTGTCCTGGAGCAGGACACAGCATGCTTATGTCTATCCAGAAAACACATTTTTAGACCAACAGCCAACAACTGTTTTGTCAGCTCTGTCAGCTTCACACAAACTTTCTGATTGAATTGCAGTCAGCAGCAGCTCCCCCTAAGCTGGCATTTCCAGGTGCATTGCTGCAGGAGTACTGAGTAAAGCCACACAGAGTTGTAAACTAGGATGCAACCCGTACTTACAAAACAACCACTTTCACAAGTACTGAAGTCTCAGGGCAGGTACATGATTTGCAGAAGCATTAGAGTAGGACAGACATACAAAGTCTCATTCTGAACATTTATTATCTGGATGTAGCATCCAAATGACTACTTCAATATGTGACCTCAAATTTTGATAAGGTGATTAGACTTGGCTGATGACTTCAAAGAGTACTACCCTTTGAAGTGGTTTTGAGCTTTTGCACATATCTCTGTAAAGCACCCATTACAGACATTTCCAGGAACCATATGAGGATAACACACATAAACTATGTTTTGAAGGCTCAAATCCACCTTTGGGCATAAAAATACAACTCTTGCTGAAGTCAATGAGCTGCGTATATATGGTCCTCACTCTAATCAAAGGAAAAGATTCCGGATCTTGAGCCTGCACAGATCTTTCAAGAGCCTCTCTGATTATGTGTAATCGAAGTATTTTCTGATTCCTCAAGAAATTCTGTTAGAAAAACTTTCGAGAGTTTTACGGTAGCACAGAGCTTCCATAGCCAACCTGAAGCCAAAATATGCCTGAACAAGCACAGCTTTCTAAAATGCTTCTAGTAAGAATAACATATGTACTTGATTACATGTAGAAAAGTACTGTACAGCTATGACCTGAATCTATTAAGATACATGCCAGAATAACCCTTGATGATAATGGGAAGACATTTAAGTGCTGTCTTCACCTGTTCCCTCTGCTTTCCCAAACAGGCTACCACTTTACCTGAGTCTTCAGGTGTTCCAGAAAGGTAGAAAAGACCTTAACTGACCCTAAGAGTGTCAGATTTCCAGCAGAGAGCATCTCCTGCACAAGGAATGGTAGAACAGCAAAGCCTTGAAAGTTCAGCAGTAGGAAATGGGCTATAGAGAATTATCAGCTCTGAGAACATTCCTCTAAAATGAGAAAGAAAATTTTCAGAACACCTGCTAGACAAAAGCATCAGTAAAGTGATGTTTCTGGGTGATGTCTCCATGACATTTTTCCTTTTTCTCCCCCTGCAACTCTTCCAGTCACACACACAAATACTTGCACTCCCTTAATAAGTTCAAGTGACTAAATCCACCAGATTTTGCATATTCAGTAGGAAAAAAAAAATCACTTAAAACTGTTTCTGAACAGTGGGTCTCTTCTTCATCATAAACAATATTTTTTAAATGAGATTTGAGTCTTAATTTTAATCTTCATTGAAGCAACATCAAAACATTTCAAAATTTGTCATGAGGAACATGAGATGTAAACACTGCTGTTAGATAATAGCTAAAAGGCAAATGGTCAGATGCCCAGCTTGGTGCCTATACTCTGCTTGCCTTGAAGTTGGAACTTGACTCAACATCTCTCAGTGACAGCTGAGTACCCTAACCACCAGGCTAATGTTATTTTCTCTCCAGTTGGAGCTGTTCCATCTTGTTTAAATAATTAAGAATCTGGTGACCCATGAAGTGTGTCTTTTTAATCCAGTGACTAGGGCATTCGCCTGGCAAATTGACCTGTTCATCTGATAAGAAAGCATTCTGCAAAGGCATTTACAAGCAAGTCATCCCTAACAAAAAGGAGAAATTTGTGCTTTTTCCCCACCTGTGTGTTAATTCTCTCAATAACCACCTACTGTGGGTTGCCACATTACTGATAAGTTAGTAAGTCTCTAAGCAGCACAATGACAAAGTGTAACAAAATGTGTGCATGTAAAGACTGTAGAAGGTACCAGAATAATATTTCTAATAATATAAAATGGATTTAGAACAGTTACTCCCAAAATGCTTGTTACAATTTGTTTTGGAAATGAGTTAGGGAAAAGTGGACATATACACACTTATAAAGTGTACACTTCATACACTTATGTATGCTTATTCAGTGTCTGTACATGGAATTTCCATCTTTCATGTTACAACTGCCTAAAAACTAATCTTGAGGAATATCTAGAATGCTTTCACAGAATAACCCGTTAGATCTGAAAGACATCCATATGGTGGTGTTGAGGGTCAGGCAATTTGGTTCCTGTTCCTGCAGGAGGCAACATCACGCTTAATCCCTTTCTGCACCTTATTAAGCAGGAAAAGTATCAGGAACACTGTAAGAATCACATTCTGAAGTAAGACAAAAAGTTTGCTAGAGGACTGCCACAAAAAATGCATAGCCTCCATTTATGCCATATTGACATAATGGAGTTTGCCCATTTCTAACATTTTTATCTGAAAACCAATGAAGAGGATTGGGTTAGGCAGATAAACATTGTTATAGTTACCTTCATGGGATTTAACTCTTTTAACACTCTGCTGGCATGGGGTTAAGCCTTCCCAACTGGTATCTCACCAGGCAATAGCCAGCCATGTTTTGGGCCCCGTCTTTTGGGGAAGTTTAGCTGAGATAACCCTGAGAAGGGGGAGTTCAGCCACTCATCCTACTTACTAAAAAGGATTCAGTGAAAGAAGTCAGGCACAGCTGACAACTTCTGCAGTCCTGAGTCTTCTGCTCGGGGATTCATGTTCCCTGCTGCCAACAGCCTTTTTCATTTGTAGCTTGGTTTCAAGTGTAGCATACAAGTATGTCTTTGGGAAGATCCACTGGGGTGACCCGGTGCTGGTACACAGCTCTGGAAAGACCCAGGAAAGTCTGTCTTTCCTCCCCGCCCATGAAACCCATGGTGGGGCCAGGCTGTGGCATGCAGCTGCTGTTGCGAAGAAGGGTTTGCACCATTCAGACTTCAGTTCTCCCATTGGCCACCCATCTTCCATGCTATAGTGAGGGCTAACTAGAACAACCCTTCAAAACATAATGAAGCAGAGTTAAAAAGTGCAGAGCCCTAAAAAGTCTATACAAAGTCCATGACTGACAGCCCGGGCAGGTTTTGTAAGCTTCTCCCTATTCTTTTTCCTCTGTGCTGGCGGCTGGCTTGTTTTCCCATGTGCAGTTGTTCGGGAGGTGGCACGAGGCTTGAGAGATGCAGCAGTTGCCATGGCGAGAAGCTGGGGTTTGCGCTTTATTTATTTAATTTATTTCTGAATGGCAGCGTGCTGCAGTATGTAAAATCTGCATGGCTCACTAGCACACCGGATGCCACGAACTTGGGGCTGTATTTAAGCGTAGCCCATCTACTGAAAAGCACAGTAAAAAGCTGAACCTCATTTGCAGCTGATTCTATTGCTTTGGGGACTGAATTTCCCTGGAGATTCATTGCTGAAATGTCCACTGAAGCAGAATTAACACTTACTTCAATTAAATCACATTTTTTTTACCTGATAAAAAGGCTGCTTATGTCAGTTCTTTAAATATGCAATTTCAATGAGACTTTCAGGGGGAATGCAGCATGGTCTTTTCATATTTGTTTTATTTATTTACTTAGCAACTAAAATCAAATAGAATCCCTCCTTGGCAGAATTTGCAAGGGAGCATTTACAATTAATTAACAACGAAAGATACTCCTGAATTTTGTTCTTCAGCAGTACAGTAAATCTTGTCATGCCGAAGTGACACCAGAGAAACCTGTACAAATATATGAAGGTCACTTTCCTTTTAGACTCACTAAATCTAATGACACCAAAGCTGTGTGCAACTGTTGGTTAAAAAATGTGTACAGGATAATGAATCTCTTTGTCCTTCTTTCACTCCTTCCCCACTATTTTTTGAAGCTTTTAGAATGGTCATTGTATGAAACTAAAACCCACAGAAAGAGTGAGTCTTTATTTGTGCTGCTGTCACTAAGCAAAAAGGGTAGAAAGACAAAGTAATTTTTTGAATTAAATGGATAGAGAGCCAGCTGAGGATGTGAACATGGGATGTAGACTTTGATCTATCTGAATATTAGAATTCTCACCCTTTTACATAAAAACATACATAGCTTTTATATATCTATTTTTTTATTATATATATATATTTACAGGACTACAGTGCACTGGGTGTATGTAGAAATCTTGAAAATTACATTATCTCTCTGGGAAAATTCAGCTGTTCATGACACAATACCTGGATGGGACAGCATCCTTCTTTGTTCCATTGTATCATCTGATGTTCTGTGCAATCCCTGCTGCCTGTGAAAACAGGCATACAAAACAGCAACAGAAGCTCTACAGGCCAAGCACTACATCTTTGTTCTTATTTTCCACCCATTATACATTTCCAAGTTCCTTTGACAGTGCTAGCTATCTTTTTGTTGGTTTAATAGGTATTATGTGGTTTAGTCATATGCACTGATGATTAATTAAGCCAGCTCATATCTGTATTTAAATTCAAATCTAAGGAGCAATATTAAATTTTGTCTTTTACAAGATGAAATAGATGTGTAATCAAAGAATAAAATAATAGAAAAATATCTTTTTCTCAGTTATAAAGTGATGGAAATTAATATTTTGACTCTGATTGGTGACTGCACTATTGGAATTATTTAATGATGCACACACTTGCACTGTATTATAGAATTAATTTTAAAGTAAAACATTTCATTAGCATAATGTCAAAGAAGTATTATCAAGCTTTCATTGTTATGAGATCCATACCTAAGAAAGCCAGATGACCTGTCGTCCTTGCATGGGAGAGTAGGCAAATATTTCAGCGCTAGAGCTTTTGGCCCCTGTTCTGCACAAAGCTAGTACTGAATTTTCCAGAAATGTGCTTAGCAGTCTTACAGAACTGAAGCAAACACATAGCAGAGAAAAGTCCCTGAAAGAGTTAGTCAACAAAGTCCATTGTAAAGATATTGTAGACTGTAAAAGGAAAGAAAACCACTGCATGGGCATATGAATGTCTTATTACGTGTCACTTGCTTTCACCTTGATTTTAGAAATCAGAATCAAGACTCAGGCAGCCTTAAATATGGACATAGTAGAATCAGCTGTTAAGAAAGATACAGAAATTATCCAGCATCTCCTGCTCTTTACTGGCAACTTCTTGCTTGCTCAGAAAATTCCATTCATAATATGTATTACTGTTTTTGAAAATTTACTGGTAGAGAACCAGACCTCTGAATTTTTCCTGAGATGCACCACAACCTAAAAATCACAGGCCAGGCAGCTGATTTCTGTCTGAATTTCCACCATGGCTTGATCTTTTAGGCAGTCATGATCACGCATGTGGACAGTGTGGGGTGTAGCACAAAGCACACTAGCACGCCACTGTCCTGTAACAGGCAGGAATCCTAATCCTCATCTGCTGGGAGCTGGTTGACAGTATTGCACACTCCTTCCACCCCCTCTCTGAGCCCCCCACTTGAGGCAACCACAATGAAAGTGACGGTGACACCTACCCCGTGCAGAGCCGAGCAGGCCTGTCTCGTGGTGGGGACTGCCCTTTGGGAATCTGTCCCTACACTTAGTGACATACAGGATATCAACAATAAAAATCACCACTCCGTGAAACAGCCCTAGCTTCAGTTTTCATTATTTAGAATAACCTTTCAGAAATAGAGCCTAACATTTGATTTCTCTAGGCTACGCTTACAAAGCCCAACAGCATGCAACCAGCTGCACAGCACAGTTAAGTGGCTGAAATTGCAAATGGGAGGTCTCTGGGCTCTTGCTGGACAAGTTGCTACAGCAGGTGATACTTCATCTTAGAAGAACAGCAGTAGGCTCGAACAGATTTCTAAATATTTTTCATTTTTCCTTCTTTGTGATACTACAGCGGCATACACCTGGGCCTTCAGAGGTGAGCTGTCTTGCTAGTATCTTACAGACTAGAGACTTGAAAAGGGTTAAATATTAGCTGCTGCATTCAAGAAAGAAACAGGATTGAAAAATGCAACTCAGACTAACCTGTTCTCTAGACAAACCACTTATATCAATCATTTGGGAAAACAGGGTCTACTTCTTTGAGAATGACAGACAGAAAAAAATAATCCCAAACTCCAAGTTACATTTATTTGCCAAACAAATCCAAATGAGTTCTTCGAAAGGGTGACCAAGGAAATAGATGATAGAAAGGTGATGAAAGCAATCTGTCTGTATTTCACCTAGGCATTTGATAAGCTGTCACATCAGAAATTGATGGGAAATGAGAAGACAGGAATAAGACATCATGGATTAAAAAATGGCTGTCAGCCCAAACCAGGCAATGTTAAGTATTTAAGGTAACTAGTTAATAGGTGGAGAGGCAGAGGTCTTGATGTCGCCATATCCCAACATCTTGGTTCATCTGAGATTCCTTTATTATATTTTACATGTGGTTTCTTTGGAATTAATTCACACGAATTGAAAAACAGATGAAGTGAAACTTTAGAAAGGAGGACTGTAGCTCCTATGATTTCTACTACAATTGAAAAAAGTATCTAGACTCCACACATGTATTTTCCACCTCATATTTCTGTTTAATAGCCTTATTCTTTCTCATCTGCAGAAAGAATTTCTCTTTAAGGACTATATAAAGTGAAAAAACTATCTTCTGAATTCAGCAGAAATCAAAAACAGGTCACAAAAAATTATTTTTATTATTTAGGATTAGGGCCATGCTGCATAAGCTGCACAAAATAGGAGTACAAACAGTAAACTGTTTCACTGAAATAAATGGAAAGCCCACACATTCAATTTATGAAAACACACACGAAAAGATTTCACTCTTGCTCCCAACCCAAAGACTTCCTGCGCTAAAGCCCAGACAGTGGGGAACCTCTGACATGTCTGCAGAGCCAGCTGAAATTTAAAGTATTGTGTGAAGACAAATAATAATAATAATAAAAAAAATAATAATAATAACAAAAACAAACAAACAAACAAAAAACAGGACAAATGTGGGATTTGTTTCAACTTGAAACAGAAAGAAATTAAATGAAGAAGTACAAGAATTTGTTGGGATTTCAACTAAAGAACGTGTTTCTACAAAATCTCCTTTACTTCCTTTCCTTTTTGTATGATTCCCTATGTAATTCTGTGGAACTGCAGCATTTCAATTTTTAAGAGATATTCATAATCCAGTATCAGATCTTGTATGATCTGTCAGTTTTTTAATAACTTGTCTTCAGTTTACGTTCAGACTTCAAGAAAATTGGAAATCTGAAAAGATTAAAGCAATTGTGACAGTCTAAAGCAATGAAGTACACCTACCCAAAACAAATATCTTCACTTTTTTCCTATCTTATTATTAATAATACATGTATAAAGTATATTAGGAACTACAAAATACCAACATGTCACACTTCTTTCTCTGCTGCAGTGTTCGAAGTAGCTGATTGCTCGTGAATAACAACTTCAAAAGCTGTGTGAGGATATACTTCCCACTACCTCAGCAATACAAAGAGCTTTAATCTCATGTCAAGATGACACATCTACAGAGGTATTACTTAAACATAAAAATCTGATCAATATCCTAAAAGACCCATGTACAATGTAATCTTTCAATGTACCTTCTGTATATCTGAAAAGACGGTAGATGTGAAAGATGTATTTCTTTACACAGAAAATTCCAAATTTGGTCTAGTCGATATACAGAAGTTATTAGACTGGTTATTATGGAAAGCATGATTACTTTTTTTTTTTTTTTCTTTTTTTCTTTTTTCTTCCCACTGAACATGAGAAATTCTCTACTGGGGTTATGAGGAGATACTGCAATCTAAACAACAATTATCAGCAACAAAGTAAATGTTATTCCCGCTCAAAAACAAAGGCCTAACAGCAATAACTCTCCCATAGCAAAATTGGCAGCATTGGGCAGGTAACAGTCCTGATTATATTTCTCAGATGCTTTTTGCTGCTGTTATTCAGCTTGCCTTTTCTAGCTGGCAGCAAGGAGGAAACTCCTTCTCATGACCACACAGTGCCCTCATCATCAGTTCCTGACAGTGCTGACTGCTCGCCAAGCCGGTGTGTGCACACTGCCATAAATTCCCTTCGCTCAGTGCAGTTACAGTGACCTACATTCGAAGCTGAACTTCTCCAGGAAAGCAGCATCTTCCATCATCCCTCAGCTGTGGCGGTGTTTCTTAGCGGGGACCATTTCAAACAGTGAAGAAAGAACAACTGCAATGTTTGAAAAATCTAGATCACACTGTAACACCAGAAACAAAGTAAGAAGTAGATTATTGGCCTAATCTCTCTGTGGCTGCATATGGTATTTTAAGATAAGAATATTGAAGTGTATAATATAATAAGTAACTTGTAAGGAATTGCACAGACCTGCTTTCTGGTGCAGAAAACTGGATAGAATTGACCTAACGAATATGTGGATTTCACTCAAATGATTACAAAACTCTTTCAGAGAAACAACTCTTTTGGCTTTTCATTTGTATGTTTCACCTTCCTTTACAAAGTTGATCAGGAGTCATGCTTGTTAATTAAAAGATTAATGAAAGGTAACTGAAAGTAACAGTGTAAATGAAAGCCGAGGTAGATCTTTCACCAGACCTGATGAAAGACTTTGAGGAATAGTTATTGT
Source organism: Anas acuta (assembly GCF_963932015.1). Taxonomy (NCBI): domain Eukaryota; kingdom Metazoa; phylum Chordata; class Aves; order Anseriformes; family Anatidae; genus Anas; species Anas acuta. The sequence goes on from NC_088981.1 coordinate 97,106,210, forward strand.
AAATAGTGTGCATTTCTTTTACAAAAAGTTGGCCAAATCATTTAGTCCTGGGGCCCTTTAAAGTCCTTATCTCTTTCTTCTTATTATTATTTTAATCAAGTCATTCCACCATTAGTTTCTATTTTGTGTTTATAAATATATATATATATATTAGGTTGATTCCAACTAGAATGTCACTTCTGAAATTTGAGCATATGAATGAATATAAATCCTTCTTCAAAATACAACCAGGCTTTAGGAACTAAATATTGGCTTTAGGAACTAAATATTGGCTTTAACACATAAAGGTAAATGTTTATATGTGACTCAAAACTTCCAAAAGCATCCCTAATCCTATATTACTAGGAAAGTTTCAAATTTCCAAGTGAATGTATACAAGCACACATATTTTTTAAAAATGCAGATAACAATGTTTTTATAGCTTCTTTCTGAAAGATATTGTCCTATAGGAGTGAAATTTGCTGTGAGCAAGTTTCCAATTTGACGAGAAAAGGAAAAATAATTCCCCAAACAGCAAAGGTAGCCAGAAGGCAAAATTATTGTTCTTGAATATTTCTCAGAGCACCAAAGCTTATCTGCGTGTGCATGTATTTATACTTCCTTGGTGTTTTTTTCACTATAATATCTCAATGCTAACACAATACCCACTGTCTGCACTAAGAGATGAGTGGACATTTCCGGACAAGGAATCAAATCTCCCTTCATACTTTTTATAATGCATATTTTAAATATCCCATGTGTTTCCAAAATTCTTTTGAGCATCTTGTTTGGGATCCTGGCCCAAAGCATTACTCCTTCATCTCCTATCAAATTCTGTATGAGACGTGAATATTTGTAGTGAAATCTAGTAAATGTAACAAAATCATACAGATTAAGTTTTAAACTACACGTATTCATTCTTAGGATGCTTCCTTTACACTCTGCTTTTCTGCTGTTCTCACCGGTTCCTCAGTAATGTAAGTTCATTTGTTTAACAAATGAACTTGGGAATTCAGTGAGTCTCATTTAATGCCCAGAAACATGGACTGGACTATTTTCAGTGATTTTAGCATTCTTGGGATCAGGCCTGTAGAGGTTTAGCCACATAATACTGCCTCTAGAAATTATCTCTTATCAATCCATCTGGAGCAGTACTCAAACACAGAGTCAGATAATATCTGTATCTGAAATACCAAATTCCAAAGACACTTTGAGTTGAAGTGGAAACAGCTGCATAACCAGAAACATCTTAGTGTACTGACTAAATACTAATAATGAACTGAAGCAGACTGTTTTCAGTGAGAATGACACAAATGTAATGCATTAATATTCATGAGTATCACATATATTATCAGCATAATTAACCCCTATTCATACATCTGTTATGGTTTTGGATAGGTGGACAGTCTATCCTTGTAGTGGATGGAAAAACACTCAGGACTACTGAGTTTGCAGTGTTGTGACTAGTAATAAAAATTCCAGCTGGTACCTGGATACTAGTGGCATCTGCAGGGGTTAAAACCAGGGCCAGTACTGTTGAACGTCTTCATTAATGTCTGGATGAGGAGACAGAGTCCACCACCAGCAATGGTCTCAGAATAAGGGGAAAGGTCAACATGCTGGAGACAAGGACGGCTAACCAGAAAAATCCAGGAGGGCTAGAGAAACAGGCTGATATGAAATTCAAGACATTTAAGACAAATGCCAAGTCCTGCACCTGGCACGTAATAACCTTGTGCCACAGCTGAGGCTGGTGGTCAACTGGTTACAAGGCTTTGTAGAAAAGGAATAGGGGTTCCTGGTGGACACCATGGTGAATGTGTTTCAACAGTGTACCTTTGAAGGGTGTCAAAAACTACAGCAGGTTTTCCAGAAAAGCTGGGTAAATCCCTATCTTTGGAGATATTTAGAACTTGACTCTGCAAGGACCTGAGCAAACACTCAGTGTTGGCCTTGCTTTGAGCAGGAGCTGAATGAGATGTTCTACCAAGGTCCCTGGCAATTTTATGATTCTAGATTTTAACTACCTGCTCATAAAAATATGGAATACTACACTTTAATACCAAAGATTACAAAAGTACTAGTTCTGTTATGCACTACACCCATCCTTTATGATGGAATAGAATTGTGCTTGAGTATTCTTGTGTAGTTTGATGTCCATTTCAATTTTCATTTTAGCAAAATAAGATGGCATATTTGTCATTCTTAAAGCAAGAAATAATTTTGCAAGCCTGACATTGACACAATGAAAGTACAGCTTATTTTAAGACTGATATTTTCTAGCTAACAAGATATTTGCTAGCATCTGTTTTATATGATTTAGTGACTACCCTCTACATAAAGCCAGCACACCATTGAGCATATGCTCTTTGTTTAATAAATAGATTGCCTTCTGTTCATTTGATAACACATTTACTTGTCTTTTAAAAATGACTTTGAATACTCTAAAAAATCCCTTGAAGAATTGGATTTAGTTTATAAAACATGGCATTTTTTGACTGTATCATGCAGTTAAAGGATGAATCTCTGACTGTACACAGTTACCTAGAAAATAAAAGTTTACTGTACTCATTTCCTCTGCTAACTGACCTCTTTTCTAGTGTACCTCTCCATGAAACTCTGCTTCCCTTGTTTTCCTTAGAACTGCTTTTTAGCACCCCATGGATTTTAATTACTTGCAGACTAAATGTTTGGCTGCATTTTAGTTAACCTGAAGCCTTTGAAGAGAAAATAGAGACTCTACTGTGTGGTAGCTTGGAGGCAGCAAAGTTCTTTGCTATGGAGATATAATATGCACTTGTGTTCTTGTCACAGCATCTGTATAAATATCAAGCTTGTTCTCTACTGCATGTTGACAATTTCCTGGCTCTGCATAGTATTCCTCCTGTCTGACACCATGTTCTAGGTGTCATCTTTCCTGCACTTCCTATGGTTTCTCTTTACTTTGTCTCCTTTTGTCTTTCTGTCTTGCAACAAATGAATATTAACTTTTATCTGACATAATGAATGTGACTTCATATTGTATTCATTTTTGTTTATAGTTGCTGTTGTTTTTACCATCAGTCATTCTAATTGTCCTCTGCACAAGAAAAAAATATCTAATTTTTAAAAAGCTGATTCTTGAAACCCTCTAGGAAGTGATGATCCTTTAATGCTGCTATCCACCAATTCAGTACTAACAAAAGTAAACTTTCCCTACCACCCAGCAGTTTCATTTCAGACATTACCTGCTTCTAAATAAAAACAATGAAAATAAATATCAGGTTTTCTCTTAAGTAGGATTGAAAGAAACCAATTCCTGTGAAGCTTTTCATTCTCTGAGCTCTATACCATGGGCTGGTTTTCCTTTAATAAAACTCTGTGTTAAAAAAGTCAAATAAAGCAAGCTTTAATTCAACTGCAGTGATGTTTCCCCATGGTTCTGAGGAATTACAATGTCTTTGCTGAGAAACAAAGTACCAACAGAGATTAAATTTCACACAGCCATTAACGATAACCATCCTTCAATAGCCCTCCCTGTTTCAATTGGACTTCAAAGGGGCAACAGCAACAGATTGCTGGCTCTCGATATTTTATACAGGACTTATGTCACTGCACAGATTTTGCAAATTGATGAAACATAGCAGACAGTTTATTTGCAATAGCGAGTTCTAAATTTCTCTCTTTCCAGAGTTTATTTTTCCTACAACAGCCATTCAAAAACATCTCATTCACCTGCTGATGATACATAAAGCAACACAATTTAATTGAGATCTCACAGCTTTTCCCTCTGAACACATGTCCAAATTCTGAGGTACATAAAGACTCCAAAGACAAAAATAACTTAACACATTTGAACATTCAGTTTCTATGGAGACAAATAAAAGTAAAATGTCTAATGTGAGTTCTTATTCAGCCTCATACCTTAAGATGAGAAATACCACAATAAACCTTAGGGACAGGTATTATTCCATAAATAAACAAACGAACAAATGAATAAACACAAGAAACACCCCAAATCCTAAATCTTGTATTTCTAATATGCACTTGTGTATTCCAGTTATGCAAGAATTACTGCTAGCAGTCAGTTCTTCTTCTTCTATTCCCACCCTACATTGTAGCCTTATTGATGTACTCGAGGTATGGTTTGTGTCATTTTCAATAGCAAAATCTTTTTGTTCAAACATGAGCAAATTCAAAGCTCAGGACTTTGAGGCTTCTAGCCTTCACTTCCAAGGGGTTAGAGAATAATAGCTGCAGAGTTAACTGCTACAGATGCCTGATGCTGCTAGGTCAAAGTAATGAATGATACATGAACTGTCTGACCTTTTAAGCCAGGATCAGCGAAAAAACAGGCCTGAAAAGCACAGCGTTATGATTAGAGCTGTAGAAGTGCTTGTGAGATTTCTCGCAGGCAGCTGGATACAGATCCTGCTTTTTAAAAGTGCATTTTAAGTGGCACTCTAGTCAGTCTTAAAGATCATATTTGAAGAGGTGCTGTTCACAATTATCATCAGCTTTAATGGTGTTTTCTGAATCCTGTGCTTCTGCAAGGCTTATTAGTTAGACTAATGTCTCAGTCAGCTCTTCCTTCACACAAGCTGCAGGTAAAATACAACATGAGATTACCAGTACTGAGGGTCTCTAAAAAGCTTTCTGCAAAAAGACGCGCTCTGATGATTATGCGTGAGCCAACTTCTATGCAAAAGCCATGCAAGTTGTCATTAGCACAGTACTGGACTTCATCTCAGTTCTCAGCAGAGCTTTATTAGCTCTACATTGTATCACAGTAATTATGGCTACATGGTTTTTGGCCTCCAGTTTGCTCACGAATGACCAACTCTGAGCCTGAGCAGAATGAATTCATGCATGACTAAAAATATAAACAGATAGAAGAAATATGATGATATACAGTGCAAGGGTATTGCCTCAGCCACCTTAAGTTGACCCAACTTACTTAATTTTCATACTGACAAGGCTCTTCATCCATCCATGGATCTGCCAAGCGTGTTTTGTGAGAAAGAACTATATATCTGGCCAGGTAAAATTCAGTATGCACAAAAAGCAGGGTATCTTGAAAAGCAGGGTAAAGCCAGGTATGGTGCTAATTGGACAGAAGTCTGCTGAGTTAACTAATTCTAGCACAGAGGTGGGCAGGAGCCACGTCATAGGAGGTCACTGGTTGAGGACAGCAGTGGCAAGGTCCTTCAGGCCTGCTGTGGGCAGTCTGCAAGGTCTGCCCCTGCTTACTACCAGCCGAGGTTCTGCCATGCTGCAGATGGACTCGAGGAAGTTCTGTACAGACTGGTCCCAGTCTGCAAATAATATAGATGCGTACCCACAGAACTGCGCTATGAAGAGTTGCTAATCAATTAAATAGTGATTTAGGGATATCTGTGCTTCATACTCCACAGCATTATTAATGTTAGCTGTCTGCAACTGCACTTCAAATATGTATTGTTTTGGGCTTATTTGTATGTCTTATTTGTACTTCTAGCACAGAATAAAAAATAAAATCTGGTTTGTGCAATCAGGTAGTCCATTTGTCTGGCAGTTGGCAGTCTCCAGTTAAGTCAAGGAACCCAAAGGCTGATGTAGAAGAGAATCAGAATTCACAGAGATAATTTGTGAAAGTCGTAAAATGTGCAAAGGAGAAATGTGCAAGTTAGTGTCTCCACTGAAGCAGAGCTTAGCCATGATACCAGAGCTGATTGAAGGCCAGTGCCCAGCTGGCAGAGTCAGGTAATGCTCAGGCAGCTCTGGGTTAATGACAGATTTGCTTCTGTATGGGCTGTTATGTGGGGAAATAAAGGAACATGGGGAAGGGAGCAACGAAAATTCAGTCTGAGAACACAAACTCATTGAAAAGTAGCCTTCGGTACTTCTATCTGTCTAAATAGGTATATTTTGTGGAGATTACCCTGTTCATCAATTATCCTGATTAATTAAGGCTTGCCTGTGCAACAAATACATTAGCAATTTCACAACTAGGTAATGGAAAAATAAATTTATGTATCATTCAACAAACAAACAACAAAATACAAACAACAACAACAAAAGAGGTGTATATTACTTGACTAGAATTCTACCAAAATACTGACATGCTTTAAAGTCCTTTGGAAGCCTTACTTCCTGAACTTTTTTTTTTTTTTTGCATGCTTATTTGACTCAGCAGCAGCAAGATCGAACTGCTTAAATGAGTTTTAGTAGAATCTTGAGTCCATATATAGGTAATGTGGAGACAAAGTGCTTTTAGGGTGCTATTCATCTAATCCTAAAACAGACATCTTAAATAGGTCAGATGAATCATATCCTGAAAGTACTTGCTTTTCTCCATTTAATGTAAAGTGAGGCTGGGGCAACTACCTTTAACATACACACACCTGTAGTGTAAACACTTAGGTAAAATGAATGTCACCTTTGAAATTCAAGTGTAGATAGTTAATGCTAAATGATGTCAAAGTGCCAGTAGTGAAATTCTTTATCAAGAAAACAAAACAAAAAACAACAGAAAGGTCTCATTAAATCCCAGGTGATTGTTATTTTTTTTTTTCTTCATAGAAATAAGGCCAAAGACTATACTTCTCCATTGCCTAACATAAGGAAATCAGCCTCCAGAGCTCAACTACTTGCTCCAAGGTAGGTCCTGAGAATTGCCCCAGCTATTCTCATATTTCCTTACCAAGGTATGGTAATAAAAACATAGGCAAGCCTGCAAAGAAATTTTTAGGAATCTTGAACTTCGTACTGGTGTTTAATACCAGTTGCCATAACAGTCTGGATAGAAATTGTACCAAGGCCGGTTAGGAGCCTTTGCAGATTTGTAACATTTCTATTTTTCATACTTTAAAGGATTTTTTTGAATATATGTGCTACCAGGAAAACACTTTAATAGCAATACAAGTTATAGCTTGTATTTATATCTTGTCCTAACATGTACAAAACCTTATCTAGCGTTCTTTGCATATCCAATGCTGATGGAAAAATAAATTTGATTTCAGCTAAGCAACTATAAATAATACCTAAAATCTTTTAGCACACCTCTATTTCAAGAAAAAAAAAAATCTCTATTGTGCAAATCAAGCATGATTTTTTTAACAATTTGAGAAAGTTTCTGTCTAAAAATGTACTTTCTTCTCAATAAAATGAACAAGATGGCTTTAAAAACATAAATAAGATTAAAACAGTCACTTTATCTCCATAATTTTTGCTGCAGACATATTTCCTATTGCATGCCATGTTGAAGAGGTTTGCAAAAGGTCATGCAAACTGTATGTAATATTTTAAAGACTGAGCATTAAAATACAGAAGAAGAGGTCAAGAAAACACAGACCATGATCTTAAACACAAAAATAGGAACACACTTTCTGTAGCTTTTTAGAGTTTATGAGGAGAGAATAATGTAACATCTATTCAAAGCACAAAGTTCACTAATTTCATTAAAAAGATGTGACAATCACCAAACACAGCTATAATCCACCTTGCCAGAATTTAGAGCATCAAGCAAATCCTGACCCAGGAAGCAAAACGTACTAGAAAAGTTGTTTACAAGGCAGTGTAGGAAGACCTTTAAAGCTTTTCTGTGAAACAAACAAACAAATAAAACAAACAAACCATCAGGCTACTCTGAGCTTGATCTTGAATGTATCTCTAGAAAACTCCACAGGAATTAGAGAGTGAGGATGAATAGGGTTATCTTCCTGGTTCATGTGAGAGAGAAACAGCCGAGAGTTGCTGAGTTGTTCTAAAGTGCCATAGCTCAGTTCAGCTCAAAGTTACCATAATAATGTATAGCAGAGGAAGAACTGCCCCACAATTTTATGCAGGCCCAAAGAAGAAAACTCAGCTAGCTATCTGACGGTCACAGGAGAAACAAGTGCAATAGTCAGAATGAGAGAATATGTCAGTACAAGTACAAGCTGTTCCCCAGGAATATCAATACAGGCTCTGTTCATGCTTGCAAATAAAATGGTCCAGGGACATCAAGCTGGCCTTGAGGCAGGCTGACATAACACAGCTCTTTCTTGCATTGTACCATTGAAATCACGACACTTCTGTCTTCAGTTTCTACAAATAAGGTGCCTGCATCAAAACTGTCTTTTGGCACAGATGCCTGGCTTACCTGAATTCTTGAAACATGCTGAGTGTTTCAAGGAGTGTGCTAGCACTGTACACATTTGGCCTCATGGCAATGAGAAAACTTGGACCCTGGCCTGCTGTATCTTGCTAGTCGGGGGCTATCCATACACTGACTGGTATGGTCCACTCAGTGGGTACATGGGATTCAGAACAGACAGGCATAAAAGGGATGACCCAGTCCTACAGGTTGAATAATTATACCTATAAGGAAGAAAGGAAGGTTTGATCCAGGAATCTAATGAAGAAAAAATAGTTTTTATTACTACTAATTCTTCCTATTGGTGCATTAACAAAGATCCTAGCAATAACCCACAAAATGCTTGATGGCACACCGTGCAAGTCTTGTGTTCGTGGATACCTCAGTTGCCCAAGGAATGTATTTATTCTGGGGTTTCTTTGAGGTGTAGACAGTACAACTGAAACATCAAGAAAAAAATATCAAGGCAAATGGTAGATGAAGAGCTTAAAGAAAATAAAAGCTTTGTTTAATGGGGTTATTCCACATTGTAAGATAACTGAAAAATAGTATACATTTTAAGGGGAAAATGTTTCCTAGATTATTCAGTGTGTTAATGAATGTATCTCCATATTCATACAAAATTGTTTTCTTCTCATAATATTTATCTATTTTACTTGAATCACATGCTTAATAAATACAGGGAAAATATTGTTTGCTTGGCTTGTTTCTGGTCTCTTGCAGGTAGATAATCCTCTGTTTATTTAGCAACTACATAATGTCATAAAATAGCATAGCGGGGAAAGTATAAGTTCCAAATTTCAATTTCTGATATTGAGACAAATATAGCATTTTTTATCGAATAAGAAATGAACAGCTACTGTGTATCTTGCATGGTGTAGAAGTGTGTTACAAGAATGTAGGTAATTCTCTTCAGGGAAAAAAACAAATGTTTGGCTCTATTCAGTGAGAATGTCTTGTAAGATAATACAAAATTAGGTTCCGGTTAAAACTCATGAGGGATTGGGCTACACTTTTGAAGGCTTTTTAACATTGATTATTTTGGGGTATGCCTCAACTTGTGACAAAAATGATGTAAAGGGAGGCAGGCAGAGTCTTAATTGCAACATGCAGAATAAACAATGCTTTCTTAGAGTGATTTTCTTCCTTTTTTTTTTTTTTTTTTTTTTTTTTTCTGTATCTACACATGTTTAAACCATTGGCAATTGAGATTTAAATCAAATTTAGGGTTGGTATCTTCCTGATTATGTTGCAATTGGAAAATTGCTCAGTTAATGATTATGAAAGATATTTCTATGGAGTAGTATATTATTTCAGGATTTGCTCTTGGGGATTACTGCCCAATATTATTTTTAAAACAAAGCAAAAACCTGATGCTGGATGAAGTATAAACATTTCTCTGTTAGAATAAGATGTCATAAAACTGTAGCTCAAGTGCTTATATAAAAAAATTGTGAGCTACTGTTCCCATAGTAACAGGCAACATATTTCAGCTAACATAACTGCTTTCTTTTCTAGGGACTTCATTGTCATTGCAGTTTACAAAATACAAAAGTAATTCTTCTAAGACTCTGACATGGTAAACAGGCAAAACATTGGAAACCTGTTGAGGGAGGTATAGTTTTCATTTCGGATACAGTCTAATAGATTGTTTCTTTCTCACATCACCCGTATTTCATAGCATTGTCTACCATCCTCTACTTATCATGTAGTACTTTAGTTCTCCTTATGGTGCAAGAGATCCAGTGAAAGACACCTGATGCTGTCCTGCCTCTAGGTTAGTCTGTTTCTTTCTAGAATGAGCAGAAGCTTCTTTGCTGGCAGATTCCTTCCATCTCCCCTTCCTCCTCTCAGTTACCAGAATAAGATTCACTTTAATGCACAGAGTCAGCACAACATATCTGGGGCACCTGTTAAGCCTTGCATTGAGCCTACACACAGTTACTAATTTAATATGCTGCTGACACACTCCTATAGCCGCAGGTCTTTTGCTTCCCCAATAGTTCTGAGAATCTTGCTATTAATCTGAATAAAGTGTTTTTTTTTTGTTTGTTTGTTTTTTTTCAAAGTGTTTTTTTTTTTTAAACATCTGTCTCTACAGTTTTCAATTAAATGAATTAAAAGAGACACCAGAACTTATATTTGCATTAAAGGCACCCTGAAATTTCACACTTAAGTGCCTGCAGTCCAAATGGAAGGATTAGGGGGGAGCACCATTGATTTCTATCTACTGGAAGTTTAGCATTGCCAGCCTGCATTCCTTTCTTTGCGAAGAATAATATCTCACACTATTTTCTCAGTAAGGCTGGAAGAATTCCTTCTGGAGGAGAGATCTAATCAATGTCTGAAAGTGAATCACCACATGTCCATGGGTAACTGATGCTTTTGAAAGCAAGCTGTATTGGCCACTGAATTTGATAGACTCTGTAACGAAGTGCTGGCTCTGTCTCTGAAGTTCTTCTGTTCTGAGCCCCTGACAGGGACCCTCAGGCACCTACCTACCTCTTCACAGATCTTCCTTCCTGAACAAAAATATGGAAGAGAAAAGCACTAAGTGGTTAACTTCACAGCTGAGAATTATTTATGCATGATATTAGGATGCAGGTAATTTATCTGACTTTGAAGGTATTTTCTCATTTTGGTGAGTTGAGCTGTGCGCTAAAGACAAAGGCTGACATGGAGAGTTGGAAAAGCATCTGTGGTGCTGGAGTACAATCACCTGTCCTGAGGGTAGGGAACATGAAAATTTGACAGCAGCAATTCAGGGATCAATGTGTGAGACGCAATATATGCCACTCATGAACTTCACCTACAAAAATGCAAAGAGTAACCATGGCAGCTATGATTTTTAATATATTTTTTCCAACTACAACACAGTGCACGCATTTTTTCCAGACAAAGAGGCTATGACAAAGAGGAATAATCCTCTACTTCCACATCCATTCAAACAAATATACAGAACCTGCCTATTATTTCATTCACACCAACTAGAAGTGTATGATACAGCACCTTGATGAAGCTGTGAGTGTCTGATCATTTAAAAAATAAATAATAAAAAATAAGCATTACACCTACCACAGTAATTATTACAATTTTATCCTGCATCTGAACATATACAATAAATAGCATTGGGTTAACTCTACTTAAAATGTGTATTAGCATTTATTGTCCTACAGAACAAATTCTGCAATCCCCTGTCACAGATTTCATCGCAGCAATTTCATGTTCTTGAGCTGCCAGGCAGGTTGAGTGTGCCTGTTAAAGTACAAAAAAATAGTAAATATCCTTCTTCTGCAAAAATTGATCAAGTGGTAACAACCAGGGCTGTAAAAAAAGCCATCTCCATATTAACTGGCAGTGCTAGGTCTTTCATTAAAATCAAACACTCACATACAAGTCACTGATCTTGACAGATAAGTCTAAAACTACCACATTCAAAATTTCTGGTTATATGAATCACAACTATGTTAAGTAAGATGTAGAGTAAACTATGGAAAAACTCCAGCCATTATATCTCTGGTCCTTAGGGTCAGAGACCTGTGCTGAGATCAGAATTAGGAAAGAGTTCTAGAACTATCCAAAACTGAAAAAATGTCAAAAGAAAAATTTTAATTCAACATCACGTTGATTTGGAAATAGTAAGGACAGTGCGTGACATGTTAACCTTGACTAGTGTCAGTTAATAATTTCAGAAGAAGCAGCTTATATAGTGTTGTGATTTATTCTTGTCAAAAATCTTGTAACAGCAATGAAAACCTGACTCATGATCTATGTAATACATTAAACATATGCAGATTTTGTTGGTTTGCATTGACTTGTCTTTAACATCTATTCTCCTTAGCATAGCCTTAGTGATTCACAGATGACACTATTAATTACAAAAGAAGTACAAAACTATACAATTTAAATAAATGCTATAATGTAATTATAAATTAAAAAATATATTTTTAGTTAATACTGATTTTGGGAAAATAATATTTAAGAAATAAATTTAATTAAAAATATATAAAAAAAATTTTGAACTACAATATAGAATTATTATTTTAAAATTTACCTTCAATTTTAATTTAAGGTAGATTAATTATTTTTAATAATAGTGTATGCAGTCTTAAAAGTTGTTGCTTAAAGTTACAACTAAAATCCATTAAGATGCATTACTTCATCACTTAATTGATCATCGAGGACCATGGTGGTCGTGATTCACATTGTGTCCTAGAAAACAGATACATACCACAGAAAAATATATACTGACATGAACTGCTTATTTTGTAAAATATTCTTGGTATAACCTTCAGCTGCTTCAGGTTGGCCTAAACATAGGACTAAGGAGTAGAATTGGAAAGTATGTAATCACAGTTAATTAGAAACATCGTCACTGCAGCATTTCATACTTGTCTATTTTAAGCAGCTACCACCTGAAAATTTTCAAGCAGTTCAGGAACTGTAAGATAAACTACTTTTTGTTTAACTGTGAAAAAAGCTATGTTTTGAACAGGTTATGAAAATGGGAAAAATAAAGGAAAAAAGTATTAAGTGAGGAGGCAAAGATCACAAGAAGTCAAGCTTTAACTTGTGATTGTTAGACTTTTGTCTCAAACTTAAGACAATTATTTTTATTTCCTGACAGCATTATAGAGAAAATAGCCAATAGTTTTTCTCAGAAATGCAGGATCTACTGCAAAATTAGAACAAGACATTTCTTTAATGGTAGCTACAATGGAAAGCTCAATAGCTATGCACAGGACTTCATAGATCTGTCAGAATCTATAAAAACACCACATTTTGGCAGATTAATGTCAAATTTATGCCTTGAGCCAACATGGTTGTCCTCTTTTCAATTCACAATCTAAATTATCCTCCTTAAGGATTTGCCTATGGCTATAATTCCAATTTAATAACTTTCTTCATATGAGTTCTTGTGCACTATAGAATTAGTTTAAAACATCTGAATATATTTCTTTTAGCAGACTTTAACATTTCATGGGCTTCATTTGACCTGTTTCTCTTAACATTATAAATGCTGGGGCTATTTAAGATGTTCTGCAGCATAATAGGTTCACAACAATTTCCAGCAAGCATCACAGTCTAAACAGAGAGCAAGAAGAATTGAATGACAGATTAGAAAAATCTCTGCCTTAATAGACTGTTCAGGATAATGTGACAAGCCCAATATCATAATTACTGTTGCCCTTGTAGCTCTCAAATAATTATGTTTCAGATTTTTTTCTAAAAAGAAATGTTTAATTAAAAAAGAATCAAGTCATGAATTTATGTATTTGTAAATCAGAGATACATCATGCAGCTCTGCACTAACTGGTAGCCAGAGTCCAAATCTTTTTTTTTTTTCTTTTCTTTTTTTTCCCTTTCTTCATTTTATTTCCTTTTAATTCTGTTTGGTGGTAATGAATGAAGTATATAATTACTCTGATTCATCCTGTATCTTTAAATGAAGTTTTTCCCCCCAGAGCACTTCAAAACAATAATTAATAAAATATCAAAAAAAGAATCAATTAAAAGCACAACTAAAAATTAAACCTTTAACTTGATATCAAACATGATCAAGAATTGTAAAAATCTCATAAAGATGAATGTTATAGAAATGGTTAAGAAATGAAGTCATCTGTACCTCTATACCAATAGCTACCTATACAGTTCTTACTGAAAAAATATAAAACAGGGAAGAACCAAAAAAGGAGTCCAAATAAACCTAAAGAGTAAAAAAAACCCATACAGCAAAGCACCTGTATATGTGCTCATATACAAATGACTCCTCATTTTAAAGGATGTATATATCCTTCCAATTCTGAAATTACCTAATTTTCAAAATAAATAAATAAATAAATAAATATAGTTAGCATCCTGTTCATTTGCCTGTTTACCCATATTTAATATGAAAACTAACAGCTAAAACTGAGGGCACAGAAATCAGTATTTAATCACTGCCATGAAATCTACACAACTGTCAGGTTCCCACATGATTAACTACATGTCTGTTTTCCTGTCTCTGTTAATAGAAACCTGCGCTCTGGAGCAGGGACATGACACCATGCTGTGCACATCCCAGCTCAGCTCCCCAGGGCTCACCCCAATTCCAGGGAACATTTGCTTGGTGCCTTCTTGCACCAAGAAGTACCTCTGTCACATAAAGAGGCTGGCTCCAGAGGAACCCAGTTGGGAAATTCATCAGCTGTGTTGGACCAGGAGCCTGAAAGACCTTGGAAACAGAAAGAAAAAACTCAAATTTCAATCAGTTTGAAATATATATATTTTTTTATCTTTCCCTCCCCTGTACAAATTTTTATATCAGACTTTTCTTTTTGGTAGGTTCATCTGGCATGTTCATGCAAGGCTTGTTTGCAGGTTCATCTGGCAGCCTGATATTTTGAGCAGCAGGACTATGCCCTGTTAAATCCTACTCAAGACTCAAGGAAACAGAGGTGTACACACACCTTCTCCTCACTGTTTTCACTTGAGACCAAAAAGTCAAGGGGCAAACACAGAAGTGTAAGAAATTAACAGAACTGAAGAAATATGAAGCCAGTTAAGACCTATACCAGATGAAGTGTAATAGATGAAAGAAAGCTTATTTCTTCTTTGAGAACTTGTTCTTGAATTTTACAAAACAGGAAGCGCAAAGGGAGCTCAACTGTGAATGACTTTTTTGTTTATTTGTTTACTACCTTATCATGCTCCATCTCCCTGAGGCTTGATGGCTTTCATTTTATTTTTTTTAATCAAGATTATGTTCAGCCTAAGCTGAAATATTTTGCTCTTTTTGAACTTGATGCAAATCAAAACTAGTGGCACTAAAGTTCAGTAGAAAGGTTAGGAAAAAAATCATTCAGACAACCTTCAGTTCAATGAGCAGACAACTCCCTGGACAAAATCAAGAAGACAGCTAGCCAAAAGAAATAATTTCTCCAAATTTGTTCTTTTAAGATGTCACTTCTAATCAAATAAAATTGAACTTTGATATTCTGTTATTGATACTTTTAGACTAAGTTCCATTCAATGTTACTTGTTCTAAAACACCCATTCTTCATTAATATTCTACCCAACTTTAAACATGCTTTGGGCAAAGGCAGAGAAAAAGGATAAACAAGGAAAGGACTCTCTGTGCTTCTGACTGAATGCTACATAAAGTGCAAATAATATGGCTGAACAGACATTTTCAAATAAGCTTTGATTTCGGACACAAAGCCCCAGTACCGGTATAATGAATGAGATGTCCATTTAACTTCTAGACCTAGCAGATCTCTGAATAGGAAAGTGCACAGTTCAGTAGGCAATTAACTAACCTGTGAAATGATGCTCATTATATGGTCAAAGTGTTACTTCTTCTGGAAAACGAGCAGGTCACCAACCAACTACCTTGATCAGATACACCCAGGAATTAGAATGGATATTTTGTGTTCACACTCGATTAGCATTTGAGATCCTCTTTCTCTAAACACTTTCTGCAGGACTGCATGTGCCAAATTCCTACCGTAGCTCAAGCTATTATGCAAAGACCTGAGAGTACTAATTCCATTTGGCTCTGCCTTAGGTCTACCAACAGCACCGAAGATGACATTATTTTCCTCAGACTATTAAATAACTGTCAGAATCAAAAAATAAATATTTTGATGTTGAGTTTTAGCGTTACATTGCCCACTATGAAGAACTGTTAGAATAAATAACCAGACATAGTTTTGTTCCTGAAGTATTTTATGAAACTTCAGGTCTATTTAGATGGATTGCAACAAATTTGTATTCATCATTAAAACAATGAAAACTAAAGTCTGTGGATCATACTAAAGTTTGGATGCTTTAGTTTGGGATGCTAAAAAGTAAAGGAGGAAACACTCCAAATATATTAAAGTGGAATTAAAAGAAACTACAGCAGAGAGGTAAAAGGCACATTTTGACTACCTACTGTAGATTACTAATTCAGCAGACTACCAGTTAATATGTATATGGTCCAGAATATGAATTCATAGTCTCATTCACAGCTATCCTAAAGCAACCACAAAACTGCTATTAATTTCCCTCTCCAATGTATTAAAGGTACTTTACTAATCTGTTAAGTGAGCTAGTACAAGTACAAGACAAGTGTAGGGATGTGTATGAACTAGGGCATAACTTAGTGTAGCAATAATTATCTCAGTACCTTTACAATTCAAAGAGCCTGAGATCACATCTGAATACGCAAAAAATAACAGACCTGAAACATTTCTCCTTTAATATCAGTTAATAGACTGTGTCTACAAGAGGATTGCACCATTATTCATCTCGTGTAAGGAATTAGGCTATTGTGCAGAAAGGGAATGCAAGATCTGTACTAGCACATACTCTGAGTGAACAGTCCACTCCTGAGGACACTCCCTTGTGAGTCAGGGATGCCTCAGTTTTACCTTTATATTCACCATAGCTGAATACCATACTTATCTGAAGACTTCAATACCAACTACTTAACTTATCCTTCAAGTAAGAAACAGAGTCATCCAAACTCTGTCTCTTCCTCACTACCCATGAAAAAAATGTCATAAGGAAAGTAAACAATTGCTTTGGACAAGCTGCTGCCACCAAAATGTGTTTTAAAGCAAACAAACAGAAGACTGAGAAAATGTGACAACAAAGGACTTGGGCTAGACACACATCATGGGAGATTCTGCTCTGGGAGGTAAAGATCAGAGGAAGGGTGTAATGTCATTATAATCTGGACAGCTTTGTGGCACATTTACCATTTGGATAGAAAACCCTGAAATGGTTCTGCCATGAAGGAATTGATGGGATTAAGAAGGAATGTAATTACCTGAGTAGTTTGGTATGAATGCTCAGAAAAAGCCTTTGGTTACAGCAGATTGACAGCATCATATTTTCTGATTAGCAGGATCATGAAAATTAGAGTAAGAATTCATATTCTTGCATGTTTTGAAGTCTCTGTCATTTTTTTTCATCCTGCTCCCTAGAGCCATGCTGGCTATTCCTCCTTCCTCTTCAGATTAATGACCACCCAAAGCTGAGTGTCCCCATAGATACGAGCAGGTTGGAAAAAGCTGCTTTTTTTTTTTTTTTTCTTTCACATGTTGCTTATTCATATAAAGAATGCTTATTTCAGTAAACATTCACTTCCACTTCTGATCTCTGTCAACCACATTAAACTGGAGGGAAAACCATTCATTCCTAGTCTATCAGCTACATTTTGGGATTGACACTGGATTGCTTGACAGAGACAGTCACTGCAACCTGAGCTGTAAATTCAGAACTGTACCTAAATGCCTAAAAAGGGGGAGAGAAAAAAGGAGGCATTAAGTACAAAAAATAAATGACTTTGCTTCTATACACAGCATTTTCAAAATATCTACATGAATAGATCCTCTATGGTTCTCATAGGTTTTGAAAAAAAAAACAAAAAAAAAACAAAAACAAACAAACAAAAAAAACAAACAAAAAAACACAAACAAACAAACAAACAAAAACACAAATCTCTTAGGATAGCTGTCAGAAAACCAGTCTTACAGTGTGAGCCTTGAAGAATACAACATAACTTAGCAAAACAAAAGTTGAAAGGTGCCTTGATTGCTATATATATAATTTTAGTTGTAGCAGGGGTGTTGAAATTGTGTTTGTACAAAGATATGGAAGATGCAAGGTTTGTAGGTCAGTAACTTCATTAGGCCAGATGGCATAGCCCAAAAAGGTGCACAAGCTTCTGTGCACACAGGTTTTTCAACAGGTCACTGCAAATAATCAATTTTTCATAGACACTTATTCAGAAAACATATCTGGGAAAGGGAAGCTTTTCAGTCTTACTGACAAAGGCATAGCAAAAGGAAGACTGGCAACTGAAATTAGACAAATGCAACCTTTCCACAACAATGCAATTTCCTAGCACTAAGGGTAATTAAATATTGGAACGGCTTACCAGGGGAGCTGGTGGACTCGCCATTGCTTGGAGCTTTAGGACGAGATTAGATATCATTGTAAAAGAGATGCTTTAATCCAGCTTCTGGAAGTTCTCAACATGCCCATAACACTTGCAGCTCTGCATTAAGACAATGACTATAATCAAATCTCGTACTTTAGGGTTTCAGCTGATCAACTGCAAGGGTTATAAAGAATTTATTTTCCCTTGACATAAAAAACAAACTTTTTGGTGTGGTTTATATCCTGATCTGTCTCTGAAGTAACAGAGATTGCCCACATCTATGGAAAACACAGGGAGAGCTGATGTAGTGGCCAGTGGTGATAGGGAAAGTATTTTTTCTTAGTCCAAGCAGTCATATCCTAATGTGAGCTCACTTTGTTTGAATTTGAAGCCATCTGGATGCAAACCACCTCTGAACTGGGAACTATGTGATCAGGTCAGTGCAGACCAGGGTTAATCTGTGTGCCCAGCTAAGGGCTTGGCATTTGTTCCCACACAACACTGTGCTAACGCAGCTACGTGACTTTTGGAAAAGAGCCGCTTCATGCTTGGCCACTGCAGAGTACTGGCAGAGGGTCAAATGAAAAACTATTGGCTTACCATACCCTTAGAGGTCTTGTTAATAAATCTGATTGGACTGGCTCAAAGGGAGTGCTTTCCCCAAGATGAGATAAATAGAAATCTCAATTGAATTTGTTTTGTGTTTGTTCAGCATGAGATCCAAATCATATGTTAATACTCTAAGATCATCTGGGCATATCTCATCTAATTAACTCCTTGATATTGAAGAAGTGTAAGTAACACCTTGATCTCTTTTGTCTCCTAAAAATGAACACATTTTAGCCTAAATGGTTATAATACTTATGCACAGGTATCAGGATGGATTTAGTGGTCTGTGATTTCCATTATAACTAGACACCCAGGCATCCTTTTTGGTGTTTCATTTAGTTATGTCTGAAACTACACAATCTTCACTATTTTAGCAGAATACTGTCATGACTTAATTATTAAAGGCAAGTAAAGCTGAAGACAAGACAGGACATTCTGCTGCTATTATAGTTTTGTGTGAAAAGAGTATGTCTCAAGTCTGTCAAACAAAGCAGAAAATGAGAAATGGTTCTTCTAGTGATTTCTGTGAGTTGCACAGTGGCATGTTCACTCTGTGAGTCTCCAAGTGAAGATCTGTTTAAGTCAAATCTGCATTTCCAGGCTTTTATTCTTCACAGCTACCTACATGTATAGTATTCTTCTGCATCCCTTTGTGACAGAGTTAGATTCAAAGATATTTCTGTCTGTGCAAACCAATGGGCTATTTGATGGAGCTGTGCACAGCTACACCTGCAATATAATGCAGGAATATAATTCTCCTATCCTCTAATTTAGGACATTTTCCATATAGAATAAAGATTTCTCTTTCCCATATTTCTGTAGTATACGTATTAGTGTAAGGCACTGTTGCCAGGATTGGTCATGATCATTATGTTAGAACAGCTGTATTTTGAAGTAAGAATCTGACACACCATGATAGCACTATCTGGTATCATAAAATGCTTATGTAAAAATAAATAAATAAATAAATAACGAAAGCAGACTCAATTTAAAAAAAAAAGGGGGGTGGGGGAGATGCACTCATGCTGCTCCTCTCAGTGTCTCTCTTGGTGACACATGCATATTTGACAGTAATCATGAAGATCAGATTTATATGTTAAGCAGTACATTATTCCATGAGCATCCTCACTCAAACCAAACCAGACTACTCAGAATAAGAGTCTCCTCAGCTGGGATGAAAATGGCAAAATCTGCACTTACAGAGTTCTGATTTCTCAAACAGACATCATTTGGTCTGTTGCTGTATTTGAGTACAAATAGCCCTGACAGACTGTCCTGAGATCTGGTCCACACTGCAAACAAATGTCATGATGAACTTCTAAATTTTTTTTTTTTTGATCATTTGTTCTACTGAGATTCTTACAGCATACCCAATGCCCATAGTGCAGAGACATTTGGAAAACCTCAGATACAGCTGCTGTCCCATTATTTTTATAGACTACTGTTTTAAAGGGCAACTGAAGGAGGAATATCATATTATGCAGTAGACAAATTAGAAGCTAATTATATAATAAAGACCAATAATTTTGTAATGACAAATACCATCACAAATTTTGTTTTGAAAACTCATTGGAAAAATAAAATTATGCCTTAGTTTTTACAACCTGTTCATGTCAAGGAAATTCAAGAGAGAATTTTGAGTACAGGAAGCATCTGCATGTTTGCAAAACATGAGACTTGCCTTATCAAAAAAAGCGCTCATTTATGTTCTTCCTGTCCACAACTTTGACTCAAGAAACACAGAAATTCACATGATCACTGAGCATCAAATTCTTCCTTCTTGTATTTCTGCTGAAAAATTTCCAACTCAAAATTTTTGAATTTTTAAGTCATTATAGGTGCAAGAATCTGAAGTTTTTAATTAACTGAGTGGACAGGTTTTAAAGTTAATTTCCATGCAGCATTAAAAAAAAAAAAAAAAAAAAAAAAAAAAAAGGATGTGTACAGCAGTAGAATTACGAGAATAAACATAACCGCATTATCCTCTGTTCTGATTCTCTATTGAAAACTATGCTCTTGCTGTTCAAAACCAGTACCCTATACATTTCTAGTAAAAGAACGTGAAACTGCCTTATAATTCTTGAATTCTTAATGGCTTTGCTTAGCCATTATAAGGTGTTTCTTATTCATCCTTACAGAATCACATGCCAGTTTGAATAAACTTATAAAATTTTCATTAGAATTTGATATTTTGTATCATTGATTTTACCCCCTTAGTTGGTTTAAGATTAAATATGCTACAGTTAACAGGTAGTTAAAGCAGGTTTTCAACTCTAATTTTAAAACTAGTACACGTAATATCTCTCTTCTACATTTATCTGAAATTAAAAAAAAAAAACAACTCTCAACACAATTTTGACATAACAAAATGCTATAAGAATCACACCAATTAAATTTTAATCCCCCCAAATAAACTGAATAAACTCATTTTAAAACATGACATTAACATAATCTAATCTAACTGTCCACGTTACCTGGAAATGCATGCCCTGTTAGAGAATCCAAATCTGAAATTAAAACAATGAAAAAATAATCTTTAATTTAATATTAAAAAAACAAATCCACAATCAAATCTGGCACCAAATATCACATTATCAGCATCAAATTTGAATCAAATATATGAAAAACAAAAATAGCACACATCATTAGAATATGGAATTTTCTTTCTCCATAGTTTAGCACAGATGTAAAACAGGAGGTAGCACTGAAAGTTCTGAACATTATGAGAAGCTAATTTACTTTACTATTATAAGACAGACAATGATTTTTGACAATTTTACACTTTTTTAATGAACCTGCACTTTCAGAAGCTTATATCATGAGTATAAGCACTTGTTCTAAGGTTGTACATAAGAACAATAATTAGAAATCTGCTGAAAGCTCTTTAAATCATACATTTTGAAAGGAAGATTTTCTTTCTTGACTGTAGCAAGTAACAGACCTCATTTTGTCTATCTTACTGCTCGTTCTTTCAGAATTTTTCCAAAAACTACCTGTTTTAAAAACATGAATGTAAAAGAAAAAAGAACTGGAGGTATCCCTGCTGACCCCAAAAAGCATAAATTATAACTTCACTAGTTGACCTCACCTGAAGAGAGAGCAGGTAGGCACACCAGTAACACCAGTACAGCTCCTCCCCAGCTCACACTGGGGCCAGAATTGCAGCTTTGCAGTGCACTGCCCCACCTTGGGAAAGTGCCTTGTTCTTAACAGAGATGTATTTAGTAACTTTGAGGAGTTATACCCAGAGATTCACTTTTAAATCTATAGCCAGAACTAAAAGAGTTGTTAGTTCTCATAAGGTATGGTCACAATATCAGCTAGGATTGCTATTTCATAACAAACGTATAAGACTAATTCTTTGAGACACGCATCCAAAGAAACTTTGTTAGGTGGTGTACTTACACGGAAACCAAGCTCTGGAGCCAGGAGCAGCCCACCAATAACCAATTGGCTTACCAAGACAGGATAAAGTATGTGTAACCTTCAGACTCTGCTCCTTCCCATCTCACAAGTGGGACAGGAGAGGGATGCAGTTGCTGGATTCTCTTGGGAGAGCACAACAGGCAGATCATGTCTTACCAATCTAACCTATACATGAGCTCACTTGACTTTTGTAGGAATTGAATGTATGTATAAGCACTACCTGGAAAAAAGTAACTGGGCAACCTATACATTTTTTTAGAAACTTCTTGTACCATTTTTAAACTGTCATGGTTTGGCTGGAATAGCCAATTTTCTTCATAGAAAATTCTTCATGCTATGTTTGGGATTTTTGATGAAAATTGTTTCCATTGTTGCAGAGCACTGCTCACACAGAGCCAAGGACTTTTCTGCTCCTCGTGCTGCCTTGCCAGAGAGGAGGCTGGGGGTGCACCAGGAGCTGGGAGGGGACACAGCCAGGACAGCTGGCCCAGGATGGCCAAAGGGATGTCCCATAGCACATGGGTAACAGCTGGGGGAAAGAAGAAGGAAGGGGTGGGGGGGTGCACATTGGGAGAGATGGTGTTTATCTTCCTACTAAACCTTTCTCTGTGATGAGCCCTGCTTTCCTGGAAGTGGCTGACACCTGCCTGCTGATGGGAAACAGCAAATTAATTCCTTGTTTGGCTTTGCTTGTGCGTGTGACTTTGCTTTCCCTAGTAAACTGTCTTTATCTCAACCCATGAGTTCTAGCACTTTTACTTTTCCAATTCTCTCCCTCATCACACCTGGCTCCCTAGGAGAGGGAGTGAGTGGCTGCATGGTACTGAGCTGTCTGCAAGCATAAAACCAGCATATAAACTAAGCCATCTTAAAAGAAAAAACAAACAAACAAATAAATAAATAAATCTGCTTGGAACAATCAGCAGAATCAAGATTCTTGGTTATTGATTGATTCCACAGAAATCCTAAATTTCTTGTAACACAATTTCTGATTCTGAGTATCAGTGAGATAGTATTTACTGGTGAATCCTTTGAGGCAGGGGGGAAGTGTGCTTGGCTGTAGTAATTTATAAGTGTTCAAATGAGATAAATTTTCTGAGGGCCGAGAACATGCTCAACGTTGTAAGTGAACATGGGGGAAAAACAACCCAAAATGTGATAAATATGCTTTCCAAAATCCAAGATAGTGAACACAATGAACTATCTAACACTCAAGCATGTGGGGTCACAAACTTTATCATGTCAAACTTTATCCTAACCTAAGCTGAAAGAAGAACAAATCTCAGCACTTTTCCTTCCAGAGCCTGAGATAAAATAATGTTGTGGCTTCATAAAAACACAGATTATGCTTAAATGGAGTAAATGGAGCTGTGAGGTGACTCTGTAAGCACTGAGACTGGATGTGGCCATCACACAAATCTGAATCATACCAAACAACCCTGTAATACTTAAATTGTCCAAACTGCTGTCACCATGCAGATGCTGTGGCTGCACATTCTGCCATGGCATTAATGTGTTTGAGAACATCTGTTCTGTATCATTTTACTCATGCAAGTGTTCCAATGTAAAATGTTAAAAACCTAGGAAGACAAACATGAAAAAAAAAAAAAGCCTACCTATACCAGTAGAATATTATCTACCTAGACACTGGGACTTAAAAGAAAAACAAAAACAAGAAAAAGTGGGATTTATTTCTTAAAAGTGAATGAAAATACTGAGACTTGCAGACAAAATCACTACAAAAATGTCCTTCTGAAAATAATGTCGATGACTTAATAAAAATTATTTAAGCGCTTGTCCCAGTATAAAACAGCACTCCTGTGTAACACTACACATCAAGCTAAATATATTAATTGTAGATGTGTTTGATTTCTTACAAGTTAACCAACACAAGGTGAAAATGAGGTAGTTTTTAACACAAGCACATGTCCTATGTGAACTGTTAATTAAA
Source organism: Anas acuta (assembly GCF_963932015.1). Classification (NCBI taxonomy): domain Eukaryota; kingdom Metazoa; phylum Chordata; class Aves; order Anseriformes; family Anatidae; genus Anas; species Anas acuta. The sequence goes on from NC_088981.1 coordinate 97,130,180, forward strand.
ATCAGACCTACTTCAATAGCTGAAACCAAGTTTATGAGATACTGAACTCAAAAATCATGGTCCACATAGCCCATTTCCATCACTGCATTTTACTAAGAGTGATATGAGCTGACAAAGCATAAGCAGGCTATGTAAAGTTTCCCATAGAAAGACAAATACAGTGTGCAACATTTCCCTGCTAGACTTCAGTGCATGCAATTACTGCAGTTACAATGGAATCAAACCTTTTCTGTGACTGAAACAATTGGGACATTCAGTCTCTGCCATAAGATTTCTTCTACGCTTCTATACTCAAAGAACAGGAGAAAAACCAACATTTCCTGTAATTGTTCTGAAGGCTTTGCAATTTCTTGAACTGATTTTCAATTAAGTCTGGTCAGGTGGAATGCAATTTTCCTCTATTCCATTTATCTAATGAATTGCCCTGATTTTGCATCATCCAATTTTATTTTCATACATAAGACTTTCTAAGCAAAGAGCAAGAATATGAGATGGAAATGGAGAACATGTAAATGAAACACATTTTCATCCCCTTTATAGGGAAAAATAGCCACCATGTCCACAGTAGCAATTAGCAATGAATTGCATTCATGCAATCCATACATGATTAGTACTATAAATCATATATATAAGTGGAAAGAACAGTCATTTAAAGACAAAGCTGACTTCTAGTTATATTATATAGTATGGTATTTAAAAAGGGAAAGAGGATGTATTTCTCAGCAGGCTGTATCTTTGGTATGCCACAGTGATTTCATTAGCTCAGGGCAACAGACATTGGAGATGGTACAAGCTTTTCATGCCAATAAGCTAATTGTTTTTTCTTAGTGCTGATTAGCAAAGATGAAGTCCCGTCTATGTTTTGCCTCCAGGGCCCTGTTCCTCCTATTTAAAAACAACATACACTGCACTATCATCCAGTACACAACCTTTGACTTCCACTTGCATGGTACCCTTAGTGCTGTGCTAACAGCAAAATACCAAAGCACAATGTAGCTGCCTTCTGTGACAACAGTACAACTGACAGGCATCAGGGGAGTATGAACACCAAAGAACTGGGATGGACAGTTTTTAAGTTACAAGGGAGAATATATTTAAGGTACAGAGCACATTTAAGTCACTTAACATTAAAGCCTCTCCATGGGATTGTCAGGTAGATGATGAAATACCAAACTACATCTGGGAACGGGTATGTGCTTATAAAGGTTAGGAGAAGCTCTAAACTAATGCTCTTTCAAAAATAAAACCTTTCTTCTTGCTTCTAAGTGTTTCAGATATACTGCCAGCAAGAACTGAATGGCTCTGCTTTGCTAACCTTCCGCAGTTGGACTCAACCTTATTTCACTGAAAACCCATAACTGGGCAGCAGAACTTGGGAGCCATGGTGGAAGTGCAGAACACACAGACCATGATTTCTGCAAAGCTTGTCTTCTTTAAACCTGAAGAGAGGTGTGAAGTCCAGCCCCTCATAAAATTGAGGATATGAAGGAGGAGAAATAAACAGGCTGGTCACAAAGAAGAAAGTAAAGAGTTGACATACAGCTGTGGTGGCTAAAGATGTGAGATGGTTTGAATTTTTCACAAGTTGCAACTATACCTTTGACAATTAGCTCAGTGAAAAACACTGACATATAATTCCTTGTGTTGAATTGGATTGTCAGTTTGGAAGCGTCTGGGTTTAATTTGTCATTACCCAAAACTAAAGCCGGTGGCTAAACTAGAAGTAGATAAGCAGTTCTTTGCATTAGCCTCTAGAGGGGGAAACTTCCCTTTCACTTCAGAAATTATGTGCATTATTCACTACAAAGTTGTTCGTGAAGGTAAAGCAATTCTTATCCAGTCCCCTTGCCCAGACTGGGATCTGAACTGCTTACATTACCCAGACACTGTGCCCTCAGCCTACAGCAGTAAAACAGTTTTCAGCTCTTGCTTATTTTCATTGATATATTATTGCATTAATTTCCCTTTAATCTTGTTAACAATACAATTATCATTTAAATGTGAACATAACCTTTTCTATATGTATTTCCTTGACGATGAAAAAAGGAATGAATTTAAAGATTGCTCTCAGGAATTCATAATTGTACAGTCACCATTTTACAGCACCACTGCTCACTTGCATTGCTTGCTGGAACTGGTTTTTACTGTTGGAGATAATTCAAAGAAAAATACAGGGAAACAGATGAACATATTGTTATGAAGGTATAAGATAGCATTGAGAAAAAAAAAAAAAAAAAAGAAACCAAAAACACACACAAAAACTATTTCTCTGATTCAACCTTTAATCTATTTATTAAAATTTGCATCCTATTGAGACAGATAGACCACATGTTAACCAGTATTTAATTTTGCCTGTTTTCTTTTCCATGATATCATTAGGTGTGAGGTTCAAATTTACAGCTCCTCAATAGAGGTTTCAATGTGTCAGCAAAGTACCTGAGCTTCCATTAGCTTCAATGAAGAAGTAGTTGAGATGCAGTCAATTCTTTACACTGAAAGCTCGAAATCAGATTTGGTCAGTGGAAGAGTTAGAACAGCTCTGTTCATTGATAAGATCTCTAATAATTCTAAATAGTGGGAGTTCAGACATCTACTTGCATAACCTTTACTGTACTGTAAGTATTTGGAGCTGGATCTCAACAGGAGAATATCTCTAAGCACGGATTTCTAATCTGAGACATGAGAATAATATGTGAATAATTTGGGCATGGAATTTTAGCTGATCTGCTGTTGGTAAATCTGATAGCTGCAGATCTTTGAATAGCTAGTTAAAATAAGTCCTGAACAAACACACAAACAAAAACAAACAAACAAACAAAAAAACCCCTGTTCTGTCGGCCTCCAAAGCAGAAGTCACTTTCTCCAGGTTCTTAAAATCATGGGATAATTATATAGGATGATGCTTGTAGTCTTAAATTTTGTCTTCTAGTTTAATATTGCAGCAAGAACTTCAACAATGGGCACAAATTGAAACACAGCAGATCCTGTCTAAATATTAGGAATAAGTGAGGGTGGCAGAGCACTGGCACAGGCTGCCCAGAGAGGCTGTGGAGTCTTCTCCTTGGAGATCTTCAAAAGCCACCTGGACATGGTCCTGGGAAGCCTGCTCTGGGTGGCCCTGCCTGAGCAGGGGTTGGACCAAATGGACTCCAGAGGTCCCTTCCTACCTTAGCCATTCTGTGAAATAATACCAATTTTGGAAAAAAATAATAATAAATAAATTAATGTCTATGTTGTAAATTCCTTTTTCCTGATGTGGGGATTGAACTGAGAGAGACAGATCACAGCCGATATTTATTAGAAGAGCTTTCAGTAAAGCATCTCTTATTAACAGAACCCACCTGCTATCAGAACCCACCTGCAGGTAACCCTCAACACGGCCTATGCACATCTTAACTCACTCAGTTCACCCTTGCACTTGCACACCGATATTTACCCACTGGCACATGGCTGGGAGGCCAACCCCAGCTATTTGTGTCAAGGTGCGGCATCGTACTAACTTCCTGTAACTTCCATACACCTAGGCATCTACAGAAACCACTCACACAAACTCACACAGAAGGCACTTTTATGGCGATGCAACCTCTTCCCTCCTGTGCAATATGCTTTAGCAGAAGCAGTGAGTGGCAGAGCTAAAATCCTGTTATTCCAGATGCAAACCTATCCAAATATAGGAGTTGTGAAAAATCACAAGAGCTGGTAATACTACCAAAGGCAAAATATCTCTAAAATATTCTATTGAAAACAATATGATAAATGAAGAAAATACACTTCCAGATTTGCTAAAGCATCCTATTAAAACAAAATGCTCTCTTAAAATACAGTTAACTTTTTGGCATCCTCTTCCATTGGTTAACAAGTATTAATTAAATGTATTGTCCTTAGTTTCCTTAGAATAAATTAATTTATTTGTTCTTGGAACTGTATTTATTATTTTGTCTTAAAATGCCACCACCTTCTGCAAGGAATAGAAGTTCATATTACATTCAGGAAAAAAAAAAAAAAAGTTACATCCAAAAATATTTGGAATATTGGACAGAGTTGATTGTAAATGTATCTTAAGTCTAATTTGACTTGACTGAGCTCCTTTGGTAGGGTCATAGTGGGTAACATAATTTGGAGGAAAAAAAAAGGGGGGGTTATATTGACCCTGGTGAGCTGAACTAGCTTGTGGTCTGCTTGTCTTTCTCAACAACTTCTGTTTTCCTCAGTTCTTTAGTCTGCCACATTTTTTAAAAAAATAAGAAAAACAACCCCCAATAATAAAACCCATTTCCTTATATTCTGAAAGCCATCATTAATCCATTTTCTCCTTTTGCTCATCTTAAGCAAGCTGCCTGCTTCATGCTTCCCAGTATAATCATGGCCTCGGGACCGCTTTATCCAACTCAATACAGGGTTTTAAAATAACATCTTAAAAAGTGTTGTCAAACCTACAGCTGCATACAGCCATCTCCAGATCTGAACATTAATGCTTTCCAAAGTAACTCTCACCAGGAAACCCAAGAGTACATTATGGCAGAAATTCCAGCCCTGCTTTCCTGCCGCGCTGTGTGCTGTGGTAGCAGCACCCACTCCGCTCCGCTGCAGAGATACTTAATTTATGGAGCATTCAGCAGCATTTAGATAGCAGCGATGGAGGACATGTATCACCCGTGGTAAGTGTACTGTAATTTGGAACCCCCTGCAGTTCACCACGGATGCCCTGTGTCAAGCCAGAGGACTACAAGAGGTGTGCTATCCTCAGCACTTGTAATAAACCCAGTGCCTTGAGGAAGGCATGCTTTGACTGCCAGTGCTACAGCTCCTAAAGCCTGCTCCAGCCCACAGTGTAAATTTCTAAACCAAACACACACACACACAAAGTTCCTCAGAAACATCAATAAAAATAATATTTGTACTTTTCCCTTCCACTTGTATAGCTGGTATAGATATGAAAGATGTGAAAGAATTAATTTCTTGAGGTATATTATTTCTTACCATGTCTACAAACATTTTTAAGCTCAGTAAAACTTTTGAACAAATAACAACTGACTTTTGAGAAAGGCTTAATTCTAACAAATTAATTTTAAAGACATTTGTAAAGTTGGTGCAGTCAGGCCAAATCTAAAATCTGAACACATCCAGGATCTATGGTGCTGTGGTTATGCATTACAGCACTATTTTTGAGCTAATAACCTAAGCCGGAACTTCAGGTCTGAGCTGATTTCTATCTCACTGCCTGAAAGGGCAAGTATAACCCTTCCATGTTTGTCTAAAAAAGACCACATGGGCGTTTGTGTTGTATCCCACAACACAATTTCCAAATTATGAGGCTGCTAGCAGACAGCCATGGGCTACTTACACTCGTTTAACCTTTGAGAAATTGTTACTTGTAGGTGGAGTTTCAATATCTGACAACAAATAGCTGGTAGAGTTTTGAATCTAGTTGAATCTGACCTATGCATTCAATCACACTCTATTCCCATGTGAAAAAGTACAATTTTTTTTTGCATTAACTTGGAATATATGCATTCTGTGACCACAGAGAGGCAATGACATTATACACATCATGATATAGGGATATTTTGACCTTCAGAAATATCAAGCTATCAAATTTTCCACACCAGAAAACCATGTAACAGATTAAGTAAAAAATACGTTAAATTAAAAAAAAAAATAAAATAACTCAACTATTCATATAAATACTGAAAGGTTTATATAATCTTCTGATGAAATTCTGGAGGCAGGCACAATACAATAATAAAAACATGGTTTTCTGAGAAGTAAACTGGAAAATAATATATCTGCTCAGTTTTATTTCAGACCCTTTCTAAATCTGTTTTCTGCATGAGGAAGGCAAGAAATCCTGTGAAATGCAACTGTTCCACTTCATGCTGCTCTTCATGTCAAACACTCTGACATGTCTTTCAGAAGGTGCTTCCTCATGTTGTCAGATTCTTTCAGTTTATATTATTATTTCTTTTTTTTTTTTTTTTGTATAGAAATGCCTCTTCTCTGACACTTGCTTGTTTTTAGTGACTTTTTTTTTCCTTCATTGAAATTTATATAAATGTAAGTTCTTCAATCAGCAACCATTTCTAATCAAAAGATAATTCTCTCATTTTCACCTCAGCATCAATTTCCCTTCTTCCATCTCATGTCTGGTTGCTTTCAACTTTGTGCTCAGCTTGTCCTGGTCTTTCATATATCATCTATTATCTTCTGTTGGCCAATCCATGGGTATTCTTTCATGTTCATTCTCCTGTCCTTTTTCCTTTTATTAGATTAAACCAAGCACTTGTTATTCTTTCAAGCTTTTGATGCACTGGCTGGTCCCAGAGAGACTAAATAATTATTTTTATAAATTGACATGTAAAGCACCAATTTCAGACTTACATGACACAGCTGGCTCAGTGATTTACTAAATATTATGATAATTCCTGTTATAGTAAACAAGCTGAGTCTTCAAAGTATGTTGGAATTGCAAAAGTCAGTAGGAAAAAAAAAATAAAAATCAGCTACTTAAGTACTCAAAGAAAAAAAAATCATTAAAAGTGTAGGCAATGAAGCGTTTCAATGAGGCGAGCCCAGGAGTGTGCCAACAGATAATGTCTTTTCAGAAGGAAAAGTCAGAAGAAATTTGGCAGTCTATGCATATATTTTTGAGATCTGAAAAACTGGTATATTAGAAAGACTGATTAGTGCTAGTGGAATGCTCCTACATAAGACATACAAAGAAAAAAAAAAAAGGAAAAAGAAAAAAGAAAAAAGTTGGTCAACATTAATTTAAAAAAACCTCCTAATTTTCTGAACTTCTACATGTAAGACAAGTCTATCACCAGTTTAAGGACTATGGAACTTAATGACTGAAACTGAAAGCATAAGAAATCTGTTGTAAATGGTACAGAAGTTGAAACCAATAATTCAAAAACTAGACTAGTGAAACTACACAAATATAAGTAATGCTGTTTGGCATTAATTCTGCTTCCATGTTATTTCAAAGAATAATTGTACAGAACTCTCAGGGCTTTTAAATCATTGAAGCTAAAGTGGATCATTTTGTCATTTAAAATTAGCACTCTGTAGGAGGTTTAGAGTTTATGTCAGGTCAATAAATACTTGGACTTCATTTCTTTGAGAAAAACATCCTTTTGGGGTCCAGCTGGATGTAGTGCACATGTATGAAGTCAGCTTGCATTGTGAAGTGAGTATTTATCTCTCACCTGGATCTTCATTTAGAAAACTAGTGTGCTCTGACAACTGCTCTGTGCACTCTGGAAATGAAGGAAGTTTTTTCTTAATATTTTTTAAATAATCACTTGACATAGATGTGAAAAGATCATGAAGCAATAAAATGGTGACTGCTGTTTTGTTTTTCCTTTCTCTTTACTGCTGACTGCTTCTTCAAACTTTATGTTTAGTTAAACCTTTTCAAGCCTGTGGCAATGTCTGAAGAGCTTGTGTTAAAATTAATTAAATCTTTGAAAATGTTTAGCCACAGTCCTGCTGTTATCAAGTTTTCTCAAGAGTGACATCAATAAGAAGAGCACCAGGTGCAGGTTTTCCTTCCATCCTATCATATCACAGTATTCAAGATATAGATGGATTGTGTTATATGTTTGTGAAAGACAACTTTGTGGGGGAAAACGTTAAAGAAACTTTTAATTGTAAAATTGTTATGATTTCACTGAAAAAAATAATAAATAAATAATAATAAAAGGCATCGTATTTTTCCCTGCTAGGAGCGTAAAGGGTCTTCAAGGAGTTAAGAACCATGTAAAAGCCATGTACCACTAAACTTCAGAACACAAAATAATCTACTACATTTTACTGATTCACTCCATGCAACAAGGAGATGTATGAATTAGCCAAGCTGTCAAAGGAAGCAATGGAAATTAGGAGAGTTTATTGATTCCAAGCAATGTATGTGTCATTGCAGAAGCACGAGTGTGCCTTGGCTTATTAACACTGGATACAGGAGCAAAAGCAAGCACATTGCAGAGCTCCTTTAGCTCCACACATGCTGACCATGAAGTAGTACATTCATGACACAGTGCATCCAAGCCAATAAGCCATTTCCAGATTAATAGCTGTAGTCCAAAGCCATCTGAACATAGTGCTTCAGTGCTTCAGGGCTTGAGTTGACAAGCCCTTATCTTGCCAAGCTGTTGCTTTCTTTGCATATCTTACTTAGAAGCTTAGAAGCCTCTACTGAAATTAAAATAAATAAATAAATAAAAAATCACAGAACTTGCCTTCTTAACTGACTTCTTTCCACAACAAGAATGGAGAGACAAAGGGACCATAACCATTTTTAAAAAGAGTATAGGAATGGGTCAGCAACCTATAACGCAAAGCAGCACACAATGAGTGCCATAACAATGTGTTCCTGTCTCATTCACTGAACAATATTCAGCTTCTGAAGTGGTGAGTTAAGAAAGTTGTCAATGTTTCCAGTGATGGATGCCAGAGGTAGATCAGAAATGACTGCAAGACTCCCTTTGATTTCATAAGGGTAAGAACTGCACTGAATTCAGAAAGGAAAAAAAATACGAAACGGGAGAGTGGATTTCATGGGGAAAAGTTTGTGATAATATAATTAAAATCTCTATGCACAAGGGAACAAAGTTAAGGATGAATTGGCTTTTGCCCATAGGCATTTCCAGATTTGATTGCTTCACTCGGTTGGTTTAGCATTCTTTCAGCTGAGTTTTGTGTGAGCATATTTTCAACGTTTTCTCACATGGAATATAACCAGAGGAGAAAAATTATTTCAGTATATAACCCAGTGAAGTCAGTGGAATTATTTCCATCCAGGATATGGATCACCATCAAAAGTAGTTGATTATTTAAAACCTATAGAAATCAAACATTAGATGAAATAACTATTTAATAGTAACCTAAATTCTGGGTATGACTCTTCTGATTGTTACTATAAAATGCATGGATTCACAGGTAAAACAGGGCAAACAGTTCAGTTATCACACCTAAACCCAGGATATATGTCTATGAGATGCACATTAATTTGGGCAATGAAATGCAAATAGGCGAGCAGCCAAATTGTCATGGGTCCATTTCACTTTGACTAATTCCATTTTGTCCTCAAAAAGCTTTTCCAAGGAAAATGCCACTGCAACTGCTTTGTTGTATGGGATAGACAGTCTTGAAAATCAGCAGTTTCAAATGGAAGGAAAAGATTTATCAGAGTATTATAAAATAACTTTATTTGAAGGCCAAACCTGGTCTGCAGTATGTAGCTTGATGTCACCTTCTCTAAATGACAAAGGCTTTCATGTAAAACTACACGTGTATGCTATACGTAAACATATATGTTCTGTATTTAACATAACATGTAAAATAATAATACTGATTATTATACTGATTATACTATACTGATATATTATACTGATTAGATATAGATCTCACCCCACAATGAACTGGATAAACTTCATAAAAGCAATGTCCTCTCATCTGGGTATATTCTTAATGTGAAATTCCATGTAACATTAATTTTCATATCATGAGAGTAATAAAAATAATACCAAACCAAAAGAAAACAAACAAACAAAAAAAATAAAAAATCTACAACTCTGGAGGTGTGCCATAAACAAATTCTGGATTTTCCAAAATGAACAAACATTCTCAAAGTTGATTGTTAAGGACAGCAACACTTGCTTCTGTTGGCAATGGTAATTGACTTTGGTAGCATTTTTTTTTTTTCATTTTATTTTATAGTGGGCCTGTCAGGAATTTTGATTAAAACATAAAAATGTAGGAAGAAATAAAAACAAGAAGAAGAACAGTCAAAACAACTGCTGATTTTTGTCCTCACTTTAAACTTTGCATTTAACCTGATACAATTACTTTCTTTGAGAAGGCCTGTTGTTAATATAATAAAACATGTAATTTTTACTGCTCTTGCTCAAAGAGATTCAATTGTTTTCAGGCACTTATTATCAATGAAATTATTTTCAGGAAAGGGAGCTATATTTTATGTGTCCTACAAATCTTACAGTGATTTAGTTGTTAGAAACACTATTGCGCTGATGTAAAGTGGAGAGGATAATATCCTTCTTTCACATTTCTTAGCTTAATTGTCTTACTGCAACTGAATATGACATGCAATGTAAGAAAGATTAATGATGAGAGAAATCTAAAGTCAGCAGCCTCAGGCAAGACAGTTTCTCAGAACTGGCTTTATAATCTCAGAAGAGACACGATTAACCTTAAAAGATTTTGATTTTTTATTTTTTTTAACCTTTTCCTTCTTTTCTGAGGCAGCACTACAAGACTTGTTTTTCAAATCCTTCAATACTCTGAAGAAAACTTCCACCAGCTTCACAATTTTTGAATGGATTTTGAATTAATTTAAGCAGTATTTCACTCACCCATATTAGGTAGCATCAAGAATTTGCATTTTTTTTTCATTTTCCTTTTTATTTTTATTTTTTTTAACTTTTATTGAGAATACCCCTATCACATCTGAAATTTCTTCACTAGATTCATCTCTGTACTAAAACAAATGAAATAGGATCTATGCCTTTAAGAGCACTAATATTAGAAAGTGTTGCTTGCTCTTATCCCTAGAGGTCCTCCAGACAGACACTTTCTGTCCCCACTTATTTCTCTTCACAAAACTACTACTGTAGTCCCTCTTCCCTGGGAGGTTGTACCTAGTCCCTGGCCCCTGCTCCTCCTCCTCACACATACATCTAAACCACACTTTTCTAATCAGATAGATATTAGGACATTGACAATTCATCGGCTTTCTCTTCAGGTCTTTGCTATGTGGGCAGCCCACCCTGGTCTTAAGAGAGCTAAACTTGAAAGAGAACAATGCGATGTTATGGTGATGTGAGTAACAGACCAGCTAAACTGACTGAGCAGCAGCTTCTGATATACAGCTTGGACTGCTTCCCCAGAAAACTAATCCTGGAATGGATCAGATGTTGCCCAGAAAGGTTGTGAAGTCTCCTTCCTTGGAAATCTTCAAAAGCTGCCTGGACATGGTCCTTGGCACATTGCTCTGGGTAGCCCTGCTGGGTGGATTCTACTACAGGAATATGTATGCGCCCTAATTTTCTTCCTCATAAGGTTTCCTAGTTTTTAGCAATATCTTTGGTATTGCATGGAGGGATTCACCTAATTTAAGCAATTATTTGATTATATTTTGCTTTATACACAAGATATGAAAAATTCATGTAAAAGCCTAGGAAGTGCTGAGAGGTTGTGCAAATATTCTGTCAAACAATTTTGAAGACAAAGGGACAAAACACTTTAAAATAAAAGAACAAGAGAATAATATAATTCATATGACCTTTTTCCTTTTTTTTTTTTCCTCTAATAACTTTGTTCCACATTGGCCAAAAAAAAAAAAAAAAAAAAAAAAGTATAATCAGTTACATATAAAGTACTTCAAAAAGCTGGAATCACGTTGATCTCCATTGGTATAATTAATATATACTATCTCAAAGTCTAGCTGTGAGGGCAGTTTTCAAAATGGTATCTGGTAATTTGGTACATAGTACTTAAAGTTGGTGCTGGAATTAAAAATAGCTTTAAAAATAAAATTGTTATATCCCATTACATTCAACATTGCCTATATTTTCTGAGTCCTCAGTTTTGGAGGAAAAAAAATATATATATTCTATACATAGGCTTAACAAAGGTCGACAAATTTTAAGCTTTTACCAGCACGTTGAAGTTCTCCTTTGCAACACGGTGTAAAAGGAACAACAATATAAGATACAGAATGGCCGGATCAAGGAATTCTCTGTTACTGGCCTACTCAAGGAATAATTAATTGCAAGATATTAGGCAGAGAAGTTCTGCCTAAAGCATCTGTTCTATAGAAAAGTGATCTGCTACTACAGTATACAAAAAGTTAAATATGAGACAATATCATGTTATCTGTGGAAAGAAATAAGCTCTTTAGTGGGATATATGAACAAGAACATAAGGTATAATATATGGAAAGTTACTCTTCTTCTACATCCAGTGAAGGTTAGGGCCTCAGCTGCGTATAGATTCAACTCTCCATGTACAGAGAATACAGAGGAGAGAGCGATCAGAAATCTGGAAAAAGTGACCCATGAGGAAAGACTGAAAGAGGTATTTGCCATTATGTTTTAAAAAGATAAGAGTAACAGGGCGCAACATCAGCCTTCAAGGCACACAAAAGGTGCTGCTAAAGGGAAGGAATAAACTATTTCAGATTTCATATGCAAAAAAATAAGTTTACTGTGAAACAGGGAAGACTCAGGTCAAACATTAGTTGGACTTCTTAACACTAAGGATCATGAAACAGAGGAACAGAACTGCAGGTAATCACGACTTTTCCATTGGAAGAATTGAAACCAGGTTGAAGTAAACATCTTCTCAGGGTCACTGACCCTGTAGGGGCAGGGGATAAGGTGGGCGTTCTGTGCAGTTCTTTTCTTGCCTTGTTTTTCTCTGAAAGAATATGTTCTGTTCATTACAGTGATCTATTAGTTATATTGTGAATGAATGTTAGATTGGTCCTCATTAGACTAGAAAATACATAGATTTGTTAACTAAGTATCAGGATAAGAGGAATCTCAATGTAGTAAAAATAGTTTAAAATAAAAATAAATACAAGTTTAAAATGTCCCTTAAAGAACTCATGAAGGAATATTTCAGGACATATAATGCAATACAGATTCAAACAATTCATGTGCTGATTCAGATTGTTTAAAACTAAAAAAAAAAAAAAAAAAAAAAAAAGATTCATTTACAGACTACAGCAAGATGCTTTCTTGAAACTCTCTATTAAAGTTAAACCAACTTGAGGCCAAAAAGAGCAGCTCTGGACAAAAACTTTAATACCACAGCAAAAGCAATGGACATAAAGGATTTCTGTATGTGCAACTCTGCATTTTATTTTATAAGCTTAGGCGTTTTCTCTGATTGAGATAACAATAAAAATGCAATTTATCCTTTGCTTATAGATAGGCTGTAGAAATCAAGCCTTGGTTTGCTCTTTCATTGGCCTTAAGTGATTAGCATCTACTAACACAATCATTTTGTTTCTAAGCACATCACTGATGCTATTTCTGAGCACACCACTGTCATTATTTTTATTCAGAAAGTTTCAGTATTCCCAATGAATGCAACTGTGACTTATTAGAAATACCAAATTTCAGTGAAGCTTGGGAATGCTACAGGTGGTCTTCACCTAAGGTGAACAATTAAAACAGCTAAGAAGTCCTTTGGTTTATCTAAAACAAAGGAAGACACTGTAAAGATCATCACAGTAAAAGCTGTAGTAAGAACTTAGATAAAATATGAGGGATTTTTCTTTTCTCCATTGGAACTCTGCCAGGGTGGTATTCCTTGGAGCCCTTAATCACAAATGATAGAAGACAAACAGAACTCTGACGAATGGTAACAGGATTGAAAGGAAAAGAAGAAATCAAGAGAATTTATTTTCCTCCTCCCCAGAACTCTGGCTTGGACAGCAGTGGGACATGCAGTAGTGTCTCTTTCAGGAATGCTAACCCTTAGAATATATGAGCTAAACACTTTTACAAACACATATATTATCATTTTTAAGACAATTTTAATAAAATGAGGTATCATGAAAATAAGGTATAGAATGAAGGACTTTCTCCCTAGGACAACCTTAGATTCTGTTTCTAACTCAGGTACTGCTCACAACGCTTACAATCCAGTCAGCCCCATTTCACCAGCCTCTCACTGCTGCTGCAAAAGCATACAGAAATTGTGCTGATTCTTCTGACTGAAAAGGACTTTGAGACCACTTCTACCAGAAACAGGAACTGTGTGAACAGCTCACATGAAACACGTGTATAAATGTTTCAGAAGTACATTATTATTTTAATTGCTAAAACACAGCAAAACTGGTGGGAGATGGTAACTGAGAGGTTTTGTTCTGAAAAAGTTGCATTGTTACAACTGAGGAGACAGTGAGTGGTAGTACTGTGATAAAATGAAGCATTCGGGTAAGGAGGGCTGGCTTTAATTCCAGCAGGTCCCCAGAGGAAACCAAACACTGCATAGCTCCCTAATTTCCACCTAGAAAAAAGCATCATAGATAATATCAAAGAGGTAAAATCCTTGACTGTCTTCAGTGACACATGCTTCTCTCTGTTCCCTATAAGTATGTGACTTTAAAAAAAAAAAAAAAAAAAAAAGAATTTGAATCAGAAGTTGTGAATATATTATATTATACTCATAATATGACAACCTGGGATTGTCCTAGAAAGGTCAGTGTACTAATTACAGAGAAGAGAGCATACTATGATTTCCAGTTTCAGAGTCAGGTCTCCAAACCATCTGCTGAACTTCCCTAAAGAACGGAAAGTATATTTGACTGTAATGGACAACGCCTATTTTATTTGTCTATTGTATGCAAAGTTAAATTCTTTTAAAATATTTTGGTTGGGCAGATAAAATGATGGAAGAAAACTCCTGCTTGTCTTCTGGTGGCTGCACTATTCAGCTAGTGAAGAGCATGGAGCAAGGGCAGGACTGACCCTCCCCAGGGGAGCACAGATTGGTTTCCAGCATGGGACCAGAAGGAGGACAGACGGATGTGGTGAGGTCAGCAAACAGCCTATGGTACAGCCAGGCCTCAGGCAGCTCTGTCTGTCAGAGCACAGACATCCTGCCAGGCCCTAAGGAAAGAGACTCCCCAGGGATCAAGAAGGGGCTGCACACAATTGCTACAGTGCAAAAGTCAACTGAAGACTTCCTGGCCTGGGTACAAGACGGAAAGAAAGTACCCCTGTCACCTGCAAGGCCACTGAGGCAGGAGGGAAATCAACTTGGGAACTCCATTTGTTTCAGTCAAATCATTTTGACATTTTTCTATTTTCAAATGCTGTCTGCTCTAATATCAGGTCAGAGAAAGCTAGCTTTACAATGTCAAGACCCTTGACAGCATTTCTGAGGTTCCCATTAAAGATGCAGTATAGGTCACAAGTAACACAGCAAAAGGTCTCATTGACTCAAGTCCCCGAATCTTCCCTCTTCCTCTGCCTTTTCCAACTGATTTTGGGATAGCATTCCTCTAAAAAAATGCTTAAGAAAGAAACTACAATGTTATGCATATACTTAGGTGAAAGCAATTATCTTGTATCAGTAAATTTCTCTACATGGAAGTTCAGAGTAAAAGAAAGGTATGTTCTTTGAGAAGATTTACAAAAAAATATTGTAGTTGTGTATAGTGTGCCTCTATTTAAAGCTCTGTTCTTATTCTTAAGCCATGTTTTACTTTAAGTTTTCTGATTTATGTATATTATACATACATTTATATTTAGTCTATATATTATGTATACAATTATATTTATGTATATTATATGTATCTCAAATGTTTTGTTTCTACTATAACTATACTCCCACAGTGTGAAGAAAGATTTTATGTTCTCAGTTATTTGGAAGTTCTGGGATTGTCTGCTCACTGTGGATGTAGAGAAAATGAAGAATTATTTATTGTCACCTTGGTCACCACATTCAGAAAATACAATAAGAATCCGGGATAACTGTTTAACAGAATAATGAACGGTTTGGAAGAACAACTCTAATACTATGAGCTTTCAAACACTGCATCTTGAGGTCAGTTTCGCAGACAGTGTGTGGAAATCAGCAGATTGTTAGCACAATCTGGTCTTATGTATTTATACATAAAACTGTTGATATATAAGAGCTCTTCAAACTCTCAAACATTTGTGGAAATGAAGTGATACTTCAGAAGTTTTGAGATAAGAACTTCAAAGGCATTGAGAAACACTTTACCGTGCCATACAAGAGCTTGTAACTTCCAACACGTGCATTACCTGCAGAATTGAGAAAAAACAGCTTAAGGACCTGTCCAAGACCAGCCACTTGAATTGTACTAACACCAGGAAGAGGCCTTCAGCAAACACAGAAGATCTGGATCACATTTTACCTACAACTAAAGCAAGTATGCTGAAAGCTACGAGACAGCATGGCCTTTCTGCTCTACAAAGTCAACAAAAACAGAGCTCAAAGAACACATGGAAACAGAGGCTAAACAAGGTAAAGAATTCCTGATGTACAGCAATGCCCAGCACTGATCCAGCAACAAGAAAGAATATAATCAGCCGCATTTCTTCAATAGGTCACCCTAAGGTAGGAGGTTTCTCGTGATGACAACATCTCACATAGTTGGTGTCAAAGTTTCCTGTTGATATTAATTTTCATATAGTACTTCAGTAACTTCATGCTATTTTTGGTGTGTTCCCGGCTAAAACATGAACAGCTGGGTATCTCTGAAGGACACAGAAAAACAAACTAAAATGGGGATTTACTGTCATTTAACTAATGGGTATTTCTAGTACCTTTTATCAAAAATAAGGTTTAAATATCATTACTTAAAATTATATATTATTATTGGCATTGTAGAAATTTTGACATCATTCTAAGCAAATTGAGGTGTGAAATAAAAACTGAGAAACCCAAGGAAATATAAGCAGACATTTAAATCCCTCTTATAAGCTTGAGGAGCTTACCTAGCACAGTAATAAAAGAAAGAAAAAAAAAAAAAGACAATTGAGGCAGTGATAGGAACAACTGTGTATTGCTAGGCAGGATAATAAAATCTCTAGTAGGGAGAAGAGCACACAACAAAGCTTTTTCTAGATGGAGTGGGTGCCAATATATTGTTTTCCTTCAGGTACCTCTTACTCCCTGCAGTAGGATAGACTTAAAATGACTGTTGCTCTGATCAAGCAGAACAACTCATAGGTCCAGAAGCAATGCTCCATAGATTCAACAAGAAACATCAAAAAGTTTATCCCTCCTGAAAAGCAAAAACAAAATCTGTTCTTTTGTTCTGCCATTGATGTTTCTTGTGACATGAACTCATACTGTGAACAGTCCTTCTGGGAAATACTTGCAAGAGAGCATAGAAAGCAAGCGGAGCAGCCATAACCATAATCACTAAAGAAAACATGGTCATACTGATAATAATGCCTTCTCATTTCAGTAATCCTGACTGCAGAAGCTTGAAAAGGTGCAACTGTTCCTGAAAAGTCTATTACGAAACTGAACCCGTCCTGCTATCTTGTCACAAAGGGGGAAAGTATGCAGTACTTGTCAGAGCCCGTGGCAAATTAAATCACCCATTAACTTCTTCCCAATCCATCCCTTGACAGATTTCTTGCCAGCAAACATTCAGATGTTGAATAGCAAGGAAAAGAGCAAGAAGAGGTCTTTTAATAAGCAAGGTATTTTGCCACCACTTTTTAATAAAGCCTCTGACAATTTAAATTACTACAGGTGATTTCAGTTTAAATCCAGAGTTTTCAAAGTAAATGCATATAAAGCACTAATCTATCAGAATGAGGTAAAAGGGGATAAAAATCCTACAACTGCAGTTTTAAATTACTAATTAGCTACTTAATAGAACTATTGCAGCTGTTCTTTTTGCTAACCATTAAACTATAAAGATATGAAGACAATGAAAGGAGAATGACCTTCTATATGTCAAAGAATATTGCTGAAGGCATCTGCAGCTAATGGGCCTGTGCTTGCTCGTGCAGAAAGAGTAAATAGGTTTATTAGCTTATTCAGCTGGAAAATGCTTAGCAGCTACTGGTCATCTGATAACAAATTTAATTCATAGTTCATTTAGCTATAAAAGGAACTGATTTTTTTTTATACTGTTATTCAAATGTCCTGAAACATAATCTGTACCCAGAGGGGGTTAGACAGACTCATGAACCCTGGAACAAAATGTTATCTACTAATTCTGACCTAGTTTGCATCCTGTACCACCACATGTGAGTTTCTTACAATTGAAGCATTGATTTCCTAGGAAAAGATTAGCTCTTATAACTAGAGATAACAAATGGAAAAATTGAAACCTTCTTGAAATCCATGCAAGCCTTGTTGCAAACATACATCACATAATTATAGAATTTATGAAAAAACAAACACTGTGTAAAAATATTCTGTTGTTCATTTTAAAGCAACGTATTTTCAGAGTACAATTTTCCTTCCTTTCAAAAAACACATTTTTGATTTTGTTTGGAATTATCATCCTTAGGTTAACTATATTGTGCTAGATGTTAAAACATCTAGGGTCATGCACACAGATGTTTGCCTGTAGCTACTTCAGTGAACCCTTCCCAGCCACTGATCTTCTTCTGAGAATTTTTACTATACACTGAGGAAAGAACTACTGGTTAGAAAGGGGAAATGAACACTGAGGACAAAGGTACAAATCTCTCCCTACTCATAATATCCTCAGAAATTAGTCACAAAACTCAGTGCTACAAGTTCACCTGTGTTAATTTATTCCCTACAGAAGCCAGGTCAATGACAAAGACTAAAGCAACGAGATAAGTTTTTGATAACAGAGTTCAAATGTAACAATGTTATTGAGGTGCCAGAATGGAGAGACAGTCAAAATCTATCTAAAACTAGTGCTAAAGCATGTTTTTTTCATACCATATATTGTTCATGGTAAGAAGGAAGGGAGAGAAAAAGGAAAGAATCCTATCAAAGCAATTAGTGTTTTCCTTTATTGACTTTTTTTTTTTCTTTTTAATTATTATTATTATTTTTTTTTATTTAAGACATCCATTTTTAAGCCAGGTATCACCTCTCACACTCCAGTGAAATCTTAAATGTTCACTTTTTGTTCAAGTAATAGATTTGTTCATTACTGTTTGCTTCTTTTATAGGCTTTTTAATGTCAATAATAACTCATAGAATGGGTGGAAAAAATAGAAATATTTTGCTAAATTTCCAGAATATTTACAAGCTACATTAATTAATTCTCTGGCCTAAAGTATCAGTAGGATTTTGTAACTGTCTAGTATTCTGGCAGTAGTATTCTGAATGTTTCCACAGTCATCCTCATACCCATAAGTAACTCATCAGAAATTCTCTTATTCTTATAACACAAAAAAGAAAATCAGGTTTGCTGAATAAAACTGCTACTGCTTATGACAGGCATTTTTATGATGGATTTATATCTACTTTATTTACCACAGCTTTAAAACAATTGAAGGAAAGACCTTTAATTATCTTTGCAAAACCTGTGAAAAAATATCCCACTGATAAATGAAACTGAGAGGTTGGATTACAATCAGTCTTCAGCACATCTTTAGATATCAACAGTGCTGAAAACTGATGTAACAGGAAGGACAGAATTCATTTCTCACCCTGTTTGTCACAGCCTGATCTTCAAACAGGGAACAAGAGGAGCTCTGTCATTTTCTGGTTTAGCTCAGAACAAATCTAATAATGCTAGTCTCACAAACCCTGTGGCAGTGTGAGCCCTTTACATGGGTTATGAGGGTGTGAGCCCTGCTACCACAGACGTATTTCCTTTGGTTAAGTTGGATAACCCACAGATCATGGTCACCTAGGATGTTTTTTAATCTTCACTCAAGAAATGGCATGACACTGTTCTATGTCAGTGCTCTCTTTACATCTTAAATGGGTATATGTGCATGTATTTTCTTTTTAAACGGCTGCGGTAGTAACTCATCAGAAGAAATGAAATGTTCAGACTACAGCCGTGTCTTTTATGTGCTTTTAGAGATGTCTCGTGGCTCAGAGATGTTTTGCATGCAGACTGCCAGGTTTAAACGCCCACATGAAAAACATAGTTTATATGTGAATCACACACTGCAGTGGAAAAAGCTCATTGGATTTCTAAAAGGGATTGTATTTTTGTAGAAGGAAAGATGCATTAGTCTTAAAATATCAGCAGAGGACAGTAATAAAAATATCCTATTTACACACATCACTCCAGCTCCACACAGCCTGAAGTCAATCAATGCTCTGGTGCTTGTTTTTCCTATTAACTACCTCTAAATGAATAGCTTCCCACCAGAGGAACTATAGCTAAGAGGAAATGGCAGAGTCTGAGGTGTAGATACACCTTAGATAGGCTGAATCAAGAAGAATTAGCAATAAGCTAGAAGCTAAGGTCTCTGTTCACCAGCAGAAACCTCATCTCTTACAACCTCTGCTAGGAGAATGAAATGTTAGGTGTAGCATGGGTATGAGCTTACAGAAGAGACATGAATGATATAGGAATTCAAGGAATGGAGAGGTGAAAGGGAAAAAGAAAAGGAAAAACTTCTCTGAACATGATGAAAAGGTGAAGAGGAGAAGAACAAGCCAGCCTAGAAAGAAGGAAGGTCATGGCATATTCTGTTTATTTTCTGTTAGAAAAAAAGTATCAGCAAGACACTATGAAAAGAGAGAGGTGGAAGCTTTGAGAAGCAATTCAGAAGCATAAAGGTTGCTGGAACTGTGGGTATGGCATTCATGTGTGCTGAAGATGTAGAGCTACTGCATTCACATGCATTTGATCATAAAACTCACAGAGCAATAAAATCTTTTTCTTGCTGCACCCTGCTCTTTTATCATACCTAGAAATATATATATATATATATTTTTTTTTTTCCCTTCCTCAGCCTGAAAGCCTGAAGAAGCCCAAAATGAAACTGATGTGGGAGTTTCACATCTTGTAAACAAGCTAAGCATGCAGTGGTCCTTTTTAACTCCCCCACATGTTCCCTGAATATACTTAATGGAAAGAAGAAGAATTAGGCGAACAAAACAGCTGAGTAACTACCCTAGGAGAACTAATATGAGGCACAGTTTGGTTCTCTGGAATCCGTAATAGAGACTAGTAAAATATAAATACCTACAAATATTCTATGTAGCTTGCTTGTTTTAATTCACTTTCTTCCCCAGGATTAAAGATTTTTTTTCAGTCTGATATGAGTAAGTATTTTTTGGACTCTGAATAATTTAATGGTTGTGTGAGGCTAAACACTGAGGAGCAGTAATAACTACTAACTAACTATTTCACACTATTCTATTAATCAGAAGTTTATTATTGCAAACAAATCTGTTCTCCTAAAAAAAAAAATGAAGTGGAAAACAAAAACCAAGGTATTTTAGCTTTGGCACTGCATGTCTATTTACCAATATGAATAATGAACTGTATTATTGCAAAAATTTCATCTCTCATTAAAACACTGAAGTAGAAAACAAACCAAGATATTTTAGCATTGGCACTGTGTATTTATTAATATTCTGATTTTCTTTTTCTTTAATGTTTCTCATAGGAATTTTTTCCCTTCTAGTAAAATAATTTCTTGCCCCAGTCCAAATCTTGGAAGTCCAGTGCATTTCATACCAAGCTGTTGAAGAGTTATACAACCACTGTTCCAAAAAAAATGGTCCATAAAAATTACAAGTAGGCAACAAAATCATAGGCATTTAAATACAGTCAGCTGGTTCTCGGTCGATGAGAACCTTTATTTTCCTTGGGGTAAGAAAATGAGGCTACTTATCATGTAATATTCAGTCAGCTAGGACTGAATGTTTTGAATGGTATCTCACACAGCCTTCAACAGTCTGAAAACCCAACTGAACCTAAGTAGCACTGTTCTGTGGATTAAGAATTTATGAAAATAAAGCCATGGGATAAGACAGTAAAGACAGAAACTCCCAGAACATAATTGCCTTTCACAATTGGCTAGACAAAAGAACACTGGAACTTAACAAAACAGAATACTGGGTTCTTATCAATAATTTGAGCATTATACCAGACTAATTTCACAAGTTTTGTTCTGCCAATATATTCCACTAGTTTTTGTGAAACTGCAAGAAAAACAGCTTGATGTCCAAGTGATAAGTAGTATTCCTCAGGGACTCGTATTGAGACCAGTGCTGTTTAACATCTGTATTGGTGGCATGAACAATGGGATTGAGTGCAAAGGCAAGTTTGTCAATGATACCAAGCTGCGTACTGCACCTGACACCGTGAAGGGAAGGGATTCCATCCAGAGGGACCTGGACAGGCTTGAGATGTGCAAACCTTGTGAGGTTCAGCAAGGCTAAGTGCAAGGTCCTGCATCTGGGCTAGGGCAATCCCAAACACAAATACAGGCTGGGTGGAGAATGGATTGAGAGCAGCCCTGAGGAGAAGGACCTGGGGGTGTTGGTTGACAAACAGCTCAACATGAGCCAGCAATGTGCGCTCGCAGCCCAGAAAGCCAACCGTATCCTGGGCTGCATCAAAAGCAGTGTAGCTAGCAGGGCAAGGGAGGTGATTCTCCCCCTCTGCTTTGCTTTCATGAGACCCTACCTGGAGTGCTGTGTTCAGTTCTGGGGCCCACAGCACACGGGCATGCACAAAGGACATGGAACTGTTGGGGTGAGTCCAGAGGAGGGCCACAAGGATGATCAGGGGGCTGAAGCACCTCTCCTATGAAGACAGGCTGAGGGAGCTGGGGATGTTCAGCCTGGAAAAGAGAAAACTCCAGGGATACCTTATAGATATTCCTACAGGTATGGGTACCAACAGAAAAGCTGGAGAGGGACTCTTCTCAAGGAGTGGATTGATAGGACAAGGGGGAATGGCTTTAATCTAAAATAAGGTAGATTTAGGTTAGATATAAGGAAGAAATTATTTATTCAGAGAGCAGTGAGGCACAGGAAAAAGTTGCCCAGAAAAACTGTGGATGCCCCATCCCTGGAAGTGTTCAAGGCCAGGCTGGATGGGGCTTTGAGCATCCTGGTCTAAGTGGGAGGTGTCCTTCCCCATGGCAGGGGAGTTGGAATTAGATGATCTTTAAGGTCCCTTCCAACCCAAACCATCCCATGACAATGAAAAATGCTGAAGGAAAAAAAAAAAAGGCAACGCAAGAAACCCCAACCATTATTTAATAACACATTTTGTTTCTGTTTTGAAACAACAAAAAAAGTAAAAGTAAAAAGTACAGTTAGGCAGTAATGTCTCACTTTAGGGAACTTTTCAAATATTTTTATAGACAATGAAAACACAAATGATAGAGGTAATTAAAAATCTTAGTCTTTTTAATGCAGTATATACTGTACTAGAGGGAAGATTAAGCAGAACTTTGTCTAATGTTACTACACAATACCCTGCAAAAACAGCCTCCTTTTGCCTAAAATGAGTTTTTACCTAAACAACACTTGAAGAAAATCTGAAAAAGATGTGAGTATGTGGAGGTTTTGAGGAATGATTTGAAGGTCTATGTGGTGTCTTATGTATTCACCTCAAAAAAATGCAGTCCTTTGAATGTAATACAATTGCTACTATAATGAACACAGAAACACGGCCACATTTTTAAGAGCACAATATAACCTTTCATACCTCTTCCAGTTGCAATTGACTTATCCTACGTATTATCCATTGGATCACTGGCAGAATTATTGAGGTCTATTACCAATTTTAAATGTAGAAAATTAGGATGATTTAAGGTGATAACCAAAAGCAATGCCCTGTTCGTGGTGTGAAACGGATTTTAAGACATGACAGTCTTGGTATATAGAGTCTCAGATTAGGAAATTGGTAGGAAAAACTATCTATTGATATTTGGAGGTTGTCATTAGAAGTCACTCTGCATCACCAGGTTAGCTATGTTATGAATTTGATGGGTTGTGTCAGAGAGAGTGAAAAGTATGTAAATGTATTTTTACAATAGAACTATACCTACCAGATGTCTATTCCTGATTGAGCAATCATGATTATAGCAGGTGCCTTTCAGGGTTAAAGCACAGGAGGATAGCAAAAGCCTTAAAAGACAAGCACAATATGGTATAAAAAAAGCCCAAGGGTAGGAACACAAGGCAGAAATTGTAAATTAATGATCATTGAAGGAATACAGCTCTGAGAAAGGACTGAACCAGCCCTAACAGAAGACATAGAAGATGCATCCAACACACAACCAACCTAAGTTTAGTGAAAGTACATGGTGGTAACAAGAATGTTTGAGAACAGACTGTGCAAAAATAGGAACAGAAGAGGGAAGATGAATGGCTCCAGCAGTGCCTGCCCTAGTTAGGTTTGCTTTGCTTGATCAGCACCCAGAGGTCTTCCCTCCCCTGTGGCAGAGAAGGCAGCACTGCCATTCACCACATTTCACTGCTCCAACTCAGCAATTGTATGTTGTGCTATCTTTTACTGTATAACTGGGCTAAGCAAACAGGCATTTTAAAGAGGAGCATGCCTCTGTTTTCTGCTTCAATTTTCCCACATGACAAAGTAATTGATACTGTAGCACTGAAACATAGTAAGGTGGGATGCAACAGGTGAATAATGTTGTTGTGTAACTTATGGAGTCTATTTATCCAAAGACTTCCTACTGCTCTGAATAGTGACATCTGCATCATAATTATTAAATCATACCTGAACAGCACCTAGATCCTCAGTCAAAAGATGTGGAGGTGTTAGTAACTGCAAATGGGGATTACCATGATACCTGAGCCAAAAAGCTCCTTTTCTAAAGCTCCTCAGAAGCCATAAAATTAACTACAAGGCGATTATTATACCCTGAAATCAATGCAAATAATTCTCTTGTTTTTGTTAAATGTGAAGCTTGCAACTGGGCCTTTGTGATGTATTCACAATGGATGTCTTTAGGTACCCAGACTTCCTAAACTGGTTGAGAGAAAAATAGGTACCTGAATAGGTCCTCCACCTAGCCTCTAGGAAACCAGCTCTATTTCTTGACAATGTTGGAAGCATAGTGAAAATAACTAACTTAGTCACTTAGAAGCCTAATGTTAGGTCCTAGGAATAGTGCTGTATGTTTCCAGGCTACAGTTGTTATTAATTCAATGTATACAATATAGAGTATTTGCTGTAGTATATGTGCAGTATTCTTTGGTGTCAATCTGTGTTGTCAAACAGCTATGGATCGATGTTCCTGGCTTTTCTGAAAACACTCTCAGGAAAAACATGACTAGAAAATGAAAAGCAAGTTTAATGAGCAGATTTCTCCTGCATCCTTCAAAAAAATAAATGGATCAAGTCACAACACCAAAGCTGACATTTTAGTATTCCTGAAAAAATACATCTGTCTATAACTTGCCAGAAAACAAGAGGGTGCCATTCTACACTTACTCAATTATGACATATTGTTTCAGGGTCACTTTTTATTACCTGAACAAATGAGGTTTTCTGGCTCATCTAGCTGAGTCTTGAGCAGCTATATACTGGAATTAGAACTTAGGAAGATTCTTAAGTGTCTGAGTTTCGTGGGTCTTCTTAGGTAAGTTTTTTATTCTAATTTATATTGAGAACTTTTCAGGAATTAGTAAGAAAATAATTGCTACTTACTAGGAAAAAGAAGAAGTATTGAAATCGCTTTTGTAAAAGGATGGGTGTCTGAACAATGAAGCATGTTGTATTGAAAAGTGGTACTAAAAATTATCTTTAGAAGTACATTGCTGTAAGTCACAGTTCAGCTATAAGTGTTCCTGCAAAAACCTACAGGTATAATTTTTGTACTGCAAAAAGTGATCTTAGTATATATTCATAATAATTAAGTGTTATCATGACAATAACTAAATCTCATAAAAAATGCCAAGGCAAGATATGACAGTGAAAAATAAGTGGGCCAGATTTTGCTATTAACACAAACTTTGGAATTACCATGAACATAGGCTTTTTGTTTTCAGTGAGCATATCTCCTTAGTACTGCACAACAAAACACAAATGATTAATCTGATCTCACATGTATGTATAAAATTTTAACACATTTCCCTTTAAAAGTAATATACTATAGTTCCTCTAAGATACTGTATTACCTATTAGTAGCATGCCTCCTCTTCTACTTACATTTCTCTCTGAGAAACAACTGTTTCAGTAAGTAAAAGAAATGGCACTCAGCTTCTGTATTTCAGTTCCCTCTGTATCCGTGTGCAGGGCATTGGTGCAGAACAGACTCTTGTTCTTTGTCTTTTATGTAGGAATCTCCTTCAAGACTTGAGGGCCTTAGAGAAACTGGTAGAATTTAGAGATCTACACCAGTAACTGTCTTTTGGAAAGACATAGTGATTTTTATTATTTATTTATTTATTTGTTTGTTTGTCATATTGATGCATCAAATGCCATGGTGTCTAACACTGTTCATTGTCTCTACTGGTAAAGGGCACAGAGGTGCACGCTTCCAGAGACTGCTTTTTTTTTTTTTTTTTTTCCCAACTAGTTGGCTGTTTTCAAGCTATTTTTCCATGTTACACAGATTCTCCGTGTCTTCTGCATTAACAGTGATGGCTTTACTCTAAGAGAATGAATTACAGGAAAGAATCCATGAAGAACATAATGTAGTTAGTTATATACCAAATATATACCATATACCAGAATTTAATATCGAAAAAAAAAAAAAAGTAAAATAAAATGACAGTGAACATTGTTGCCATTTGGAAAAAAAGTGTTAGTTGCCAGTAGACCCATTAAAAAAAATCTATGTCACATGAATATTGCCTTTTTCCTTGTGATTTGCTTCTGAACAGTTGGTTAACAGAAATGAATACAGCTTGCTAAGCATCTTCAAGAGCAACAAGGTCAAGAGGTCAAAAGATAAGGAGGAAAAAGCCTTAGGCACTATTCACCATGGAAGAAAAGGGCGATTTTCTCTTTTCCATGCCTGAATATGAAAAGGGTTCCACAGGTTACAGTTACACAGGTGAGGAGACAGTAATTTGGACATAGCGGAAATCTTATTCTACAGATGCAATAAGATCTCTTGTATACACGCAAATTAGGGAGGAGAGCAGAATGATGTTTGTTATTTGGGGATTAATATATTTTAAAGGAAACATGCTGCTCTATTAATTTGAATTTGTGTACTGATTTATTTATTTAGCACATGTGGTTACATTGCCCAAAACAAAAACCCAGTGTATTTCTCCTCCGTCTTCTATTCCTTTCTCAAAGATACAGGATTAAATTTAAGCATATAGAACTCAACAAGCTATTTGTCTGAACAAGGAAATTAATGAGCAAATAATCTTTCACTAAAAGCATTTCTGAAATTATATTAAAGATTTCTTTGACAATATTCTTGATTTGTGTCAGTTACAGCTTTTGCATCCTCAGCTGGCAGTTCATTAAATGGGGAAATCACACAGTCCATCAATCGTTTGACTGAAGGAATTAAAAATGGCAGGCTGTTATCACATCTGTTTATTATTATTTTAATGTGGAATGATCAGCTGCACTGACAAACAAAATTCGTTGATGGCTGACATGAAGAAGGCACAGCTTGTGAAAAGCTCAATAGGAACATTTTGGGATCGTCCTTGCTGCCATTTGAATTAATGGAAATTTTGCCATTGAGTTCAATAGAAGCAAGACCAGATCCTGTACAGTGCACTCATAATTATGCTAATATAATTTGAAATTTCAGTGATAGAAAAGTAAATAGCATAGTTAAATTGGTTTATTAGCATGGATAGAAAAATGACGTCCCCTCTCTTGAGCTTCTAGAACTTCTGCTAATGAAATACATCTATCTACTTAACTAAATACATATATATGTGAATTTTTATATTATATTCCAAAGCCTTCCAAATATTTTTGTTTGTTTCTTTCAGAATGTTACCACCTGAGATGTAACACTAGATTACATTCATGAACATTTGAAATTTTAACTTGTCATATTCTGTCAAGGTCAACAGAAACACACTTTTCCAGAGAAACGATACCACTGCCATAAGATGGAAACCACTTTTTCCATTCCAGAATTGAGCTTTAAAAGGTCTGTCTTTTCTTTCTCTTAAGGATTAAAATCAAATTTAAGAATTGTTTATCCAACTTTCCACGGTACAGTTTTATCAGTACAAGACAAATCATCACTGTTTGTTTTTGTTTTTGTTTAACTTTTTTTTTTTACTTTTTACTTTTTTTCTTTTACTTTTTTTTTTTATTTTTTTTTACTTCTTTTTTTAATGACATCCAAATACAATTGCTAATCTCATTCTCTGTTTTACCACATTCCTCCCATTCCTCCACATACACCCTAATTCTCTTCCTCTTCAATCCAGTTTCATAGTCAATTTATTTCTGTGAAACAAAAAGGTACTGAAGGTTTTTTTATATGTTTAAGGTCCTATATATGGGTCAGTATAACAGTTGACTGCTGCTAGGCAATCACCAAAAAGGATGGCTAGTTTCTAGAAGAGGCATCTTTCTCCACAACAGGTGAGCAATAACATAGTTGCAAGCCACCAAATGAGGTAGGTGAGATAAGAGGAGTGAATGGAAAGTTCCACCAAGCTCTGCTTTCTGTTTTTTAGTCCCATGCAGACTAGAGCACAGATAGCATACCAGTTTATTCACTAATCTGCTTACTGCTTCAAAGATACATAGGAGTATGAATACGTAACTAGAGAGAAATGCAGAAGAGATATTCAGAACAGAGCTACATTCATTTCTAAAACTAAAATGTATTTGTAGACACAAATTAAAAGACTTTTTATAAATAATACTTTAGTGAAATCAAACACAGCAGTTGCTAGCTTGAGCAAGAGAGAAGTTAGATTACTTGGATTTTATGACTGTTGTGTCTTTGTGAATTTTTGAATCTATACTATTTCTGTTATATTAATTCAAGATAAATGTGCATTTTTCAAGTTGGATGAAATGAAAGGCTTTTTTAAATCACAAATTAAATTAAAGGAAGGAAACCGGAAATACTGTTCTGGATACTAGCTTAACTGATGGCTGCCAGTTTTTCTGTTCTTGTGTATGTCATTTCTCTATTGAGTTTTGTTCCCTCTGCTCCTCAAGTTAATGAAACAATCAGATTTTTCTTTTAGAAATATGACTGAAAATATAGTATTGCCTGGATCTATTCATTCATTTTCTCTTTCAAGATGTTCAGGTGGTTCTTTTCTGTCTTATGGTTATTCCCTAAAATATTCTAAAGACTCTTTTATGCCCCCCCCCCCCCTCCAAAAAGTAAAATAAGATAAAATAAACTATTTTTGTCTTTTCATTCCTTAGATAGTTTTTGACTGAATATATATATATGTTTTTAAAAAGTTGCTCATTTAGAAGCAAACAAAAAGTTTGTAATTTAGAGGTGCATTTAAAACAATGTCATTTTCCATCTGCAAAGACCTGGTCACTATTACTGTGGTAGGAATGGGAAGTCATAAGGAACTCATCTTTCACTAAAGAATAGCCACATTAATGTGAGTAGAGCAGATGTCTCAGCAGATCAATAATATCCCCCTGACAGTCACTAACATATGCCAAAACATAACATCTGAAAAACAATGAGCAAGAACAAGACAATAAGCACCTGTTACACTATCCTAGTTTTATCGTTAAGGTGACACTTACCAAGTATTTCAAACTGAATACAAATCATCCAACAGAAAACTTGCATATTCTGCTTAAATATTTAGTACAAATTTAAAGGAAGAAAATTCAAAGACTACCTTGCAATTTACACCACTGTAGTGCATGAGAGGCACAGATTCAGTAGCAAGGAGAAAAATAATATACTATCATGCTTGTTCTTAAGAGTTTAAAAACGTTAGTATACTTGAGAACAGATTAAATTCAAGTTGATGTGAGATTCTGTCCCTCTTGTTATTACAAGGTCCTGATTCTGATGCTCTTACGCTAGTTTTTCCTCTATTCATCAAACCTGTATGCTAATATGGGGAAACATGGGTAGAAGTCATCTTTAAAATAAGTAATGCAATCACACTGGAGTATGTTCCTTGATGGAGATATGAACAAGGACAGGTGATGAGAAAAAACTATGAGTGACTTCCTTAGAAGACAAGAGAATAATTTTAATTTCTCCACAAGTGTCTATTACAGATAGTACCTAATTTTTCAACACCACCACCACTGACAACTTCATCTGGATAACTATACCAGGCTTGCCAAAACTAAGTCAAACAAAAGTTCTCAACATTCATTATTACTTAT